>NC_141685.1:1323307152-1323940121 GCF_964263255.1 Lissotriton vulgaris | reverse complement strand
ATTTCACTCTGTCTATACTCTTAATACTTCTTCAGCATTGTGTCACACAAACATTTCTCCCACATTGTTTACAAAACTACTTGATGGGTGAAAATCCTTGTGATTAGCCAATGGCTTGGATTTCTTCAATGATAGCAAACACCTTTAAACTTAACACTTTCCTCATGAAGTCCAGGGAATTTTAGACTAGCATTGATAACATTGAGACACAAATTCGGTGGTTTATTTTTATGTAACTCAGCTATAAATGCCAAGTAATGTTCAAATTGCTTTGCTACCATCATTACCTTTGATAATGATGGATTATCCCTAGGCCAAAGCTCTTCTCTAACGTGATCCCTGCTGCACCACAGCATAAATTGGTCATGTATTCTCTTATAAGCACTGTCTCCAACATTGCATGTAGATGGCAGTTTGCGAAGAGATGTAATGTATTCCTTGACTGTTCCTAAAAGAAGGTTCAAATCCATTGCACTTCGAAGAAACACCTTCATCCCTGAGAGATCAGGAGGATATTCAAATACCACTTGTACCACAGATAATAAGCAATTAGCATGATGCTTTTTCTGCATCGAGATAGGCACCAAAAATACATGGACAATTTCAAAATACTTTTTTCCATTTCCATCCATATGTTGGTAGGAAGTTAAGACTTTTCAGCAATCCTTCAGGTGCCAGGTCTAGTAAGACAATTTCATCCACGTAAGACCCTATTTTCAGGACATCACCACTTACGCGGCTCTTCAGCTCTATTAGGCCAGCAGTGTATAGTGAAAAGAGGAGGGGCGACAATAGGCAGCTTTGTTTTAGGCCATTTTGGTTACATTTTATTTGCATAAGGCCACGACTACCACCGCACCTTACATGACACCAAGAGCAAGTGTGCAGGGATAAGGTCAATTTTAGTAGACCTTCTTGTACACGCAGAATCCTAAGTTTCCTCCATGGGAATGCAGGTTGAACGCAGTGGAAAAATCAATAAAGGCCTCTGTTAGACTTGGCTTTTACAGCAGGTTTACCCCCAGACTTTTGCTTTTTGGCCCCTTTTTTTACCCTGTTTTTGTTGGTTTTAGGACTCTGGGCCCTTTACCACTACTATTCAGTGCTAAAGTGCATATGCTTTCTGTGTAAATTGTTGTTAAGGATTGGTGTTTCCATAATTGGCTTATTTAATTTACTAGTAAGTCCGTAGTACAGTGCACTGTGTGTGCCGGGGCCTGTAAATCAAATGCTGCTAGTGGGCCTGCAGCACTGATTTTGCCACCCACACGAGCAGCCTATCAAACGATTCTCAGACCTGCCACTGCAGTGTCTACGCGCAGTTTTTACTGCTATGTCAACCTGGCTATTGCACTCACTTGCCAGGCCCTAACCTTCTCTTTTATTAAATGTGAGTCACCCCTAAGGTAGGCCCAAGGTACTCCTGTGGGCAGGGCGCAGTGTATGTGAAGGTTAGGGCATGTAGTGGTGTGTGTGACATGTACTGGTAGTAAAATACAGTGCATTTCGTTTTCCACTATTGAAAGGCTATCTATCCAATAGGATAGAATGGGAGGCACTTTGTACTATCCTACAAGTATAACTTCCCATTGGGACGAGATAGAGAAATGGAGATCAGTATGCCTGGACTCAGAATGTAAAAATGCATCTTTTAGTAAAGATATTTTTTATGTTGTGTGTTTGAAAATGCCAGTTTTAGGAAGTGGGTATTGTTTTTTTTACCCATCCTGTGTGCCTCTGCTGGGTTGTGGATTTACTGTCTGGCTTTGGAGTGAAGGGGCTGGGGATGTGCATTAACTGCAGACAGCAGCTGGCGGGGTCAAGTTGTGTCCTGCCTTTCCTGGATGAGTCAGGGCTGGGTTAAATCGACCTGGGCAGCATTCAGAGAAGTGGGAGGAGTTTCACTGGCACCTGAATAGGCCTAGTCTGCATTTAGAGTGGTGGGAGGAGATTTCCCTTGAACCTGAATAGGCCCTGTCTCCCTTGCACAATGATGTCTCCACCTCCTGTCAGGAAGCAGGGCCAGAGAGGATTGAACTGGTTTGGACTGAGATGAGAGACGTTTGCCACAAGAGAAGAAAGGAAAATATGGTATAAATATAGCGGTCCAGACCCCAGAACTTAAGATTACTGCTGAACTAAGGAAGCTGCCAGAAAGAAGGGCTGGAAAAGCTGTCAGGAGAAACTGCCACTTTGCTGAGTGCTCTGCTGTGTTGGCCTGCTGCTTCCTGCTTCTGTCTTGGGCAGGAAAAGGGCTGGATTGTACTTTCACCATCCTGCTGTTAGAGTTTTCTCCAAGTGTTTGAAGTAGAGCTTGCCTCCTGTTGGAAGTCTCAGGGAGATAAAAGACTTCAGAGAACTCGCTTGGATCAAGGAACCAGCAAAGAAGAAGAGCTGCAAGAACTGCCAGGAGGAGTACTGCCCCTTTACTGTATTGTTGCTTTGCTGGGTTGGCCTGCATTTGCTGCCTTGGCCTTGGGTAGTGAAAAGACTGGACAGAACTTTCTTCATTTGCTGCTTAGTATCAGCAGGGGCTTGAGATAGAGCTTGCTTCCTGTTCACGAAGTCTCAGGGACAGCAAAGACTTCACTTACCTCTAGGTACCGCCTCTGGAACCGTGGGTTTCAGTTGCCAGAGAGGGGGAAAGCAGCCGACACCATCACTGACACCGCTGCTGGCTCCGTGTCCTGAAGGCACCGCAGAAGGCACTGCTGCAGTTCGCACTGCAACCCTGGTCTCACCAACAATGACCACCACTGAGCCGATGTTTGCACCTCACTCCGCACCGCCACAGTTCACTCCGCTGCTCTGGTCTCACCAACATTGTCACTGCACACTGACCTCGCCACCCGTTACTACACCGTGGTTTGGGGGCACTGCTATTAAGTCCGTACCACACCGCAGCCTGGGCCGACTGATGCCAGCTCCCATCAACTGGTACAAATGGGGGTGGTGATGGGCGGAGCATCTGAACCAATCAAACACTCACACCCAGTCAACAGATCTGGGTTTAATCCATCACCGTTCTTTAGCCCACTCTGCCACCCCAGTTCAGACATGGCCATATGCAAATCAGTCTGACCCTGTGCCTCATGGGAACAGTCCAGCCCGAACTGCCAAGCCATGCCTTCCCTGGACCGGAAACAAGCTTCCTAGGACCGGTTTCTGGCATTCCAGCCGTCTTCAGCCGGGCTTGCTTGAATCCAGTGGCAAAGTGAGCAAGGGACTCACGTCTGAGCATACCCTGCCAACTTATGGCGAACAAAGCAGTACAAAAGGGGGTGGCGTAGCAAGGGGGCGGTGTGCCCCGGGCGGCACGAGTTTTGGGGTGGCAGCACCCCCACTCTTACCTGCAGCTGTGTGGGGCCACAAATGCGGGAATAGTTCTCTTGCACCCTACCCCACGGTCTTACGGTCACCGCAGGGCAACAAAGCCTGGAACCGCCACAGGCGGCAGAAGGCCTAGCTACACCACTGGGCACTGCCACTTGCACCGTGACCTGTCAGCACCGCAACGAGCACTGCAACACTACCCTTGTTTCACGGATACCGCTGGACGACCGTCACCGAATCTCTGCCTGCAACGCAACTTAAGGGCACCGCATTCCACACCGCTACGTTTCAAATTGCAACCACGCCTGTTGCCACGACTGGCTCGCACCGATGCGGTCGGCCTGAAGCAAAGGTACTGTTTAGAAGTCCGCTGACTCTATCGCCATTCCCCACAGATGCGGTCGGCCGTAACTGTTGGATTCTGTTGTTTTCAGCACCGCAGTAGCCCCAGACGGAGGTAACGCTTCAAGGAACTGCATTTGAAAGTTATTCTCGCAAAGTGCATATTTTTGGTTACTTCATGTTGGTCATTTATCGTTTTGGTGTTGTTAGCACAGATACATTTTGGTTATTTTTCTAAAACTGGTGTGGTGTCCTTTTGTAGTGTTTTCACTGTATTACTGTTGGTTATGTGCAAATGCTTTACACACTGCCTCTGCGATAAGTCTGATTGCTTGTGCCAACCTACCAAAGGGGTGAGCAGGGGTTATTTCAGTAGTGTATCCCCGTTATCCTGACTAGAAGGAATCGTCCCTATCTGGACAAAGGTGTAAACCATTGCCAACCTAGAGTCCCATTTCTAACAGCAGCGTAGACTGGCATACCCCGCTTCTGGACATACTTTTCCACAATTAGATGTAATGCAGTTATGTTATCCAAGGTGGAACAATTTGGTCAAACTCAGCCTGTTCCAGGGGCCTAACTTTCTTTTCTTCTGCAGAGCCCTGTAGATGGCTTAATACACACTTTGCAAAAATGTTCCAAGTGCGTCTATGATCGTGATTTGCCTATAATTGCTAGAGATGTTAGTAGGGCCTTTTCTATGTACTGGGGGTACAATACTGCCCCTCCAAGAAACGGGTATCTCCCCAGTGAGGTAGTAGAATTGAAACAACACTGCTAAATATATAGCTCATAGATCACCCTCTAGGTTTATGATCATAATAGTCAGCTGGTCACGACCTCTAGCCCCTGTGCACTTAGCACCAAGGGGAATCTCTTTAACTTTTGAACTAGATGGATACGGGAGAGTAGAACATTCCATATCACTAAGCCCCAAATCAGACAAACTGCAGCCAATCAGATTTGTTCTCCAAATAATTCGGGCATACAACGAGAAAATATAGTTGCATCAATCCACCCTAGGGAGGTTATTCATTTTAGACTTACAGATACTGCCACTACATTCCCCAATAAACTTCCAGAAGGATCTATAATTATTTTGTTTGATATTTTCCGTGATTCCGACCCACCTCCTATCTGCTTGTTTTCTTTTTTATATAAGCAACCAGCTGGCTCACCTCCTTCTTAAACAATGTATAATCTTTCTACGTTCATTTGGATGGTAACTGAATTAACGCCTTTAATGTTTATTAATTAAAGATTAGCATTTTTCCTCAGCTTCTTAGTTTTATTGTAAGTATTCGCTGGAATTTTTTAATTAGTCCTTAAAAATGTTTGCATATCTTCTACAAAAGAATCTACTGAAATCCAACCTTGATCAGCAATTTTCTCTATGGTTCTTCTTAACTTGAAGATAGGCTCAGTTTATTACACGTATACCAAGATACTCTTCGTTAATGACATTTAGATATACCACCTCATCCTTGCCAATCTACCCCTGAGCTCTAGTCTCAGGGTTGCTAACAATAGTGAGTGATAAGATTCTATGGTCACTCCAAATGTTATTTATCACCATCAAATCCTTCAGGAGGGGATTTTTTTTTTATAGGAGCCTATATGTAATCATTTATTGAAGTACCATGTCGCGTATTGTGAGTCAGGCGGGCCAGGATATCATTATACCACTCACAATAATATCCTCATCTTCCCTAAATGTTTCCAGCAGAAGGAAACCTCTTTTATTTACTCTGGAGCCTACTGGGAAGTTTGCCATTGGAATATTCAAAGTCTCCTCCCTTTCTATATCAGAAAACAGTCTCTTTGAATGGTTAGAAATAGTGACTTTAAAATCGCCTACAATTATTACATTCCTTAGTCTTAGGAATTGTTCTTATAATGAGGGGGTATATACATGTTTGACAAAATAAAATGGGTCATGGGGCGTGCTGTGCCTTTATGGTTAGAGAATAGTATACAATACAGTAGATTGGATGGATAATAAATTACTTTAAAAGACCACGAACATTTGGCACTCAGCAATGTGGCTATTCCACCACAAGCATGCCCTTTCTTGGATTTTTTTTTTAGAGGACTGCTAATAACAAAATGATCTTTTATCTCGAGGATTCCAGTTACCCATGTTTCTTGTAGACATATAGGGGTCTATTAGGATGGCAGGCGGACTCCAGTCCGCCCGCCACCCTAGCGGTGCTGGGACCGTCCGCCACCCTAGCGGTGCTGGGACCGTCCGCCAGTGGCGCGGTGGTCCCGCTGTGCCTATCAGGATGCGACCGCCACCATGGCGGTCACATCCTGTATATTTAACATTGTGGCAGGCGGTGCTGTATTCAGCACCCACCACAATGTTAAAAGGGCATGTGGTGAATTTGCAGGCACAAGATTACAGGCACTGTGTGGTGCCTGCCACCTTGTGTATGCAAATGTCGGGGGCTATCATTGGATCCCCCCAATTGCAGTCACCCACCCCCAACACCCTGGGGGCCCGCAACAGGCCCCCAAAGGCATTCTCTGCATGCCTTTCCATGGCGGAGTCTCCACCATGGAAATGCATGAGACCGCCGTCATCGTAATGGAAGGCACCACTACCATATTGTAGGTCTTTTCCGCCCCGTAAGCAATCAGGCGGATTGCCTATAGGTGGAAAACTGGCGGACGGTCTTTCTGTCCGCCTGGGTCCCCACCGCCATCGTAATATGGTGGGGGTAAATGTTAGGGGGTGGACGGAAATGGCGGGTGGATTGCCACTGCCATACGGGCGGTGGCGATCCACCCGCCATCCTAATACACCCCATAATGTCTGGATTTATGGGGGCAAGATTTACGATTTTCTATGCGCTTTTTGAGAAACCCACTCAATTCCAATAGAGGATTTTAATATGATTATTAATTAGGTTGCCACATGGGAGTTGGTCTAGAATCCTTATCACTGTTACGGGCCCCCACCAACCACTACCATTGTGACAAATCGTCATCCCTTATCTTGGGAACTAAGTTCTAACTTACGATGGAAAACGTTCTTTTACCAGCCTCACAAGAGATTATGGTACATTTTGCATTGTACCCTAATTCCTCAGCTGAGACTACAATTTTCTAGAAGGCAAGACTTATTGAGATCCTTGAGACTGTTCACTGCGGACATGTATAATCTTGGAAGATATGGCACTATATCAATCCCTAATGAAATAAAAAATCTCACAATTATTCATTATCAAATTGGTAATTATAGGTGACTTAAAGGTAACCCTTGCTCTATTCTCGCAATGCTTATTTAGCAATCCTACTAACTTTATATCACTGCACCTTATCTTTAGCTGATCTACTTGAGCTAAAAAATGTAACAAAACAGATCTATTTAAGGTAATAACCTTATCATCAAACAGATCATTGAAATCAAGAGTCGTCAGGGCCACGGACAGTTCTCTATCCCTTTTGGTGACTAAATTATCATCTTTGTTTGATACGTAAAGTATTCCTGGTTCCAAGCTCTTTTAATGGATCATATGATTTTGCATTTGGATTTAAAGAAAATAGTGAAAAGTAATTACCTCTCCAATCAGTTTATGGAGGAAATGTCCGATGACTGATTATTTTCCAAATTAACTGCAACACCATCAGACTTTCTATTTAAAGTTGGACTTCTGACCTCCTTTACTTTTATTGCACATGGTACTGCCTGTGCCGGTACCAGAGATGTTATTGGTGGGCAGCAGGCACCTCAGCCTGCAAATCAAGAAGGAAATGCAACCTTTCTTAGCACCCTCTTATTTATCCCTTGTAGTTTACTTTTTGCCTTTCTTCTTTCCTTTCTTTTTCTAGGCACGGGAACAGCTTCCTGCATTTTAAAGGCCAGTCTTTCCCTTTTCTATTTTTTAAAGATAGGAAAGACTTCACTACTTATTCCTAGACCAGGGACAAGGCCAAGACGAGTCCCCACCTAGTTTTTGACAACCTCTGGTACAGGTGGTTCTTTCTCTTTAAATAGATCTTCCAGGTTGGATAAGTCTAGTGACAGAAGACGTCTTTGACCTTCATCTGTGAGTTGATCCCAGGACGACCAGTTGGTATACCGTACTCTACAAAACAGGTTGCAGTACTTTTTAAGTCAGTCAGTCAGTCAGAACATCTTTATTCAGATACAATCGTAACCATAAAAGCACAATGTATAAAACATTACAGTAATTACAAATATAAAATACGATAGACATATATCCTAAAAAAGATAAAATACGAATATATGTATATCAGAAAGTGGCTAGTGCGTGGGCAGTCGACAAACAATGGATACAATTATTAAAATGGAGCAGTTAGCCAATTTCTTGGGGGTCAGGGAACCAGCATTGACCTACGGGCCCTTATAGCCCTTATAAGAAAAGTGCCTGTGCGAAAAATCAAATCAACATTGTCTAAGTCTATCATGTGACGATATGCTTGCTCCAGGCTAATTGGTCTTCGCTTGTTAAAGTATGGGTAAAGCAGCTGTTTAGAGTATATACAGTAATATTTACAAAGAAATATAAAGTGCATGGTGGTTTGCTCACTCCGATCGTCACACGGACACAAAATTTGATTTCCATTTTTGTTAAATCCTAATGGGAAACAAAGTGCAAATCGAATTGTACCTGCTCTGAATTGCAACAGGACACTCCTTTCCCAGCGACTCATTGGGAGGGTCAGATACAGGTGAAGCGGAAGGTTATACTGTTCTATGGCCAGGTAGTTGTACACCATGGTTTTCCTGGACTCCACCACTAACCGCTCGTTATTATAAAGTTGATAAAGTGCGTCCAGAATTTCCTTTTTTGGGACTGATATGACCAGAGTGAGATCCAGGAAAAGTCTTTCTCTATTTATACTACGCAAACTAGAAGTGACACTGCTTAGCCATGGAATTTCGAGGCCTTTGTCGCACTGGAGACAATCCTTTATAATCTGTTGTGTCAGAGGTGCTGCCTCGTTCTTCCACACTGAGACCCACATAAGTGCCGGGCGTGCTCGAATAAAATCAATTATAGAATCAATGCTAAGCTCCATGTGACATATGTATTGGGGAGTAGAGATAGGGGTGCACAGCAATTTCCTGCAGAACCTGTTCTCTTCTAGCTGGATTGCTGAACAATTAGCAATTCCCCAAATCTCTGCGCCGTATGTTGCCACCGGGGGCACATTGTAATTTATATATTTTCTGGATTGCGGCGAGAGCACCCGTGGTCTTAGGGCGAGGTAAACTTAAAATAGAATTGGAGGCCTTTGAGAACTTGCTCCTGGCGTGAGCAATATGCTCGCTCCAGGAGCTGATCGCAGCAAAGGCCAACCCTAAATAAACAAAAGATTTTACAGAGGTCAGTTTTTGACCATCTATTGTTAAGGATCCCATGTCGCGCTTCCCAGGCCCACTGCTCATAAGAAAAGATTTGTTTAAATATACCCGAAGGTCTATTTCCTTCAATATAATGATTAAAAGTTTGGACAAGAAGACGCAGGGAATTAGGGGTACGACCTATCAGAACTGCGTCATCTACATAGAGAGGTACCGGGATGGGCTCTTTTCCAACATATGGAACATCTTTGTTAGCAATTTTCAGGGAAGAATTGAGCCCATTTATATATATGATAAAAAGCAGGGGTGCCAACACGCACCCTTGTCTGACACCCATGCCAATATTAATGGTCCCTGAACCCTCACCACCCTTCCCTATCCTTACTTGGGCTTGAAGATCACGGTGTAGGTAGGCTAGGAAGTTTACCAATGCTACGTCCAACTCACCAGCCACAAGGATAGCCCACAGCTTCGACCTATTAACTAGGTCAAAAGCTGTGGACAAATCCACGAAAGCCATATAGATGGGGGCCCTCCTAGCGATGTTGTATTTTCCTAGAAGTAAATTTAAATTGAGGCATTGTTCAACTGTTCCTACCCTACCCCTAACCCCCAGCTGACATGGGTCCAAAATAGCATTTACCTCTGTCCATTCCAAGATTTTGTTATATAGGATTCTCCCTAAAATTTTAAGGGTATTATCTATGAGAGAGATCGGCCTGTAATTACATGGGAGTGATCTATCTCCCTTCTTAAAAATCGGCACTATAATGCTTCTTGCCCAGGTCGCAGGTAGGGTGGTCTGGGTTAGGTTATTAAAAACGTTCAGGAGTAAGGGGGCCCAAAATACCGGGTTCCACTTAATCAAGTCAATTGGGAGCCCATCCGGGCCCGGGGCCTTATTGCCTAAGCTCTGATTAATAGCTTCCGTTACTTCAGAGATACTTATATCTATGGGGACTGGACTGCCAGGTTTAAAATGTCATCAATTGAGGGCGGAGGGGTATAAATATCTGAGAAGTGTTCCACCCATGCCTCATTGGCTATCTTACAACCGATGGGCGATGCCGATTGACCAGTTGATCGAACGTCACGGACCGCTGCCCAGAAGTTACTGCCCTTGTTCAGGGTAGCGGCCTCAATTAGTTTCTCCCATTTGTCTATCAGAAGCTCCTTCTACCTATCATTAGTTACTTCCTTGTAGATTTTCCTGGCCAATTTAACCTCTGACGGGCACCTTGGAGTAGCTGAGAGGGCACTGCGCAGCTTCCTATTGGCTAAAGAGCACTCCTTATTGAACCATCTAGGGTTAGTTGCCATTTCTACAGAGGGTTTGGAAAGAAAGGTCTTGATCGTCTGACAGATCTTCCCAAAATCCCCGA
The DNA here is from genome assembly GCF_964263255.1 of Lissotriton vulgaris. Lineage (NCBI taxonomy): Eukaryota > Metazoa > Chordata > Amphibia > Caudata > Salamandridae > Lissotriton > Lissotriton vulgaris. Next base: position 1,323,929,726 of record NC_141685.1, on the reverse strand, counting down.
CTATCTGCCCTGGTGAATGGTCGAGTGAGAGGCAAGACTCTATCAATGGCGAGTTATTCCTTACTAGTTTACTAAAGATTTTAAAATTGTCGACCCCTCTCCAATATAGTCTTAAGTTGTCCGATGACACTGTCAGATTTGTGGCCCACATTCAATCTGGAAGGTTGGCCTTTGGGCGGTGTGTATCACTATTGAGATTGGGTTGTGATCACTGAAATCGGATGGTACCACCTCAGCGGCTCCCAGTTGATATTCTATTAGTGGGCATACAAAAATAAAATCTATGGTGGTGCTACAGCCCCTTCCCCTATAGGTCGGACAATTGTTCTTAGTTGACCCCCTTCCCACATCCATAACATTAGACAAATTGTGTGATGCTATGAATCTGGACAATTCTCTGCCTCTACATAGTGATCAGCTGTGATAGGCTAACTCAGTTTCAGAGTCTATTTCCGAGTGTTTGGCATTAAAATCCCCACCCAGTATAAGGGCCAATGGATCCCCATTAATAGAATTAAGCTTTTCTAATGAAAATCGGCAACCAGTTTTAATGGTAATTCTTTGAGTATTACAGTTATCCAAGATATGATCGGAGCTGTTTTTTCCAATAAAGCCATAAAAGAAGACAAAATATGCTCAAGGCTTTGCAGTGCCTTAGAAAAGAACACATAATCTGATGAAATACTAACAGATGGATTCAGCGACAGATCAGGAGTCAACTAAATATTTGACAAGACAGATGTAATATTACTAGGGGTACTGAAAAACGGGTCCATTTACTTTTTCTGCAACTTCGATATTGAGGGTAATAATGACTCCATGCCCCTGTTGGCCATCAGAGAAGCACATTTTAAATGTGAAATGTCCGGTAGGGTACAGTCCAACCTGATTGACGACTTTGAGGCCTGTGTAGCTTGTTGAGCCTCTTTGATATTACCAACTGGACTTCTGCTGCCACTCTATCCTGAACATGAACATGATTACAGGCAGCCCCATAAAAGCTCCAGTTAGGTGTTGTCTTGACATCAGTTTTCAAGTTATCAGTGAATGCCCAAGTAGCCAAATTAGCAACATCAAACTTCATTACCATGAAAACTCTGCAATGCATCTTCCCCCACCTGGGTCTTCCGCACATGGTCCAGGCTACCATCTCTCTTGTACTGTTTAACCTGGATTACGCCAATTGCTTTTACCACAGATAATCTTTATCAACTATGAAAATACTACAACGGATTCAAAACTCTGCTGCCAGACTACTCCTACATGTCAAGCCACAAGCCCTCATCCACCCTGTCTTGAGGGCCCCATATTGGTTTTGTTGCCAGAAGATTCCCCTTCAACCTGCTTTGTATCACCCACAAAGCAATACATGGAAGAGGACTGCTTTTTGTCAGGAATAAAAAACTCAAATCCATTCAACAAGAAGCCACTGCTCAAGATTGGCACCTCACCCTAACTTACAAGAAAAAAACCGTGACCTGTCAGCACCGCAACGAGAACCGCAAAGCAGCCCTTGACTCACGGACGCCGCTGGACGACCGTCACTGACTCGCTGCCTACACCGCAGCTTAAGGGCACCGCATGCCGCACTGCTACGCTTCATATCTAACTCAAGCAAATGCGAGACCTATTGCATTTCCAATGCTGGCCCCCCTTTTTTGAATCGTTTTGTCCACCCTAAGCGTGGAAGGGTATACTCAGATGTGAGTCCCTTGCTCACTGCACCATCAGGATTCAAGCAAGCCGGGCCGAAGAGGCTGTAATGCCAGAAACCAGTCCCCAGTAGCTTGTTTCCTTCCCAGTATAAGAATTGGCTTGGTAGTTTGGTCTGCCCTGTTCCCATGATGCACTGGGCCAGGGACAGACTAATTTGCATGTAGCCAGGTTCTGAGCTGGGATGGTGCAGTGAGCTAAAAAACGGTGATGGATCAAGCCCAGATCTGTTGACTGGGTATGAGTGTTCTGTTTAATTCAGATACTCTGTCCATCACCACCCCCTTTTTTTAATCGGCCCTCTGGCATCAATCATCTGCACAATGTCACTCTGCCTCTCTTTTGTGAGGCTGTTCTGCAGAGTGTGTTTAAAACTCGCTGCTCTCTGCACTATTTGTCAACCACTTGTGACAAGAAATATATTTTTGCCCCTGCGTGTAATGAGTATTTTTCCTGAACTAAATGTAGTCACCAAGCGATAACCTGGGATCAATATATAGCTGCCACCTTGTTATATTTTCAGGGCTCGCAACGGGCTCTTAGAGCCAGAGACAAACAACACTTGGCTTGAACCACCGAATTAATTCGTGTAGTCGGGGGAATAGTTGTCATGGATGCTGTGTTAAGCTTTCATTGTGAAGCAAATGTAAACATAGAAAAAGACTTCTGTCCAGATCACTTTTTGCTTCGGATAATTTGCAGTGAAATCGGAGAAGGCAACGTGTGAGAGGGAGGGCTTTTTGTACCGTAAATCACCCTTCAAGCGTGCTCTTTACCAGCAAATTTAGGGCAAGTTAAAAATGTCCAGGTGGAAATGACCACCAGAGGGCTCGCACAGCATCAATTTCGTGCTGTGACTCCCAGATTGGCCCTTCATTATTGCCCACAGAAGACGAGGGGGGCTAAAGCAGCAGAGGCCATACTCCTGTGGAGACGAGGGTGGGTGACAGATTGAGTGCTAGCATTGCAGGCTGCTACAGAGCCGGAGAAGAAAGGGGGTGGGAGGAACTTCAAACCACTTGGACCCGCTGCGCTAAGGGAGACGGTATGTAGGGAAAAGCGACCCTGAGGGCAGGAGGGGAAGAAGCAACGTGGACAGCGCGTTCGAGAAGCAACTAGCAGCACAGGGCGGGTGCGGCACACAAGGTCGAAAGGGCAAGCGAAAACGAGCCAGAGAGGACGGTGGGTGCAAGCCAACTGGCAAAGGGGGGAAGAACACGGACGAGGGGAGGAGTCCATAAGGGAGTCAGCTGAAAAAAACAAGCAAAGTGACTGTCGAGGGGGTGGGGAGCGAAGCGCTCTCACACCTTCGGATAAAGTTATAAACGTATAAAGAAATAAATAATACTAGTTAAATATTCAACAAGAGAGAGGCCCTCGCATGCACGCCCCCACCCCACCCCTCTCTCTCTCTGATGCAGTGTGTGGGTGTTGTGTAATCTTGCACACATCTGAAAAGTTTCAGCCTAGGTTTTGACCCCCCCGCAGCTTTGGTGTGGGCGTGCATGGGATCCCAGTCGTATGTGGTCCAATCCGGGGTTTGCATCTTGGTCGCCTCGGGTTCCCACACATTCCTGAAATGCTGAAAGAGAGTGAGCAGGAAGCAAGCATTCAACAATGCAAACCGAGAGAGGGAAGAAGAAGGGAGCCTTGAAGCTTCCACCTCAGGCCTTCTTAGAGCTGCACTCCCCAGTACGGGGAAGGCCGGCCTGCAGCTTATATGTAGGAGCGACGTGTACAGCTTCAGCGCCTCTCACTCACACGCACCAGTAACATGGCATGAATGAAGGAGTGGGGTGGGGACAGGGAGCAAGCGCCCTCAGAAAACAGCATCCAACGTTTGATCTTGGTCTTTGAATGCACAGTATATGCAACAAGAAATGAGAAAACCGACAAAGAGAGGGCTCAGTTAAAATATAGTCTCTTGTAGGTTTTCAATATATTCCTAACTTTAATTATTTGTGAGCGATGTTGAGCTTTGCATTGGGTAAATACATGTTGGTGACAAAAAGTAAGTTTTCCTAAACAAGAGGAATTAAACCCTGTAAATCAGTCTAGTGAGAGACAACGAACAATTGTGTTTCCATTAAACAAGCAGGTATAGTCGCTGTTGCTCATTAAACTGGGACTCCTGCGGATGGCCCTGGGGCACTTGAGCAGCCATGTCAGTGCCAAAGGTACCAGTACCTAAAAATAACAATGCTATGCATCTGGAAGGTGGTGCTGGCAGGGCCAGACTGGGAACGCAAACCAGCCTTGGCAATTACGTTGAACCGGCCCCGGTGGATGGGGGGGGGGGTCGCAAATAGGAAACACTTCTGCTGCGCTTTTGTTACAGGGGGCCAACATTGAAGCACTGCTGCAAAATCATCGCCCAGTGACAAAAGCTCCCCCATCGGTCCAAAACCATCGGGAAAATCCCCGCTATGGCCAGTCCGGCCCTGGGTGCTGGCACCGAAAGGTGTCCTCTGACTGAGATATTTGAGCTCTTCTGAGTATTAGACCAGCGGGGCCACTTATAGCTTTAGCTTAATTTAAAGCCCTGCGTCAGTGGTGCATCCTTTCCAACACACGCCAAGTGCATGACAGGGATGTCACACTGGGGTACTACACTTCTTCTTATGACTCCAGGCACGTAACCAGACATACTACCTATCTATAAGAGGTAGACGTCCTTTAACTTTCAATAGCTGCTCGTGCCAGTTGGCAATCACCATTTGAGATCTCCAATTTAGCAATTTGGACTTCTTGAGTCTCTTGATATACATGGGCTAACGTTCTAGACCGTATGTGATTTCATATTGGAAGGACCCTGGTCAACAATAATTGATACATAGTTCAATGATTGACTAGAAGTGCTGGGGAAAACAAACCTTGATTACGTCAAAACAGAATTTGTTTCTGGGTAAGGGATATATGGGGACTGTTTCCCTAATACGCTTTCACTCAGTCTTAATCTTCAGAATTTCTTTGTCTATTCTTGTATTAATAGGGGATAGTGGTTATGTGCAGTGTTTCTCCTTTCCTCAGTCACCTGCTGGAAATCATTTGGTACAAGGCTTGTGTTGAAGATTCTTTGCTGAATCTAGAGAAAATAATATAAAAGAAGGGTGGCCACGGCGTAGATGTATTAATGTGGAGAAAAGTGTTTATACTTAAGTAGCTTAAGAGGTCACACAAGTTAAGGACATGATTTTATGACATGATCTATTTGCACTATCAAATGAGAAATGATCCAATACAATATTGAGGTAATTTAGTATTGAGCGCTTTTTTTGGGCAAGATGACGACTGTGTAATCGCAGCCGAACGGACCCTTCCTTCTGGTCTGCTTTGTGGAGATTGTGCGAGAAACATCAGAGGGGGTAGCTCCTCTCCTAACAAGCAATGCATCTTGGCTCCGTGGCACCCGGCTGGTGTGAGCACTATGACTGAAACTTTGGCTGGCTGTGTAGCGTCTAGGAGCTGTTTTCGGCGAACATTGCAGGAGTGTGGCTGGCAGGCAACCTTCAAAGAGACCCACGTCTCCTTGTATCAGGATGGGCCTCAAACCAGTGGGGGCTCAAAAACCCTGTGCAACGAACGCTAATGGTGGCACATGGGCAAGAAGCGAAGCGCCTTCCGAAGAAGGGCGGTATTGGGGATGCAGCTCCTGAGAAAGTTGGCCCCGGTGTCAGTGGCACCGATGGGACCAGGAAGGCGAAGAGCTTCTTTAAGAGAGCAGATCAAAGCTCGGGTGCAGGATCAGGCACTAGTGACTTGGAACCTGATAACTCTCTCCGACCATCAGAAATGCTGCAGTGATTAGCCACATGGAACACCTGATATAAGCGGACAACAAAGCAGTGGGGAGACTGCTGGGCCGCTATTGAACCAATCTGATTGGACTGGTGAAGACTTAGAGGGGGGCTGAAAGGGGGCCGAATGTTAATGATAGCGCAGTGAGTTGATCCAGCGAGATAAGTGACGGAGGGGATGACCCCGAAATAAAGGACTCTTGGCAAAACATCAAAATGATGACTCCACCTAAAGTAGTAATAGTTAATCCTGGCTTAAAGTGGGACTATTTAGCAATACCAAGACCAGAGGGAATCATCCCTAGTTTTCAAAGGGGGGCCTGACAGCACAAACCGATCTGATTACCATGGAGGCCATATACCAGGGGGCTATGGCCCATCGTGATGAAACAAGGTTAGACAGCCGCAGAGCGCAGGCAACTAACCGGAAGCTGCAGGGGGCCATGTGAAAGGTGACAAGAACATGTACAGAATTTGTGGCCAGAATGACTGAAATGGAAAGTCAGGTTGTAACCTTAGAGTGTGATGTCTTAGCAAATAGGAAGGTCGGAAAGGAGCATGAAGCATCTCTCACCGACACCCAATGGAACCTTGAAGAATTAGAGAATAGACTAAGGTGCAATAATCTCAGGGTCCTGGGTGTGGAGAAGGGTACTGAGAAAGATGACACTCAGAGTTTTATTGTCCGCCTATTCAAGAATACTTTCCCAGAACTGTCAGACTGGAACTGGGATCTGGAGATACAGAGGGCACATAGGTTCCCATTCAAGCAACATCAGTAGCAGTGTCAAGAAAGGGGCAAGCCAAGGGCCATCCTTGTATTCTTCGGCAACTTTCTTTTGTGCCAAGCTATCTTCCAAAAAGCCCTCCCTGATGCAAAACGAGTGGTTAACGGCTGCACATTTTTCATGAGACTAGACATATGTCACACTACTCTAGAAAGACGCTGGCATCTGAGGAAGCTGATACAGCCTCTGCAGTCTAATAGCACACAGGCATTTCTGCGGAGTCCCACAAAACTCACAAGACAAAACCAGTACTTAATAAAAAAAAAAAGTGCCAGGGATGTCATCAGGAGGCCTCTGCAGCTTTCACCACCCATTCCCCCAGCCAGCGCTGCCGGTGACAGTACAAGTACACCCACAAACATCAAACTCCGTCACGTGTGGCACATCAGACTATTCCAGGCCCCCAAAGCTATAAGAATGGCTTGGTTGGGCTGTATTAGTCATTTTAATGTATAATAAATTAATAAGCAACTATTGTTGTGCTCATTGCTTTAAAACACAAACAGCGCCACCATGTGGTAGACTGTCATAAGACCCGGTGTTGGCAATTAAGTGCCAGAGCCGAGCACCGGAAACCACCAGCTAAAATTAAGCACTGGACAAAACATATTTATTTTCCTCTGAGGATAATTTAGGGTAGAATTGAGCTTCAGGGTGTTAGTCTAAAGAATGCAGGATGCCGGCTCGCTGTGAGATGTGTCATATAAAAACACAGAAGATGTTTAGAAACGTCTTATGCATAAGTTATGGTGGGGGGGCATTATTGAATGAAATGCTTCTCTCTCTTGTCCTCGCTTAGGTCTGTTTGCTGCTGCTATTTGGCGGTTTGGGGTATTTTACCTTAACCCCTTAAGCGCTGCCGTCGGTCAACGGTCGTCACGAGCGCTACCTCCCCAGTGCTGCGCACGACCGTTGGCCGACGGGCCAGCGCTCGTTATTCGAACGTTCAGCACTGGGTGCTGAACGTTCCAAGCAGCTAAGGTGTTAAAGCGTGGAGGAGAGGGTAGGTAAAACGCACATAGTCAATCTTTCTCTGTTTGATCTATCTTGGATATCTTAGCCGCTCAGGAGTATCTCATCAATGGGCCAGGAGTGATCCAATTGCCCATGTGAGGTGTGGAATGAGAGTGGGGGGTGAAGTTTAGGAGAGGAAGGGTTTAGAGGCCGGGGTACAGGGTAGTGGGGGGTGTTTGCCACAATGGTACGGGTTACAAAGGTTTTAGCAGCTCATAAGGAGTCAGAAGTAAAGGAAGGGTATGGACAGTGTTTGAATGGTTCTACTAAGCCAAAAAAGAAGGTGTATTCAATGTAAGGATACACTAGCAGGAAAAAATGAAAGCGCAATAGGGAGCTTCCCAAGTCCATCTGGAGACTGGACAGGACATTTGATAGAAAACTCCTGACTGAAATAGATTATCTTGAATACATGTGCCGGTGTCTGAAAGAGTTTCTCCTGGTAAATCAGGGCACCGCTACCCCAAAAATGGTATGGGACTTCCTCAAGGCAGGGATAGGCGGGGAGACATTGAGTTTTAACCTCTATAAACATTGCTATAAATGTACTCTAATGCAGGGACTGTATGATGACTTCCACAAACAAGAGGCAGATTTAGTTGAATCAATAAAATAGGAGCGGGTCTGTCGTGGTACCATGCTGAATATTGTGGTGCTGAAAGCCAGAACTGACTAGCAGTATAAGGAGGAGGTAGACGCTAAATTTAAAAGTTACCGGACGGACTGTTGAAAGTATGGGGAGAATACTGGTAGGTTGTTGGCACATTGCATTAGACAAAGGGAGGCAGAAAGAGGGGTTGAGGCTATCTGCGACAAACAGGGGCAGAAGACCGAAAACCCCACAGAGATCCTCAGTATATTCGACAAGTATTACTCTGAACTGTTCACAGAGGATATCTTTCCACAACCAGACAGTTATGCAAAGTTTCTAAGTACAGTGAGGGGGAATGTATTAAATGATGATGAAAGCGCCCCCCTTGATCAGCCTATTTCCTCTGAAGAGGTGACTGCGGCAGCAGGTTCCCTGGCTCCGGGGAAAGCTGCTAAACCACATAGAATTCCATTGGAATTTTACAGGACTTTTCTCCCCAAACTAGTAGAGGCTATGGCTACTATTTTCCTATTTGTCCAGTCGGCAGGGGTGGTTCTGCCATCATGGGAGGACACCAATATTGTAATATTCAGGAAAGGGGCCCAACCCTGTTAAATCCAGGGGCCTCCAGACCTATATCCCTGGTCAATTCAGACGTGAAAATCTATGCAAGGATCTTGGCTGCAAGGCTTGGGCAGGTAGTTTCTAATATAGTCACTCCCTTGCCAACATGGTTTTATCCTGGGACACGGAACTGTTGATCATGTGTGGAGAGTTATCACCCTGCTAGACATAGCTGAGGCCACTAAATCACCAATGGGATTGGTTTTGCTCGATGCAGAGAAAGCTTATGACTTAGGCCCTTGGGAGTCCCTCTAGGAGGGATTAAGGTGGAAGGGACTTGGTTCGGGCTTTATCAAAGCCACCAGGGCTCTGTTTCAATCCCCCAAGCCTAGACTGCAGTTTGTGGGGAAGGGGTCAGACCCGACTCATATCATCAGAGATACTAGGCGGGGGTGTTCGTACTCGCCCCTGCTATTCACCTTATATATGGACCCCTTCATTACCCGACTTGATAATAACTGCAGGATTCAGCCAGTCTCTGTATGTCAAATTTCTAACAAAGTGTTGGCTTATGCTGATGATATAGTGGTTATAACACCTGCCCCTTATAATGTTTGGAAGGCTATTGAAAATGAGGCTGGTCTTTTTGGTGCTATTTTGGGATAACTTCTAAATGAGTGTAAGACCCAGGTGATCTGTACCGAGGGTGCAAATGCTGGGGATCCCTGGTGGTTCAGAGGTGACTTATTTGGGAGTAAATATAACATCTAACCTAGAGAGAATAATGGAATTAAATGTAGCCCCATTGCTTAGTAAGATTAAACAGGACTTACATAGTATCAATAACTTTCACTTAATATTGGTAGGAAGGTGTAATGTGTTAAAAATGCTCTTTCTCCCAAATGTTTTATAACAATTCAGAGCTATTCCGTTGGAGATTAACATAAAGTTGCTAGCTAAATTGGAAAGCTTGTGTTTTAGCTTTCTATTACCCTCTCCAGCGATTGTGGACGGTGGGCGGTTCCCAGGTTCCTGCTGTACTATTATTGGTCTTGTATGTTGCAGCAATTTGGGGTTCTGATAACAGGTGACACTATTAACTCAGCTGAAGCGCCCTACATAAATCAGCTTACACTGGGGTCTGAGGCTAAGAGCTGTTCCCTGAAGAATTTGGAGAGAAGTTACTACAAAAAGACCAGGTTTAAAACGTAGATGGAGCATTCAAAGTCTGGCATCAGATCAAAAGAAAGGTTAATATTACTAAGCTCGATTGCTATACACCTATGTGGTGCTCCCCTGCCATGCGGGTTACATTTCAAGATGAAATGTGTTAGAGGTTCAAAGCCTGTTGAATTTCAGTGATTGGGGATTTTTTTAAGAATGACCAATTATGCTTCTTTTCAGAGCTGCAGGACAAGTTTGGCCTGATTAAAGATACATTTTAAAAATATCTCCAGTTTCGTGACTACATCAGTAAGCTAGATTAGAACCACTTGTCTATTGCTAAATGTGTGGTCTTAGAGGTGGTGGATCAGGGATGTCAAATTGGGCAAATTTATAGTGCACGAATGCAGGGATTGTCAGACCATTTGGAATTCCAGAATGCAAAGTAGGAAGCAAGGTAGGTACGGAAGGGCCATTACTCGAGGGTTCCCTCAAAATCAGTAAGGAGACCCTCCTGACCGTAGGCTTAAAAAGTCAGCACTTTAAAACAGCTTTCGACTTATATTAAACAAATATTTAGCTCTTGTCCCCGGTTAATGACCTTAAAGAGATTGAAGCGTTTATCAGCATGATCCTCAAGAAGCAAGCTATTATCAGACACCAAACAGTATTGTTAGTGTTGAGTGAGGAAGGGACACTCTAGAGGGGACATTTATCTGATTTTTGTGGGAATGGCAGTGGCTCCCACGTGTATAGCCTCAGTGTGGATCAGTCTGGATCCTCCTACATTCACAGAATGGAGTTCACTTTTTCTGGCCATGTATAAACGAGGTACCCTGATCTGGTCTCTCCGGTTTCCGGGTGATGGAGACCTCTAATTGGGATTATCTGTGGTATCTGGTGAAGAGGCATTTACATACAGTTAGGGGTACTGATTTAGTATGCTTCTGAACTTTACAGGTTTCTTACAATGCTTGATGTATTTCACACTTGGGTCAGGAAGAAGTCTTAAGTTTGGATCTTACTAATATGGTGGAGACATACTTGTGTGTTTCGTTATAATGTACTGTATTTATTTAATTTCTTATCTAAGATAGCCTCATACTTCAGAATTACCTCATTAATGCACTTTATTAACCTATTGCACTTTAACCGATGACAATCTAAGCCTACAGTTTGAGGGATTTTAATAATTCAGTATTTTTTACTAAATTAGTACTATCTTCTTGTATTTACTGAAAACGTGTTAGTCCTGTCAAATTAACCGCATCCTTGCTATAGTACATTCCCGCTGTGCGCTGCAATTATCAAAATCCCATTGTTTGTGACAAGGTCAACTCGTCATAAGCACAGCGCAGGTAACACCCATGACGAGTTGACCTTGTCACAAGCATCGAAGGGGTTAAGGAAGCCGGTGCCCCACTGGAGATATATTAAGGTGCTATAAATCGTAAATGTGCTGTGTGTTGTGCTAGTAAGGCTACTAGATGGCTAACCATAACGCCATTGTAATTATTGGATTAAATGATTTTAGCCTTTGCCCTGTTCCTCTTTGTTTTATAGTTATATTTCTCTGCTGCTATATTCTTCGACTAGTTTTGAATATGCACTGTTTCCCATACTGTAAAAAAAAAATCTATATATTTATATATATATATATATATATATATATATATATATATATATATATATATATATATATATATATAAAGTTAATTTAGGTGTAAATGTAAAGGTGTGACAGCTATTTGTAAAACTAAGGTAATTTTATTAGTGGCCCACTATGAATGCTGATGTGGAGTGGAATATTAACTCTTGTTGTAAGTATCATTTATCTGATAAACACTACAAGACCACAGAGAAGCCTTTAATTCCAGTGCCTAACAGACTGGCCATGGGGAAATTAGTAAGGGTTATCTCTGTACTAAATAATGTATTACCGGTGCAAATTGGGTATTTGTGTGTGATTGCGGATTATTATTCACAGTTTGTCTGTAGAGTCTCTCAGCACAAATCGGTTAGATTTTAAAATCATGTTTTTGTGTTGAAGATGCACCACATTACATGGTCACTATCAATGTTATGCATTTTTATTCTGCTGAAATGAATGCTTAGATATAATTATTAACCTGCATAATGACAAGCATTGTGAGTAGGTCTTTACAATCCAGCTTCAGACAGTCTCCTCGGCAGGGGCAATTACCGCTTCAAAGAAGGTATTCAAACTCAGCAGCAGGTCCTGATATTGAGAAGTTTCTACAACATAACACTGGAGTTAAGTCACTACTCCACATAGAGGTACAGGGTTCTCTCTCCTTTCAAGCTCTTGGGAGGTATGGATCCCAGGTCAAGATTATATCCCCAGTGGTTGATAGATTCCCTTGAGATACCCAATTCTACAGCTGATTGTTGTATAATAGGTCTTCGATCAAGAGTTCAAGGCAAACAAAGGCCTCTACAAGTTGTTTTGCCTGGAAGAAGGGTGTTGAATCTCTTGAACTGTCTGTTCGGTATTGGGTGCTCATCAAGACACATTTCAAAATCACTAAAGGTGAATCATAGTTTTCTGGACCCGTGAAAGTTATTAAAGCAACCAGAGGGTCTGTGTTGGTTTAAGACAAGGGTTGGTGGAATAAAGAGGCTTCGGTACGAGTCACTAAGGAACATGCTACAGTGCAATGGAATTCATCAAAAGTATATGAACAGGAATTGTATAATTGGGTTGGTGATGATTTGGGCGTGCGACCGAGCTCTTTGCCGGGGCCGTTTTTTGGCCGATTATGTTACAGGTCCGATTTTGCAGCTAAGCTGCAAAAACGGTCCTGTACCGGCCGCCACCCTTGCGGCGCACCGGGAATTGCCCGGTGCCCGCAACGGCCAGTCCGGCCCTATGTGCCTTCTAAATAGTTAGTTTCTTTTCGTTCTGAAGATAGTGATTCTCAGTTCTCTTTATCTGAAAGTACACAAATATCCAGTTGAACATTCCCAGTTCTACTTCGTTATCAGTAAATGAGCGCACCCCACAATAAACTAGAACCTATATTCCACCACAAACCAGAGCGTGAACCCCACTACAAACCAGCCCATGAAGAAGACGGTTTGTTACTATTCCTTCTAAGTACCAGGACTTTGAGCTTTACTAATACTGTTGTTTTTGTTTTTCCATATGATGAAAGGTGATGCAGTAAGCTATACATGATGTCTCTATATGGTATATATAAATCTTTAATGTATTCTATCTCACCTGTACTATTACATGATTATGTGTCCCACATTCTAGAAGTGGCGGCACATATGTGTGGATGTCTGTACCATCAGGCTCTGGGTGCAGATGCTGACTGGCTCAGGTTTTTACATGTCTTGCTGCTCTGTCTGTGGGCTTGTTTATCTCAACGAATGCTTCTCTGCACTTTCTACATCACTCTCTTCATGCCCTCTTCTGAAGCATATGGCTACCACATGTGGTTCCCAATATCCCAGTAAGACATTCCGGATTTTCCATTTTGCCATAGATGTAGTGGTGAGTGGGTTCCACAGCTTAACTACATAGAGCATGGAGCCACCCCTCCTCCTGGACAATTGTCAATCACAATGCAAGTGGTGACAGGGGTACAAGATACGAATGCCAGTTGTTGCATTGCAAGTTTTTACACATCGTAAGTCATTACATTGTGGTCAAATATCATAGTGTATCTTTACATTGTGCATCAGGAGTTCTTTACTTTGCAGCTAAGTATCTGTGTTTTATATATATGTATACATGTTTATATATGTGTATATGTAGTTATATGCACATTTTATACACACATACACAGTCTACACATATATATATGTGTGTGTGTGTGTGAATAAATATATGATTTCCCATTTAATTGTAATTAATGTAATACAATTCTTCATAGTTCATCTATTTTACATTTTAAAATGTCCTCTAATAAAAAGATATACATTTTTATTTTTGATGTAATTAAGATTAAATAGATTAAATATATTATTATACAGGCACCCCTAAGCCTTAAAACTTCCTTTCTACCTCAATAGGCTACGAATTTCGACCCCTAAGACTTCCTTACTACCCCATAAACGAACCACCCCTAAGCCCTAAAAAGTCTTTACTACCCCTACTTACACCCCATACCTGAGCCCTTAAAGCTCCTTGGTAGCCCTTTGCAAAGCCCATCCAGGAGACTAAAAGCCCTTCTTATGCCATACATCATACCTATGTCTGAACCCAAAAACTCCTTCCTACACATTACCCACCCTTGAACCCTGTTGTCCTTACTATCCCTATACACTACCCAATGCTGAGCCCTAAAAAACGATTGCTACCCTTTTTTGAACTTTAAATACGTACAATCTTAAACTTATATTCTCATGTTTGTTTTAAATACATTATGTATTACTTTCAAAATTAAATATTTCAAAATACATTAACTTAAAAGTGAGTTATTTTACTTAAGTAGTACTTATCTATACTTCCAAATGAATTTAAATTACTATTAACATTTTAAGTGCCCAAGTTCGGGCGGCATTTGTGCTCTTCTGCATGGGGCGGACAGGCCTGGCCTATTCCGTTCCACATTTCTCTCCCCCCCCTGTTTCCCATTATCTTCCTCTGTTACCCTCTTCTTTTCTTTTACTTTTTCCTCCTTCCTCTTGTCCTCCTTGTGTTTTTTATGATAACTGTGAGAGGTGTTGCATGCCATGGTTTGTATATTGAATGGTGTGGTGACTGCACAGGTATGGGTGTTGGCGTTTGAGTGATGTAAACGATTGAAGTAGCTAGGGGGCGGTGGTGTGCAGCTGAATTTTTTTTTAAACTTTATTTATTAAGTTTGGCGTTATTCATCTCCAGTACAGTAAATCCAGCAAGGTACAAAATTACAGTATAATTGCTCTAGGTACAGAAGGATCCTCTTAACAATTCTAGCAATCGGTCAACAGCATAACAAGAACGAGGACCTTGCAATCCCCTACTGCCCCTTGCGGAGCCACTGTGTAGTTACATGTCTCTCAGCGCAAATAAACTCAATAAAAACTCCCTCCACCCCTCTACCCCCTCCCCCTGGTGTGCAGCTGGATGTTATCAAAGTGTGACTGGTGCCGACATGCCTCCTTACCCCCTGTCTACGTATTGTTGACTGAGAATGGTGCGATTTGTGGTCGGTCAGTGGTGCACAGTGATTGCAGTATTTTCTGTTCTCTTAGTCATTCCTTCTTGTTGCCTGCTTCCCTCCCCTTGTCGGGTGGGGGTGGACGACAGACGTGCATTTATTAAGATTGCTCTTTCGGGTGGGGCCTGTAGGTTTTGAAGATGATTAAGAAGGCACAAATTGTTTTTGTTGTGTTCACCCGGTGGGTGAGGTTCTTTTCCTTATTGTTTTGGTTCTTGGTGGCGGCGATGGCAGGGTGCATGGAAAAGCTATGGAACAGAAAGATCGGTCAATTTAAATTCATAACATGGAATGTTTCCAGGTGCAACTCTTTTGTGAAGCGCTACAGGGTGCAAACATATCTCCGTAGACATGGACCGCACGTAGCAATGTTGCAGGAGACACCTTTGTGGGACTCAGAGGTTCAAAAAATTCATCGAAGTGGAGAGTACAGGTGTTCTCTGCCACATATTCCACCTATACCCAGAGAGAGGTAATATGGGTGGCCCGACAGGTTCTCTTCTGCATTAGTGGCTTTTTCCAGCAGACATAGAGGGAAGATATGTTTTTGTGGATGGTTCCATGGATGGTGTGGAGGTCTGTCTACTGTACTTCTCTCCCCGAATGTGGATGATGGTGGGTTTTATCTGGACGTGGAGAAGCAATTACTTCCGTATGTTGGAGTGCCTCTATTGTGGGCCAGCTATGTTAACTGTTTGCTTGATGGTGCTCTGGATAGACACCCTCCAAGATTACACACTAAGCATAACATGATGGCTGCTTTGCGGGCAGTAATGGACTGCCTACACTGCACCAATGTGTGGTGTGCGACACACCCTGGAGTATAGGGCTACATGTATTACACACCCACATGTGCTGTTTATAGCAGGCTTGATCGGTTCCTGGTCTCTGATGAAGCAGCAGCTGCCGTTGCACAGACACGCACACTGGGGCGCTTCCTACTGGACCACGGCCGGTGCTAATGAAATGGGGGTTGGCTGGTGTCTGGCCGAGATCCCCCTATGGCGCCTCCATCCAGAGGTTCTTAAAGATACTGTATTCCTGGAAGAACTTAGGGAGGTAACCACAGGGGATTTTGATACTAATTTGCTTTCCACCACTAGTAGGGGGCTGGAGTGGGATGTGCTGAAGGTGGTGACATGAGGGGAGTGCCTGTTTAGAGGCATGAGGCGATGTTTGTAGAGGGAGCTTACTGAGGCAGAGGATGTATTGGCTGGATGGCAGGGCTCGGGACCCACGACAGAACCACACAGAGAGGCCCTACAGAAGACCAGCGGGTGGGGATATCTGGGACAGACTTTATTGCCTGACTAAGCGTGAATATTGCCAGTTGTTACATCAGGAGGGCGACAAGTCCAGGAGACTTCTGGTGTGGCTGCTGTAGCGGGAACGCCCACCCCGAATTATATTGATGGTCAGGCACCCCAGCGGGCTCGTAGTCACCACTCATCTGGTGTCAGTTCCCTTCTGCATGATCACTTGGTGGTGGTAGACAAGGAGGTCCCACATATCGACCCGGCTGAGATCGGGGTTTTAGAATGATCTAACGCTTCCACGCCTTACTGAGGTGCAGAGTGTTAGGCTTGAAGGGGCACTCTGACTCAAGGGTCTACAAGAAGCGGTGCAGAGCATGGCACGCTGTCGGGCCCAGGACCGGATGGTCTCCTGATGGAATTCTTCCAGACATTCGCTGACCCTGTGCTGCTTCACTTGCTAGAGACCCTCCAGGAGCCTAAACGTGTGGGTGTTATACCCCCATTTATGCAGGAAGACCAGGCTATCATGCTCCCCAAGCTGGTTAAAGACCTACTAGATTCTGGCTCCTTCCGCCCGATGTCTAGGCAAGCAGCAGTTGTCAAAATATTGTTCAAAGCATTGGCGATGTGTTTGGGCCGTTTGGTTACCCATTTGGTCCACGAGGAACAGTTTGGGTTCATGGTAGGCTGAGGGACACATATGAACTAGCGATGGCTCTCACATATGCTACATTCGTTGGCGGATTTAGATATGAGGGCAGCGGTGGTCGCTTTGGACATCAAAAAAGCATTTGATACTCTGCGCTGTTATTACCTATGGAACGTTTTGGGGAGGATGGGGTCTGGGCCAGGAGTTTATCTTTTGGATCGGTCTATTGCCAACCGATGGTCCGTGTTTGCAGTGGAGGTGTGTTTTCTGAAGTTATATCCTTATAGAAAGAGGAACAAGGCACAGCTGTCCATTGTCTCCACTCTTATTCGCTCTGGCAATGGAGCCACTGGAGAGCCGGCTGCGACAAGACATGGCCTAGTGGCAGTGGTGGCTCGCAGAGATAACGCTGTGGGGCAGTGAGGTGGGCGGGGCTGAGTGGGGGGGGGGGTAGTGGAGTCCCACATACGGCGGTAGATATTTAGTTATTTACGTTCACCTTTGCAGTCATATTTTGGACTCCACTACCCCCCCGCCATGCTGCGTTACCTCTATGAGGCGCCACTGCCCAGTGGGGTATCTTAGTGGGTGATCACACTCATGTTGTTTGATTATATGCTGACAATGTGCTGCTTTATGTTCACTATCCAGAGAGGGCAGTGCCTGCGCTTTTAGACCTGCTGTCCTCGTTTGGAGTGGTTTCGGGGTTGCACAATAACTGCCAGAAGTTGGTTATCTTCCCACTGGCGAGACTGGTCGTAGTGGATGCCGCAGTTCTCCGTGTTCCGGATGTCCGGTGTTAATGCATCCACTTT
The DNA here is from genome assembly GCF_964263255.1 of Lissotriton vulgaris. Taxonomy (NCBI): domain Eukaryota; kingdom Metazoa; phylum Chordata; class Amphibia; order Caudata; family Salamandridae; genus Lissotriton; species Lissotriton vulgaris. The sequence continues at coordinate 1,323,912,200 of NC_141685.1, read as the reverse complement.
CGGTATTTGGGCATACAGGTTGCTCAAACAGCTCAGGCTCAGTATGCCTTGAGCATGGGAGTGGTCCTTGCTGGCTTAGAGGCTTCTATTCAGTTCTGGAATCACTTTCCTCTCTCTGGTTTGGGAAGGGTGGCCCTGAGCAAGATGGGTTTGCTTCCCTGATGCCTCTATGTTCTCCAGAACTCCTTCTGCTACATCCCGTGGGCTACTTTCACCACTAGGAATAGTCTTATGATTTCCCTGGTAGGGGCTGGTAAACACCACAGGGTGAAGTTAGAGGTCCTGAAGCTGGATATGGAATCAGGTGGCCTGGGCCTACCAGACCTGAGCCTCTATTATTTTGCATGGTTATTACAGGATGCAGCTCAGGTGTGTGCTGAGGGTCCGAACACTGAGAAGGCTTTATTGGCAGAGTGGGGTGTGGAGATGGACCGCCCAAGATGTCTAATGATGGGACGCAGACTCCTCTGAATTACCCGTTCATAATATAGGTCCTGTATGAGACACAGATTTGCCCTACTCAGACTTGTATTGGCTACACGCCTCAATGCAATACCCTGGACATCCCCCCGCTAGACAAATAAAGGGCTGATTTGAGTGAATGGGGCAAGGCTGAGGAGCGTCATTTATGCTTGGTTCTCACTGAGGAGAATGCAGAACACGACCTATAGAGCTGGGGGGATATGTTGGAGAGGCTGATGTCAAACGAGGAGCTAGGAGATGCAGCAATGGCACTTTCCCCTGGCTGCGGGAACCACCTTGCCTATATTGCCACCGGAGGTTAGTCCCTCGAATGTTTGACTGATGCCACATGGAGTTTGCTTGCGTGGAGTACGTGTGGAGGGGAGCTATCAGTGGAAACGCTGACAGTAAGAGTGGTTGTGATCCCCTGTAAGTGTCCTGCGGACTAAGCATGAGCGAATTTTGCGGATCTCGCGTTCGCGAATTTTGCGGATTTGCGGATTCGCAATCCGCAAAATCCACGAATTCCCGCGAATTTGCGGATTTTTTTTTTTTGTGTTCGCCTGTGTTTCTGCCACTTCGCGAGGGTTTTTACAATTTCGCAATTTGCGAACTTACCTGTCGGGTCGCAAGTATTGCGAACTTGTTGTTTCTACGTGTCCAGCCTGTTTGGGACACTCTTCTTCATCACTGCCACTCTCTGTCACCACTGCCACTCTCTGACTACTCATGCCACCCTCTGGCCCACCCATGCCACCCTCTGTTTCATCACCACACCCTCTGGTTGTCCAGTGTACATTATTTTCGGCAAAGCAAAGCACACCTTCCCTGCCTCAAGTGACCTGAATTAATTTGGGGCTGATTAATGTGTCACAGAATATTTTTTTAGCTGGCACCTGCTTCCTTAGTGCGCCCTGATTAGTGATCTTTTGCACTTGCTAAGTGCTTTCATTGTTGCAAAATTAGTTACAACACCTGCCCTGCCCCAACTGACAATAATGAATTAGGGGCTGATTAATGGATTTTAACTTCCAGCCTGGCTCCTGCTTGTCTCCCTTAGCTGTAATTCAGGACCTTTGTGGCATATGTGTAACTATTCTGAGGTTCAGAGCAGGGTCACATAATAGTTTCAACTGGCAACTGAACTCTGGAGGGGCCCCTCAGGAAGCACTACAGGAAATGGCTACTAATGATGAGCCTGAACTTTTGAACCTGGTAAGTAGTTACTTTCAGTTTTGCTAAGATCGTATTTCTGCAATTTTGCACTTATTCGCGGGGCGCGAACTCACGCGAACAGTGCGAGCAAAATCCGCTGCTCGCGGATTTGCGGATTTTGCGGGAGATTCGCAAATCTCGCGGATTGCGAATTTCCCGAAAATCCGCAAAATCCGCGAGCGGAACGGATTTTCCGCCCATGCCTACTGCGGACCTGCGTGGGACGGGGCTATGTGTGGCTGCCGGATATCACTGAGGTCCAGATAAATCATGGTCCTGTATCTGCAGGTTGAGTTGTTCAGTGCCTGATTCTCTATTCCTGCCCTGCAGACGAGCCCCTATCCAGGTATGACAGGTGTCTGCCCTAGAAGCCTAGGGGCATGGCTTATGTATATCCTGCCCCTGTTCCTTGCGCGGGTCTCCGGTGGGCGATAGCACCAGTTTCCACTTTGTCTCTGCCATTTTTATTGTTATTTTTTTTAACTTGGATGGTTCATTTCCAAAGGAATTGTACTGCATGTTAAAATGAAGATAAGTGTTCCATAATGTTGCTCCTGGGTTGAGAGTACCGACAGATTACCCCGTTTAATGTAAGAAGCTGCATCGGTAATCCGGATTGTATGATAATCCTTACTTTTTCTTTTCATTGCCCCATAACCTTGCGAGACAACATGTAATGTGCTTTTTTGTGCAATTTTGAATAAACGATACGTTAAAAAACATTGTAAGTGCCCTTACCTAACAATATATGTCACAGAATAAAAGCTTTGTTGTGAAGAAAAGACTACAGGTGAAATGACTGCGGTCTAATGACTCTTGATGTAGCGGTAACATACCACTATGCACATTATCTCAAATCTCCCAGTCCGAACACCATAGTCCAGTTAACAATCCCACTTAGCTTTAAAAGCTACGACTTACCTTGCTAGTGATACCTGCAAGTTAGTTTTGCACTTCTTGCCTCTTCAGCACATGTCTGACCTTAAACCAGTTACCACAGATTGGCTCTCTGGACAAGATCCACCACAAACTAGACCTCTTAATCTTCATCTACCAGTGTTAGGCTAACAAGGTGATGATTATAGCCCACAAAAACTCACATATGACAGAGCAGCAAGCAGTATTGAGGTCTGCGGAGGGTAAGGCTGGAAAGGGGATGGGATGGGACGGATGGAGCGGGTATATGTGTTTGCCAGTATGGCAGTATTATGGCTGTTCTTCAAAGAATGATTGAGGTGTACTCACAGACCTAGATATTGACATGGAGGTAGGGCAGATTCACCTACCCTCTTCCTCCTCTTGTATGTCTGTAAAAGGACTTTGGAAGAGCTCAACAGTAATCGCCATTTGATGCCATGTAAGTTTGAGCATGTCCTACTACTACTGAACATTTGTCCAGCTTGGGCAGGTCTCTTTGAATGTACCTCACTGTTGTTCTTTTCATTTCTTACTGTTTTACAGCCTGAAATTCATGATGTGGCTGTACCTGGCGGCCCTGCTGGGCCTGTACTGTCTCTATCGCTGGTACAGAGAGCAGCAGGTGGTTTCAAATCTCCCGGAAAAGTATGTGTTGATCACTGGCTGTGACACTGGCTTTGGGAACCAGCTGGCACGGCAGCTGGACCAGCGTGGTATGCGCGTGCTCGCCGCGTGCCTGACACAGAAGGGGGCGGAGCAGCTGCAAGGGGCCACTTCCCAAAGGTTGAAGACCGTCCTCCTGGATGTCACCAACAGCAAGAGCGTGGCTGCCATGGCACAGTGGGTGAAGGAACAAGTGGGAGACAGAGGTGAGGATAAAGAAACACTGGACTCGTTTCAGTAGGTCTCTCATGATCCTAGCTTCAGGCTATATTGTCTCAGAGTGGAGAGAACTGGTAACTGCTTTTACGTTTACGGACAATATAAGACAAGGCGATGATGCATGCCATCACTCAAGCCTGGCCAAGTTGCTACCTTTACTTTGTGTCCACAACATTCAAGATATTTCTTTTAGTCTCAATGGCCTTTTTAGGTCTGGCATTAGCTAAGACCTTTTTGGTTTTACTAAAATCATATGTATAACACACTTACTTAAAATGGCTTTCAGACAGCTCTTCATCCATTGGCCAGTTGTTGTGTCGTTCACATTTTGCTTCTGCCCACCACAGCGTAAGGTCAGTCTACTACAGCCATTGTCTAACTTCTCTTTAAGTGACAGTATTTTGCTCTTTAACAAGGAGCACATGTACACACACAAGGTAGTTCCCTTCGGTGCTAGTGTTTTTGTTTTTACTTTGATATTGCATTAGTGTTTCCATTGTGTTTAGCGCCTCTTGTAATAGCAAGACACTTACTCAAAGCTCTTCATACAGAGGACACAATCCAGGTTTATCAGTTCCTGTTGCCTGCTAATGCTGTCATAAATTCCTTTTAGAATAGCCTATATGTATCAAATTGCGTCCATTTGAAGCTGCTCTTTATAAAATGATCTTATTTTTTTGCATGCGTGCAATGAAGCAGGTCTTACTTGTATGTATTTTAATTGTGGACTACAGTTCTACTGGTAAACCAATTCAGTCTGTATGTCCTGCTTGTACGACATTCTAGTTTGCCATTCAGTGTTCTATCTGTCTATCTATCTATCTATCTGTCTATCTATCTATCTATCTATCTATCTATCTATCTATCTATCTATCTATCTATCTATCTATCTATCTATCTATCTCTGCCGTTTTTACCTATCTATCTCTGTCTATTTACCGGCCTGGCTAACTCTGCCTATCTACTTCTTTGTCTATCTCTGTCTACCGGTCTGTCCGTTTATCTCTGTCTACCTGTCTGTCCATTCATCTCTATCTGTCTTTCCATTCAAATCTATTTACCTGTTTGTCCAGTCATCTGTATCTCTTGTCCGTCCATTTATCTGTATCTACCTGTCTGTCCATTAATTTCTATCTGTCTGTCCCTTCATCTCTGTCTGTCTGGCCGTTCGTCTGTTTGTCTGTCTGCCTATCTATCTATCTTTTCCAGCCTCTCTATTTATATTCTTTTTAACGCTGTCTATTGGTAATAAAGATGTACAAAAATATTACAAAAAAAGAATTAGCAAAGGCTAGAGGCTGACAGCCAACGCCAAACCGATTGACTTTTTTGTTTAGGTCTGGTGTTAGCTAAGACGTTTTGATTTTACTAAAATTATGTGTGCAACATAGTTACATTTGGGGATTTTCAGCCATATTGTATCCATTAGTCTGTTCTTGTATCCATCACATTTTTCTTCAGTCCACTCCAGCATGCATCTCAGGGCCCACTTCAGCCACTGGCGGACTTCACTGCGAGTAACAGCATTTCAGAGGGAGCGCAATGTAGCTCCATTTAGTGCCAGTTCAGTGCTAGCATAAATGCTAGTAGAAGCTTGAACTATCAAGTTCTCAGGTGTCAGGTGCTGATTCAAAAAGGTGGGCTTACTGTGTATGGGGTAGAAGATGTTGTATAGCTGGGGCGTCCGGGAGACTTAGTATTTGGTGGGCTCCTCCCCTCTTTTCTTCTTTATTGGGAGTTACCCTTATGTGAGTTTTCTTGGGGCGACAGGCACGTTAGTGGGGGGGGAGGGCCGTAGCCTCTTCAACGTGCAGGGTGGGGGGGTTGGGGCCTGATTTTTCTTTCCCTTTTTTGTTTCTATGGCCTTTCTTCTTGTTCTTTCTCTCTTTTTTCTCTTTTTCTTCTTATCTATCTTGGGTCAGACGGGGGGTTGGGTTTGGTTCTTTCCGGGACGATTTTTGCGCTTTGCGTCTATGTTTTATCACATGGTTTATTGATTCTATGACCAAGATCTTGATTTTAATGCATAGTCACTGAATGATTGCATATTTTGCTTTTCCTTCCCTTTTCTACTACTGTTTGAGGGTGCATGTCCTGTCACGAATTTTCCCATGTAATAAGTGCCTTTCTATTCGTCGTTGTATCCTTTTATTGTTGCTGTAGAATGATCCCTCTAATATCCTACTATACTGTAGACAAGCTGGATTGCAACTCCTGAGGTGATATATTGATTGGGCGGGCGCTAATTGGGGCGACATGTACTTCTGCGCTTGTGTATCCTTATTGTAATGATTTACGCCAGTAATTTCATTACGATGCTTCATTTGTGGATATCCTTTTATGTGGCTCGCCCACTCAGCTACCCGGTCTGACTTTAGGACGATTCGTCAAAATTATAAAATGAAACCCTCTTTATCCTTTTCCTGTGGCTCCTTGCCAGTCCATCGTAGTGTTGCTATCTTTGTCATTCATTGCAGCGCAAGGTACCTTGGAAGGTTGTATATTGTCATAGCGGCCGGCCCGCAGTGGTTGTAGGCAGACGCTGTGTACTATGTTTACGATAAATAAAGGTTTTCAAAAACAAAAAACAAAAAAAAAAAAAGTGGGCTTATAATGCCTAGCAACTGGGCAGCTTACTAGGAGTGTTGAACATGACTTATACCAAGTTGCCATAAAGGTTTCCATCTGGATCTTACTAAAAATCTGTAAGGGCTCTGAAGTAGCAGGCCCAGAATGTAAGATTTCCGCAGCTTTAGGTCCAAACGATTCTGATGCTCTCTAGACTGCTATTGCAGTACATGAACTCTCATCTGAGAGGTGTGGAGCAACGGGGAGTCCAACTCTGTCTCTGTAGAAGTATTTAGGCCACCGGCATTCTAAATATCTAACTATAGGCCAGCATTAATGTAATGGGGGGAAGCAAATTGCTTGCCTCCTCACGGTCATTCTCATATTTGAGACCTGAATGGAGTCAGAATCCATCCAAACATGGCTTCTAGCATATGATAATACCAATGTCAACTGGCTGGGGTTCAGCCGAGGTTGAGGGCTTTGCATTGGAAATATTTTTATGTGACAAAGACCTTGTGGGTGCCAATGTCAGCTCCAGATCACAAATGGGCACCAGAGTGGAATCGTGTGTGGGAGCTGCTGGAGTCTGGGCCAGCAACCCGGTAGTTCTGATGAGACCTTCAGTGCAGGAGTAGAGACATTTCCTGGCACCGCCATGGAGGCCAGACAAGGGCAAAATTAGTTGAACCCGCTGGAAGAAGTCTAACTAGGGGTCCCTTTCACTCCAAGGGACTTCAATGCTTTCCAGAGGATGCAGTCATTGCCTTAAAGGTTGCAGCATGGCCTCTCTAAAGGCCTTATCTGCGGCATAATTACCAACGGGCTGTGGAACACAACCAATGCCAGGACCAGCCTTGAAACCGATTTGCAGTCGGACGACAACAGTGAATTTGGGCCCTTGGAGTGGTGGCTGCTTGTTTTCTCCCAGGAGCTAATGTCACGACACTGACATTTGTCCCACTTGGGCTTGTAGCCCGACTTGTCCCTCACTTAGTCTTCAACTTATGGGAAGAAGGCGGCCTGGAGTGTGACCTGGAATGAGAGTGGGCCCGCAACTTGGAGTAGGAAAGGGCTCGCTGTTTGGAGGGAAACCTACCTCACTTTTTGTGTTCAGCAATGTATAGCTTTTTTTCTTCCTTCCTGATTACCTTAAGGTAGATCAGGAAGCATTTGCCACATTACGTTGACTCATGCCCCGTACTGAAGACACCACAAGTAGACATTGTGTAGAGCCAAGCCCACACCTGCAGTCGTGACACAGTTTGAAGTCTGTAGCTTTTGGGAGGGACACTTAATATCACACTATCTTTTTTGCAAAACAAATGCAATTTTGGAACTGGTGAATCGGGGCAAAGTTGGGAGAGCAGCTCAAGAATCATGCTAAAGGGTGTGGAATGGAGAAAACTATATTGCACAGGAGAGGTGCCAGCATATGACTCCACACCAACACTTCTAGCGGTAGAACAAGGTTGTTGCACAGTCTCTTGGTGGGGTGTGGACCAATTGCTTTGAAAAAATTCCAGATCCAGTCTGGCACCTGGGAAATTCACAAGGGGAACAATCTACACTTGAAAGTATACATCAGAAACTAAAATTATTTTCCAAAATGTAATTGCCACCAACTTGCTGTGAGTTGGGCATGCCTTTTTAGGTTGAGCCTATAGCAGCGTGCATGCGCTGCATTAGGAAAAAGACCTCTCGGAGATGACCACAACTTTTCACACGCTCGTGCGTGTGGTTTTTTTTTTGGGCTGACAGCCTATTGGCCTTTGTGTGCGTCTTTCTAAGAAAGACAGCACGCAATTGGTCAAAGGCTGGTGCATGTTCCACCTTTGCTCAGCCCACGGCCTATTGTTTACGGTTATACGCACAGGCACCATCTGTTTTGAAATATTGTGCTCAGACGAGTGCACGATAATTCAAACCAGATGTCTTGCTGTGGCCCGAGCGCACCACTCGCGTGCTTGTTTTGGATGCCGACACCTCATGTTTCCCCGCTGCTCTACTTTTTTGGCGCTCACAGTCACAGGATCTCTGCTTCCACACTTCCCCGCTCTACGCATGCCGCCATACCCCAAGTGCTCTCAGCAGGATGACGATAAAACGCCCATCATTTGTATGGGTGTGTACGGTGTCTGTCTGCGTTTTTCATCTTCTGTGTGTTATTTTTGTTATCAGATTGGTGTACATGCCTTCTTTAGGGAGTGCGCAGTCTGTGTATTAAACATCACAGCGACTTGCCTTGTTGTGCTCTGATTAATCATTTATATGATGTCTTGTTCCCAACAGTCGTCAATGTCTTTGCGTGTTTAGACACAGCAAGTGCTTTTGTGCCAATACATACCAAACCTTCAACCTTGAATGAAATCCTTTGTCCCTGGAGTGTTTAGTCTTCAAAGGGCCCATCCCTGAAAAAGAAAACACATCATGTCAGCACGGAACACGATAGTCGAACTGGGTAGACGAGCATTGCTGATGAGTGCTGGCTAGATAGCACAGCTTTTCATACTAAGGAATGCTGTGATATTGACACTGAGTTAGAAAATAGTAACAAAAGTTTATTAAAGCGATATGAAACTGATCAACTGCTTTATCAAGTGCTCTACAAAGCCCAGGACAGTATTTTAAACATGGAGATGTCGAGTTCTCATTTTCAACCAGCTGACAATTGTACCTAATCTGGAATCTGTGAAATTGACTATAAAGAAAGCGAATTCTAGACTTCACACCTTACCCATCCTCCAACCTTTTGCAAAATTAGCCCTAGAAACCACGACTACCTAGGATTGTGTTGTGATGACATCAAAAACCCAGGAAGTCACAAAACAATTATCAAGGAATATATCCTGCTAATTAGTGCTTGTTTAAACCCCTAACAAATCAATTGCTTTCCTGCATTTACACTAAAGCGCTTTGGTTTCCCTACAGCACAGCCTCGCAGCGCTTACCATGTTTCACATTGTTCTGTGATTCCTCTAGTTTCACTAGTGTTGATTTCCCCTCAAAGTCCTCTCGGGTTGAGCCGCTACTTAAGATGTAAAGTCCAGCACAGGGTGCGGAAAGGCCACGAAGGCTGCTCGTCAGAAATAGAAGTGAGTTGATGTGAAGACAAGCCCTGTCCCTGTGACAAGAGTTCTGACTACAGCTGTTACTCCAGTAATCATTAATCAGATTCATGTTTAATGGAAGGGGAGGAGATTGTAGCGCTATGCGAGCCATCCCTCGGCTCACAAACTGCAAATCCATAAACTAAGACAGCCTTTGAATTTTGGCTACGTGTTTGGTTTCATAACATATGTCTTACAAGGTGCGCCATAAAGATATTGATTATTGTAAAACTGTGCCCAGCTTTTCGTTTCCATATATATGGTTAAAGGCATTCGAGTTCATACATCAATGCAAAAAATACAAGATTGTTTACCTTAATTGTAATACTTTCAGTATCAAACGTTTGTTTTTAAAGCACACTTTAGCCTGAATTGGAACCAGAAACGCTATCCATCTTGTGTGCTTGTTTATTTTCACACCTAAGGAGAAATAGTTAACCCTGGGCGTAGTGGGCGTAGTGGGGCTTTGCGGAGCTACGTGAAGTGGGCGAGAAACTACGCCCACCTCTGCACTCCGCGTAGCCCCACTACGCACCGCAGGCCTCCCTCCCTCCCGCCCTCCCTAAATACTTTAATTTAAATGTGTGAAAGAATTAAAAGGCACTTACCTTGCCCGCCGCTGCCCGCCGCGTCTCCGGGGCACCCTCTCTTCATCACCGCCGTCTTGGGTACTAATGCGCATGCGCGGCCGCCCGTGCATGCGCATTAGTACCCAAGACGGCAGCGATGAAGAGAGCGAGCCCCGGGGACGCGGCGGGCAGCAGCGGGCAAGGTAAGTGCCTTTTAATTCTTTCACACATTTAAATTAAAGTATTTAGGGAGGGCGAGAGGGAGGCGGGTGGCGGCCAGCTACGCGCCGTCTGCGGAGCGTGCGTAGTGCCGAATTCTACGCCTGCGACGCAAAATGCGTAGAAGCTGGCACTAAGCACACTCCGTGCACGGAGCGTAGCTGCCCGCCCACCCTTAGAAATAGTCTTCTTCCGCCTCAAAATTATTTCAGTTCAGCACTTCTGCCATCTCAGGTCATGTACTGCAAAGAGCCGCTGAACTATTTCCTCTGAGAAAACTTTACTTGGATCAGATTAAAACATCAGAGAATTAAGCTAAGTAAGTAGGGCATGGTAGACAGCTGCGGCTGGGAACCCATTGGGCTCAAATAAATGGGTATCACCAGTTTAACAAGCATTAAAAATGTAATAGGTCTCGCCTTTTATTAAGTTAAAGCCATTTGCTTTGCTATACAATTCCATTAGCAAAGCAAATGGCTTTAACTTAATCAAAGGCGAGACCTATTGCATTTTTAACCTTTTCGGCGCTCATGACGAGCTCAGCTCGTCATGAGGCACAGCTCCACTTTGCTCATGTCGAGCTGAGCTCGTCATAACCACAGCGGAACGCCCAATGCGGGGATAATTCCCCTCCTGTGCGGGGGGTTCCATTGAGTGGGCGAAGTCGTGCCGAGCTCAGCTACGCTGTGCAGCGCGCGGCCCCCCTCCCCCCGCACCGCAGGGGAATTAGCCCCGCGGGGAAGGGGTTAATGCTTATTTGTCCACCTGTCAAATTAAAAAAGGATCTGTTTTTATGCATGCAACTGTGAATTTACCAGAAAGACTCCTGGAAGGAGGGGGGCCTAGTCAATTTCCCACTACATTCTTGAGTTAAAATGGATCTGTTGCGAATGCAAGAATGGAGGCCTGCGGGGGCCAGTAGACCACCTTCCATACATTTGGATATACACATTTGGGCTGTTTTAAAAATAAAAGGTACTTTCAAGGAGCAGTATTGGAGGAAACAAACAGCAGTCTCCTGGACCTCTGCTTCTCCCAATATGCTGACATACCATTATTCACAAGAGGAAGCTATCCTTTAGGGTAGAGTTCTTCAAACTTTTTTACTTTGAGCCCCCCCTATTCAAAATGTTTTGAGGTCGGGCCCCCCACTAAAACTTTATGGCAAGGATTTGGGAGCAGGAGGGACATGATTGCGTGCAGGCAGCGCGGCTTGTGAGATGATTTCAGGAATACTTTTTCTATAGCTTATAAACTGCACCAAATATGAGACTTATAGAACAGCAAATGCATCAAACAAAAATAGATATCCCAAACAAACTGCTCCCCATAATTGGAGTGTTGTCATCCCCTCACACTCTTTGACCCAATGCCACTATACCTGCTGCACTAAAGATAACTGCAGTCCTGAGTAGCAGGCTATCTCCTCTGCCTCTTTTACCTCTTCCCCACCATGATGGATTATCACCTCTGTCCTAATGCTTGAAAGGGCAATACGCTCTGATGACCATGTTTTTAAAGGTAGACAGTCATATTTGTGATGCAGTGGGCCTCCCAAATCCTTGGGCCCCAGTCCTTCTGCATCTGCTCCTTTATGATAACCAGCAGTTGCCACTTACACACTTGGCAGAAGTACCAGCTTAAAAAAACACACACTTATATTGTCCCCTTCTTTGGGGTATCTCTCAGAAAGAAGTGGTCTCTGGCTATTTGTAAACATAAAAATGTGCCCGCATACAGTGCTCCCTATTCTGGGCCTTCTCTTCGACAATATCTAAGAATCTCGCTCCTTACCTCTGTCTCCTAGACCATTAATGTGTGTCCCCAAGGATCAAAAGGATTTGGGCTCTGCATCTGACTGCAACCCTGCTGGCCTTCTACCTGCCACCCCATGGACTCAGCTTTCACAAAAAAACTGCCTCTGAATGTTTAATACTGACTTCGAGATGCCTCTGCCTGAAATCGAAGTGTGTGGTGGTAGTGTAGAAAGTTAAAAAAGAAACCATGGAATTATGAGTTTCTGCAGCAGCAGTGTTTGCCACATAATTATCAGTTTACTGTATTTACTACATAATCTGCAGATTTCAACCCAAAAAACTTGATTCTAGCTCAAACGGAATAAAAGTTACTTAAAGCGTGACAAAGTGTTCCGGAGCAGTGGAAGTCCCTTTGCAAAGATTGACTGGTAATCTTGTAGTTTCTTCCTGCTGTGTGTGGGTGCTACACTGGTACTAATGAGGTGAAATATTTCCCCTGACAGCGTTACAATGAGTTAAAATGACAAAATAATGAAGTAATGCTAACCACAAAATGTGGCGCATTGTGCCGCATAATTTACCTTTTCTTGCTGCATAATTTAGTCAAACCTGCCGCATAATGTTGTCCTCTTCTGCTTAATAATTCCAGTGGATCTGCTTAAAGCTTTATGGTGGTAAAGATCTATTCTTTTTAAGATGTAATGTAAAGGAGTTATCAGCTGAGATCTGGAATAGTGGAGACACTTACAAAAATGTGTGCATTAGATACAGTTTGATTACTTATTACTAAAAAGTATGTTTTGTGAGAACTTGTTTTATCTCAATCACTGCATCATTTTGCAGCAGCCTAGCTTAGAGTATGTAAATGCTGTTTTAAAATAATGACTTACATAATCATAGTACTTTCTACCACAGGCTGAGACCTCATAGAACTATAAATGGGGCCATTGGAATTATGCGACAGGAGAAGGCAAACATATGAAGCATGGTTGACTAAATTCTGCAGAAAGCAAAGGCATTACTGCATTATTTTGCTATTTTTACACTTGTTAAAATTGGCCTGGCCTTTATTGCCCCTCATACGTACCACATTAACACCCACATATAGAAATAAGCAACAGAAAGGTGACCAGTCAACCATTAGAAAGGCCCTTCCACTGTGAAGTAATGTGTTGCTGCATTTTTTAATGTGCAAATTATGCAGCAGACGATGGATTATGTGGCAAATGCGGGAAAATCATAACTATACGCTGTGAGTGCAGGGTGAGCGTGGAAGTGAAGGGTGAGAAATAAGGAGTGAGTTGTCTGAATGCAGGGTGAATTCCTAGACACTTGAAATTAATCAGCATGTTATTGACGGGGCGTAGGGTTTCAGATATAAGTTAAACTATTGCTATTATGGAATCAATCGAGGAATCGAGGGTGAAGGAAATAAATAATGTGCTGATCCTGCAAAAAACTTCCAGTCTTATGATTAAGGTTGCAGGCTCAATATTTTGATGTTGCAGACGGTACAAAAATAAAGGGGAGAGGAGTTGGCCTAACGGCTCGGGCGTTCGACCTCGGACCTGGGGAACTGGGTTCGAGTCTCGGAAACAACGCTAAAAGTGGGCAAATCACTTTATCTCCCTGTCCCTACAAAAATGAATGTGTGTCCTCATGTAATGTAACTGGTGCTATGTAAAGCGCTCTGATACCCGATTCAGTTGCAGGATAAGTTCATGCTATATAAAACTCTGCAAAAAAAAAAAACCAGTCACCTAAAGCCCTATTTTCAGCACTTATCTGCGCGTACTTTGAAAAGCAAATATAAGGCACTTTTAAATGTGTTCTAGGGCTACCTGAATGTTTCATGACTGAAAATAAAAGGAACAGACATAAAGCCAAATTACAAATGAATACATACTTCTTTATTTAAGACCCTATTTAGTGTCATAGCAAGGTCTTTGCAGGATCTTTAAACATGCATGGCTGGCATTTTTTCTATTGGCAACCCTTTTTTATATTCCTTTTCATGAAATGCATTTTCACACTACAACAGTAAATTTAAAATACAAATGTAAGGAATGGGCAGAGTCGGGGCCCAGGGGGTACTGGAAAAAGAAAAAACAAAGCCTCGGTAACCAGTTTCCAAAGGTATGCAAATGGTCTTTAAAGACCTGTGAAAAACTCGGGTGTGCTGGAGTCTTAATAAGACTCCAGACCCTGCCCAGCCGAGCCACCAGCAGCACACCCTCTGACATCTGGCCCCAAGGCACTCTGAGGGCATTTGGAGTAAATGAAGACAGCCTGGTAATGCAGCAAATAAACATTGCTGCACTTCCAGGCATCTTCATTTACATGTGCATGTATTGTATTATATTGAATTGTAATTGCATTTGTATAGCGCTTACTACCCCTGACGAGGCGTCAAAGCGATTTTGCGGCGAGTAGCATGCCTCTCCAGGACCCATAGAGGATTTGTGTTGAATTAGTATAGTGGAACATGCAAGTAAATTTTAAGTGGTGGATTAGAATTAATAAACTAATGTTATCATGAACATCTGTATTGGGATCCAACAATGCAATATGGTTGCACATGAGCCTTTCAAAAGAAAACGAACTAGAGGGCGCACCAGTTACTTTGCCGGGTTTGCAACACACGCAGATTGTCAATATAGTTCACAATATCTGTTGTTCGTGATTCTTGGCCTGGAAGGGATAGCACACTCAGAACTCAAGAAGGTGGACCACAGCGAGGCAGTGTTTTTCTTTGATTGGTATTGCTGCTATTCTCAGTTGCGTTTTTGCAGATTTTTGCAGGTACTTTTCCAGTCAGCCTTCACTTGCAAGGGGAAACAGTTCAATTGCAAAGTGAAGTTTAACTCCGAAAAACAATCACTTGAATCACAATGCAATAGCTTCCACTAACTTAAGAAAGCGAATACTGATATTGAACTCTATTTTTAGGCTTCGCACAGTGAGAGGGGAAAAGGCACGTCCTCCTGGTGCTGTTCCGGCTCACTTGTACCAGTGCTTTCCTGCATGAACCTTCTAAGAGTTTTTCTCAATCATCTAGAGCAGTGGTTCTTAACCTGTAGTCCTGGGAACTCTGTGTTTTACAAAGCCTGCCCAGGTGGTCCGAAACTGCTTAGAAAATAAAATAATATTAACAGATTAATAGACTGTGTATAAATAAAGAAGCAACATTTAAGACTGACATTTTTAAAAGTTCTGTAAATATGAAGGAATTTGAAAGTGGAGGCTACAAATTAAGTTAATATCCTCATAATGATTTGTGGGAGCAGTGCAGTTGCATCAAACAGAATATGGTATGGATGATGAGTGGCCTCAATTGAATTAAGAAAATCTCCAACTTCTCCATGAAAATTTTAAAAAAAGGTATTTATTTTTTTGCTAATTGAATACTCATCATTTGTTTCTTTGTCTAAAGAAGGCTTGTTTCTGTATTTTTTGAGTGGTGCTTTGGGGTTCAAATCATGGAAAATGCTTCCAGTAGTGGATTAGTGGGGGGCCCTAGATTCCAATAATGATTCAGTGGGGGTCCTCAGTTTCCAGTAATGATTAAATGGGGTCCACAGAAGTCAAAAGGTTAAGAATCACTGATCCAGGGTGCTGTGCGGCCTAGCTATTGCTCCGAATAGAAACTCTGAAGAGGATATGAAACATTTAAAGTCAATGGGCTATCCCTGGAAAGGTTCGTAGACAAAGGAGCTACTTCCTAAATGTTGTGCTCTATTCTCACTTGCTCACCACACACACTGAATAACTCGTCTAAATCACTGGTCACAGACTAGAACATAACGTATTACAGTCTTTTTTATTTAAAATATATACTTGTTAAAAAATCAGTGAGAATTCTGTCGAAAACTACTGACTACATCTAATTAGAGACATCTCATAATATATAAAAAACAATGTTTAAAAACAAAGCATAATACAATTACATTTGTATAACATATTCAAAAGGACAATACATATATATAACACATTTAAAAATTGGAAGCAAAATACATTAATTTCAAACCACAAGGATAATCATACAGTATATCATCAGTTAATGAGACAGAACATACAACATAACCCCCTAATTTCAATAGAGCACTTGATATTGCTACTGATTAATTGATTCCATAACCTTCACACAAATGCATGGGGATTTCCAGTATTTTTCAATACTATATCTCTAGGATCCCCTGGGTTTTTATGAATTCTGTGCGAAAAAGTGCGTCTACGCGTTTCAGTGTTGTAGCCCGTGGATATGGTCACACCTTCATCAGGACAGTATTTTTGTTTGGGGTCATCAGGTTCAACCGACAATTTCCTTTCTTTAGGATCTGTGATGTAGTTCTTTATATTATTAAAGCTTCTCTATTCCATCCACAAGTAATCTCAATTATTAGGTAAAAAATATGTAGAATCTTTTCTTTTTTGTAGACAGAGACTGGATTTGCAGATCTTTTAGTCTTTTTGGCTCCAACCGACCGCTAGTTGAGTCTTTCGGTTTGCCTCGATCACTAAATTATCATGTGGGTTCCTTAAATAGTTTGACACATCTCCTTCCCCGTGGTTTCACTATGTTTCTGGATCGCCGCTCGCGTCCTAGTGCAGAATTATAGAACTCAATGGTTTCTATTAGTTTCAAAGATCTTCCGACCCACGGGTACGTCTCGTCTCGCTGGTTGCCTAGGGGGTTATGTTGTATGTTCTGTCTCATTAACTGATGATATACTGTATGATTATCCTTGTGGTTTGAAATTAATGTATTTTGCTTCTAATTTTTAAATGTGTTATATATATGTATTGTCCTTTTGAATATGTTATACAAATGTAATTGTATTATGCTTTGTTTTTAAACATTGTTTTTTATATATTATGAGATGTCTCTAATTAGATGAAGTCAGTAGTTTTCGACAGAATTCTCACTGATTTCTTAACAAGTATATATTTTAAATAAAAAAGACTGTAATACGTTACGTTCTAGTCTGTGACCAGTGATTTAGACGAGTTATTCAGTGTGTGTGGTGAGCAAGTGAGAATAGAGCAAGACATTTAAAAAGTAGCTCCTATGTCTACGAACCTTTCCAGGGATAGCCCTTTGACTTTAAATGTTAATAGTACCCTGTTCCCTGGAACTTTTGGGGTCCTCTCTCATATTTTTTCACAGGGGATATGAAACAACCTGCATGAGCCAACTTTGTTGGCTTTTATCTTAATTAAATACTTGTGATCACATTAATCATAACATCATAATAATGTGTATAGCTTGCTGGCACAGTCTTGTAGCTCTCTGTCACTTTAAAAAGGTACTGTCACCTTACACAAAGGGTGACTGTGGCCTGCCAGAAATCTAATCTATGTAATGTAGTTGGCAAACAAATTTGCTACATGTGAGTGAATACACTGAACTCTATTACAAGCTGAGATACACAGAACTGATTATCATCACAGGTCCATACTTTGTCCTGGCTCAGCCTTCTCAAATGCTAGAATAAAGTTTCAAAAGGAAGGGAAAACCATAAAACATTAACACAGTCACGGATAGGAAGGGAGGCGTTGGTGGTAATTAATGTACTGCTTATATCCCCTTCTTCTGTATTTCTCCCTAGGTCTCTGGGGTCTGGTGAACAATGCCGGTATCTCCATCCCGACTGCCCCAAACGAGTGGTTGACCAAGGCTGACTTCCAGAGAATGCTGGATGTCAATCTGCTAGGGGTGATCGACGTGACTCTGAACTTGTCCTCGCTGGTTAGGAAAGCCCGGGGTCGCATTGTCAATGTGTCCAGCATCATGGGAAGGGTCTCTCTCCTCGGAGGCGGGTACTGCTTATCCAAATATGCAGTTGAGGCTTTTTCTGACAGTCTGAGGTGAGTGTCCTCTTTGCATTCTTGCTGACCACTACCAGATTAGTAAAAACATATCCCCTTTGTTCTCACACTTCAACCTCACTGGTCATTAAGTCAATCAGAGTGCACTGAACACAATTCCCAGTCAATATTCATACATTAAACCATCTGTTATGACTGTCTCCTTTATATATGAAAAGGTACATGTTTATTAAAAATGCATGTCATTATATTCACAATATACAGATAAATCAATAAGCAACACAATAAAAAAGCACAATACAATATAAAGTCCACAAAACAGTTGAATTGATAGTCAAGATCTAAAAAAATCAAAACACACAGGATGAGAAGAGGACGGTTACATTGCAGCCAAGTGGACTCTGGATCACACTAGACCAGGGACCGGAAACTTAAAATGAATCACACCTGGGAGAATTTTAGAATGAGCAGGAGAACCTCAAACATTAAACTAAGACAGTGTAATTAGCATCAACGTAGGTTCTCAATCTGATGTCTACAGGGAAGATAAAGTACTTGACATATCCTGACTTAAAATAGCGACAAAAAAAAGAGAAACATGTGGAAAATCTAATCTAAAGACAAGACTGTGCCTAGGGTGATCATACCCTGGTATTGGAATTCACCCCAGGAGCGAAAGAGGGGTACGTAGTGGAAATTAAAAGTAAACAACTGTTTTTATGAAAAGATTATTTATGAGAATTTGTCCTGAAGAAGGCGAGGATTTGAGACAGAGAACTGCCGAAACGCTGCATTGACAGAATTTGGACAGGGATAAGCTATAATTCATACAGGGATAACACCACAATATAAAGTATTTGTTCGCGTGTGATTATATATGCCCATAATTGATGATGTATATTGGGTGCATACAATGAGAAGATTGGTTATAAGAGAATTATGATTGAATATTGTAATTTCTGTATAGATGTATTTTGATTTTTTAGATCTTGACTATGAATTCAACAGTTTTTTAGACTCTAGATTTTGTTGTGCTTTTTATTGTTCTTTATATTGTGTTGTATATTCATTGATCTGTATATTGTGAATATAATGACATGCATTTTTATTAAACAAATACCTTTTCATATATAAAGGAGACAGTCATCATCATCATCACTTTATTTCATGAAAAACAGAGGCATAAAAAGTATGCTTCATAAGTACAAGATTAAAAAATACCTGACATACAGTTACATACATTATAAATCGAATATAAGAGAATTTGTTTACAAAATATAGAAAAATACACAGATAGTTAAAAACAAATAAAATACTTTTGACTCATCATAACAAGGTCTGTTTTCTCCTGTTTAGGGCACACTGAATAAAGGAGGCTAGACATAAGCAAGTGAAAGAATCTGGAAGACTTTAAAAAAATGTTAAGGCTGGGCAAAATTGTCTAAAATTTATTCTTCGCAAGTGGCAAAATGTATCTCTTCCTTTCCTCTCTATACAGTTCACAAAAGAATAAAAAATTTAAATTGTATTTGGAAGAGCGAGAATTGCAAGTACAAACTGTAAGTGCCTCCCAGGAAAATGTATTAGGAGGATATCCCACCATAAGGGGAATAAAATTCAAGCGAAACTGACTAAAAAGTATCTATGTTTAAGGTTTGTCACAAAATGCAGGTACTTGTAATCGTGCATGCTCAACCTAGGTGCTAAAGAAGATAAATTAGCCCTATTCTATGTGAGGTTAAGCTCACCTCTTGATCTCCACTACTTTGCCAGCAAGATGCCCTTTAGCTTGGTTCTTGAGATGGCTCTACATGCAGGGGATCGTCAAATAAATTAGCATGTCCAATGGAGTAAAAGCTATTCTTTATGTATTGTAGCCATTTAACCCTAGGCACCCCATCAAGTTTAAGGAATCTCTTAAACGTTGTGTGTAAGCTTTAGATCTTCCCTTCTCCATACAGAGTGCCACAGAAATGGTGGAGCGATGCAGATCAAATCTGATATGAAGGGAACATCCAGTTCCAAGTGACAAATATAGGAAGAATGAGCTTTAGGGAGGCCTTACAGACGTTTCTTAAATCAGTTGTCAATTTGCTTTTAAACTTGAATACTGCCGGTTCCACAAATAGCAGCCCCATATGTTGTGACAGATGTAATTTTTGCTTCATAGATCTTTTTAATTATATCAAATGGCTTTGTTCCCAACCTTTTTGTAAGTCTGGATAGTGCCACTATGCTTCTTTCCATCATTAGCCTCCTATTATCCACCATGGATTGCCAGGCGTTTTTACAATCAAAAAGAACCCCCAGCTAACAAAAGGGATCCACCACTTACAATTTTCTTCCTTCAATGTTCCATCTTGGGATTGTCTTTGATCTCTCTCCTGCAACTAGGGCAAATGATTTAGCATAATTTACTCTAAGTACTAAGTTGTTCATAAACTTAGTGTACGTCTTGATCAGATGCTGCAGTGCATTGCCGGTCCGGGCCAACAAGACCACATCATTTGCATAGAGAAGCACTGGCTCTGGATTGGAGTTAATTAATGGAACGTTATTATCAGATGTTGCCAGGGCTGCTTCCACACCATTGGTATAGAGGGAGGATATGAAAGGGGCGAGTAGGCACCCTTGCCTGACCCCACAAGCTATACCACATTAACTAGTTGTTTCACCTGCTCTACCATACCGAAAACAGGCCATAGCACCGGTGTACATTCCTCGATTGAAGTCAATGATCGGTTTCTCAATGCCCAAGTCTTCTATAATCGACCATAATTTAACTTGGGTTACCAGATCAAAGTCCGCGGACAGGTCCATGAAGGCCATATATAATTTTCCTCCCTTCACTGCAGTATATTTAGCAATAAGTACATTTAAATTGAGTCACTGATCAATCGTGCCCCTTTTCCCTTTCTGAATCCATACTGGAAACATGTTAAAATATTTCTTTTCCAGGGCCCAAGTTTTTAACCTGTTTAGAAGCAGGCGGCGGATTAATTTTGCAGTGCTGTTCAAAAGTGATATTGGTCTGTAATTTCATCGTCAATGATTTATTCCCTTTTTTTAAAATTGGAATGATAATGTATTTTTCCAAGAGGGGCAAGGGTCCACTTTGGCAATAGCATTAAAAGCGTTAGTAATAAGAGGGGTCCAAAGCGCTTGGTTGGTTAAAAAGAAATCAATTGGTACCCCATCAGGGCCAGGTGCTCTAGACGGGCTAAATTGATTCAGAGTAGATGTCACCTCCTCCAGACCAAAGTGTAGATGTACATCAGATATAATCATCTGTGGGACCGATGTCTCTGAGTAGGCATTTCCTGGCTGACCAAACACTTCTCCAACGTGAGTCACCCAGGCCTCCTCTGTAACATGTGTGTCAGTGGTAAACTCTGGGTCCCCACTGAGGAAGGGGGCATTAACAGCCAAAAATCACTGCTTTTCTTTAAGACTGCTGCCTCAGAGAGTTTATCCCATGAATCTTCTTTCAGGGCCCTGACCCTGTTGGTTCTTGCGTCCGTGTAGGCATGCTGCAATGCTTTTATCAATACCATATCCCAGGGTATTACCTTTAGGGCACAATGGAGATTCTTGAGTGCCTTTGAACAGACATCATCAAACCAGCGAAATGGCATGGGTAGTTTGGGGCACAAGGGCAAAATAGGCCATTATTAATTTCAGGTAAGTTTTGGTCGAATGCTGGGATAATTTCATTGGTCGACAAAGAGGAGTTTAGGCAGATAAAGATTTCCTTATACATCTTTGCAACAAAGCTATAAAGAAATTTGGCCGTGTCAATCTTCCCCCATTTCAGCTCTATGCCATGTTTTCTTTTAATCATAGGTTTAATCATAGGTTTAGAAGTGTGATTCCCATATTACCTAGACTCCAAAGAAAGTGGCAAGAAATCGCAGAATGGTCGTTAAATGCATAGAAATTGGCCTCAGGCTGGGATATCCAATTTCTAATATGTTCCAACACCACTAGATAATCTATGGTTGAACTTGATAACCGGGACAAAAATGTGTGTTCAAGTTGCCCTGAGTTGGTGTGTAATGGGTTTGCTATCACAAGATTATGGACCATTAGTTGCCTATTTAAGGTGTTGCCATAAATGGTGTGACTAAAATGATATATTGGATCCCCTGCAGTATCTACCAGACCACATACCCCTAGAGTAACTTTATCACAGATATGGGCATTAAAGACCCCCAGCCAAATAATATAGATGGGTCTGTTGTGGACTTCCGTTTATTGGACTATGTCCTTCTCAATTGGTTCAGTTACAGAGGCCATACTCCCAGTAGCATTCTTTGTGTAGAAGTTAATTAAAATCCTCCCCTTTTGGCCTTCGTTTAGGAGAATTTGGTAATACAGTGAGGTATCAATGAAAGAAATTACCTCAATTCTCGCTGTGCTTGCAATTAAAGTAGCTAAGCCTCCTCTACTGCGACCGGCTCCAGAAGGAGTTGCTTGAGTCTGATATGTACAGTACCCATTGATATAAATTGGTGTATTTCCCAAGTTTTCTGGAAACAGAGAATATCATATTTGGAGAAAAGGGATATTCAATCATTACTACACTACTTCTGATTGTTTCCAGCTATATTCCAAGTAGCTTTTCTTAGGTTAGTCTTATCCTTGGTCATCATTTCTTCCTGTATTGCGGCTCCCTAGAAAGACCCTGGAATTTGAATGAAGTAGTTATATTGGTAGAATGAGTAAGTCAATCGCATTCTTCTAACCCACTCAATGGTGTATATCTGTATCTAGGTACAGAAGCTATACCGCCCCAAGGATTATAGAAAGTAGAAGGGGGAAATGGGTCCTACCCTCAAATGTGGGTTATAATTAACCCATTGGGCATATAAAAAACAAAAACAAAGGGAGAGCAAAAATGTGCATGTCAAACCTGATAGTATCTGGTAAATTACTTAATAAATGTCCAACCAAATGTTGATCGTTGAAGTTGATGACAATACACCATCGCTGATTGTTGGCCACGTGGATAGCCCTGTGAAACTGTTTTGTGATCCCTGTGCTCAATCCCCAATTTGTTATTTTTTATAAGGTTCCTATTCTCCTCTATTTTTGACAATCTAAGTAAAATGGGTTGCAAGAGAGTGTTAGGATTCAATTCCAGCTTCGCGCACAAGGAATCTTCGTTCGGCAAAGGATGGAAGGCTGGGGGAGGAGTAAGTACTTCGGGGGACCCCTGAAGAGGAACCTCTGGAATCCTTTTGAGGTAATTGTGGACATTACAGTCTTTTGAAATTTTGGCCATACTAACAGTTTTGGCCCTCACCCTCTTCCCTTTTCCAGGTGGTTCTAATGGGGGACTATCAACTGTCCTAGGAGTGTTAAGATTCATGCGTTGGGCCAATAACCATCGGGGTAGTCTTTGGGTGGACTGCATGTTAGTAATTCCCCCACCCTCGTCCTCATCCGCATCACCTGCAGTAGAAATAAGGGGTCCTACCTCTTCCAGAGAGAGGCGACGCTCAGTAATTTCAATCTTTTTGGTAAGAACATCTGCTGCTCTGATCAAAAAAGAGTCCAGTGTATTGATGATCTCACCTCCTGTTTCAGATGCCCCAAGCTTCCTTTTGGCCATCGTCCATTGGCCACGATTGGTCGCAGAACAATGTAGGCTTTACGAGGGTGCCCCAGCCCAGCCTCCTCTGGGCGTCTTACAGGAGCAAGGGAGGGTGGGTAATGTAGTCCCCAGTGGGCCGGTACATTGGCACAACTTTATCCCTTCAGAAATTGTTGGCAGCTACTCCACGCTGCGGGTAGGCGACGCCCTTTTCAAGTGCCTTACAGTAACAAGGGAGGGTGGGTGATGTAGTTCCCAGCGGGCCGGTACAGTGGTACAGCCTTCTCCCTTCAGAAATCTCTGGCAGCTACTCCGCGCTGCGGGAAGGCGACGACCTTTTCAAGCGCCTTACAGGAACAAGGGAGGGTGGGTAATGTACTTCCCAGCAGGGTGGGTACAGTGGCACAGCTTTCTCCCTTCAGAAATCATTGGCAGCTACAGTTATAATTGATGATTAAGTTTATGAATATTGACCGGGAATTTTGTTCAGTGCACTCTTATTGACTCAATGACCAGTGGGGTTGAATTGTGAGCCAAAGCAGGAACTGTTTTTTATTGGTTTAATCTACCCTGTCCCTTTTGGTTTTAAAAAAGGTGGCTCTCTGACTTTTTACACTTCCAGACCAGTGCAGGGTACCAAGAGCTGGCTAAACGTTCCTATTGGAACCCATTTCCAAAAGAACTGACTAACAAAGAGCGTACTACTGAGCCCTCACAGAGAGAGAGAGAGGTGTGTGTCACAGCAGTTGGGTTACCTTTACCAGTTCTCAGCGTCATGGAGCTCATGCTCCAGTCTCACCGTTTTTGGGTGTGAGGGAAGGCTGACATGGTGATCAGTGAAACATCTAACACAGGGCCAGATCCTTGCCAGATTTTCAGTGTATCCACTGAGTTTGTAATTAACTTCCGTTAAGTTGAATTGGTCTTACAATGATCTGATGTGAATATGCTGAAAAATGTGTTTGGATCTATCCCTCCTCTACCTAGTTTGGAAGCTCCTGTTCTAACCAAATGAGAGACATACGTTGATCTAGTCAGAGATTGCTGATTAATGGTAGGTGGTGCGCTCTGACTCTAATACCAAAAACGCCGAGTTCAGGAAATCAGATGGTAAGAACAGAAAGCAAAAGGCGCCAGTGACCAGCAAAGAGAGAGCTTTTTGCTCCCTTGAGTGGTGGTCTATGCTAGTGGTTCTTAACCTGTGGTCAGAGGACCCCTCTGGGTCTGTGTGGTCTACTCAGGGGGTCGGCGACTGATTACAAATTGACCTAATATGAAATGTAATCAATTAAAATTAATAAGGGGAGCAATAATTAAAATGTGAAAACTTTTTCTATGTTTGTTTGTGAATATTTGAGCATTTCTTTGCGCATAGTTATTTTTGTATTTTTTTTATTGTTTTGGGGTCCACATCATAAATGCTGCATAGGCTGGGGCTGCCCAGTTTCCAATAATAACTCAGTAGAGGTACCCGGATTAGAGTAATGATTCATTAATGGTCCACACAAGTCAAAAGGCTTAAGAATCGCTGGTCTATACCACCTTAGAAATGTTTCACCATAGGCAGGTCATGTACTGGGTTGAAAGTTTAGAGTGAACGGGCAGAAGAGATCCTCAAGACTAGTACTGAGTGCGCCTTGGTGCAAGAGCTCCATCGCTTCTTTCAGTCACTAGAGTTAAAGTGAGGAATGATTATCTCACATGGTGATTCCCGGGTGGCTCCGTCAGGGACCATGTTGCCACTTGAAATAATCGGTAATTTAGATGGAAAAGAATCACTGATTTGAAGGTGCAACCAATGTGCGTAGCAGGGCAGAGGACTCAACGCCCCATGTCAACTGGTATACGGACAATGGAGGTCAAGTTCGCCTCTTTTAAATGACAAGATGTGATCCTTTATGACGGCTGCGAGGTGGGTCCGGCAGCTGTGCCATTGTCCACCAGTATCTGGACTTTGCACCAACCAGATCCTCGTAGGGGGGAAATGCTGTTAAAGTATCGGCCATTGTCCACACACATTAGAATGGCAAAAGCAGAAGTAGCCGGAATGTTGGAGGCCCTAAATCATGAGTAATTCATGGAACAGAAGAGAGGGGGAGAAAGAAAGAGAAAAGGAGTGAGAGAGAGAGAGCAAATTTCCATTAAAGGAGCTTTAAAAATAAAAATTGGACTAGTATTTCACTTAAAGTTGGTTCATATATGCCTGGGCGATTTATATCGTAACCACCCTACTAATTATTATATAACATTTTCCTTTATAACAGAATTCTACTACCTCTCGAATCGACAGCCAGCCTGTTTCCCTGCATTTTCTTTAATCCTTGCATCATGTAAAGGTGACAAGATCAGTAAACATGGTTAATGGTTTCCTATCAAAAGCCACAACGCGGCAGAATAGAAAATATGCCTCCCTTGTCATTTCTTTCCAATGTTTTACAGTTGGTAACATTGTAAAATGTCCATATATATTCGGAGGCTGTAACCCTTACGTAAATTATGTGGTTAGTAAGAATATCAATAGTCTGACTTCTAGTGAACTGTTCTAACCAAACGGGAGACAGGTTGAGACATTTGGTCACTCACTGACCCTTTCAAAATTTATGATACCTTAAAGGCAAGACATATTTAAAAACGTTCGATGTGAAAGCGTGCTCTTCCTATAGGAAATATGTAAAGTTGTCATGATAGTCCTTACCATATTTCCGTTTAGTGTTGCTAAGCTGTGAAAACGTTATGTCCAGCTTTTCATTTCTTTTGGAATTGGAGTAATTGTTGGAGAATTCTAAACACTACCTCACTAATATTTTTTCAAAAATTGGATCCCCATCCTCCCAGACCAGAGGTGCATTAAAAATGCATGAGGATTTTACTGTCCAATGAATGTCTTTGAACCAAAGTTTCCTGTTCCTGTTAGACCGCCTGGAGTGTATCGCAGTAAACTAATTCTTGAGGAGGCCTCAAGACAAATTCAGTGTATCACGGCCAGAAGTCCCTTAGGCGCTTCATTGCACATACATGCGTGTGCACACCGGGGGTCTGATTCACAAAAGTAAACTTAGACCAAAATTTAGACCTGAAGTCTTTGTTTAGACCTAAAGTCTAACTTTACTACTACTAAAGTTAGACTTTTGGTGTAAGTTTAGATCAAAAGTCTAACTTAGTCCAAAAGTCTAACTTTACTACTCCTAAAGTTAAGACTTTTGGTTTAAGTTAGACTTTGGTCTAAATTAGACCAAAAAGTCTAACTTTAGTAGTAGTAAAGTTAGACTTTAGGTCTAAACTTAGACTTCAGGTCTAAACTTAGATTTAGACTTAGATTTATGGTCTAAGTTTTCCTTTCTGAATCAGGTCCCAGGTTTTCATGAGATTTTCAGAAGTATCATATTAAAAAGGTGTGCTTAACCTCAATGCTCTGGTTTTATTCTTTTCCCCTAGGCGAGAGCTCAGCCCTTTCGGAGTGAAAGTCACCATGATCGAGCCAGGCTTCTTTAGGACGCAAGTCACCGAACCATGTGCCATTCGTGAATGCATAACCCGGGTCTGGGATAGGGCCTCGGCTGAGGTCAAGCAGAGCTACGGGCAGCAGTACTTTGATAAACGTAAGTGTCCCAACGCAGTGAGAGTAATCTCCCAGGTACATAGTGGAGAGCAATGCGGTGAGAAGGGGACAAGGTCCGTGTGTTTAAGGTGGTTAGAGAGCAAAGAGACTAGGTCGGGCTTAGGTGCAGGGAAAGGTTTGAGACAGGTGTCGATGTTTCAGCTTCGAGAAAGTTTGTGGGTTCTTTTTAGGTCTTGCCTAGGCAGCGCCCATGTGCTGCTCTCGGAGAGGGCCTTTAGCAATTGGTCTTAACTTTTCAAGCACTTGCACTCGTGCTTGTGGCGGCATCCACCTTGCGGGAGCGAGCAGCGGCGCTCTGTTTGTGATTAACGTGGCCGTGCAGCTGCTCGCTTCTGACAGGTGGATGCTACCACAAGCACGAATGCGAGTGCTTGAAAAGTGAAAGCCGTGATCTTCCTTCACCTCCCGTGAGATGTAGCCTTGTACCTAATTTGTCGACATTTAGATTACTAAATTTTGTAACACCAGCTTCCGCATGAGATCATCATGCTTGATTAATCAATTAATCGCACACGATCATCATGCATGATTAATCAATTAATCTCCTCATGGCCCCCTGTTTACTAAAAACGGGGTGCTAAGGAACATTCAGATGCGCTATAAGAAGGGACCACCCCGTTAAATCTGTTTTGTGTTCTATCTATTTGCCGTTTTTTGTTTCTAATATTTGGCCTCTTTCTGCTCTCCCATGTGCCCCTTCAAGATCCTCCTCTCCTTCCGCATTCTGCCAGCACCCTCCTACTCAATAGTCATCCACCACCACGTCTACCACCACCACCACCACCACATCCACCACTTCCACCACGTCCAACACCACCATGTCCACCACCACCACGTCCACCACCACCACATACACCACGTCTACCACCACATCCACCACGTCCACATCCACGTCCACCATGTCCACCACCACCACCACTTTCACCACCACATCCACCACCACCATGTCTACTACCACGTACACCACCACCATGTCCACCACCACATCCACCACCACCACCACATCCACCACCACCACGCCCACCACCACCACCACCACCACCACGTCCACCACCACCACCACATCGACCATGTCCACCACCACGTCCACCACATCCACCACCACCACCACATCCACCATGTCCACCACATCCACCACCAGGTCCACCACCTCACCACCACCACGTCCACCACCACTATCACCATGTCCACCACCACCACCACCACATCCACCACCAGCAATACCACCACCACCATGTCCACCACCACGTCCACCACCACCACCATTTCCACCACCACCACCACCACCACCTCCACCACCAGGTCAACCACCAGCACCACCACCACCAGCACCACCACCAGCAGCACCACCATGACCACGTCCACCACATCCACCACCACGCCCATCACCACCACCTCCACCACCACCACCACGTCCACCACCACATCCACCATGTCCACCACGTCCACCATGTCCACCACCACCATGTCCACAACCACATCCACCACCACGTCCACCACCACAACCATGTTCACCACCACCACCACCACGTCCACCACGACCACCATGTCCACCACCACCATGTCCACCACCACCACCACGTCACATCCACCACCCCATCCACCACATCTACCACCACCACCACTTCCACCACCACGTCTACCACCACAACCTCCACACCCACCACCACCATCACATCCACCACCACACATCCACCACCACACATCCACCACCACATCCACCACCATGTCCACCACCATGTCCACCTACACCACCACATCCACCACCATGTCCACCACGACCACCACCACCAAGTCCACCACCACAACCACGTCCACCACCACCACGCCCACCACCACCATGTCCACCTCCACCACCATGTCCACCACCACCTCCACCACCAAGTCCACCACCACCACATCTACCACCACGTCCACCACCACATCCACCACCACATCCACCACATCCACCACATCCACCACCCCCACCCCCACTATATCCACCACCACGTCCACCACCACCACATCCACCACCACCACCATGTCCACCACCACCATGTCCACCACCACCACCATGTCCACCACCACCACCATGTCCACCACCACCACATCCACCACCACGTCCACTACATCCTCCACCTCCACCACCACTACATCCACCACCACATCCACCACCACATCCACCACCACCATATCCACCACCACTCCCTCCACGTCCACCACCACCACTACCACCACCTCGTCCACCACCACCCGTGACAGGTAAAGTGTCACTGGTGGGCAGGGGTAATAGAAGTGGCAACCCCAGCTGTACAACTGGGACATTTAAGGAAGCATTGGGTGCGAGAAGACAGGAATAGGAGCGAGAAGTATTACACCAGACCCGAGATACATTTTGAAGAGGCGCAATGTCACAGGGGCTCCTGTAAAAGCACTCGCAGAATCTCTACCTCATAGTGGCATACCTGCACGAGCCACTCACTCAAAACAAGCATTGGCATAGCCAATAGGTCTAGCTTTTGAGACCTTATAAGTGTTTAGCCATGCAACACTTGATGTTGTTGCACAAAGGATATTGTGCTGGATAACTAAACACTTATAAGGTCCCAACGGTGAGACCTATTGGCTGTGCCAATGCTTGTTAATGGAAAGCAGCGACAACATATTAAGCCGTACTTTAAAGATTCAAACACAGTTTGCAAATACAGGAAGCTTGGTGCTATATGCCAAGGGGGTAGGTAGCCCCCCCCCCCGTTTAGCAGCTACAGCGGGGATGTTTTTTATATGCTTCTTATTAGCAACCTGACAGATAAGACATCATGATTAACTAAAAAGAAAGGTGGGTTGCTAGAAAAAGGGAGAAGGATGGATGAGTGTATGCATGGGTGGATGAAAGGATGGGTGGCTCAGTGGGTAAAAGGATGTATGGGTGTGTGAAAGAATTGCCGGCTTGGTGGGTGAAATTATGTGTAGATGGGTGGATGAATGGTTGACAGAGTAAACAAAAATCTGACTGGATAGAAGTATGTCAAAGTAAATGGAAATCTGACAGGATGGATGGATGGATGGCAAAGTAAATGAAAATCTGAGAGGATAGCTGGATGAATAAAAGGAAGGACAAAAGGAACAACTCCTGACGGAAAGGATTTATTGGTTGATGGGTAAGCCAATGATGGATTCATGGATGAATGGATGTATGAATGGATGCATGCAAAGATATTGGATGGTGAACAGATGGATAGATAAATGGATTAGCCAATTGATGGAATGTAAAGGTGAAATGGTGGACATGAGCAGGTAGATGAAGTATGAGCAGATGATGGATTGATGCTTGGATGGACGTGAGAAAGGACTTTTAAGGAGGTTCAGACTTACTTACATAACGTGCTGGGTGCTGTCGGAGGTTTGGTCAAAGTGGGGGTATTTTAATTTTTTGGCTGCTTTCTTGATGTAGGCTGCGTCAAAAATGTTTTCAGGTGTCACATAGGACTTTATATGTCCTGTAATGCTTGGTTCTGCACTTGAGAGACAAAGGTCAACACAGTACATTGCCCTGAACTGATATGAACATACTACATATCATTGCTAGAGCTGTTCTTGATTTGTATCTACGACTATCTTGTCTCTTTTTTGTACAGTTTGTAAGACATCTGATGGAATTCTGCTGAGGTGCAATCCCAATCTATCACTGGTCACTGACTGCATGGAGCATGGTCTTACAGCGGTGCACCCACGGACCAGATACTCTGCCGGCTGGGACGCGAAGCTCCTGTTCCTCCCAATATCCTACCTCCCAACATGTATGGCAGACCCGCTTGTGGCATTGATTAATGGTCGGAAGCCAGCACAACAGGTCTAGCCGATGCAGATTGCAGAAACTATACGAAAGTCAGTGGTGTCCCTTAGAAATACTTGGAAAAAGAGTTTTGTGCAATCAGAATTCATTCACAATTTCATTTAACTAGACTTGCAAATTAAATAAAGTTTATGACATGTAGGGATGAGATTGTAGCATGATTCTTGCAGGGGTTATATGGAATGCTAAAGTGTGTGGCAGTAGGATGGTGGCCTGCAATGGCCTCTGTAGAAAATTATTAATAAGTGTCTCCAATATTTGTGAAGCAATGCACAACAGGCCTGTTACATCACTTCAGAGATAAGTATGTTACTAGTACCATCACTATTAGACAATTGGAACTCTTTACACAGGACCACGTAAACAGAAATATGAAAAATGAGGAGCATCTAAGACCAGGTTACCTCCATGTGCCTCATTTCATAGAAACATGAACATGTGTCCACTCGCCACTAAAACACACTACTGTCATCGAATGTAATAAAGGCTAGCATTAAAAGTATTGTGCAGTGACACAAAGCCTTTATTAGCAAGGACATTCCCACCATACCAACTTTGAAAGTAAACCACAACCGGAGCGAGAGCTAGAATCTGTAGGAGAAATGGAATCCATAGGAACAACTTTGACTAGACTCTATGGATAAATGTAGTTGGTGATTGTTAAAGAAGGCCTGAAACCTGCTCCGTTTAGGTAGCTCTTTGGCTGCTGTACATAACTGAGGGACAAGCCAATGTTTTGCCGTGGGTTGGTCTCATTGCCCAAACCGCTACCAGCCTCAGACTCAAAACTACTTTCACCCAGACCGAGCAAGGAGATCTACCTGCTACTAGGGTGCCTCTTGGAATAAGTTCCAGAGATGATTTATGGCACTTGTAGATGATTCCTTGGTCAAACCATTGACCACTGTATGGGCTGCCCAGCTTTGTGACAGATAATGCAATGGCCACCAAGCAACATGTTTAGCACCTCAGAAAATTTCCTAAATAAAATTAAATTATGCCTACTCAGGTTCTGAATGTTTTAAAACAGGGCTCTCTGGCTTTTCTGTAATAGAGCTACTTATATTCGAAGAAATTCATCCTGAGGTACTAATACTTGTAGTGTTTTAATAGTGACCACATCTGACAAGGTTAGCATTGAGGCTACCCCAAGCACGGTTATCAGCTGTGATCACTTCAGAGCATCAGGCGGGATTGCCAGCAGTAATGTAAAAAAGCTTTATCAATTTGCAATGCATCTAAATGAGTTATATATGCTCCTGGCACCAAAGTAATAATATGTGTAATAAGCCTGCCCAACACAGGATGATTTATCACTCAAATGTCAACTTTAAATATGTTTTGGAAATTCAACCAT
This sequence comes from Lissotriton vulgaris, assembly GCF_964263255.1. Taxonomy (NCBI): domain Eukaryota; kingdom Metazoa; phylum Chordata; class Amphibia; order Caudata; family Salamandridae; genus Lissotriton; species Lissotriton vulgaris. The sequence goes on along the minus strand of NC_141685.1, from coordinate 1,323,880,264 downwards.
TCTTCTCAAACATCCGCATTTGAGTTCCCGAAAATACACTTATTTTTTCATATTTTCATCTCAAATATACAATTTTCAATCATGGTATACATATAATATTTCAAGAAAGTTAAAGTTTTTAATTTAGTGGGCTGAGTTACACACAGGGGAACTACGTACAGGTAGCTCTAGAGTTCCCTGACGCTCAGGAGCTACTTGTTGTAGAAGCCTGTTTTGAAGTACCATGAAATAATCTTTTGTTTGCATACAAATTTACAAAGTCGCCTTGTCCTTAAAAAGAATGTCACTACTACAATTATCAATAATTACCTAATGACCAGTGTCAGAGAACCAATGAGCAATTCCTCTTACCAGCTCTACGATATGATACAATGGGGAGCCTCTCACAGGACTGGATATGTGAAATAATGTTCTTGGGGAGCCTGGCCAGCACAGGAGAGTAAACTCCTTTAGGTGAACATTCATTTTGAGCGAATATTTTTACTGTTGTTTTATTCTAGTGCACCTTTTAGTATTATCGCATTATACTTTGTTTCTTTTCATAATTTTGTTTTCAGTTCTACACTTCTTTGATACTATTCGCTAGTTTTAACTTTTCTTTTCTATTCATACTTAAAGATAAGCGCATAACCACATTTTGCATGGAAAAGATTAAACAAAATATATTCCTCATAAAGCGGTCGTCCTCGAAATTATTTAATAAGAACGTATTCAGACTGTGTGATGAACTCTTGGTGCAAAGAGCCAAAGCCAAATCACTTCTTTGAGTTAGCAGAGTAGATGTTTGGCAAGAATTCCTCACAAACAAGCACTTAAACAGCTTACAAGACTTAAGTATACATTAAACGGAATGAAAATCAGTGATAAATAAAAATGTCTGGGTGTTGAACCCTGTTAACTGTTGGATTTATTTACAAAGGACTTGGACTATATCAAATATATGACCACCGGGGTGGACTCTTAACACACACAATTCAGAAAAGGGGGGTGGTGATGGGCAGAGCATCTGAATTAAGCAGAATACTCGTACCCAGTCAACAGATCAGGGCTTGATCCATCACCGTTTTTTAGCTCACTGCACCATCCCAGCTCAGAACCTGGCTACATGCAAATTAGTCTGTCCCTGGCCCAGTGCATCATGGGAACAGGGCAGACCAAACTACCAAGCCAATTCTTTTACTGGAAAGGAAACAAGCTTCCGGGGACCGGTTTCTGGCATTACAGCCATCTTCGGCCCGGCTTGCTTGAATCCTGATGGTGCAGTGAGCAAGGGACTCACATCTGAGCATACCCTTCCACGCTTATGGTGGACAAAACGATTCACAAAAGGGGGGTGGTGATGGACAGAGCATCTGAATTAAGCAGAACACTTGTACCCAGTCAACAGATCAGGGCTTGATCCATCACCGTTTTTTAGCTCACTGCACCATCCCAGCTCAGAACCTGGCTACATGCAAATTAGTCTTTCCCTGGCCCAGTGCATCATGGGAACAGGGCAGACCAAACTACCAAGCCAATTCTTTTACTGGAAAGGAAGCAAGCTTCCGGGGACCGGTTTCTGGCATTTCAGCCGTCTTCGGCCCGGCTTGCTTGAATCCTGATGGTGCAGTGAGCAAGGGACTCACATCTGAGCATACCCTTCCATGCTTATGGTGGACAAAACGATTCAGAAAAGGGGGGTGGTGATGGACAGAGCATCTGAATTAAGCAGAATACTCGTACCCAGTCAACAGATCAGGGCTTGATCCATCACCGTTTTTTAGCTCACTGCACCATCCCAGCTCAGAACCTGGCTACATGAAAATTAGTCTTTCAATGGCCCAGTGCATCATGGGAACAGGGCAGACCAAACTACCAAGCCAATTCTTTTACTGGAAAGGAAACAAGCTTCCGGGGACCGGTTTCTGGCATTACAGCCATCTTTGGCCCGGCTTGCTTGAATCCTGATGGTGCAGTGAGCAAGGGACTCACATCTGAGCATACCCTTCCACGCTTATGGTGGACAAAACGATTCAGAAAAGGGGGGTGCTCATTGCACCATCAGGATTCAAGCAAGCCGGGCCGAAGACGGCTGTAATGCCAGAAACCGGTCCCTGGAAGCTTGTTACCTTCCCAGTGAAAGAATTAGCTTGGTAGTTTGGTCTGCCCTGTTCCCATGATGCACTGGGCCAGGGACAGACTAATTTGCATGTAGCCAGGTTCTGAGCTGGGATGGTGCAGTGAGCTAAAAAACGGTGATGGATCAAGCCCTGATCTTTGGACTGGGTAAGAGTGGTCTGCTTAATTCAGATACTCTGTCCATCACCACCCCCTTTTCTGAATCGTTTTGTCCACCATAAGCGTGGAAGGGTATGCTCAGACATGAGTCCCTTGCTCACTGCACCATCAGGATTCAAGCAAGCCGGGCCGAAGACGGCTGTAATGCCAGAAACCGGTCCCCGGAAGCTTGTTTCCTTTCCAGTAAAAGAATTGGCTTGGTAGTTTGGTCTGCCCTGTTCCCATGATGCACTGGGCCAGGGACAGACTAATTTGCATGTAGCCAGGTTCTGAGCTGGGATGGTGCAGTGAGCTAAAAAAAAGGTGATGGATCGAGCCCTGATCTGTTGACTGGGTACGAGTGTTCTGCTTAATTCAGATACTCTGTCCATCACCACCCACTTTTCTGAATCTTAACACACACAAGCACAAAAAATGGTCATCGTTACAAAGTTCATTCAGATAGCTCGAAATTGTACTTTGAGCTTCACTAGCCTGAAACAGATTTAACAAGCATTGGCATAGCCAATAGGTCTTGCCTTTGGGACCTTATAAGTGTTTAGTCATCCAGCACAATATCCTTGGTGCAACAACATCAACTGTTGCATGGCTAAACACTTATAAGGTCCAAAAGACGAAACCTATTGGCTATACCAATGCTTGTTATGAACGCTAATGAGCAGCTGCCCTTGAATCACGTGTACAGAGCTATATTCAAATAAAGCAGGTAACTCAGCGGGGTAGGTATAGCGAAGAGCACTTTTGGGATAGTAGGGCCAGAAGCATATTTTGAAGTATTCTATCTGTGAGCAGATAGTCAGTGAGGGCTGTCCTTAACATTAACTATTACTTGCCTGCCGCTACGTGGGGTTTGTCTCTCAATCTGTTGGGTTCAGACTTGAAAAGAGAGCAATGTAAAGCATAAACCTATATATGTGAGGCACGAGAAGACATATGGGGGACCCTGCGGATGGGCCAGAATGCCTTCTCATTTCTCATAATTCTATGTCAGGACAGGAGGCTCCGATTATGCTTTCTCATTTCTTTATTAGAAATGCTCAGCAGCCAATTAGAAAAAACAGTAAAAAAAACTACAGTACCCATGAACACCAGGGTATCACGTGAACAACCATAGAGACCATAGCATAAATGGTCCTGAAGAGAGTATCCCATCCTCTTTCTTTGCTGCTACGCAGCCAGTTAAGTGCAGCTTGCTTACTTACATTTGCTTGTACTTTGATGGTTTCTAATTGCTCTCATGTTACTGCCTCTCTAACGCTTTCACTCGCGCCTCCTATCGCACCTGGTCATCACGCTGCTTCACTTTATCGGCTTGTAATTCTCATTGCTGTCTTTCTTTCACGCCGCTTTGCACGCTCGTTACTGGGGGCGTGTGTTCACCTCCCTTCGTCCAGGCGCTTTGTGCCCGTGTCTTAGTCTAGGTGGAGCGCGAGACTGGGGCTGGAGGACTCGCGCGCCATGCGCGCGGGCTCCTCTTCCTGATTTCTGAGGCGGCCGCTACTGCGTATGCGCGGCGGCCATTTTCCGGCTTCGTATCCGTGTTTACATGGAGCTGCCTGTCACGAAGGTCGTTTTTTCAACGCCCAATGCCCACAGCCTCATAATTTTGGCCCCATTCACGCCTTTTGACTCAGGAAATTGCGTTGGGCTGTATAACACAATATAGGCTTTGCCTAGAGTGATTATTTTTCTTGCAGCAAGCCCTCCATCCACATTTAACTATTTACAGTGTGTGCAGGTTTGCCTGTGCGGCTGGCTTGCTGTTGGGGTTCTTCACTCCCCCTGCATTGTGCCTTTGGCCACTATTGAACTTTGTCATCTTGTGGGCATTATTGTTACACTTTGTGTCACTATGGAAGAATACTATGAAGAAGATGACTATTATTACGATGAGTCAAGTCAAGTCAAGTCATAACACTTATATAGCGCACTACATACCCAGAGGGTTTCAAGGCGCTTAGGAAGGGGAGGTGGATTATTTGTCAAATATCCACGTTTTAAGCTGCTTTCTGAACGCTAGGTGATTCTGGGTGAGGCGAAGGTAAGCGGGGAGTGAGTTCCATGTTTTGGCAGCCAGGTATGAGAAGGATCTGCCTCCCATGGTGGTCTTGTTGATGCGAGGTACAGTGGCGAAGGCTTGGCTGGAAGAGCGCAGTTGGCGGGAGGGGGTGTAGAAGGACAGTCGAGAGTTGAGGCAATCTGGTCCGATGTCGTAGAGTGATTTGTGTGCGTGGGTAAGCAGTCGGAAAGTAATCCTCTTATTGACGGGTAGCCAGTGGAGGTCTTTAAGGTGACCAGAGATGTGTTCGTTGCGTGGGATGTCTAATATGAGTCTGGCTGAGGCGTTTTGGATTCGTTGTAGTTTCTTCTGGAGTTTAGCGGTGGTACCTGCGTAGAGGGTGTTTCCGTAGTCCAGTCGGCTCGTGACTAGAGCGTGGGTGACTGTTTTCCTTGTTTCAGAGGGGATCCAGCGAAATGTTTTTCTGAGCATGCGAAGAATGTTAAAGCAGGAAGAGGATACGGCGCTGACTTGTCTGTTCATTGAGAGTGAAGAATCCAGGATGACGCCAAGGTTCCGTGCGTGGTCTGTCGGGATGGGTGCATTTCCGAGGGCTTCCGGCCACCAGGAGTCGTCCCATGCAGAGGGGGATTTACCTAAGATGAGGACTTCTGTTTTGTCTGAGTTCAGTTTCAGACGGCTTTCTTTCATCCATTCGGCGACTTCTTTCATTCCTTCGTGTAGGTTAGTTTTGGCGGTGCTGGGGTCCTTGGTGAGAGATAGGATCAGTTGAGTGTCATCCGCGTAAGAGATGATGTTGAGGTTGTGTTGGCGGGCGATGGCCGCGAGGGGGCTCATGTATACGTTGAAGAGGGTGGGACTGAGTGAGGATCCTTGTGGTACGCCGCAGATGATTTCAGAGGCCTCGGACTTGAATGGTGGGAGGCGGACTCTCTGGGTTCTTCCGGTGAGGAACGAGGTGATCCATTCCAGTGCCTTTCCTTGGATACCGATGTTTCTGAGGCGTTGTAAAAGGGTGCTGTGGCAGACTGTGTCGAAGGCTGCAGAGAGGTCGAGGAGGATGAGGGCGACTGTGTCTCCATTGTCCAGTAGAGTTCGAATGTCGTCTGTTGCTGCGATGAGTGCGGTCTCAGTGCTGTGTTTGGCTCGGAAGCCAGATTGTGAGGGGTCGAGTGATTTGTTGGCTTCGAGGAAGGCGGAGAGCTGGTTGTTGACAGCTTTCTCGATGACTTTGGCCGGGAATGGAAGAAGTGAGATGGGGCGGTAGTTTTTGAGTTCGGTGGGGTCTGCTGTTGGTTTTTTCAGAAGGGCGGTGAGTTCAGCGTGTTTCCAGTCTTCTGGGAAGGTAGCGGAGTTGAAGGAGCAGTTGATGACGTCTCGGAGGTGCGGAGCTATGACGGAGTCTGCTTTGTTGAAGATGTGGTGGGGGCATGGGTCTGTGGGGGATCCAGAGTGGATGGAATTCATCAGGCGGATGGTGTCCTCAGTGGAGATTGGGTTCCAGGCGTTAAGGGTGTTAACGGGGGGAGGATGGTCAGCTGATGGTAGGGTGGGTTGCCTTCCGGGTTGGTTGTCAAAGCTGTTGTGGATGTCAGCAATCTTGTTGTGGAAAAAAGAGGCTAGGGAATCGCAGAGGGTTTGAGAGGGGGTGATGTCGTTAGAGTTGGCCGAGGGGTTGGAAAATTCCTTGACGATGTTGAAAAGTTCCTTGCTGTTGTGGGCGTTGTTGTCAAGTCGATCTTTGAATGCTGTTTTCTTGGCTTTTCGGATCAGTTGGTGGTGAGTACGGATGGCGCTTTTGAAGGCGTCCTTGTTGCTGGTGGATGGGTCTTTTTTCCAGGCCTTTTCAAGGGAGCGGCACAGTTTCTTGGATTTCTTGAGGTCGTCGTTGAACCATGAGGCCTTCTTGAAGCCAAGTTTGTGTTGACGTTTTTTCAGTGGTGCTAAGGTGTCGGCGGTGTTGGATAACCAAACGGTGAGGTTGGAGGCGGCTTCGTTGGCGTTAGAAGAGAGGGCTGGGGAGGATTGAAGGAGTGATGTGGAGATCTGCTCTGTGGTGATTTTGTTCCAGTTTCTTTGCAGAGTTGGTTGGGGGTGGTTGATGGGTTTCGGCTTGTTGTAGATGAAGTGAACGCAGCTGTGGTCAGTCCAGAGGAGATCCGTAGTGTGGCTGAAGGAGACATGGTTGCTGGAGGTGAAGATGGGGTCGAGAGTGTGACCTGCGATGTGGGTGGGGGAAGTGACCAGTTGTTTAAGTTCGAGGTTGGCGAGGTTGTCCAAGAGGGTGGCGGTGTTGCGGTCGTTGATCTTTTCAAGGTGGAAGTTGAGGTCTCCCAGAAGGATGTAGTCTTTGGAGGGGAGCGCGTGTGGAGGACGCCTCTCTCTTTGGAGCACGATTTGGTTGAGGGTTTGGACCAGGGTGTGCAACACTCAGTTAATAAGGCGCTTGTTCGTGCCATAAATCCATTGAAACGCCATTTAAATCAATATGCGCAACAGCAAGGCTGGTTGCGGTCATCGCGTAAGTCTTCTAAATCCCCTGTTAATCCTCATAGGTCGGATTTTCAGAAGTTGGCCAAGAGTCTGGCCTCTGACAAATCTTCAGTTAAGGCCTCAGTTGGCGCTTCGGCATCCACCAACCCTCCTACGGATACTGATGATACACATTCTTCTACTTCCACTGATCATGATGATCCTCCCCCGAAAAAGAAGTTGTTTAAGGAACACTATGTGGATGCTCCACACATCCTCCTGTGCTCACTTTTGACCCTTCTGATATTGTTCATCCACATTCCACTTCCTGGCTTCCCTCCCCTGCTGTGGCGGAGTATGTACAGACACACATTCGACAACCATTTGAGAAGGATGTCAGGGCACGTCTTCGGTCCGAACGCCCACGGCAGGATCTCGCAGACCATTTGGCTGACACTCCAGAGGTTGATCCCACAATGGTCACCTATCTCAAGAAATACGCCAAAGATCCGAAGAAGGGTCTTGTCAGATCTTGGCGTTCCTGTCAGGACAAGGTGCTAGATTTATTAGGTCCTCTCACGAAGATTTTGGATCTCTGTTTTCTGGCCAAGGAGGCTTCGGCCCTTGTTGACCCGGATGAACTTATTGAGTGGGTACAAAGGGCTATTTGCCAGTTGGGTAATGCCAACTGCGCAATTTCTTGTGAGCGACGCCGCTCTATTCTTCTCAAGCTGGATCCGAAATTGGCAGAGCTCTCCTCATCCGAGTCAGGTCATGTGACTCAAGGTCTGTTATTTGGCCAGCCATTCTTGAAAGAACTTACTAAGTTTGTGGCCACCTTCAGTGGCCTGGACAAAGCTCAAGCTTCGCTGCGGCGAGCATTTTGTCCGGTTTTTACCAGGGCCGGACGACACAGGGGACGCTCATTCGGCCGTGGCTCTCAGCAAAATTCCCAGAGGGGATTCCAGTCCCAAAGAGGCGGTGGTCAGGATACCGGCTACAATACCCGTTCCAACTTCTATCCCTCTCGCAAAGGGAGAGGGCAATATAAAAAAGGACGTTCCGGCGGAAATCAAGGTGGCTACCAGAATTTCAACACTTCAGGTGAGCTTGATTCCTGCTTGCGATGTGGTTCTGGGGGGCAGGATACAGTTTTTTCTGCACAATTGGCGTCTAATCTCCAGAAATGCTTGGGTGCTGGAAACTGTTCAAGGTTACAAAATAGAGTTTTATCAGCCCCAGCATCAAGCCCACCCTCCCACTCTGTGTTTTTCCCTTCAAGATCAAGACTTCATTTCTGCAGAAATCAACTCTCTCCTCGAAAAGGGGGCAATAATTTAGACTGTCCGCCATCCCAATCGGTTTGTCAGCACAGTGTTTCTGGTCGAGAAGAAAGGGGGCGGGTCCCGCCTAGTTCTCAATCTGAAGGAATTAAACGGAGGGGCCGTTTACAGACATTTCAAGATGGAGGGAATCCATCTGTTGCGAGATCTTCTTCGAGAAGGGGATTGGATGGTTCGTCTCGACCTCAAAGATGCGTACCTGTCAATTCCCATCTTCGGTCCACATTGTCGGTTCCTTCAATTCCATTGGCGAGGGACTTGGTTCGAGTACAAGGTTCTCCCGTTAGGCCTCTCGTCAGCACCCTGCTGCTTCACGAAACTTCTGAGGCCCGTCGTGGAATGCTTGCGCGCTCGGGGTGTTCGCCTGATTATATACCTGGACGACATTCTGATCATGGTAGACTGTCCCCTCAAACTCCTGACACACCTGGAGTGGTCTATCGACCTCTTACAATCTCTGGGATTTCTGGTGAACACTCAGAAATCGGTCTTGACTCCATCGCAGGTGATAGATTTTCTGGGCTTCCAAGTCAATTCTCTTTCGTGTCAACTTCTCTTACCCAATCAAAAGGTTTGTTACATCAAGAGGGAATTAACTTCGATTATTTCCAGACAGACTGTGTCATTGAGATCGTTAGCACGAGTTGTAGGCCTGTTGGCGTCCTCCATTCAGGCGATCTTCCCGTGCCCTTTGCCTTACAGGTCGCTTCAACGTTTGAAGATCTGTCATCTCTAGAAAGGCCTTCGCTATTCTGATCTAATTCCTCTTTCAAAGGAAGCGAGGTGGGAGATGCAATGGTGATTAGACCACATGGATGACTGGAATGGGCGAGCCCTGTTTGGCTCATCTTTGGAACTGGTGATAGAGTCCGATGCCAGTCTGTGGGGTTGGGGAGCCCGGTACGGTCCCGACTCGACGGGGGGGTCGGTGGTCCTCCCAAGAACTGTCTCTCCATATAAATTACGTGGAACTCCTGGCAGGTTCATTTGCGATCCGTTGTTTCACTCCTCTTTGATCCAATTGCTGCATACTTCTCCGCATGGACAATATTTCGGCGGTTCGATATGTCAACAAGTTGGGCGGAACGAAATCCAGGATATTGGCGGAGATAGTCAAAGATTTTTGGCATTTTTGTCTGCAGCAGAAAATCACTATTATTGCCGAGTATCTTCCCGGTCGCAACAATCAGATTGCGGACTGGAATTCGCGCCACCTTCGGGACTTCAGCGATTGGAGGCTTTATCCTCGCGTTTTCCGTTCTCTCCTCCGGATCTGGGGTCAGTGTCAGATCGACCTGTTCGCCTCTCGCCTCAACACTCAGCTCCCTCTGTTCTTCAGCTGGAGGCCGGATCCAGAAGCCCTTGCCACGGATGCCTTTCTGCAGACTTGGCCGTCGGCTCTGTGCTATGCCTTTCCCCCATTCATGATTATTCCCAGGGTCTTGGCTTGCACAAAGTCGAGCTAGAACAAACAGAGGAGGGAGGGGGGTGTAGTGGGTATGGATCCAGCCCATTCAGGGTCGCAATACTCAGACCTTACAAAGGCTAAAGATGTGTTCCTCAAGCAGATGGAAGTTAAACTATTGACTTTAATTGACCCTCTCATGGGTAGATTAACAGCAATAGATCAAAGACTAGCCAAAATAGAGGACCAACTAAATAAAGCACCAACTAATCATAAAGGGGGTAGCCTCACAGAAGCCATAGGGTCTAGTCGGGCTGGAAATTCACTTAGACAAGTGCGGGCAGTAGCTCGCTCAAATCCTTTAACCCCTACCCATATCCCAGTGTGCTCCCCGAATCCTCCTGCACAACCTACATAAGTACCTAATGGCTTACACACAAGTAAACAAGTGTCAAATGGCCCTGCGGTGAGACCTCAGGGAGAAGGTGGGGAAAAGTTGACAATTGTTTTTCTTGATCTTCCACCAGAGGCAACGCCCCACACGAGGAGCAACACTGGTTGTCACTAAAGAACAAGGCCCTCCATTTTTGGGATTTAAAAACTGGGCTCGGAAATCATCTATTTGAAGAAGTTATGATGGTCAGAAGGGTGGCTGGGCTGTAAATTCAGAAAAAGGCCTGGCTGGGGACAGTGTAGTTATAAGTTTCAGGTCTCCGAATATGGTGAGATGTATTTTGGAAAGGGCAGCTCCTTTTACAATCCGGAAAGATGCTATTAATGTCTTCCCTCTGGGTTTCTTTTATCGATGGAATGTAACCATAAGAGGGGGAACTTACAGGAATTTAGGACCGTTGTCAGGTCCTACCAATTGTGCAGTCCCGATCCGTAATAGATATGAGGCACTGAACCCACTGGAGGAAAATGATTGACTCGGTCTTATACCTAAACACCTTACCCCCGTGCATCCAGATACAAGTGACAACGGAGAGGCGGTCTAGACTGCAACAGTCAAAATTCAGAGGTTTCCCTCTTGAAATAACTACCCCACCAGATAAACTAAATACTAGAACCATCACCATAGAGTCAAGTGCAAGCCCCACTAAGATACCCCAAAAAGAAAACAGCCCAATGCTAGTCAGAACTGACACATGCATAGTAAATGGGGGCACATTTCCGGTGAATCTAGAAATGGGGCACGAAAGTTTGTCCTGACCTCATGGAATATTGCTGAGTTGAAGAATAAATTACAGTCATCCGACTGGATATCCTTTATTGAAACCAATGAAATTGTGGTCTTACAAGAACCTGGTCAGTGGGTCCTGAGATTAGATTAGGTTACATACATTTTTATAAACCTGCTATTGCAGGCCAAAGGGGGAGACCGATGGGGGGCTAACTATTTGGGTAAGACAGAGCGACTGGTATACAGTTCAGCAGCTGGACACGGATAGTAATGACATCCTAATAATCAAGATAAGAGTACTCGGTGTAGAGGACCTTATACTTTTTAATATATATGTTAGAGGGTTGCCTGGAGGGAAAGCCTCAGGCACTGTTGCCCTTCTTGATTCCTACCTCAATCTGTACAAAGGAGAGGGAAACATAGTGGTCGCTGGGGACTTTAACTGCTCCTTTGAACCGTTAGACACAAACGACGTAGATTTAGGCCAAGAGGAAGATGTGATATGGGATATCCCGCAATTAACACTGAAGCCGATCAAGAAATGATCGGAGGCGGCCCTACAGCTTAAAGCGCTCTGCTTGGAACATGGATTAAGGGCAGTCAACGGGAGAGCGAAATCTGACAAGCATGGCTCCCCCACCTATAGATGTGAGTTGAGGTGCAGCCGTATAGACTACATACTCATTAACAAGGAATATTGGCCTATTATAATAGATATGATCCTCCAGGAGAGGGTGGAAAGTGATTATAATCCCCTGGTGCTAGCACTCGTACCAATAGTCAATCGCATAGAAGATGGTTTTCCTGCGGGTGTAGAACTTCATCTAAGCACTGACACCAGGAGAGTAAAATGGTCAGACTTACTAAACAAAGTGGATCAGTTGGAGGCTATTAATAATTTGGTGACTAAGCCGACCACAGACCTCCAAAATTGTCTTGAGCAACAAGAAAATAAGTCCAATGTTACTTCTGTTCATAAATAACTTTTTAATAAGCTTAAGGGCTTTTTTATATCTAATATAGAAAAAAACAAAAGTCTCTGCAAAGGCATCAGCTGACTCATGGTACGGAAAAACATGTAGGGTGGCATACAAAGCATTAGCTATATCGATAAGATCCAAGAATAGGGACAGGATTCACAATGCACGGGTGGAGTATAAGTTAGCACAACACAAAGCGAAAAAGGAATGGGATGAAGAACATTGTCAAGAGCTGTACTGTGCTAGCCAAGAAAGGAACATGTTTGGTTTTTGACACTTGGTTAAGTGGGGTAAGGGAAAGCCGGGCCAACAGCTGAACAACCATGTAGCTCCGGAACGCTGGGTTTTGCACTTTAAGACACAGTTTGCCAATGATGCCCGAGAATGTGAATTATCGCAGGGTCCCCTTATCACCCAAGATGGTAATCCTGCGTTGCACTTTATCAAGCAGGAAGTTGAAGCTGCGCATAATACTGTAAAAAGTGTCAGAGCTCCCGGGCTGGATTGTGTTCCTGCCGACCTGTTCTTGCATAATAAGGCCTTGTGGGTAACATATATACAGATCTTAGTGAATGCCATCTCAAAGGGTTCCCCAATCCCTGAGTCATGGATGGGTGCGGAGATCATACTTATTTTTAAAAAGGGGGCCAGATTGGATCCTGGCAACTACAGGCCTATTAGTTTAATTGACTGCATTCAGAAGGTGACAGTCAGGCTTGTGTTAAGTAGAATCCAGGGTCGGATTGACGAGTTTGACATCCTCTCACCTTTACAGGCCGGGGTTCGCTCATATCAGAGCACAATAACCAGGTTTTTAGATTTGTTTTAATTTATTGGCATGTGGCGATCCTCAATGGAGGCAGAATATATGCCGCTTTTGTAGATTTAAAGTTGGCTTTTGACTTAGTCCCGTGAGCCAAGTTGTGGAGTGTCCTCGCAGAACAGGGAATGCCTTTGGACCTGCTGGCTTTTTTAATCAAACTTCATGATGCAAATTTTGCTCAAGTTCGCTGGGGCCAGCGAGGCCAAGTGACAGATAGATTCCAGATCACTAGAGGGGTTCGACAGGGCTGTGTACTGGTGATGGAGCAAGGATTTGCACGTAAAGCGACTTGCTTACACTCATGAACCTCGCCTAACGTATAATCATATTAATCCAACTGTCCGTCTTATATTTAGCATTTTCCCCAACACGCCGGCGTTCCCGAGAGGCTTGCCTGTGTGTCTTTTCATCCTCACAATGCTTGCACTAAGGAAATGGCTGCTTTGCAGAAATCTAATCTGCGCATGCGTCGGCCATACCCATGTGATGTGACGCACTCGCATTTTGGAGGGATTGTATTGCTCATGCGCATTGATGCTAAAATGGCCGCTTGTCCCTCACCATGCTCTCTGCTTGCTACTGCTGCTTTCGCCTATCTGTCTTTTCGCACTAAACTTTAATACTATTGATGTTATAAAATAAGGGGTGTGTTTAAATCTATCACGGTATACAGTGTGATCATTTTTTGTATGATTCTAATTTGTTCTCGCTTACTTTTCATGTATCGCGTTTCTGGGGGTCGGGGACGCATGAGCCACGCCATGATGAAGTTCCTCTGAGACCTGTCATGTGACCTGGGAGAAACCTCACTGCGCAGAAGCTAAAACAAGCCAGCTGGCTCCTGAAGCCCAATGCGCCTGAGAAACTTCTCCAAGAGACTGAATCTCACCTTGAGCAAAGCAACACTGTTGCTAGATGCTATGAACTGTATTGTCTTGCTGTATTCCTATGCATGGGAACGTGAACCTAAGGGGCGGGTAGGGAAAAATTACTAGTAATGATGGGAACACTGAATTCTAGGAGGCGACAATGACCAAGTCACCTCTCCTGACCAATCATAATGTACGAAACTGTCACTTGCAACATTGGTGGGTGGTCTAAGGGTCCCCAAACAGTATAATTGCCCTAGTGTAGCTTAGGAAAATTGTCCGACTTGTCCGAGTAGCAGACCTGTCACTGACCCTACGAACTCTATAGGTTCTCAATCTAGAGTGCTGCCGAGCACTCTGTCCATACTTTCCACAAACTCCTAGGGGTGGAAATAGTCTCAAGTGCTGGCGAAGCACTTTGCTGGGGAAATTCGAAAACCCAATCGGGGTTACTGGCGGATTACTTGCAGAGAGGGGTAACGCTGGCGTTGCATCTGAAGCTGTGGGTGTTGGTCGTACCTTGGTGAGCCCAGTCCTGACCCAAAACCTGAGGGGTATCCTGTCCTGACTGCCCGTGAGCTGTACCTGCTCGCATTCTGGCATTCCTTTCCTGAGGGTCCTTGTCCCCGTCCTTCCAAACTGACCCGTGGCCAGGGTTAGTCCTCATTCCTAATTAGGTAAATATTACTCTGTGGGTTTGGGTCTTTCTCTCACTTTCTCTTCTTTTCTTAATAAAGCACTCTTGCCTGTGATATTGCCCTATCACCTTGAAATGCAAGTTATATGCAATTGTTTATTAGAATGGTTCCACTTCTCTCCCCACCTGTAGGAGATTATCAAACTGTCATATTTTACTAGTGTGTTCCAGTTTTTCCCTTTCCTTTAGTATGGTTGCAGTGAACTTAGTAAGAATAGCATAAGTAGCCTAGTTTAAATATACATTCCAGGTCCTGTTCATGTCCCTCGCCTTAGTCTAAAACTTGTGTTGAATAGCGTGTTCACTAAATGCTCATATCCTATAGTGTTCCCAAATATTCTAATGGTACTTGCCCTAGTCCATAGTTATATTGTGGCTTTGGTTTTACTGATAGATGTATTACTGTGTATTTGGCTTGTTATTTTGACATATCCATTCTAAAATCTTTTGATAAAACCTTGAAAACTCATCAGGTGTCTGTGGTCATTTTACAGTATATAAAGTGGACAAATGTATTTTGGTTTATGAAGTATATTTTTTCCTAGGAAACCTGTCACCTGTCCACTGCTAGCTCCTGATCCGTCAGGAGTAATGTGCCTGTGGTAAGTCAGGTACATGAATAGTAAGTGGTGTGAGAGTCACCCCCCGAATTACTCATAGTGGTGTGCAAGAAATCACCCGGTTCACACAAAACTCAGTCTTGGTCACTCGCGTCAGGGCCCAGTGCGCGGGGAAAATTGGTAAACTTGTGACCCGGGTGACCTGCGCGCTCTATCAGTAATTTTCTGGTAGCAGTAGTATGGTTAGGACTAGTTAAGATAGGTAGACAGGATAGCTGATAAACAAACCGTAAAAATAAAATGTGCTGCTGATTTTTCTACTGTATTGGTTCAAATATTTTGAAATGTTTTAAGGATTTATATGTAAATGTATATGATTTTTTCATTGCTGCTATAAGTGTTACATGTCGTATTAACAAAGAACTGTTTGTAAGCGTTCAGTGTAGTCCGAATCCCCGGGGAGGTATATAGCTAACGGTGAGTAGAATCCGGTTAGCTGGAAAAGTCACTTGTTTAGAGTCATTAGTGTAGGGTTAGGAATACCTGGAAGCACTAATTAGGATCTTTTTTTTTGCATCTGTATAACTGATAGTCACGAGTCCTTTGTATAAAACTTCCCTTGTGATATCACCTAGAAAGGGTCACATGTGGGAGGAGTAATAGGGTCTCCAAGGCTTGACTGGTAAGTAAAATAGTCCGCTGGTGAAATCCTGGCTCAGTACATATCCCAGACAGAAGTGGATGAGTCAGAAGAATAACGGGTTCTATATTACTAGTGTGAGAGGTTAGGCAAAGACGTCTATCCAGAGTGAATGAAAAGTAGACAGAAGTGGTTTACTTGTAGTGAGAGAAAATGTTTCTATCTATTTAGAACACTCAGACATAGTGGCAGACGTTGTGTGTTAGTAACTAAATTTTGCGCTCGCACTTTAGGAAAAGTTAAAAGTTTCCGTTACCTTGTGAAGGAGGGAGTCGGTCGAAAGGCTGCTCTGACGTCACTCCGTGCCGCGCTGGTATTGGTCAGGACAGCGGGTGTGTAGTGAAGCCGAATTTGTAAGGGAGGGGTGAGTGCCGGAGCGTGAGACTTGGTCTCGCGAAAGGCCGCGCACCCATTGGACAAGGATTTTTGTGTTCGCAGTGTTGATTGGTTTCTACAAAATAAGAGTCGCGCTAGCATTGGAAGTACAAAGGTAAACAAAATTAATCAGGCCGAGTTAGAAGCGAGCCTGGAAAGGCATATGTGGTATCCTGAGTTCTTACCTAATCCACAAAACTCAGGCTTCTATAAGGAACAGATTATACGAGGTAGACCGCACATGATGTATGGAATAAAGAGAAAAATGTCATTTGCCGACAGGGTAAAGAATTTCTTCAAAACAGATAAGCCCATTAGAACGAGGGAGGGTGTGATCATTCCTCCACCGAATACTCCCGCTTCCTTCATGATGTTTGAAAAGGGGTATCATACCTGTATATGGCTAGAGAATTGGGCCAAATATACTGCAGATGACGGAGTCCTAGCATTTCCTATTGATGGTACATTTAATGGTAGGATCCTGTTTAACCTGAGGACCCGCATGAATGAATTGCATCCCAGACCCAGATTAACCCAGTACGAAGCCTTAGAGGAGTGGGAAATTGAGGCTTTAGAGAGAGATAGACCCCGGATGGACAAAGGAGTGAGTAAATGGTACCCAAGGGTCCATAGAGAAACCAAAGAGCAGAAAATGAAACATTGGAGACAAAGCATGATGGTGGAAGGGTTGTTTCCAATGATGGGGGTATTAGAACAAGGGAAAGGAAAAAGTAAAGAAAAAACCCATCACTCAATGCCCGTAGGGGACTCAGAAGATGAGCACCTAGAAGATTTATTGATGAAAAACCCCCCTCCCTATGTAGCCGAGTCAGAGCCTTTAAGTTCACCAAACCCGTTTGCCAAATATCCCAGATGTCGGAGGGATAGCGAGACAGATGGAACAGGTACAGACAGTAAAACCAGTGAAGGGGATGGGTTTTGCAGACCTAAATCCACGGTCCCGAATTATCAGCCGTTTGGAGAAGGCCCACCTCGATTGGTTACTCCAACTGCCCCAAGTATTTACCCTCCCTTGGTACCCCAAGTATTGCATGACAATTCCGCAGGAAAGGTTTTAAAGGAACAAGAAAAGGAAGCCCTGGCTAGGCAGCGAGATGACTTAGTCCGGACCATAGCCCAGATACATCCCCATCCAGATTCCCTGACTATCCCAGTAACCATTGGGCCTGCTATTCCTCTTTATAGGGATAACCTGGCTAGTCCTCGTCCTCCTGTTATCTCCCCAATAATACCTACTCCTAGCATCCCACCCCCGAGAAAGGAAGTATTCATAGATGACGATCAAGAGAGTGAATGTGAATCAGTGGTTCTGATGGATTTGCCCATTAGGGAACCTAGGACTAGCATGTCGGGGCAAGAAGTCAGAGTAGGCCAAAAGAAGTTTTGATTGAAGGTACATCTGGGGTTAGGAGTGCCACAGTAGTATCACCAGAAGAATTAGACAGATGGACCAAAGAGTTGGAGAAAGAGACCACTCCCCAATCCAGACCGTTAGAGATCTATAAATTAAGGATAGAAATAGAAGAGATGATGGCTGGAAATGTAGGATTAGACCGCTTAAACTCCTACAGTGAAGAAGAGTTACTATTCATCAGTAAAAACCTTACCCGGAATGCTAGATTGCTCCATGAAAGATTGATGGACACAGCCACAGAAATGGGAATCGATGTCAGCCGCTCCAAAATCCTTCAGAAACCCTACAGAGTAGATTTTTCGGACAAAGACTTAGAGAGCTTGAATGTGGTAGGAAAACAGATCCAGATAAAGGAATTATTGAAACTCTTGCAGAAATGGGGAGATGTAGGGAAATGGAGAACCCGGTGGGCAAAGAAAAAGGAGGACAGCAGGGCAAAATCTCAAGCCTCAGAATATGTGCTGAAAGAAGTAACCCCGACAGAAAAATTGTGTCCCATGAGAGAGGTCCCGGGGGGGAAATATGTCCATGTCCCTTGGTCCCGACAGGATATTGTGTCGTTTACAAATGACTTCCCGAAATTACGGGAGAAGCCAGTTGATTGGTACAGACAGGTCGAACGCTTCATAAAGGTTCAGAAATGTCTTCTGAAAGACCTGGATGGGTTTTTCGACATTGTGGTGCCTGTAGATCTGTGGACCGAGTGTAAAATAGAAATTGATTGGCCCAGTGAAGAATATGCAAGAGACGAGAAAACAGGAGCTCCCTCACCTGAAGTAATGAGGAAGTATGATCAAGTCATACAGTACCTCAAGAAAAAGGTGCCTGCAAAGGAAACAGATTGGACCAGGATAGATAGAACCACCCAAGAACGCGATGAAACTGTCCATTCCTTTTATGAAAGGTTACTGCAAGTATTTAAGACTTACAGTGGTATCGATAATGTGGACATGAAAGACATGACCCATTTCAGTTACAGATTCGTACTAGGATTAAGACCTGAAATATCACAATGGATTCGAGATAATAAAATAAGTTGGCAGGGAAAGCCCATAGATGATGTCCTGAAATACGCAAAATACTGCGAAGATGAAATCGAGAATAAAAAGAAGGCCCTAAAGGAAAAGGTTATGTGGGCCCAGGTGAAATTGGCTGAACAGCAAGAAAAATAGTTAAGTAAATTGAATTCCAATAATAATGCTCAGAATGCCACTGCTGGGGGAGGAGGGAAGCCCCGAGCAAAAATGAGTCGGGAAGAGGCTATGAAGAAGTTCCCCTGCCATGGGTGCGGTCAGATAGGGCATTGGAGAGACGAGTGTCCACACCTGCAGGCCGGTAATGCCCCTATAAATGGTTTAAATCCACAGGTGCAGAAAGAGGGGACAAGAAAGAACCAGCAACAGGTAAAGCTACCTCCAGTACCTCGCGCTCCTAGACAGAATTATAAGAACCAGGGCCAGCAGAATGAAAGGGCGGAGATATGGGAAGGAGAGAATGGAAGCAATGCAGCGATTCCACAGTACCTGTTAAATGATTCTTTCCTCTGTGATGAACAAGATTGACGGGGCCTGAGAGGGGAGGACAAGGAGTGCGTACTTGGCGCCTCCTTACCGGTAGACCAGACTGGACCATACATTGAAGGAAAGGTTGAAGGAAAAGACGTCACCTTTCTGTTGGACACTGGTGCTACCCGGTCCACTGTGAGAACAGTGGATGTTCCAAACCTACCCCTCTCGGGAGAAGCAATCCAAGTAGTGGGTGTCTCCAATCAAATAATAAGTACTCCAGTAACTGAGCCTATGGAAATCTCCATAGGAAACTTTAAAGAAATGCACAGATTTGTGGTCTGTGATTCCAGTCCTGTGAACTTGTTAGGACGCGATTTGTTGTGCAAAATGAACTGCACCATCTTTTGCTCACCAAAAGGCGTCGAGATTCAGACCCCCGATGAAGATGGTTTGTACAAACTGATGTTAGTAAGACCTGACGCTGACATTAAAACCTTGACGATTGAAGACTTGCCTGAAGAGCTTCAGTTAAGAGTGGTACCAGAAGTGTGGGATTTCACGGGAAAAGATGTAGGCTTAATGGCAAACGTGGACCCAGTTAAAATAGCAATAAAAACAAATGCAGTATATCCCAAAACAAGACAGTACAAAATGAGTGCAGAAGTAAAGGCAGGAGTCGCAACTGAAATTACCCGATTGCTCGAAGCAGAAATCATAGAAGAAGTAATGAGCAGTCCCTGCAATTCGCCTATCATTGGGATTAAAAAGCCTAGTGGAAAATACCGAGTAGTGCAGGACCTGCGCAAGGTAAACCAAATTGTTGTACCTTGCTGTCCCATCGTGCCCAACCCTGCAGTAATCTTGTATCAGATTCCTTGGAATGCGGAATGGTTCACTGTCATTGACCTGTGCCATGCATTCTTTTCCATTCCATTGCATCCAGAAAGCAAGTTCCTTTTTAGTTTTGAATTTGACAGCCATATCTATGTCTGGAATCGTGTCCCTCAGGGGTACACTGAAAGTCCTTCGATTTTCAACCAGATCCTAAAGAAATGTCTTGAGTCCCTGATACTGCCCGGAGAGTCCGTTTTGGTACAGTACATAGATGACCTTTTAGTGGCATCTAAAACTCAAAATGACTGTGTCACCGACACCATCGCCTTGCTGAATCACCTGGGAAAGGGAGGACATAAAGTATCCCCTGACAAATTGCAGTTCTGTAAAAACTCAGTAAAATATCTGGGGCACCAGATAGAGAAAGGGATCCGAAAGGTCACCACAGAAAGGATCAAGATAATTAAAGCAATGGACCTACCCCGAACTCAGAAAGAGGTGAGGATGTTTCTAGGAGTTGTGGGGTACTGCAGACAGTGGATTGTGGGATTCGCAAATCTAGCCAAACCTTTGATAAAAATGACCAAGAAAGGAGTGGAAGACCCAGTCAGTTGGGACAGTGAAAGCATGTCCGCATGGGTAACATTGTGAAATTGTCTATGTACCGCTCCTGCATTAGGTATGCCCGACTATTCCAAGCGTTTTGAACTATTCTGTGACACCAGAAAAAATTGTGCGCTCTCAGTCCTGACCCAGGAGCATGGGCTGGTCAGACGTCCCGTAGCCTATTTCTCAGCCACTCTAGATCCGGTGGCTGCTGGTTTGCCCGGATGCCTGAAAGCAGTAGCTGCTACTTGTGTCAGTCTGGAACAGAGTGAGAATATTGTCATGGGACATCCTGTCACTGTATATGTTCCACATTCTGTTGTAATTCTACTGACAAGAACCAAGACCCAGTATCTCACACCTAGTCGGCTGACTAAATATGAGAGAATTTTGATTGGTGCTGAGAATGTAACAATTTCTCGGTGCAATATCCTAAACCCAGCAACTCTGTTACCTGTTCCTCTGGATGTAGACGACGAGGATGAAATGGAACATAACTGCATTGATCTAACAGAATTCAGCACTAAGCCCCGTCCTGACATCCGAGAAGTAGCATTGCTTGATGGGGATCATACAATGTTCGTGGACGGCTCATGTTTAAGACATGAGAGTGGTGGTCTGTGTGCTGCCTATGCTGTAGTCACATTGACCAAAACCATAGAAGCCTCTTACCTATGCGAAGTGAAATCTGCACAGGTAGCCGAGCTCATCGCATTGACAAGAGCCTGTAGGAGGGGTAAAAACAAAAGAATAACCGTTTATACCGACAGTCAGTACTGTTACGGGGTTGTTCATGACTTCGGCCAACTATGGTTACAAAGAGAATTCATGACTTCCTCAGGTACCCCTATCAGAAACGGAAAGGTGGTACAAGAATTATTGGAAGCTATTCAATTGCCCAAAGAATTGGCTGTGGTCAAGTGTGCGGCTCACAGATCAGGAAATGATGATGTGACAGCCGGGAAAAGATACGCTGACCAAATCGCACAGTTTTGTGCCCGACACCAAATGTCCCTTCAAATTGGGTTATGGGGTGGACACAGCTGCCAACTGATGTTGTTTGATAATGTGTCAACGTGGGATGAATTAAAAGACTTACAACAGTCAACAGGCAGGGAAGAAAAAGGTAGATGGAGTGAGAATGAATGCAGAATGAGGAATGACGGTGTGGTGGTAGACAAATTTGGAGTGCCTGTGCTGCCCGACAGTCTGATAGATCCCATGGTCAGGATGATACATGAACCAACACATATGGGAAGGGACGCCATGTGTCGTGTGTTTGACAAAGTGTTCTACAATTCAAAATTCAGGAACCAGGCGCAAAGGTTTTGCCAGAGGTGCCTAGTGTGTCAGCAATTCAATGCAGGAAAGAAGACGGTAGTGGAGCAAAGTACCATTGGAAAGGCAGTAGGTCCCTTTGTTAGGATGCAGGCAGACTTTATAACAATGCCCAAGTGCAAGGGATATAGGTACGTCCTGGTTATAGTGTGCCTGTTTTCCCGGTGGGTGGAGGCTTACCCAGCAAAGAAAAATGATGCCTTGACTGTAGCCAAATTATTGCTCAGGGAGTTGATACCTAGGTTCGGCATTCCTGAGACGATTGAAACAGACCAAGGTGGGCATTTTGCCAACGATGTCCTAGAAGAGCTCTGTAAGGCCTTTAAAATGAAGCAAAGACTGCACTGTGCCTACCATCCCGAGGCGTCTGGGGTGGTTGAACAGATAAATGGCACGATCAAGTCCAGATTGGCGAAGATGTGTGATTCCACCAAAATGAACTGGACAGAAGCTTTGCCCCTTGTGCTGATGAGTCTG
This sequence comes from Lissotriton vulgaris, assembly GCF_964263255.1. NCBI lineage: Eukaryota > Metazoa > Chordata > Amphibia > Caudata > Salamandridae > Lissotriton > Lissotriton vulgaris. The sequence goes on along the minus strand of NC_141685.1, from coordinate 1,323,858,362 downwards.
AGAAGTATTCCAAATCGAAAAACAGGCCTGAGCCCCCATGAGGTACTAATGGGGAGAGTGATGCGACAAGCATGGGTACCTGGACACAAACTGCTAAGCATTACTGATGATTTGGTGCTAGAATACTGCAAGCAACTGGGTGACCAAGTGCGTTCTATCTCCCACCAGATTGGAGAGACAGCTGACGACTGGCCCAAGACTCCAGCACATAAACTACGACCAGGTGATTGGGTGGTGTTAAAGAAACACACCCGGAAGAGTTGCCTTGGACCAAAGTGGGGAAAGCCAAGACACGTGATTCTTGTCACCACTACTGCTGTGAAGTGTGCTGGTGTACCGAAGTGGATCCATGCCAGCCACACAAAGCGGGTAACCGGAGAAAACGCGACTGAAGCTGAAGGCAGCACCGCTGAGGAGACTCCCGAAGAGAGTCCGGATCTTGCTGACATCGAATTGCCGAGCACCAGTCGAGACGTTGATTGGTACCCTGCCGACAACCAGGTTCATGATCCCATACGAACCAGGAAATATTCCTACCTAGACAGTGAGTGGGATAGTCCAGGTGAGACAGAACTAGAGGACGAAGGTCAGGTCAACGAGACTCACATCACACCTGATCAGGAAATAGGCCAAGTAGGGACAGATCAAGACGTCGACACTCCACCTGAAACTCCGGAGTCTGGAAAGGGACAGATAGTGGTAAAAGCTGAAGTTCATGCGGAAGAAAGTGAAGAGAACGAAGTGCATGAACCAGAGCAGATAGAAATAGATGAACGTGTTCAGGAATCAGAATCCAGTTCGCCCGAAAGCAAAGAAAGTCTACAAAGCGAACCTGAACAGGGCAAGTTTGAGGACCAGGCAGAAGAAATAGATGAAAGACCTGGAACTAGTCAGACAGGAAGGGAAATAGACTCTGTCGAACACAAGGAAAAAATAAAAAGAGTGCACGAGGAAGGCCAAGTGTCCTCGACCACTGAAAGTCACAGAAGCAAAAGCACACCCAGGTACGTCAAAAGGCTAAGACTCCGAATAAAAACAGTCGAGGAGAAACTGAAAGACCGTAAGAGGGCTGAAAGTGAAAGAAAAGCAGCCCGAGGCAAGTCTCTGAGAAAGAGCGACAGAGTGAAGAAACAGAATAGACTGTATCGGAGCCCCGAATGGACATACCTGGTGCTGGAAGAAATTGATGAGCCTAATCGCAGTGGAAAAAGTGACGAAGAGTCCAGCACTGATCAGAGTTCGGACGAAGATCCTCCTTGAGACAAAACAGAGCGAAGCCTTGGTGTAAAGAAACGAAGCGGAGTTGCAAAAGCCACCTGTAAGCTAAAATGTCTGATTCAAACGTAGCTGGAAGGTCCAGATTTGGGTGTTGTAAAACTTGCTGTAAAATATGCTTATGTAGTGTAGCTATGCTAATAGTGATGTGGATATGATTAACAGTCTTTATACCTTTTATGATAAGTAAAGATCCTAACTTGTCCCCTACTGAACCTGAAATAATAGACACAGACGTTGCACAGACTGCAGAAACACCACGAAGCTTAGAACGACGTGACAATTCAGTTAGTTTGAAACACACACGACCGAATTTAGAAGCATCAGATGAGGGCGAACTGCACTTTCACAAGATGAAAAACAGGACACATTTAAATGTTTTAGCTAACCTCTTAGTGCATTACGTAGAAGCTATGGAAATAGAAGATTGCTATGTCTGCATGAAGCTACCCACTTCTGTAGCTGAAGGTGTGACATATCACCACTTACCCCTAACCTACGGAATTTCCTGTAGTATATTAGCTAGCTTGTTTTATAGAAGCACTTTGCAGTACTACTATTCAAATGCTGATGTAATTTTTTCTGAGCTGCCTATTAGAGGACATCTGAACCTCGTCCATGTTAAAAGCGAGGTAACCCGTTATATGGGTGAATATTTCCTGACTATAGGTGACATAGACTTAAATGAAGCACGACAAGAAAATCTGACCTGTTCTTTGCAAGAGCAGGAAAAGATGTTTATAAAAATGGCAGACAGAAGGAGGGAAAAGTTTCAGAAAGAGGCAAATGATGAAAAGGATAGAGTCCCTAGGTGGGCCGAGCACATGGATAACACCTCACAAGGCGAAGCTAATCCTGCTTTGTTGCTGGATTTTGAACGGAAAGGAAAACTTTGTTTCCATAGAGAAAGGACAGAATATTATAACAATGTATTCATTGGTTCCAGCGAGTGTGAACATAATTATAAGGTAATTGGAGGTTGGGGTTTCAAAAATGGGTCAGAACCTGTGTTTCCCGGAATATATTATATATGTGGGAACAAGGCTTATTTAAAATTGCCGGATCACTGGTATGGAAGCTGCTACTTTGGCATTGTTTTCCCGAAAATATACCATGTGAACAATGCTGCTGGAAGCAATGATGAAGATACTAATGGCTTAGTGCGTAGTAAACGTGAGAGTGTAGGAGAAATCATAGGTGATATTTTTAGTGCACTGATACCTGGAATGGGGGTAGTTCTGAACACACACAGAATTTGCAAATTGTCTACAGTAGTGGATCGGTTATCTACTGACACTGCTGCTGGATTCCTGCTGGTCAATACTGAAATGGTTGCGATCAGATCAATGGTTTTGCAGAATCGCCTTGCTCTTGACACCTTATTGGCAAAAGAGGGCGGAGTCTGTAGAATGCTGAAGGCGCAACATTGTTGCACCTATATACCTGACAAAAGTATCGAACTCAAAAGATATGTAAGAAACATAACTAATTTGGAAAAGGAACTCAAACCATTAGAGGTTGACAGTGCCTGGACGAGACTGACTGGAGGTCTCTCCTCAATAGGTAGTTGGTTTTCTAACTTAGGTAGAAATCTTCTGTGGAAAATACTGATGCCAATAATCGGAATAGGTGTGGTTGTTCTGATCATATTCATCTGCTGTAAATGCCAAAAGTATAAAAAGAAGTACACAGCAAATAATAGAGGGGTGAAAAGAAACATTGATGAATTAGAATTAGAAGAATTAAGGAATCAAATCTACAAGAAGGTGAAGAATCACCACTCTCATAGAGAAGCCGAGAGAAAACTAAATAATAAGTTTGTCGAGATTGAGATGCATGATATGGAAGAATGAAAGTTGGCATCTGTTTCCTTTGTAGTGATGATAGTAAATATCATCAAAGAGGGGATTGATGGAGCAAGGATTCGCACGTAAAGCGACTTGCTCACACTCATGAACCTCGCCTAACGTATAATCATATTAATCCAACTGTCCGTCTTATATTTAGCATTTTCCCCAACACGCCGGCGTTCCCGAGAGGCTTGCCTGTGTGTCTTTTCATCCTCACAATGCTTGCACTAAGGAAATGGCTGCTTTGCAGAAATCTAATCTGCGCATGCGTCGGTCATACCCATGTGATGTGACGCACTCGCATTTTGGAGGGATTGTATTGCTCATGCGCATTGATGCTAAAATGGCCGCTTGTCCCTCACCATGCTCTCTGCTTGCTACTGCTGCTTTCGCCTATCTGTCTTTTCGCACTAAACTTTAATACTATTGATGTTATAAAATAAGGGGTGTGTTTAAATCTATCACGGTATACAGTGTGATCATTTTTTGTATGATTCTAATTTGTTCTCGCTTACTTTTCATGTATCGCGTTTCTGGGGGTCGGGGACGCATGAGCCACGCCATGATGAAGTTCCTCTGAGACCTGTCATGTGACCTGGGAGAAACCTCACTGCGCAGAAGCTAAAACAAGCCAGCTGGCTCCTGAAGCCCAATGCGCCTGAGAAACTTCTCCAAGAGACTGAATCTCACCTTGAGCAAAGCAACACTGTTGCTAGATGCTATGAACTGTATTGTCTTGCTGTATTCCTATGCATGGGAACGTGAACCTAAGAGGCGGGTAGGGAAAAATTACTAGTAATGATGGGAACACTGAATTCTAGGAGGCGACAATGACCAAGTCACCTCTCCTGACCAATCATAATGTACGAAACTGTCACTTGCAACATTGGTGGGTGGTCTAAGGGTCCCCAAACAGTATAATTGCCCTAGTGTAGCTTAGGAAAATTGTCCGACTTGTCCGAGTAGCAGACCTGTCACTGACCCTACGAACTCCATAGGTGCTCAATCTAGAGTGCTGCGGAGCACTCTGTCCATACTTTCCACAAACTCCTAGGGGTGGAAATAGTCTCAAGTGCTGGCGAAGCACTTTGCTGGGGAAATTCGAAAACCCAATCGGGGTTACTGGCGGATTACTTGCAGAGAGGGGTAACGCTGGCGTTGCATCTGAAGCTGTGGGTGTTGGTCGTACCTTGGTGAGCCCAGTCCTGACCCAAAACCTGAGGGGTATCCTGTCCTGACTGCCCATGAGCTGTACCTGCTCGCATTCTGGCATTCCTTTCCTGAGGGTCCTTGTCCCCGTCCTTCCAAACTGACCCGTGGCCAGGGTTAGTCCTCATTCCTAATTAGGTAAATATTACTCTGTGGGTTTGCGTCTTTCTCTCACTTTCTCTTCTTTTCTTAATAAAGCACTCTTGCCTGTGATATTGCCCTATCACCTTGAAATGCAAGTTATATGCAATTGTTTATTAGAATTGTTCCACTTCTCTCCCCACCTGTAGGAGATTATCAAACTGTCATAATTTACTAGTGTGTTCCAGTTTTTCCCTTTCCTTTAGTATGGTTGCAGTGAACTTAGTAAGAATAGCATAAGTAGCCTAGTTTAAATATACATTCCAGGTCCTGTTCATGTCCCTCGCCTTAGTCTAAAACTTGTGTTGAATAGCGTGTTCACTAAATGCTCATATCCTATAGTGTTCCCAAATATTCTAATGGTACTTGCCCTAGTCCATAGTTATATTGTGGCTTTGGTTTTACTGATAGATGTATTACTGTGTATTTGGCTTGTTATTTTGACATATCCATTCTAAAATCTTTTGATAAAACCTTGAAAACTCATCAGGTGTCTGTGGTCATTTTACAGTATATAAAGTGGACAAATGTATTTTGGTTTATGAAGTATATTTTTTCCTAGGAAACCTGTCACCTGTCCACTGCTAGCTCCTGATCCGTCAGGAGTAATGTGCCTGTGGTAAGTCAGGTACATGAATAGTAAGTGGTGTGAGAGTCACCCCCCGAATTACTCATAGTGGCGTGCAAGAAATCACCCGGTTCACACAAAACTCAGTCTTGGTCACTCGCGTCAGGGCCCAGTGCGCGGGGAAAATTGGTAAACTTGTGACCCGGGTGACCTGCGCGCTCTATCACTGGCACCAACTTTATTTTATCTTTACATTAACAGGGTGACTAAGTATTTTATGGACCATCCTGCTGATGCTCCAACTTTAGATGGTAGGAAGATACCCCTGTTAATGTTCGCTGACGACACCCTGTTAATTTAAAAAACCCAACAAGGCCTGCAGAAGGCGAAAGGGAGATTTGAGATGTTCTGCCAGGATTTTGGTCTCAAAATTAACGTAGACCAAGACCAAGTTCATGGGTGCTAAACATACATAAAACTGTATGAGGGAGAGTCACCATGAACGATGTTATACTTGAGCAGACCTGTGTTTTCACGTATCTTGGCATCACACTAGGCTCCAGGCTAAATTGGAATCCACACTTGGACTAGTTGTTACTTAAACATGCACAACTATCTGGTGATCTGCTGAAAGAACACAGTTTATCCCTTACGAAGCCGATTGCCCCTGTGCTAAAAATCTATAATGCAAAAATTGCAGCTTTGGTTTTGCACGGGGCTGAATTATGGGGTTTTAGCAACCTAGCGGCACTTGCGACCTTGCAAAACAAATTTATGAGGGGTATTACAGGCTTGCCTCAATCTACTCCACTAATATCGCTCTATTATAATTTGTGAAGCCACTTTTTAGAGGATGTGGCACGCTTCCGACCAGTGGCCTACTAGAGGAGGCTCTGCGTCACTCCCGAGCTTACCCAGTATGCACAAGCCCTACTTGAGATTAGGGACGCCGATAGTGTGAGCAAAATTTCATGGCTAAGGCAGGTAAAAGCCACTTGTACTGATATGGGCCTTAATTGGTTGGGGCAAAATCCAACAAATAGTGCATTTCCATCCCGAAAGGATTTGAGGGGGCTTTACTGGAACATGGTCACTATGAAACGTTTTATGTCTCTGACGAGTCCCTCACTGTCAAGAGACTTTCTAGAGACCAAACATGCATCTGACTATGAAGTATATTGGGACCTCATTACGGTACCCAGTGATAGGAAATGGTACCACCAATTTAGGATAGGTACTCTTCCTATTAAATCATTTACTGGTAAATGGGGTACAGGTTCCTGCACGGATTGTCCGTTTTGCCCAAGACAATCAAAAACAACAGCTCATTTTTTATTTGTTTGCCCCGTTTACAAGAAACTGAAGTACAAATGGCTGAAGCCCATTTGCCAGATGATGGGGATCACCTCAGGTACCGAAGCACTAAGGATTTTAAAAACCAATAGAAATGAATCAACCATAATTGCGATCGCCAAATTTCTACATGGTATGTGGATGACCCGTGCCCACAGACTGAGCAATCAATAATGCCAATGGATACGATAGGTCTACCTTAATGAGAATATGTTTAATCGGGGCGTGGCTTGGACGCCGATGGCGATGGTCGCCTGAGAGCTCGGCTCCGGGACTGAGCCCACTTTGATCCTGCAGATCGGAGTCAGCGGGGCACCCTGGCCCCCGTAAACCGATGATCGGACCGGTGGGGACCTGCTGGGACACCCGGTGAAACTCGAAAACTGGTTGTTCTGACGAAAAACCGAAGTTCAGGGGTCCACGGAGTGGGACCCAAGATGGCGCTCGGACCTTCTCGACTCCTTGGCCGGGACCCTAGACTCGGAGGAGCATAGCAGGGAACAGCGCATCCTCTACATCCTATCTCCCTGTGACACGATAGTCTGGGTGACGTTTTGGAAGGATTCGAGCACGGTGGCCGTCCCCAGACGGACTGTTGGCCGAACTCTCGTTGTTATCAGAACACGGACGACCGGAGGCCCTGTGTGAGACGACGGCCCCACGAGCCGCACCCGGCTGCCCCCCACCGAGTGACTGAACTTCATGGGCAGCACAGCGCCCTGGCGCCATAGAGTTTCCGGCGGCACTGGTGACTCTCATTCCAGATCCTCATCGGCCAGGCGGGCCTGCCCGACCTGGCGCCGATCGTCCCCGCCTCCTCCTCATTGGCCTCCGACGACACGGCGGTGGCACGGCCCGAGGTTTCGGAAGAGCAGCGGGCCCTGGAGACGGCGATCGACGACCCTCGGCACAACGACAGCGTGCCAGGAGCGACATAGTCGATGCCCGCACTCGATGGTGCCTCTGACGGACTTTCCTCCACGGGACTCAACCGCCATGGGAAAACCAAGGGGACCCAGAGGGACCACCCCAGCCGCCTCGGATACGGAGGCGCCGGACAAGGATGATCGAGGGGACCCGGAGAGCTCTGGTGGTCCTCACTTACAACAACAATTTGACCGGGTCCTGGAGGCGATCGCAACCACGCGCTCGGCCCTACAGCAAGACATTGCCCAGGTTGCGACGAGCTTGGGCCTCCTCAGGGCAGACCACGGTAAGCTCTCGGATAGAGTTAAGGAGGTGGAGAGCTCATTGAGGATCTTGGAGCCGGCACAGAAAACCCTGGCCGCGACAATGAAGGATGCCCTGTTCCGGATTGAGGCCTTGGAGAGACGGGCGGAGGATGCTGAAGGACGCAACAGGCGGAACAACATTCGGGTGGTGGGCCTGCCGGAAAAGATTGAAGATGGCAACATGGTGACCTACTTGGAAGCTTGGCTCTGGGACACAGTAGCCCCAGAGGGCCTATCCTCCTTTTATACCCTGGAGCGGGCACACAGAGTGCCGGCGAGGCCACCGCAACAGGGCAGCGCCCCGCGACCGGTGGTGGCGCGTTTGCTGCACTTTCGGGACAGAGACCTCATCCTTAATGCCGCCAGGGACAATGGCCCTTATAAGGTGGAGAATAGCCAGGTGAACATTTTCCCGGATTACACATATGAGACCCAGCGCAAACGGGCCTCTTTCCTGGCGATCAAGCGCGAACTCCGGAGCGAGGGCATCCAATATTCGCTCCTTTTTCCTGCAAGGCTCCGCATTATCGTTGATGACAAGACCCAGTTCTTCGATTCCCCGGAGGAAGTCTGCAACTGGCTCGAACTCTATAGGGCTGGCAAAGATGGTTTCGGCTCGTCGTCTCAGCTGGCCGTAGAACCTGGGCAACAACGTCGGTCCAAAAGACTTCGCAGCCGCCGCGGCAAGCCGGGCAGGCCTTCGACTGTGGAGACATTGGCGGAGCGGAAGGGAGTGCTGGAGATGGTGTCTACTCTATCTGCTTCACAAAGTGGCCCCATTATCGAGGAATCGGACCCTGGAGGCGAGGGGGCACAAACGGACACAGAGGAATCGGAGACCGATAGTGTCCACTTGCCGGTGATTACTCCAAACTCGGCTGAGGACATACTGGATGGACAGGGATGACGGGGTGAGCTACTTCCATTTGGGTGGGGGTTTGAAGCGGAGGTGGTAAGGGAAGGCGATTGATTACAGACTCCGGTGGAGGGGGGGGGCCCGATCGTGCTGTAGCTTTTTGTTTTGGGCTCAATTTAGTCTCGGCAGTCCGAGAATCGAGGGCCCATTACCGGCGCCCAGCCCGCACCTAGCCCTTAAGGCCCTACTGCGGTGGCGACCGCAGGATTAGTCGGGGATTGTGGGATTGTTGGGGGTATGGTTTGGATGGGAACTAGATGGCACTATTTGGGTCCTGTTCTGGGGAGGGTGGGTAGGGGTTTGTTTCAAACGGGAGTTGTTGTTTTTTTGTTGGGGAAAATGGCCGCCATCAGTGTTGAATTGACTGTTGCTCGTTCTGTGTTGGGGCCATGGTGGGGAGACCCGGAACGGACGGTATGGGACAATGGTTGAAATTGCTAATGTGAAATGCATCACTTGGAATGTACGGGGGCTTCACACTATGTCTAGACGACACAAAGTTCACGCTTATCTAGTGCGTAGAAGGGTGCAGATAGCGCTGCTGCAGGAGACTCATCTCAACAAGGCGGAAGGGGCGGCGCTACAGCGTAGATGGATAGGGCAGGTCTTCTATACCTCGTACTCAGCGTATGCAAGGGGGGCGCTAATATGAATCAGGGCTGGGGTCCCCTTTCAGGTTACGAAATCAATGGTGGATCCGGAGGGTCGCTACGTGGCTCTCTCAGGCACACTGGGGGGTAGGGACTTGAACATTTGCTGTATTTACGCGCCTAATGTGGACCAGCTTGCCTTCCTCTCCGGGTTATCGGGTTCGTTGGCCCACTTCTTCTCGGGACCCCTCCTACTCGGTGGTGATTTTAATTCAGTAGTGGACGTAGAGGCCGACCGCTCGCACCCCCCCCCCCCCTCCCAGACTCCCCAGTTCGCCGGGTGGCAAAAGGGAGGAAGGAATGGTAGACGCACTGGGGGCTCACGGATATCTGGAGAGCACAACACCCCGACACTGGAGACTACTCCTATTTCTCTGGCCTACATGAGTTGCACGTGCGACTGGACGGGTTTCTGGGATCGGCGGAGTTAGTATCCGCAGCGGTCCGCTCTGAATATTTGACCAGGACCATCTCAGACCACAACCCTCTCCTGATGGACCTTCGTTGGTTTCCCGGGGTTCCTACTGTGCTCACCTGGAAAATGTGCCCGGAGATCTTAGAGGACATAGTCTTTAAGGCGGACCTGGAGGGTAAAATCTCGGAGTATTTCGCGTCCAATGGGGGTACTGCGGGATCGAGAGCGTTGGAGTGGGACGCCTTTAAGGTGGTGGTCAGGGGCTACTGCATTTCTAAAAAGTGGGCATGCGGCGAGTCATCCTTGATGACTTGGCTGCGGCTGATCGGAAGCTCCGCGAGATGGAGCTTCGCCGCCCCGGACATCCTGAACTCCAGGAGCGCACGGCGGCGGCGAGGGAGACAGTGGCGGCGGAGGTCGAACAGCTGCGCTGCTTCGACTATAAGGCCTACACTACTAGGTCGCTCACGGAGGGGGATAGGTCGGGCGCATTATTGGCGTGGCTAGCTAATCCTACGCGCCGGACCTCTCTGACGACGTCCATGCGCACGGCGGAGGGGGCTGAAGTGCACACTCAACCGGAGATTTTGGGCTGCTACCTGCGCTACTATGAACAACTGTACCGCAGTAGCTCTGCCAGGGACCCCGACCTGATTGAGGACTACCTGCAACCCCTGGAGTTGCCAACGCTGGAGCCGGAAGTAGCGAAGGCTCTGGGCTCCGACATCGAACTAGGTGAAATTCGTAGCGCCATTAAAGGGATGGCGAGGAATAAGACCCCGGGCCTGGACGGCCTCCCGGTCGAATTCTACTCCGCCTACGCTGACCTCTTGGCGCCTCGGCAGCTGATAGTTTACAGAGAGGCGAAGCGGTTGGGTCGCCTCCCCGGCTCGATCTGTGAGGCCTTAGTGGTTCCCCTCCTCAAGCCTGGAAGAGAATCGACCGACCCAGCGTCCTACCGACCTCTATCAATGCTGACGGTCGATTATAAGATCCTGAGCAGCATATTGGCATCGAGGCTGCTGGGGCATATGCGCTCTTTGGTACACGAGGACCAGGCTGGATTCATTCCCAAGCGAAACACAACCATGAATATTCGCAGGCTGTTTCGCTTGCTGGGGGAACCGCACTTAGAAGCCCCATGCCCGGTGGTTCTTTCGGTGGATTTGGAAAAGGCCTTTGATAGTCTGGAATGGGACTACCTGCGCAGTGTACTGCTGCGCTTCGGTCTGGGAGAGGGCTTTGTCAGGTGGACCACGGTATTGTATGCCTCGGCGTCGGCCAGGGTAAGGGCAGGCCCGCTGATCTCCTCACGATACCCGGTGGAGAGAGGCACGAGACAGGGTTGCTCACTGTCCCCGCTGCTCTTCGCGCTAGCGGTGGAGCCACTGGCGCTGCTGCTCCGGTCAGGGGTCTACTTTAACGGTTTGCGGACGCCATCTGGCTCGCATCATGTCTCGCTGTATGCTGATGATCTGTTGCTCTTCCTTGAGGACCCGGTGGCTGCCTTGAATGGGGCCGCGTCGGCGCTAAAGGCTTTTGGGGAGGTCTCGAGCCAGTGGCGTAACGAAACTTCAGGGGGCCCCCCTGCAAAGTACATGGAGGGGGCCCCCCAGCGGCCCGGACCACCACCTACCACTTTGCCTCACCGACAAAAATAAGCAGTCACCTAAAGCTGTATTTTCAGCCCTTATCTGTGCCTACTTCGAACAGCAAATATAAATAGAAAGTACTTTTATTGTGTTCTAGGGCTGCCTGAATGATGAGATCCATGACTGATAATAACAGACAACAAAGACAGAAAAGTCACATTACAAATGAATACCTACTTTTTTTTATTTATAACCCCATTTAGTGCCAAGACAAGGTCTTTCCAGGCTCTTTAAAAACATGGCTGGCATTTTTCTTTTGGCAACCCTACTTTATATTTCTTTTTATGTAATGCAGTCTCACAATACAGCAGTAAATGTAACTTTCAAATGCAAGGAATAGGCAGAGTGGGGGCCCAAGGGGTACTGAAACCAGAAAAGCCTAAGCCTTGGTAACCAGTTTACAAAGGTATGTTGACTGTGCACCTCAGTTAGAGTGTATAGCTGACTGTGGTGTGCACTGTAGCCCCCAACACGTTTAGATAATGTACATCACAAGCAGACATGAAATAGTGCACAATGGATAGAGCTTATATAGCACATAGCTCAGAAATAGCATATAGCTGGATGGCACACAGCTCCCATGAGAATTGCAAGTAGTTTAAAACACACACAAGCATCAAACAGAATGCACTGGACAGACCTTGCATACACCCCACATAGCACAGATATACTATACAGCTGGCTGCAATGTGGCCCAGAAGAGCACTTTTCAATAGCATGGAACACACACAATTGTCCCACACAACACATTAAATAGAACATTTGCTTACATCTAACTAAGCACAGACATGGTATTTGGGCTGTGGGCCATATTTCCATAGAATTCAGTATATAAACATAAATAACATAACATAACATGTAATTGCTGCGCCTATAGTAGTGGAGCTCTCTCTATAACTTGGTCATCAGAGTGTCCTACAACAAAGACGATGATGCTGGGCTAATAAACAGGAGAGAGGGCCAACCCATCTTCACTATTGAGAGGCTCAGAAGCACACCATTTAATTTATGAGGCAGGCCGCCTAGCCAAAGGACTGATATGAGACAACTGATGCATGCATGCTGCAGCTGCGTGCTACAACTACTGCGCTGATAGCCCGAACTCTACGCCACTCTATTCTATGCCACTGCACTCTACTCTACTGCAGTCTACTCTGCACCACTCTAATCTGCGTCACTCTACTCTACACCACTGCACCAATGCACTCTGCGTCAATGAAGTCTATCCGACTTTATTCAAAACCAATCCACTCTATGTCAATCTACGCTGTACCACTGTACTTCATACCACTTCAGTCTAGGCCACTTTACTCCACTCTGCAACACTCCACTCTTTGACGCTCTTCTCCACTCTATGTCACTCTATGACACTACCTGTGGAATTCCACTATACGCCATTCCACTCTACGCCATTCCAATCTATGCACTGCAGTCTACTCTGCACCACTCCACTCTGTTTTGCACCATTCTACACCACTTCACTGTATGCAAATAACTCAAAACCAATGCACTCACAGCTACTGCACTCTATGCCAGTCTACTCTTCACCACTGTACTTTATGCCACTGCATTCTAGGCCACTCTAATCCACTCTAGAACACTCCACTCTATGATGCTCTAATCCACTGTATGCCACTCTACGACACTATGCTACTCCCTCTACGCCACTTAATGCCATTTTACTCCATTATATTCTACACTACACTCCAGTCTACTCCACTACCCTACGCCACTACAATCCATGCCACTTCACTCGAACACTCTATGCCACTCTACTCTATGACACTACTCCACTCTATGCCATTTCATTCTGCTGCACTACTCCTCTTTGTGCCACTCTACTCTACAACCATCTACTCCGCTCTACACCACTCTATAACACTGTACTCCACTCTGCGCAACACACTATGCCACTTCACTCTATGACACTCTGCTTCACTCTACAATACTCGACTATATGGCACTCTAATATAGTCTACACCCTTCCAATCTACAACACTCTACTACCTCCATGACAATCCACAACACTATGTCAGTCCACCCTATGCAACTCAATGAAACTCCACTCAACTCTACTCTACACAACGCCATTACTCTACGCCACTCCATAACAGCCCTCTCTACTCCACGACACTGTGCTTTACGACACTCCAGCAGAAAAGCAACTTGCGCCTTGTCTGTCTAAATGTCAAATGTGAACATTAATCCTACCCAGATAATCTAATTAATCGAATCACTAGCTTAGTGATTTCACACCAGCCAGAGCTGTCACCCCATTTCCATTGGTGTACTCAAAGGGCATGCTATGTGTTTCTAAATTAATCCTCCGGAATAAGTATAAGCAACTGATAATGAGCCCTTAAATGTCCACTCTTCTGTGAAAAACAAAATATCGAATCCAATGCTTAATTTGAGCCTGTGGATTCCGGTGCTCGGCACCAGAACTAAATTGTCAGCACCTGCACGTATTACCACCTGCCATGGCAGAGCAGGTGGCTGATATAGGGATGACCACAACATCAGCCGGCCATTAATTCAATATACGTTAACAATGATTAATAACTGCCACACAAGCCATTCTTTGAGATTTGGGGGCAGGGAATAGTATGAATTGTAATACCTGCAAAAGTGTGAGGGTTAGTAGTTGTCTTGGTACTGTCATTGGCAGCAACAATGGATAGTTTAAGTTGCAGTAGCCTTCTGGCAAGGGCCCTGGCACCTAATTGATCTCAAATTAAGCACTGCATGTGAAGCTTAACTATACGGGGGCTAGATGAGACCAAGCAGTACAGGAAGGCATATGCCTGAAAGCACACACTGCGCTGTACCCACATTTTGGGGGAAAAGGCCACATCGCACATTATGACTTCTTCAAGATACTAAATAGTATCTGTAAACAAGTTCGTATTGCTTTATTCGTAGAATGACTTCCTGCTCTACGTGTCTTCTAATTGCTAATCAGGGATAATTCACGCAGATGTAGAAACACTGTAAAATGCTTTCCATTTGTATTTGCTGTTTGAAGTATGTGCCAAAAATGTGGTGTTACTTCTCTAAGCGTTTAACTCTTTGTCGGGGGTGTAGTCGCATGGGCTCCCTCCAGGTAAGCTATCATGCACAGAAAAATGCCTCACCAGCCACAGGAAACGCCTCGCAATGTGTTTCCTTTTAACTTCCTTATTTCCTCACCAAAACCCTCTCTCGCAATGAAAAACATTTAAAACCTGGTGAAGATTATTCCTTCACCAAACAACGAGCACAGCCGTGAGTTTCTAGGCTGTCGCCAAGCTTCCATCGGTTTTAATACGAGATCAGAAGACAATCTAAAGGCAGCCAGCAGGTAATGATCATGCCCGAACTCAAACAATAAAAAACAGATAACATTGCATTATAGATAAAACGTAAAACCTTTTAAACCAATGAAATTATGGGTTGGACAATTACCTATGACCGGCAAGGATAGCATTGGCAATAATTAAATTAAGGCCGCACCAGTCTGTCCTGTGCCGCACGGTCCCTCTCAGCCACCTCACACCTCAAGCGCATTTTAAATTGCGCAAAGTGGCATGCGCATGAAAATTACCAGCCCCACCATAGTATGGGCCACCCTAAGGGTGAAGACTGCGGAGACACGGCGTGCACCAGCCACCCCCAGTGGAAATCGCACATCTAATTATCATTGTTTCCTGAATTATGCGCCGTCAATTTTTACAAAGTGCCCTGATAAAATACAGTATAATCATAGCTGCCAATTTTTCAGATTGATTGAGTGTGACATTTTCATAATTTTAGTGAAATTATGAGTGACATTCAACCACTATAAGTGATACTCTCACGCGAACAAAATCAGGCAATGAAGACGAGGGAAACATAAGTATCAGCAATTACACCCATTTGAGCAGTGAGAAACTAAAATCCTAACATTGATACAAAGCACCAGTGCACAACAGTTTTCTTGAATTTCATGGTTCTTATTTATACAGCAGCACACATTCCTTTCTGAGGCACTGCACAATGTTCAGCCTCTTCATTTCTGATGCGCACAGTCTGTCCTAGCTGCTAAGTTTTGCGATTGCTTAGGTGTAACATTTCAATGATTTCAATATACTTAGGAGTAACATTCAGCTGCCAAATGTATGACACTTAGAGTGAAACGTTCTCTCTGTTAAAACAATGGAAAGATATGCATTGAAAGAGCTAAATATCAGAAATTACAATATTTTGAAAAATTAGAAGCTCTAAAAATATCTTGAAACTAATAGAAAACTCCTGAAATTAAATCTCACTAACCTATAACCTCTTTATAAGATGACCATACTGTAAAACAATTGCGGCAAAGCCTTTAATGGCAATGAAGACACATTAGAAGGAAGTTTTGCAGGGGGCTGTGAGCCACTAGCTTAGCCTGACAAGACATCAATAGAGGATCAACACTATGTAGCAGGCACCAAGTACATTTTGGAGGCCAGTCCGTCTGAAAATATACTGAGATTAAGAAAAGCATGCCACTGGCTCTCAGTACAATAAGGCTAAAAATGGAATGGTGGCGTAGTAGGGTAATGTAGGATGAAGAGCTGCAGACAGTCCAGTCCTGAGCTGTCAGAGAGCTCACTTATGTCTGCCAGCCAGACTGGAAAAGAAACACCCCCCACTCCAGGGCGTCACTGCAACAGAAAATAAACCTGGGCAGCAGACTAAAAGTGCCCACCCTTTAACAAACTAGAAAATTAAAATTGGCCCACATTTGCAAATAAAAGCAGTTTTGAACATGCTCTATAGTTTTTGCAATGTATAGAAAAGACTGCATGCAGCTAGGCAAGTAATCTTTGTTACATTATGAGGGAAATCAACAGTATTACATGTTGCACTAGCCACAAACAGCCAAATGAAATTAACTCACACACTGACTGGTCATATGATCTATACTTCGGGGCATGGGAGATGTTAGTGCCTCAAGGAAAAAGAAAGGTGCTGCCCGCTAACTCCACTGATTTCCAAGATAGAGAGTCCCTCATTTAAGCTGCGGGCAAGGTTTGGTAATTATATGAGGGAGATAACATGACGCTGCACAGCAAAGCCAACACTATAAAATCTTCCTTCCAAGAAAACCTCCTCCCCTCTTTTAATTGTGTGCGGCCTCTTAAGCAAATGTGAATCAGCGCACTGAATGTAGACTCTGTTCCATTTCAACATCGGTTTTGTAAAGCACAGACTTATTTCCTAGCCACGTGGATTCTCTGCACACTACGTGGTTATTCCTATCCCAACACTTGGCAATGTATGTAATTGTGCCTAACTAACATGACGCTTAACTAAAAATGACATTGCCATGAAGTAAGTGGTAAATGAGACATAATAGCTGCAGCCCTCTGGCACTACGATACAAGCCAGCAAACAGGAGGTGTGCACTGCTTGGCTAATGTGTTCACACTATAGATAAAATACCATTACATCTAAGATGACTGAAGCTTATCTGACCTTGATGTGCCGAGTCTTCCGGAGACAGACTTTGTTTGTGTGCCAGCTATTCCAAATTAATGTGGCTGGCATCCTTTTCTGAACACACCTCTTTGAAGGGTGGCTGATTGTCTGGCAGTGTGGTTGCTGGCCTTTGTATGTCACAAGTGCTGTGGCTGTGTATGAGTCTCCTAGAAACCGTCCGTTTAATTTACCTTTGCAGCATAATAGTTTCCCTGCTGCCTCAACATGTGATCAATGTTGTCCCCTATGCCAGACAGTGCTTGTTCCGCTGCTCCGATTATTTGTTTTTTTTCCTTGTGCCCATGGCACGGCATTTTTTTGTGCTTACAGATTACTGTGTAAACAGAAGTTTACCCGCAGCCCCTACCAGAAGCACTATTCCACTGAATGTTTTCCTTGTCCCGCACCACTGCTTGTCTTTCCTGTCCGCTGTTTTTCCCCTGCCTGTGTCAGGGCTTGCCTACCAGTCCTTTTGCCTACCTGCCCCCTTGCTTGTATTTCTGCTCCCTGGGCTTGTTTGTCGCTCGGAGAAATTGTTGGAAAGGTGGATTGAAACTCGCAAATCACGCCAGCGCAGAGAGAGCATCGGATTGTCTGCCAACAGATCACAGAATAGAGGCCAGGGAAAGGGAGGGGGCGTACATCCAGGATCAGATTCAGAATCGGCACAAAGTGGGGCTGGGGTGATTGTCGGGTCAGCGGACCATCAAAGAGGGAATGATTACACCCATCTTAGTAAATAGCACAGCCCAGGCCATAACCACAGAAGTGTGAAACAGTCAGTTTAATTTACCTTTACAGCATAGCAGCTGCAGCGGCTTCACGGACAGGTGGACATCGGTATCAGAGTGACTGTAGACCAACGGCCGCGATGTGGAGCCTCCAAGTAGCCTGGTCCGGTCAGTTACAGCAGGACACCAAGATGAGAGGCACAGGCGGCGGTGCGAGTATTGGCGGCTTCAAAATCGAAACTTTCAAACATAACTTCCGCCCGCTCGCACCACCCAGGTTATGACTTTATTTTCTGGCTCGGGCGGGAAATGAACATTGTTGCATTGCCCCAGTGAGAGCACAGCAGAGGCAGCCTGCCCGGTCGGAGCGAACGGAACCACCTGCTGGCAGATAATGTATATTAAACGGTTCAAACACCAGAGCAGTGGTTGCTAACTGTATTGCTGGGAAGGGGGCCCGACCCGTGCTGGGGGCCCCTGGAGCATGGGGGCCCCCCCGCACTGCGTGGTCTGCGGGGGCCTGTGTTACGCCCCTGTCTCGGGCCTTCGGGTGAATTGGGCCAAGACTTGTCTGTTCCCGGTTCGCAGGGGAACACCCAGCCCTGACATCAGTGGGGGGATCAGATGGGAACCTGACTGTTTCAAGTACCTGGGGGTATACATATACCACGACCCAACTGACCTCCTGGATGGGAACATAGCCCGCTGTACTCGCGCGTTGCGTGGTAGCATGGACTTCTGGGCTACCTTGCCGCTCTCGGTGGCAGGGCGGATCGCTCTGTTGAAAATGGTGGCACTCCCCCGGCTGCTCTACTACTTTCGTGCGCTGCCGATTTGGATCCCGCCGGCCACCTTTCGGCTATTGCGATCTATGGTGGTGGGATTCCTCTGGGGTTCGGGCCGCCGGAGAGTGGCCCTCAAGACCCTGATGAGGCCGAAATCTGAGGGTGGCCTTGCGGTGCCGGATTTTGAGAAGTACTATCTGGCGGCGCAACTACAGACCTTCACCCAGGAGGTCGCGAGGGAGTTTCGAGGCCCGGAGACTGGGAGGGGCACGGGGATGGCTAGGCATATTATCTCCTTCATCACATTGCGACAACGTCTGGCCTTGCAGGACCTGACGCTCGAAGAAAAGACCATTCGATTATGTTGGAATCGCGCCCACGGCCGGGGACAGTTGCGGTTGCCATATGCACCTGAAATACCACTGGGTATGTTGACGGCCCTGCCTCACGGAGGAGATTGGTCACGCCTGGGGCACTGGGAGGACGCGGGACTGCAGCTGGTGGGGGACCTTTATGAGGACGGGGCGTTATTGCCCTTTCAAGAGATCATAGACCGCTTCGACGTTCCTCGTGGCGATTTCCTTTTGCACACGGCTCTGTTCCGAGCGATTCAGGTGCACTGGAAAAACGGGCTGGAGGAACCGCCTACATCCCCGGTGTGCCAGTATGTTATGATGTCCGCGGGGACGGTCAAAACGGTCACGTGCCTGTATAGCAGATTGATTAATGAGGGGTTGACCCCCCTGACCACTTTACGAACCCGCTGGGAGGCAGACATAGGGAAGGAGATTCCGGAGACGACCTGGTCACAACTTATGAGACGGGCCTGCAAGGGCACACGCCACGCCCGCTTCCAACTGGTCCACTTCTACGTACTCCACAGGGCCTATTTGACCCCGGCGAAGATCCAACAGTACTTTGCCGCGGATTCGGCAGAGTGCCCCAGGTTCCCGGCGCCTGAGGCGGACCTCCTCCATATGTTGTTGTCTTGCCCGGCGTTGTCCTCCTATTGGCTGGGAGTAGGAGATACCCTGAATAGGGTAACGGGAAGGTCCTTATCGGTTGACGCGGCGGTGGGGCTCCTACACTGGTTCCTGCATACCCCCAAGAATAAAATCTCAAGTAAATTTATTGATCTGGGGCTTCTCCTTGCTAAACGGGAGGTGACCAGGAATTGGAAGGCAAGAGTTGGTCCAACAGAGGTTAGGTGGCACAGCGAACTTTTGAAATGGGCGGCGGGGGAGAGCACGCTGCGATACCAATTAGCTAGGCGGCAGCGCAACGAGAAAGCGCAGAAAGCAGCTCTAGAATGGGAGACGTTAGTGCAGGCCCTCAGGGATTATTGCGCCTCCAGCGATTCCGAGAGTGAAGATGCGGCACATCCCGAGTCCCGATAGCCAACTATACTTCAGATACCTATAGAATTCTCCAGGATATTTCCCATAGGCTTTCCTACACGCATTACCAAACACACTGATGGCGGGGTTGGGGGGGGTACTACCCGAATCACTGGGTTGTTGGGGGGGGTTTCTTTTGCTCTTTTTGTAGGATGTTTTAGAAAAGCAGATGAAGACCTATGGATCATCCGGACCAGCTTCGACCTTCTATCGGATCCCCTTTGGTGTTCGCCGCCCGACCCTTGGGTTGTGGGCTGACTGGCTGTGTACACATGTCGCTTGCCAAGGGGAGATGGGATATGTTCTATTTTTTCTGATTGTGCCTATATTGCTGGTCCGATATGTAATTTCGACTAATTCCTGCAATAAAAATATATTTAAAAAAAAAAAATGAGAGTATGTTTAATCTGCTTTTACTTAAATTCTGTTTTATTGTACCAAGGCTTGAGATTTTTGATATTTTATTGTGTTTTTAAATGTGTTTTACACTAATTTATTGTATATTTGTATTTATTGATGGAGCGATTATGGACTTATTTCTAGTGTAATTTTGCTATTTAATGAGGATGGAATGTTAGGACATTATTGTTTTAAATGTAAATGTCTTTTATGAATATGTATTGAATAAAGACTTTCGATTCGAGTATTGTTTATTTATTATTTATTTACGCAACTTTTATAGCGCGACAAATACCCGAAGGTGTCTCGGCGCTGTGGAGCAACTGGAATCTATCATCAAGTCATCCTCTTACTGATTAAACAGCCATGTTTTCAAGAGCCTGCGGAAGCTCATCAGATTTGGGGCGGTTTTGATGGCTAGTGGCAAGAGGTTCCAAAGTTTTGGAGTGGCCACAAGAAAGCGCCTGTCTCCCCAGGTGACCGATCTTGTGCGTGGCACCGGGAGGAGACTGTTATTGGCCAATCTTAAGTGCCTCCTAGGAGTATACAGCTGGAAAGCTTCAACCAGGAACCTAGGTCCAGTGCCATGTACAGCCTTATAAGCAATACAGAGGGCCTTAAACTTGACGCGGCTCTCCACTCTCAGCCAATGAAGCTGACGAATACCAAGAGTGGTAGATTTGCGACGGGGGATGTTGAGAAGAATCCTAGCAGCCGCATTCTGAATAGATTGCAGCTTCGTTGTGACACGCTTCTGGGTGTGAAGGAAAAGTGCATTCCCATAATCTATCCTGGAGAAGACTAGGGTAGAGACCAGGGTCTTCCCAGCTGACGGCGGGAGATAAGGCAGCAGCTTCTTGATTTTTTTCAAAATGAAAAAAGACGACGACACAACCTTGTTGGTGTGGAGGTCGAAAACCAACTTGTTATCAAAGATCACTCCCAGGTTTCTGGTTTTTTCTACTGGGACAGGTGGAGGGCCAAGCTTTTCTGGCCACCAACCAAAAGACCATTCAGGGGAGAGTCTTCCAAAGGTCATGATCTCGGTCTTATCCGAATTGAGGCGAAGGCAGTTCTGAGCCATCCAGCTACTCACCTCAAGCATAGCTTTCTGAAAGTTGGCTGCTACAGTGAGACCATCCTTATGGATACCCAGCACCAGCTGGGTATCGTCTGCATACGATGTAAGCTGTATCCCATAGGCCTTTATTATCCTCGCCAAGTCCGCTACATAGATATTAAAAAGCATAGGACTTAGCGAGGAGCCTTGTGGGACTCCACAAGGGAGTGCAGAGATAGGGGAATAGAAATCTCCCAACTTTACTGTCTGGGTACGGTTTGCCAGGAACGATGAGATAAGATCCTTGGCGCAACCGTTAATTCCCAAAGCAGTGACACGGTCGACTAAGGTGGCATGGTCGACCGTGTCGAAAGCTGCTGACAGATCCAGAAGGATAAGAACAGCCGCCCCTCCCTGGTCCATGATCACCCTGATCTCGTCAGAGGCCTTTATCAAGGCAGTCTCTGTTCCATGCCCTTTCCTAAACCCAAACTGCGTATCGTCGAGAAGCTGGTGAGTCTCGACGAACTCTGAGAGCTGTCTATTCATCAGGTATTCGCATACTTTGGCAGGAAAGGGCAGGCACGCGATCGGTCTGTAGCTTGCAACAGCTGTGGGATCTAAGGAAGGTTTTTTCAGGAGGGGTTTTATGACAGCGTTCTTCCATATACTTGGAAATTGGCCTGTCGAAAATGCAATATTGCAGATCTCCATGAGAGGGCGGGAAATCACTTCTGTGAGTTTTAACATCACGGATGGGGGACAAGGATCCAGTGGGGAGCCCGATTTGATGGTAGAGACGATTTTAATCACATCCTCATGTGAGGCGGGTAGAAAGCATGGAAAATGGTCATGGTTGTAGTGAGACAATGCTTCTTTCCCGCTACCACCTCTACATTCAGTTCTAGAGTTATCTTCAAAGGAAGCATATATATCTGCAACCTTTGTGATAAAGAAGGCTGCTAATTCGTTACAGAAAGCCTGTGAGGGCTCCACTTCAGGCCCAGCAGGGGGGGTAGACAAACTGGTGACAACAGAGAAGAGTTCTCTGGCCGAATTAGCAGCGGTCTTAATTTGTGCCGAGAAAAATTCGGTTTTTCGGGCCAAGATTGCCTTTTTGTAAATCTGAAGGGCATCTTTATAAGTTTGTCTGGCTATGGGGCAATAGACCTTCCTCCAGCGCCTTTCTAGATTTCTGCAGTGTTGGCGATGTAGTCGAAGATCTTCATTGTACCAGGGGGCCGAGGGGGATACTCTGTTGGGCTTCGTGATTTTCTCTGGGGCCACTAGGTCAGCGGCACTTCGGATCCAGTCCTGAAAAGCTGAGGCCGATAGTGCTGGAGTATTTCCACCCTGAGGACGGGAGGAAGCCAGGGAATGTAGCATCTGCGGCATATCTGCAGTTTTCCAGGCACGAGTGCCCATTCTGGTTCCAGGCCTGGAGACTAAAGGGGCAACAGGTCGTATGTCTATTTGAAAGATGATGGCCCTGTGGTCAGACCAAGTAATTGGGATGATATCTAATACAGATATGCCAGGGTCATTCGTGAACAGACCATCAAGGGAATGTCCAGCTTGATGCGTAATGCCCTTGACTAGTTGGTGCAACCCTAAGTTGGAAAAATCAGCTGTAAGTTGGGCAGTGTCGGAGTTGTCCTGCTCTTCCAAGTGAAAATTAAAATCTCCCAATATAGTGTATGTATCAGAACATATAATATTGTCACTTAGGTCAGAAAGGGAGGAAAGAAAAGACTTACGGGGGCCAGGGGGACGATAAAGTATGACACCCTTTAGTGCCTGCTTGGGGGTAATGCTAATAGCAAAAGCGGCTGATTCACAGTTAGCCGAGTTTATAGGATCGAGTGTGGTGCGATATTTATCCTTAAAGATAATAGCAAGGCCGCCACCTCTTCCTACAGGCCTATCATGTCTGACAACACTGTACCCAACCGGAGTAGCATTACAGAAATCCGGACCAGACCCGGCATCTGCCCAGGTCTCAGTGGCAAACAGTAGATCCAGATCATGAGTGACGATAAATTCATTGATATAAAAGCTATGACATGGAAGTGAGCGCGTATTGATGAGCGCAGCTCGACATCCATGCGAAGCTCTGTTCACTACAACATTGGACCTGCCATCCTGTAGCCCAGAATGGGCAGGAATACTGGATTGGGGAAGAAGATATCCACAGCCTGGACACACAAATAATCGAGTGACCGTCACATCTTTCAGGGGGGCAGTAGTACAGGTCGGACAGATCTTACCAACATTCAACTCTTTTAAGTGCCGGGAAGAGTACATCAGTCGGGGGGCAGGGGTTATGGCCCTGGGCCGTGCCCGGCCGCGGACGGGCGCAGACGGGCTTGGCTTTGGCGCGGCTTCGGCGCGCGCCCGCTGCGCCAGCCCGCTGCGCCGTCTGGACATGCTACTTAATATATGGAACGTGAGGAGGGCGGGAGGCCAGCGCGACTAGAGCGCAGCCCCAGCCCACACCCAAGATGGCGCCCGCCGCCGCCTTCCACAAAACAAAAGCGGTAAGGCGAGGCAAGAGAATGATAGTACAGCGTGAGTAGGTGTCAGTGTGCCTGCTCTCAATTCCCAATTAAATCACTGTATTTAAAAGTCCCCCAAATTATTTAGCACATAAAAAGTTTGATTGCATAAAACGCTACTTTCTGATCAGTAAAACGACAGGAATTGGATAATACACGCAAGTTTGCTCGCAGCCCTAGTACTCCCGACTAGGGAGAGCTCTGAAGGCAGCGAGCGGCGATAAAATCACAGCTAAATAGTCCGGGGAGGGCGGGAGGCCAGCGCGACTAGAGCGCAGCCCCAGCCCACACCCAAGATGGCGCCCGCCGCCGCCTTCCACAAAACAAAAGCGGTAAGGCGAGGCAAGAGAATGATAGTACAGCGTGAGTAGGTGTCAGTGTGCCTGCTCTCATTCCCAATTAAATCACTGTATTTAAAAGTCCCCCAAATTATTTAGCACATAAAAAGTTTGATTGCATAAAACGCTACTTTCTGATCAGTAAAACGACAGGAATTGGATAATACACGCAAGTTTGCTCGCAGCCCTAGTACTCCCGACTAGGGAGAGCTCTGAAGGCAGCGAGCGGCGATAAAATCACAGCTAAATAGTCCGGGGAGGGCGGGAGGCCAGCGCGACTAGAGCGCAGCCCCAGCCCACACCCAAGATGGCGCCCGCCGCCGCCTTCCACAAAACAAAAGCGGTAAGGCGAGGCAAGAGAATGATAGTACAGCGTGAGTAGGTGTCAGTGTGCCTGCTCTCAATTCCCAATTAAATCACTGTATTTAAAAGTCCCCCAAATTATTTATTTATTTATTTGAATATTGTTGTACAATCACCAGGCTTCTGATCCTACACAGTGAGAAAGTTAGAAATGTAATGTATGTTCATGGTGCAGCAATTAAATACTAACAGCCTAGAGTTTGGCAGGTGTGTAGTCCGTGACGGCAAAAAGTAAAGTACTCTAACCCCGTCCGCCAGCCCAAAGGACATCTTTAGCACTGGCAGGAGCCAAAGTCAAGACCGTTCCTGTCAATGCATTGTAAATTTCAGGACAGCTCGATCAACATGATTGAGCCGCACAGCAAATTCAAAGTGAAATTGTTATTCAAAAATCAAAGCCCCCCCCCCCGCCATAGGAGTTTTCTCCCATGGCGGTAGGAGTATCTTAAAATTTTCACTGCCCCATCACTACAGGTTTTACCTGCCGGTGACGGACAGTGAAAACTGGTCAGTTGTTCACTCACTCTAAATCGTGAGGCCGGGCACATGGCCATACCTCTGATGGCCCTTACTCTGTTGAGCTGTCAGAGGTTTATGTCAGAGGCAAAGCTGGAGTATTTTCTGCCATCAACATAATACAGGGCCATCTGTCTGAAAATGAGGAGCGGGACCTTCAGTTTGGGTGCAAGGGTACTCCATTGCGACACACTGTACACATCCTGGGCATCGTATATTACATTAAAAACAGCATAGAGGGGGTGTGACTAAGCGGCTGATGGAGTGAGAGGTACCTTGCTGTGTTTCCGCTCCTCTGCAGCAGGCTACCGCAGATCCACCAGCATCTGGGCCCGATAAATAGCTGCAGGCCCGCCGTGACTCTCACAATGGGGCTCGCTCCGATGAGAACGAGCCTAGTAGCCACTATAATTGAACAACGGGCCGGGTAGCTTAGATTGAGGATGTGCATGCGGCTGGAGTTGCCATCTTGAATCCTGCGGAGAAGTGTGGCCTACAGAGGGAACGCCTGTTGCCCTCGGGCACCCTTGATGGAAGTGCACTCTGCCACCTGGTGCTGCATCGGGACACAGGACTGATGGCCCATGTGACTCTCTGCTCTGCTTCGACACTACGAGCTATCATTGGGACGGACGACGAGCCCGGCTAGCTGCCTTAGGATCCATTGGCGGCTCTTCCCCCCCAGACGGGCTCAACAGGTGACGCTGGAGGACCAGGCTTGAGCTGCTGACCCACATGGAACGGACATCGCTGAACGCTGAGGCTTTGCGACAGTTGTAAGGGGGATCGGCTGTGATATTGTGCAGTGGGCTCTTCTCTCCCTCCCCCCTCTGGGAACAAAATCCTCGGCCCACCTGCGAGGCCTGGTCGCATCCCCTGCCCCTGTAGATCTGGGGTGTTATTCACTTGAATACCTCTCGCTGGGCCCTCCTCCCGCTGCCAGGAGCCTATACCTTCATGAACCACGGAGGGTATCTCAGGGCCCTTCTGGCCTTACGCCTTGGCATTGCACAGACCTGACCAAGGATAGCCCTCTTCACCCCAATGGCTCCTTTTGACTTGTACAAGGCACCGATGACACGCTGCTGGGGGGCGGCTTGGTTTTCCACTTCTACAGCCTCTAAAGGGGGTTTTGTTTGTGCGCCTCTTGGATCCCCTGGCCGGCTTGGGCCTTGGGGATCTTTCTACCCTTGAATTTCACATCGGGGCCTTCTCCCACCTGAAATCCATCCCCCGCGGGTACTTGGAGGATTGGAGGTACTCTACCTTGCTAGATGTAACCCTGCAGATTTGATATAAGTGGATGATTTACCTGCCACTCTTTCATTGGCTCCCCAATATTAGTATCTGCTTGTGTACAACATCGCTTACTTTGTGCAGACACCTAGCCATCACAGGGTCCCCACCGCGACAAATCCGGACCAAGGCCTCACCATTCTTACTCTGGCTATCGACCTCAATTCAGTGCTCTCCTGTGGCTTTCACTAGTCGCCCACAGTTGCAAGGGTACTCGCCTGGCCATGCCTCACACTAAAAGTGGCAAAGATGCTTCAGCCGCCTTATCTAGGGACAACAAAGTTGCCTCAATGTGGCTCTAGTGAGCCCCCCGGCAGCTACAGATTCCCCATAAACAATGGCCCCTATCGATTCAACGATGGCCTTAGACAGGATGTTGATGAGATTGTGGAATGGGTTGATGATCTCTAACGCACGATGGACGCCTGTTCGGATGACCAGGAGAATTTATGGCATAGAATGGCTACCTACTAAGAGCAACACATTGACCTTCAGTTGAAGCAAGAAGACTTAGAAAATGGAAGCAGGCAAAACAACCTCCGCATTAGAGGGGTACATAGGGAGGTTGAGGACTCAGACATCATGGCATTCACGGCAGACCTACTCCAGGCGATTAGAGGTGACATCAATGCATCTCAACCGGCCTTGGACAGGGCCCATCGAGTTACCTCAGTCCGGGGTCACTCTGACTTTGTCCCTGACATACTCACACGAGTACACTTCTACACTGAAAAGGAGTCTATCCTACAAGCTGCGCGAAGCAAGGTGAAACTGGTCTAGAACCAGGCACCCTATTCAAATCTTCCAAGATATTGCTCCGATGAAGCTGCTGCGTCATAGAGACTTTAAAGCGGTTACTGACAAATTAGGTGACCTCAACATCAAATATCACTGGGGCCACAAAACACCAGGTGCTCCCCTTCTTGAGTGATGCAAAGCTACCATTGCATCTCCCGGTAGCATCCAGGGACACCAGCCCATCCCCTCTTCATGCCTTGCCTAGAGATGCCATATGCACTGAATGGCCCACAGTGCCCCCTCCTAAATTTAGAGCATGTGCCAAGGAACAATCATCCTTCCAATCCAAACAGGACACTGTCCAACACCTCTGCTCTATGGACGACGATCACTGGCTGCGGAGGCCGGAACAGGATTTTTTTGGGAACTATCCTCCATGCCCCTGTGCTCAATTCTCCTGAATTACCCTTGTCCAGACAAATGAACCGTTCCAGGACTTGAATAGAGTTTTTAGGCCCAGTTGGCCTTTTCATTTCACTGATATTGTTCTCCCATTTTTTTTTACTTATACCTTCTTTCAGGGGAAGTCTGGGTTGGGGATGGGGACTCTATGGGCTCCTTTCTCTATCTTTCTTACAATAGAGGAGAAGTGCTACTCATCGCACAACAATCTCAATTGTTCTTTTTGCATTTGTCACCACAAGTGGGACAGGTATGCCCAGACGGGGGTCCGGTACTCTCCATGCCATTGGAGTCAAGCTATCCTGACTGATGAGGGCTGAAAGCCCGAAACCGGTCCTGGGATGCTTGTTTCCAGTCCAGGGAGGACCTGGCCTGGCAGTTCGGGCTGGGCTACTCCCTTTGGGTGCAGGGTCTAGACTGATTTGCACATGGCTGGGTCCAAACTGGAATGACATGGTGAGCAAAAAAACAATGGTTTTAGGCCCAGATCTTTGTACTGGGGTGAATGTATGATATTGTTCTGTATTCTGTTCATCAATTGTTCTTTTTGCACTTGTCACCCCGAATGGGACAGATATGCCCAGGCATGGGTCCCGTGCTCTCCATGCCAGTGGAGTCAAGCTATCCTGGCTGATGAGGGCTGAAAGCCCAAAACCGGTCCTAGGAAGCTTCTTTGCAGTCCACGGAGGGCCTGGCCTGGCAATTTGGTCTGGACTGCTCCCTTTGGGCGCAGGATCAAGACTGTTTTGCATATGGCTGGGTCCAAAATGGAATTGCATGGTGAGCAAAAAAACAATGGATTTAGGCCCGGATTTTTGTACTGGGGTGAATGTATGACATTGTTCTGCATTCTGTCCATCAATTGTTATTTTTTGCAGTCGTCGCAAAACCTGGCACACTCTTCGGATGTCATCTCCTTTTCTCACCCTGTCCTCCACCCCCTTCATATGTGCATTCTCTCCTGGAACACCACTCTTGACTACCGTGGATTCCCACCGACTCCTTCTATGGCCGCAACAGCCACTCCCTTATTCTCTCGCCCTTGAGCAGATAATCCTCCTGCTCGGCATAATGGCTGAGGCACCACACATTAAATTCCTCTCTCTCAACATGAATAGATTTAACACCCCTAATAAACGACGTCAGATTTGGCGTTACCTGCTTAACATGACCCTGATGTTATTTTCTTCCAAGAAACACACCTCCTACAATCTGACACACATCGCATGCCCCACCCTAAATATTCAACTCAATATTGGGCATCTACTTCTACCGGAACGGCCGGAGTTGCAATCCTATGTAAAGCGAGATTCTGCTCTAAGGGATCGCACGTGAATTAGAGTTTAACACAATGCTCAGCCCCTTACTCTACTTAACGTGAATGCACCCAACCAGTCACAAGACACACTCTTCAGAATACTTCTGAAAGAACAGCTATCATGGGACGTGCTCATCGGAAGGGATTTTAACCCGGTCTGTGATCCTGATCTGGACCGCAGCCCTGCCTCCTTCCAGGGTGCGTGGGCGATGTCAGCTGCACTGAAGAGGGATCTTACCAACTTGGGTCTTACAGACGCCTGCCGATACAAATTTCCAGACACTCAAAATGACTCCTTCTTCTCTCATGTCCATCGCTCATAGTCATGCATCGGTTACTTCTTTTTCTCATATTCGTTAATACGAACCCTGGAGACTACACACATCTCAGACATTTCTATCTCGGACCTTGCTCAAATGGAGGTGGTCTTACGGTGCTGAGGTGCTATACCAGGCTCCCCTCCCCACTGGCGGCTTCCCCCCATATCCTAAGTGACCCAGTCAATGTGGGCGAGATACGGAGTGAGATCATAGCCTACTTTGAAGCAAATACTCTCCCTGAAACCTCAGGATCTACCCTATGGGATGCCTTTAAGGCGAGCACTCGGGGTGTCATCAACTCCATTGTAATCGCCCAAACCTGGATGGCTCGGCCTGTTGAAACTGGGCTGGCTATGGATATTAAGGCTCTGGAACGATTGAATCATGCAGTGCCCTCTGGCCGACGCAAGAAACAGCTGTCTATGCTCCGAGGCCTATTGAGGGTCCATCGGACAAATAGGGCGGAACGTTCACTTTTGCATTAAAGCAGAGATATTATGAGGGGGAGATAAAGTGGGATCGATATTGGCCCGCCAACTCCACACCCTGGTGGCTAGAGCTCACATTTCAAGGATTAAAAAAGTAGATGGCACATGGGCCACCTCTGAGCATGATAAACAACAGGTGTTCCACTCTATATACTGCCCACTATAAAAACAAAAGACACCCCCGAGACGACATTAGCTCTTTCTTTACCCCTTGTCCATGGATGCTCCTCAATCCTCACCATGCACAACATCTAGAGGCCCGATTAAGCTGGCCACATTACAACGGGCACTAAAAGATCTGCCTGTCTGCAAAACCCAAGGCCCAAACGACATTCCGTCTTATTTTATTGCATGTTTTTGCCCCAAATACAGACCACCTCTTGTGCCTCTTCAACTCGTTTTCTGAAACTTCGGGCCTCACTGCCATGATGTCCATGGCGGAAGTTGTCCTCATCCCTAAACCGGGGAAGGACGCCTTCTTACCGTCCCATTGCCCTGCTAAACACAGATGACAAGATCTATACTAAAATCCTGGCGAATTGCATTGAGCTGTAACAACCCGGCCTCGTGGATCGAGACCAGGATGGCTTTATATGCTAGTGACAGGGCGCAGATAACCTTCGTAGAGTAGCGCATCTAGTGGAGAAGGTCCACCTCCGGAACATACCGGCATGCTTACTATCACTGGATGCTGAAAAAGCCTTCCACCAGGTTGGCTGGGTCTGCTTGTGTGCAGTCTTATAGAAAATCGGCTTAGGGCCAATTATTACTTCCGGATTATGGCTTCTTACCCTGCAGCCACAGCACAGATTCCAGTTAATGATCATCTCTCCCCACCTATACACATACAATGGGGCACCAGGTAAGGTTGCCTGCTGTCGCCTTTGCTTTCCGCCCTACTGGTGGCCCCTGGCAATATCCATATGCCAGATGGCAGATATCACTGACATCACCTTCGGGGGCCTTGAACATAAGGGCACTCTATTTGGAGATTTCCTCTTACTCATATTAACCACCCCTAGGACCTCCTTACCTAGGCTAGTATATCTCCTCTGCTCTTTAGAGAAGGTTTCAGGATTCAAAATCAATATGGCTAAATCAATCACTCCCCCACAGGAAGTACTCGAACTGTAATCACTTGTCCAGTTTCACTGGGTTCATCATTCGCTCTGTTATCTAGGCCTGAACTTGACCCAATCCCTGTCCTCATGGTCTCAGGCCAACTGGCTGGATTGCAGGCGGTCCGTTCTGGAAGACCTGCAACTTTTGAGATCGTTCCCTATGTCTGGGCTCGGCAGTATCAATGCGGTCAAGATGTCTATTCTACCCAAAGTTCCATATTTATTCCAAGCCCTACCCACACTTATCCCGCAGGCAGATATCGTGCGCCTTCAACACCACTTGATTTCTTTATCTGGGGACCGGGCAACCGGGATTCTCCAACGTAGTGCTCACAATGCCTAGGGAGTGGGGGGGCTAAGCTTGTCTTAACCTTTTGGAGTACTACCGGCGTCACACCTCGGATACATATCGGAATGGGTTGCCTGTGAAAGTGAAAAACACTGGTTTCACATGTACCTTGCTGCTGCTTGTAGACCCCTTTGGGACCTGGCCTGGTTCTCAAGACATAACCGGCCCAAAGTGCATACATAGCCATTCTGACAAAAACGGTTCTCAACATTTGGGACAAGATAGCGATCTCTAGGGGTCTCACCTCCCTCCCTTCACCTAACACCCCACTAGCTCATAATCGTAGCTTCCCTTCAGTCTTCCATCAGCAAACATTTTTAGCCTGGGGGAGAGTAAATGCTGCACGATCCACTATCTTTTTGATGGGGGATTCACTCAAAACCCTTGACCAATGCAAGAGAGATTTTCACCTTACTGCACACTGCAGTATTACCAACTTTGGCACTGGTTACTCACCCCAATATCCGCACATGGGGAAACAAGGCCACTCACCCCTTTTGAGACACTGGTGCGCTTTTTTGGTTGCAAGGGGACATGATCTCCCGCACATATCAGGTGTTACAACATTCTTCTTCCATTTACCATCATATCTACCAAATGCAGAGGCACACATACTCCACAGAGGAAATCTCCTCGAAACACTGGGAAGAACTATGACACGACATCCCTAGTATATACTGGAGCATCTCCCAATGTAAAACCGCTTATAAACTCATGACTCATTGGAATTACACCCCAAAGTATTTACAGAAAATGTTGCCTGCCACACCCCCACTCTGCTGGCATTGCCAATCAGTGACAGCCGATTTCATTCATATTTGGTGGACTTGTCCACTGCTCACTATATTCTGGAAGGAAGTCCTAAGCCACATCAAGGACTCTGTAGGTTTCACTATACCGAGCTCACCCACAGAGACCTTCCTGGGTGTCTAACACCAACAGCTCACAGCCATGACTCACTCCGATTGGCACCTCATCGCGCACATGCTGGGGGTGGCCAAACAAGTCATTGCTCTACACTGGAAGAAGCCCTCTACCCCACACATTTCCTTGTAGTTCACATGTCTCTGGCATGTCATGGCAATGGAGCTCTTAACATGCTGGATTACACACACAGAACCCAACATTTCTCGCACTTAGAAACCACTGATTGATCACTTCTCTAAAGTGGAATACTCCTATTAACTCTTCCCGACTCTGCGACCTCCAGCTCTTCGAAGACACCCTCTTGACCCGCGGTACTGAAACTTTATTGCAAAGTGCTTAGCCTTACCAGATGAGTGACGCGTTATCCTTCCCTTAGCCCCCGCATGGGACCTAGACGGACCCTCCCCAGGAAGCCCTGCTCCTCACCCTCATTCCCACTTACCCTTTCTCCTCCTCTCCCCTCACTTCTGCCCCTTCGCTCTCTCCACCGACCTTCTTTCTCTTGTTCAACTTTTCCTTTATTTTCTCACCCTTTTCGTCTTTGTTTTTCTCTCCCTAGCCTGGTTTGCCCACCTGGGCCCCCCTCATGGCATTCCAACTCCTCTCCCATTCCCTCTTCTTGTTCAGTTACTATATTAAGTTGAGCAAAGTGTTTATTTGTTCTTATCGTCACTGATATAATTTTCTAAAATGCTTATTTCACTAGCTCAGCCCTTGCGATGCTAGACATGTGCAGCATTTGCCAGTTGCTCTTGCTGATCCCCCTGAATAGCACTGTGCAGTCTACTATCAGCATTTACCTGTTATATGCCTTGTACTGTGGTGAGTGTTTGTCTTCTTATATACTAATAAAAAGACTTGACTGTAAAAAAACAGCATAGAAATTTACTGAGAAAAACAAAGGTTAAAGTTATAGTTGTTATAGATGTTATAGTTATGTATGGCAATAATATTTTACTATAAATAAAAACTTTATAAATTAACTGAAGAAAACAAAGGATACAGAAACAATATAGTTTTTTTAGTTTTTATTGATAGCATTGCATCACATCTCATCATGTACCTTTATCGTATACATACTTACATTGCGGTATCTACATGTCGATGTACTTATTTCTCCACAACATAGTGGATCACAATATATTTACAATGCCCTTTAATTTTTTCTGTGATCATAAACCAAAACAAATAAAACATGAGTAACATGGAACCTCCTCATATCCCCGGCAGCAGACGGCAACACTATTTACTTATCATGAGGGTGTTTCAGATCGGCCTGCATAACGAGTTTAATGTGCTTGTGAGAGGGTTATTATTATTTTCTGTGGTGGGTACCTGTGAGGCGTGAGGGGATGGCTGCGTCGGTGTAGCTTCATCTTTGCCCTGGGTAGTTGCTACGGACACTTCTGTTAACATTTGTGCCCTTTCCATCAACTTGCTCTCTGCATTTTTGTCCAAAAACATTATAGTTATGTGAAAATATCAGTTGTAACATAATATTTTAAATTAACAATACCAGTGAAATTCACCAGTGATAGTTATTTTAAGTAACTAACTTGTGATTTAAAGTAACTATAAACCACGCCCTCGCCACGCATTGCTAATTACCTCCAAAGTTACTTTACTCATTACATGATCTATGACACCATCACTGCAACATCTGAAATGATATAATTGATGACAACATTGAGCATGGAGGTGGTACGAGTTATAATTACTTTATAGTTAGAATTCCTGGACTACATATCCCATAGTGCAGTGCTGTCATTGGACAGGACCATCAAGGGGCGGGATTACAGCGCTATGAAAAGAGTCCAGGAGCACGCATTCACCCAGCGATTGCCTCTGAGTAAGAGAATTTCAAAACGCGTCAAGCTCACCCACCAGTGACTGTCTGATTGAAACTGCCACCAGAGCCTGCTTCTACCCTGGTAATAAAAAGGTGTGCCACATTTCAATTGTGTTTGTGTGCTGTTCAACTGTGTGGGCAACTTGGAGCGTATATTTAGGGCGGCTGCCCCAGCTGCCAAACTTGCACCACCCTGGGGGCCACGGGGCTTCGAACAATGCAGGCCGACATGTGGAACACGGCTGTGGGATTAAAAGCGGACACTGCTGGCGGTGGCCTATCCAGGGCTTTTGAATATGGGACAGAAATTAGTGCCACCATCTAAGGTTAGAATACCTGGACTACATTTCCCATAGTGCAGTGCTGTCATTGGACAGGCCCATCAAGAGGCGGGATTACAGCGCTGAGAAAAGAGTCCAGGAGCACGCATTCACCCAGCGATTGCCTCTGAGGAAGAGAATTTCGAAACGCGTCAGGCTCTCGCACCAGTGACTGTCTGATTGAAACTGCCACCAGAGCCTGCTTGTACCCTGGTAATAAAAAGGTTTGCCACCTTTCAACCGTGTTCGTGTGCTGTTCAACTTGGAGCTTATATTTAGGACGGCTGCCCCAGCCACCGAACTTGCACTACTCCGGTACCCTGGGGGCCACGCGGCTTCGAACAATGCGGGGCCGACATGTGGAACACGGCTGTGGGATTAAAAGCGGACACTGCTGGCGGTGGCCCATCCAGGGCTTTTGAATTTGGGACAGAAATTAGTGCCACCATCCAAGGTTAGAATACCTGGACTACATTTCCCATAGTGCAGTGCTGTCATTGGACAGGCCCATCAAGGGGTGGGATAACAGCGCTATGAAAAGAGTCCAGGAGCACGCATTCACCCAGCAATTGCCTTTGAGGAAGAGAATTTCGAAACGCATCTGGCTCTCGCACCAGGGACTGTCTGATTGAAACTGCCACCAGAGCCTGCTTGTACCCTGGTAAAAAAAAGGTTTGCCACCTTTCAACCGTGTTCGTGTGCTGTTCAACTGTGTGGGCAACTTGGAGCGTATATATATATATATATATATATATATATATATATATATATATATATATATATATATATATATATATATATATATATATAGATATATATATATATATATATATATATATATATTCAGGCTCCCATTGTACCATAGTAATCCCAGGGCACCCGTGGACGGGTGCTTCAGCACGCCGGTACCGCATGTCAAAATCCAAGCTCAAAACTCTGTTTCTCTCCAAACAAAGAAGAAGCACTCCATGGTGGGTGATCAGAACGTATTTAATCCGGTAAAAACAGACGCGTTTCGGACGTCTAGTCCTTCGTCAGTTTTTAACACAAAGCAGTGCATCCTGGCTGTATATAAGCACGTCACACACACTAAGCATAAAAAGCAATGACGGACACAAAGAAACATTTCTTTTGGCATGTAAACAGTGCGGCCATTTCTGTGGGTTATATGTTACTATTTATACCTTGATAGCGCGCAAAATTTACGGCGCCAGATTTCATAAACTGTTACTTTTAAAGCCGTGTATCGGCAATATGGCCACTGCAGGCCGGTGTTTTAAAACAATAAATCCGTGTATCGGCATAACACCAGCCATCCTTGTACATGTCATACCGAACATAGACCCAATTTTTTCTGTGTATTTCATAAATTCATTATCCAAAGGATTGTTCGCATTCTAGTTTTCTTATTCATCAAGGAAGCAATTCAAAGAGGCAGGATATATGCTCATACTACCTATGAGGTACATGATAAAAAGCAAAATCGGCAAGCATTTTATGAAATATATACATTTTTCTAACAGCTGTTTAGAAATCTATCATGTTCTCATATGCCAATCCACTATACATTATTTACCCAAATGTACTGTCATTTCTTCTCCACTGTTCATACCATGTGGAGTCTTAGTGTCTAAATCTATAATGTATCGTGACTCCAATCTTCTCAATTTCAGAAGTCTATCACCTCCCCTTGGTTGTGGAGGTACATGGTCTAAACCCCAGTATTGCAATAGATCCCTATTGCTATCATGTATTTTAGCAAAGTGCCGGGCAACCGGATACGTTATATCTTGATTAGTTATTGCCCGTTGGTGTTCTAAAATTCGCAGTTTCACACTCTTAATTGTACTGCCAATATATTTTAAGCCACATGGGCAAGATAGACAGTACACTACAAAAGGGGTTGAGCATGTGATAAATTTCTTGATCTCTCTACTTATAGATTGACCTGGTATTTTATACGTGAGCGTTCTACGGCTGTTCTCACACGCTCTACATTTCCCGCAGGGGAAGAAACCTCTCATTTCTTTTAGGGTTCCACTACTTTTGGGTTTCTGTGGCATTAAGTGGCTTTGAACAATTTTATCTTTGATAGATTTTAATTTCCGAAATGTGATTAAAGGACGATCTGGAACGTCCCTACCAATGACAGGGTCGGTTTGCAGTATATGCCAATTTTTTGTTAATGTTTTTCTTAAATAATTGGCATCATCAGAGAAGGTTGTTATCATGCGGAATTTATTGGTAATAGAGGCAAGTTCACTAGTGTTCTCTTTAGGCAATAATAGTGTGTTTCTAGGGATTTTAGCTACTTTAATATAGGTTTTCTCTAACAGGATGCTGTCATATCCTCTAGCTTTAAACCTCTTGATGGATTCTTTTGCCTCCTTAAAGAAATCACAGTCTCGTGAACAATTTCGTCGAATCCTCAACAATTCTCCGTATGGTATACTGCGAACTAGACTAGGGGGATGACTACTTTTAGCTTGTAAGACACTATTCCCCGTGGTGGGCTTTCTATATAAAGCTGTGTGCAACTTTTTGCCACCATCGTTTAAAATCCTCAGGTCTAGATAATGTACCTCTCTGCTACTAATTTCACTGGTGAATTTTAAGTTTAGGTTATTCCTATTCAGGGCACTGATGAATTCCTCTGCCTCACTGGAGGAGCCCCTCCATATGAGGAAGAGGTCATCTATATAACGTCTCCATTCTACCACCTGCGTTTCCCATTTGGCATTGTCCCCCACAAGGGCTACCTGCTCCTCCCACCATCCGACGAACAAATTCGCGAAGCTGGGGGCGAAGCAGGCTCCCATCGCAGTCCCAGATGTTTGTTTATAATAGGTCTCCTGAAACATAAATATGTTGTGAGTTAGGCAGAATTCTAACAGTTCCTATCATGACCCCATGTTCAATAAATTTGGCAGGTCTTTTGTTGAGGAAGAATTGTATGGCCTCAACCCCCTTCTCATGTTGAATACAAGTATATAAACTTGAGATGTCAAGGGTAATCAATATATAATTGGGATCCCACTCAATTGTCTCAATTTGACAGATGAAGTCCTTAGTGTCTTTTACATAAGACTTCAATTTAACAACATGGGGTGCCAGGAAAGAGTCAATGAAAATGGAAAGAATTTCAGTTAGTCCGCCTTTCGAGGAGACTATTGGTCTGCCAGGAGGTGATTTCAAGTCTTTATGTATTTTAGGTAACTGGTAGAACGTTGATATAGTTGGTTCCGAGTTTCTCAGGAATAGGAATTCATCAATGTCCAACATCTGTCTATTACGCCATTTATTTAAAAGATCATGATATGTTTCATATGGATTCTCTAATTGTCTTAGTGACTCTTGGCAGTATAGTTGTCTGCTTAGAAGCACAATGTTCCCGCCCTTATCAGGGGGCTTTACTATTACGTCATCCATAGATCCGATTTCCTGGATTATGGTTGTCTGCTCGGTAGTTAGATTATTTTTTGTGCTCTTCTTATTTTGCCGAGTCATTCTGAATTTTTGGAGATCCAGGATTACTGCCTCCGAAAAAGTGTCAATAGCGTCATAGGGCATTTGAGGATTGAATTGGGAAGGTGCTTTAAACTCTGTCATCAGGGCCTGTTGTTCGATTCCCCCCCTTCTCATCCGTGATATAACATCATTACACTCTTCTTGTGTTTGTCCCAAACGTATGCTTTCCAATAACTCTATTGTATTCACATCTTCGCTGACAAGAATATCAGTGGCCAAGTTTGTCTTTTTTCTTAGATTTTTTAGCTTTTTCAGAGGGTGGTTTCAACATAAAGTATTTGTGAAGTTTGATTTTCCGCACCAGTTTATATAGGTCGAGTCCATGTGGGCTGGTGAGCATGTGGCTCTGGGTGTCCTCTTGTCTGTGGTCAGCTGCTTCTTTTTTTAATTTTTATTTTTGTTGCAAAATCAAATAGCATCATCGTCATCTTTCACATAAATGCCTACAACCCTGAGGCCGGCTTGTAGTATTAATTAAATACAAACAATGCGGACCCACATGGGTTTTAATCGTACTTTTATTAACTGCCACAATGATGAACTCACACGAGATAAATGGTGTATGCACTACAAGACCCAGAAGGCCATTTCATCTGACCACGCCCTTGAAGGCAGGCTTTAATATCACGAGTGCATACTGCATCATCATTGCCAAGCAGGAGCCATTGAAGAAGGGATAGACT
Organism: Lissotriton vulgaris; assembly: GCF_964263255.1. Lineage (NCBI taxonomy): Eukaryota > Metazoa > Chordata > Amphibia > Caudata > Salamandridae > Lissotriton > Lissotriton vulgaris. Next base: position 1,323,820,077 of record NC_141685.1, on the reverse strand, counting down.
CCCGAAACCGGTCTGGCTGTACACGAACAGATGGTGACTGTTCTCTCTGCGTCTCCTGTTGCAGCTGCTCCTTAAAGAAATGGATCCAAATTTTACCATTCTTGTGGCTTCTTCCACTGAGGGCTAAACTCTTTGTTTGAATATTTTGCGGCTGAGCCCAGTCACGGAAGCAAAGCCTGCCGCTTGCTGCGGACCCGTGATTGCGCCCAATGGTGCGATCAGTACACGGGGGAGTGGTGTCCAGAAGCAGCTGACCACAGACAAGAGGACACCCAGAGCCACATGCTCACCAGCCCACATGGGTTTTAATCGTACTTTTATTAACTGCCAAAATGATGAACTCACACGAGGTAGATGGTGTATGCACTACAAGACCCAGAAGGCCATTTCATCTGACCACGCTCTTGAAGGCAGGCTTTAATATCACGAGTATTAGCAACAAGGGGTGGTGAGGGACAGAGTCTCTGAATTAAACAGAATACTCTCACCCAGTCAAGAGATCAGGGCTAGATCCAACACCGTTTTTTAGCTCACTGCACCATCCCAGTTTCAGAACCTGGCTGTATGCAAATTAGTCTGTTCCTGTCCCAGTGCATGATGGGAACAGGGCAAACCAAACTACAAAAGCCAATTCTTTCACTGGGAAGGAAACAAGCTACCGGGGACCGGTTTCTGGCATTTCAGCCTCTTCGGCCCGGCTTGCTTGAATCCTGATGGTGCAATGAGCAAGGGACTCACATCTGAGTATACCCTTCCACGCTTAGGGTGGACAAAAATATTAACAACAAGGGGTGGTGAGGGACAGAGTCTCTGAATTAAACAGAATACTCTCACCCAGTCAAGAGATCAGGGCTAGATCCAACACCGTTTTTTAGCTCACTGCACCATCCCAGTTTCAGAACCTGGCTGTATGCAAATTAGTCTGTTCCTGTCCCAGTGCATGATGGGAACAGGGCAAACCAAACTACAAAAGCCAATTCTTTCACTGGGAAGGAAACAAGCTACCGGGGACCGGTTTCTGGCATTTCAGCCTCTTCGGCCCGGCTTGCTTGAATCCTGATGGTGCAATGAGCAAGGGACTCACATCTGAGTATACCCTTCCACGCTTAGGGTGGACAAAAATATTAACAACAAGGGGTGGTGAGGGACAGAGTCTCTGAATTAAACAGAATACTCTCACCCAGTCAAGAGATCAGGGCTAGATCCAACACCGTTTTTTAGCTCACTGCACCATCCCAGTTTCAGAACCTGGCTGTATGCAAATTAGTCTGTTCCTGTCCCAGTGCATGATGGGAACAGGGCAAACCAAACTACAAAAGCCAATTCTTTCACTGGGAAGGAAACAAGCTACCGGGGACCGGTTTCTGGCATTTCAGCCTCTTCGGCCCGGCTTGCTTGAATCCTGATGGTGCAATGAGCAAGGGACTCACATCTGAGTATACCCTTCCACGCTTAGGGTGGACAAAAATATTAACAACAAGGGGTGGTGAGGGACAGAGTCTCTGAATTAAACAGAATACTCTCACCCAGTCAAGAGATCAGGGCTAGATCCAACACCGTTTTTTAGCTCACTGCACCATCCCAGTTTCAGAACCTGGCTGTATGCAAATTAGTCTGTTCCTGTCCCAGTGCATGATGGGAACAGGGCAAACCAAACTACAAAAGCCAATTCTTTCACTGGGAAGGAAACAAGCTACCGGGGACCGGTTTCTGGCATTTCAGCCTCTTCGGCCCGGCTTGCTTGAATCCTGATGGTGCAATGAGCAAGGGACTCACATCTGAGTATACCCTTCCACGCTTAGGGTGGACAAAAATATTAACAACAAGGGGTGGTGAGGGACAGAGTCTCTGAATTAAACAGAATACTCTCACCCAGTCAAGAGATCAGGGCTAGATCCAACACCGTTTTTTAGCTCACTGCACCATCCCAGTTTCAGAACCTGGCTGTATGCAAATTAGTCTGTTCCTGTCCCAGTGCATGATGGGAACAGGGCAAACCAAACTACAAAAGCCAATTCTTTCACTGGGAAGGAAACAAGCTACCGGGGACCGGTTTCTGGCATTTCAGCCTCTTCGGCCCGGCTTGCTTGAATCCTGATGGTGCAATGAGCAAGGGACTCACATCTGAGTATACCCTTCCACGCTTAGGGTGGACAAAAATATTAACAACAAGGGGTGGTGAGGGACAGAGTCTCTGAATTAAACAGAATACTCTCACCTAGTCAAGAGATCAGGGCTAGATCCAACACCGTTTTTTAGCTCACTGCACCATCCCAGTTTCAGAACCTGGCTGTATGCAAATTAGTCTGTTCCTGTCCCAGTGCATGATGGGAACAGGGCAAACCAAACTACAAAAGCCAATTCTTTCACTGGGAAGGAAACAAGCTACCGGGGACCGGTTTCTGGCATTTCAGCCTCTTCGGCCCGGCTTGCTTGAATCCTGATGGTGCAATGAGCAAGGGACTCACATCTGAGTATACCCTTCCACGCTTAGGGTGGACAAAAATATTAACAACAAGGGGTGGTGAGGGACAGAGTCTCTGAATTAAACAGAATACTCTCACCCAGTCAAGAGATCAGGGCTAGATCCAACACCGTTTTTTAGCTCACTGCACCATCCCAGTTTCAGAACCTGGCTGTATGCAAATTAGTCTGTTCCTGTCCCAGTGCATGATGGGAACAGGGCAAACCAAACTACAAAAGCCAATTCTTTCACTGGGAAGGAAACAAGCTACCGGGGACCGGTTTCTGGCATTTCAGCCTCTTCGGCCCGGCTTGCTTGAATCCTGATGGTGCAATGAGCAAGGGACTCACATCTGAGTATACCCTTCCACGCTTAGGGTGGACAAAAATATTAACAACAAGGGGTGGTGAGGGACAGAGTCTCTGAATTAAACAGAATACTCTCACCCAGTCAAGAGATCAGGGCTAGATCCAACACCGTTTTTTAGCTCACTGCACCATCCCAGTTTCAGAACCTGGCTGTATGCAAATTAGTCTGTTCCTGTCCCAGTGCATGATGGGAACAGGGCAAACCAAACTACAAAAGCCAATTCTTTCACTGGGAAGGAAACAAGCTACCGGGGACCGGTTTCTGGCATTTCAGCCTCTTCGGCCCGGCTTGCTTGAATCCTGATGGTGCAATGAGCAAGGGACTCACATCTGAGTATACCCTTCCACGCTTAGGGTGGACAAAAATATTAACAACAAGGGGTGGTGAGGGACAGAGTCTCTGAATTAAACAGAATACTCTCACCCAGTCAAGAGATCAGGGCTAGATCCAACACCGTTTTTTAGCTCACTGCACCATCCCAGTTTCAGAACCTGGCTGTATGCAAATTAGTCTGTTCCTGTCCCAGTGCATGATGGGAACAGGGCAAACCAAACTACAAAAGCCAATTCTTTCACTGGGAAGGAAACAAGCTACCGGGGACCGGTTTCTGGCATTTCAGCCTCTTCGGCCCGGCTTGCTTGAATCCTGATGGTGCAATGAGCAAGGGACTCACATCTGAGTATACCCTTCCACGCTTAGGGTGGACAAAAATATTAACAACAAGGGGTGGTGAGGGACAGAGTCTCTGAATTAAACAGAATACTCTCACCCAGTCAAGAGATCAGGGCTAGATCCAACACCGGCCGAAGAAGGCTGAAATGCCAGAAACCGGCCCCCGGTAGCTTGTCTCCTTTCTGGTGAAGAATTGGCTTGGTAGTTTAGTCTGCCCTGTTCCCATGATGCACTGGGCCAGGGACAGACTGATTTGCATATAGCCAGGTTCTGAGCTGGGATGGGACAGTGAGATAAATAACGGTGATGGATCAAGCCCTGATCTTTGGACTGGGTAAGAGTGGTCTGTTTAACTCAGACACTCTGTTCATCACCACCCCCTTTTTGTAAATCGTTTTGGCCACTATAGGTGTGGCAGGGTATACTCAGACATGAGTCCCTTTCTCACTGCTCCATCAGGATTCAAGCAAGCCGGGCCGAAGAAGGCTGAAATGCCAGAAACCGGCCCCCGGTAGCTTGTCTCCTTTCTGGTGAAGAATTGGCTTGGTAGTTTAGTCTGCCCTGTTCCCATGATGCACTGGGCCAGGGACAGACTGATTTGCATATAGCCAGGTTCTGAGCTGGGATGGGACAGTGAGATAAATAACGGTGATGGATCAAGCCCTGATCTTTGGACTGGGTAAGAGTGGTCTGTTTAACTCAGACACTCTGTTCATCACCACCCCCTTTTTGTAAATCGTTTAATATCACGAGTGCATACTGCATCATCATTGCCAAGCAGGAGCCATTGAAGAAGGGATAGACTCCCGAAACCGGTCTGGCTGTACACGAACAGATGGTGACTGTTCTCTCTGCGTCTCCTGTTGCAGCTGCTCCTTAAAGAAAGGATCCAAATTTGACCATTCTTGTGGCTTCTTCCACTGAGGGCTAAACTCTTTGTTTGAATATTTTGCGGCTGAGCCCAGTCGCGGAAGCAAAGCCTGCCGCTTGCTGCGGACCCGTGATTGCGCCCAATGGTGCGATCAGTACACGGGGGAGTGGTGTCCAGAAGCAGCTGACCACAGACAAGAGGACACCCAGAGCCACATGCTCACCAGCCCACATGGGTTTTAATCGTACTTTTATTAACTGCCACAATGATGAACTCACACGAGGTAGATGGTGTATGCACTACAAGACCCAGAAGGACATTTCATCTGACCACGCCCTTGAAGGCAGGCTTTAATATCAAGAGTGCATACTGCATCATCATTGCCAAGCAGGAGCCATTGAAGAAGGGATAGACTCCCGAAACCGGTCTGGCTGTACACGAACAGATGGTGACTGTTCTCTCTGAGTCTCCTGTTGAAGCTGCTCCTTAAAGAAATGGATCCAAATGTTACCATTCTTGTGGCTTCTTCCACTGAGGGCTAAACTCTTTGTTTGAATATTTTGCGGCTGAGCCCAGTCGCGGAAGCAAAGCCTGCTGCTTGCTGCGGACCCGTGATTGCGCCCAATGGTGCGATCAGTACACAGGGGAGTGGTATCCAGAAGCAGCTGACCACAGACAAGAGGACACCCAGAGCCACATGCTCACCAGCCCACATGGGTTTTAATCATACTTTTATTAACTGCCACAATGATGAACTCACACGAGGTAGATGGTGTATGCACTACAAGACCCAGAAGGCCATTTCATCTGACCACGCCCTTGAAGGCACGCTTTAATATCAGGAGTGCATACTGCATCATCATTGCCAAGCAGGAGCCATTGAAGAAGGGATAGACTCCCGAAACCGGTCTGGCTGTACACGAACAGATGGTGACTGTTCTCTCTGTGTCTCCTGTTGCAGCTGCTCCTTAAAGAAATGGATCCAAATTTTACCATTCTTGTGGCTTCTTCCACTGAGGGCTAAATTCTTTGTTTGAATATTTTGCGTCTGAGCCCAGTCGCGGAAGCAAAGCCTGCCGCTTGCTGCGGACCCGTGATTGCGCCCAATGGTGCGATCACTACACGGGGGAGTGGTGTCCAGAAGCAGATGACCACAGACAAGAGGACACCCAGAGCCACATGCTCACCAGCCCACATGGGTTTTAATCGTACGAGGTAGATGGTGTATGCACTACAAGACCCAGAAGGCCATTTCATCTGACCACGCCCTTGAAGGCAGGCTTTAATATCACGAGTGCATACTGCATCATCATTGCCAAGCAGGAGCCATTGAAGAAGGGATAGACTCCCGAAACCGGTCTGGCTGTACACGAACAGATGGTGACTGTTCTCTCTGCATCTCCTGTTGCAGCTGCTCCTTAAAGAAATGGATCCAAATTTTACCATTCTTGTGGCTTCTTCCACTGAGGGCTAAACTCTTTGTTTGAATATTTTGCGGCTGAGCCCAGTCGCGGAAGCAAAGCCTGCCGCTTGCTGCGGACCCGTGATTGCGCCCAATGGTGCGATCAGTACACGGGGGAGAGGTGTCCAGAAGCAGCTGACCACAGACAAGAGGACACCCAGAGCCACATGCTCACCAGCCCACATGGGTTTAATCGTACGAGGTAGATGGTGTATGCACTACAAGACCCAGAAGGCCATTTCATCTGACCACGCCCTTGAAGGCAGGCTTTTATATCACGAGTGCATACTGCATCATCATTGCCAAGCAGGAGCCATTGAAGAAGGGATAGACTCCCGAAACCGGTCTGGCTGTACACGAACAGATGGTGACTGTTCTCTCTGCGTCTCCTGTTGCAGCTGCTCCTTAAAGAAATGGATCCAAATTTTACCATTCTTGTGGCTTCTTCCACTGAGGGCTAAACTCTTTGTTTGAATATATATATATATATATATACATATATATATATATATATATATATATATATATATATATATATATATATATTACCTACTGGCGGTCGCCAGTAGGTAGTTATAGTTAGGATTTTTTTTCAATGTTAAATCTCAAAATTCTATTTGGAATAACTTTGGCGCCGATTGACGAATCTGCCTGAAAATTTTCTGAAAATGGCCTCGCGGCGCCCCGGTCCTTCCCTGAAAGTTTGGGGGGGATATGTCAAGTGGGGGCCGAGATAAAAGGGGGGTCCCAAAACAGGTTTTCCCCATGTTAATTTCCATAGGGCGGTCGATTTCACTTTTAGCCCGAACGGCTGAATGGATTTACACCAAACTTGGCAAAATTGTAGGGACTGGTAGCCCGATGTGCTTTTGCTATGTCTCAAGATATGTGCTCCAGTGGATTTTGAGTAATTTAGGTTCAAAAATATATATATATCTATAGCCGCGCCCCGGTACGCGCACCGGGGAGCGTACCGGGCGCGCCACGCGACTTGCGCACGGAAAGCTGATTGGCTGTCGGTTGTCTGTAAACATTCTAAACAGTCCGGAGTGGCCGCCATCTTGTGTCTCGGTAGGATCGAGACATGAGAGGTGGCCAAAACAAAGGGGTAAAAGACCATAAGGGGGCAGAGTAGACACCCCCTGTCCCCTTAGGTTTGATGTGGGGGCCATTAAAGGGCCCCGCGGGGTCTCAATATTTATTTTATTTTTTTCGATTTTCGCGGGGGAAGCGCCCGGTATGCGCACCGGGGAGCGCACCGGGGAGCGTACTATGGGAAAAAAATCACTTAAAAATGTTTTATGTTTATGAATTGTTTTTTTTGTTTTTTTTTTATTTTATGTAAGTACCTACATGTAGGTACCAATGCAGAGACTTAAATTTAATGTACACCATCTCCTCTGTAGATATCCTGCATGTTGTTATTGAAGTTTTTGTGGTATATGGAATCCATAACACAGGAAAGCAGAAACAGATCTTTTAAGCACTCCCTGAGAATTTCTAGGGGATCATGGGTAGTCTATCCTGATCCCTTATGATGAAAAAGAGGTGTAAAATATACATAGGAGTTAATATAGTGGGAGAAATGTAGTAACTATGAGTAAACTTACTATGTAACAGAAAAAAAGTTGCACAGTATACTATAAGTCTCATTTTATAATATAATTATTTTGGTAATACTTCATGAATTACATATAAAAATGAATATTGTCTCAAACAATTTAAAATTATTAAATATAAATGTATTCCTCTGATTCTTTTTCATAATTTAATAAAACTTGTAACATAATATTGTCCGGTATTTCCTCATAATTATAAGTACATGATTCCATTTGTTCCAAACATTCTATAAACTGTTGATCCAAAGAGTCATCCATGAAATCAACTTTATCTTTTTGCTCTTCTGGATTTTCCACCTTTACTTCGATAGAAGTAACATTTGCTTGTTTTTCTCCTTCCATTTTCTTTCTGAAAATTGCATAAAAATTAACTATATTAGTAGAGTTAGGGTACTGTTGGGTTTAAGTTTAGACAGGTACTTTTGAGTTTTTAACAGTCAAGTAATTTTTGGGCAGTGTATGGTTTCAGGCAGGAAGTAGAGTTATTAAAAAGTGCATGTGATTAAGCCTAAGTAAATTCATAATTATACCAGAGAAGCCTAACTCAATCCATAACTATTACAGAGAAGTCTATCTCAATCTATAACTATTACAGAGGGATAGTATATAACTAACAGAATATTTTTTCTCAAATTAAATTAAAGTGCACAACATACTTCACTTTCCAAAATAACAACTTACCTTGGAGAAATCAGTTGAAGTTGTCAGTGTTATTTGTTTTCAAATGTACTTCTGGAAGCAGTAGTCAAAATGGCTGTGTTTCCCTCTCTTCTTTTATATATATTTTTGTACATAACCAATCAAATGTCAGGAAATAATCGTAGAAAATGAAAGAAACTTTTTAATTGGTTGTAAATTCTAACATTTCATATGTGTTTTTGTCATGTAATTTACCTCAGGATATTTAGACAGGCCTGTAGCCTAAATGTCTCAATGGAATTCCACCAAATTTGGGCAAATGGTAGGGACTGCTATGTAGTAAGGCTTATTCTATATTTGATGAAAGTGTCTCCAGTGGTTTTTCTGAAAATTACTTTCCCACCTTATTTTATGGAGCGCTTTCAGGTGCGCGCTCCGGTACGCGCACCGGCAGCGTAACGGAAGTCCTCCATTTTGTGTTTCGGTACAATCGAGACACAAGATGGAGGGCAAACAATGTTTGGTATGGCTAGAAGGGGGCACAGTAGAGACTTCTTGACCCTCTAGGTTTTCTGAGGGGGGCTTAGGAGGCTCATAAACGTAAAAAAAAGAAAGAATTCTTTAATTTTTCGCGGGGGAAGCGCCCGGTACGCGCACCGGTAAGCGTACCGAGGACCGTACTTTGGTGAAAAATAGTGAAAAAAGTTAGAAAAAGATAAACGTTTTGAATGATCAGAGGTAGGGTAGCTCTGAAAAGAGCTTTTGGGTTCTGTGGTTGAGTTAGGTACCTACAAGTAGGTTCTAATGCACAGTCTTAAATTCAGGAGGAATATTCTATTTCCCTCATCTGCTGAGAAGTGCACACCATCTCCTCTGTAGATGTCTTGCATGTTGTAACGCAAGTTGGTATTGTATATTGAACCCATTCCACAGTCTCTCATGTAAGCAGAAACAGATTTATTCACATGTTTCCGTGCTTTCTCAAATTGTGGACAAAATTGGTTGGAACAGTTCCATTTCTGTCTTTGGCATATATTTGAATATACCAAGGCAGTTTGTGGAAAAAGTGTCATCAATTGATGAAAGGTGTCCTTTAAGAGCATTGCCAGACCAACCCCAGTCATAGTGCCCAAATCATTTCCACCACAGTGCACTATTAAGAGGTCAGGGCTTGGCAGATGCAAAAAGGTTTTCACCAATGGTATCAATTTATGACATTTTAATCCTCTCTGGCCAATCCACTTGATTTCCACATTTGATAAATCAAGGTTGTGATAATTTCTGCTTGCTGCATACCTTTGAGCCCAGTGGATGTAGCTATGTCCTATTATCCATACAGAATACATGATGTGAGAAGGTTCTGGTGCAGTCAGATGAAGTGTAGGAATGAAATGGCAGTTGGAACAGTAGGAGTTTACAAAAAAATAATTGTGGAGTTTCACTGCTCTTGAATCACAAGCAATGATTGGTGGATTCAGATAGTTGAAAACTGAAAGTTAGGGTGCATGGTTGTGTTGTGTGAAAGAAGCAATTTGAATGGTTAAAAAAAGTCACTAAAAGCAAAAATACACTGGATAAGCTGGTGTATTGAGAGGTCAAACATCCTTGCTGAGTTAATTTGCAACATTGTACAATAAACTTTTGAACCTGAGAGTTCAGTTAGGAGGGTGTTGCTATGGTAACAGATAGAAAGATCTTAGAGGGGGAAGGGTGTTGGTTTGAAAATAGTGAGGGAAGACTTTTGATTGGTTGAATTAAGGCATAAGTGTACAAAGTTAGAGATTTTCTATGCCAGTCTTGGTTTCCGTGTATTGAGTGCACACTTTTTGCTCTGCTAAAGAGAAATTGGTGTGTGTGTCTGACACTGTTTTCAATCTCCCAAAGCATTTGTAAAGGTAAGTAATGATTTATTTAATTTAGATAGAGACTTGTTTGCTCTATGGAGAATATTTGGAAGCAGATAGTTATGTTTCAGAAGTCAAATTGTATGCTAGTATATAAGTCCTGTGTTGTGTTTCTAAAATGTTATACATAAAACGATTTTGGGTGCAAATGAATGGTATTTTCATTTGGCCCTTTTTTATGATTGCCTTGTGCAACTGGTGAATCACTTTGTACATGGGAAATAAGTGACGCTCTTGTGGCGCAAGGTCTTCATAAATAAGGCCCTGAGTTTGTTGGCTGTTGATTTGTTATTTGCTTTTTGATAATACTTATTATGAACATATGCAAGATAGTGGATTTGTATTTTGGGACACAGTGATCTTTCAAAGCTGATATTGAGTGGTTGTACATAGGTTCTGCGCAGTGTTTCTTAAATGTTATTAAAAAAACGATTTTTGGGTGCAATTGATTGGTATTTGCATTTGGCCCTTTTTTATGATTGCCTTGTGCAGCTGATGCATCACTTTAAACATGGGTAATAAGTGACGCACTGGTGGCGCAAGGCCTTCATAAATAAGGCCCTGACTTTGTTTGCTGTTGATTTGTTTTTGGATTTTTGATAATGCTTGATATCAACATTTGAAAGATAGAGGATTTGTATTTGGGGAAACAGTGACGTTTCAAAAGTGATATTCTGTGCTTGTACATAGGTTCTGCGCAGTGTTTTTTAAATGTTATTCAAAAAACGATTTTGGGTGCAAATGAATGGTATTTTCATTTGGCCCTTATTTATGATTGCCTTATGCAACTGGTGCATCACTTTATACATGGGAAATAAGTGACACTCTTGTGGCGCAAGGCCTTCATAAATAAGGCCCTGACTTTGTTTGCTGATATTGAGTGGTTGTACATAGGTTCTGCGCAGTGTTTCTTAAATGTTATTCAAAAAACGATTTTTGGGTGCAATTGATTGGTATTTTCATTTGGCCCTTATTTATGATTGCCTTATGCAACTGGTGCATCACTTTATACATGGGAAATAAGTGACACTCTTGTGGCGCAAGACCTTAATAAATAAGGCCCTGACTTTGTTTGCTGATATTGAGTGGTTGTACATAGGTTCTGCGCAGTGTTTCTTAAATGTTATTCAAAAAACTATTTTTGGGTGCAATTGATTGGTATTTGCATTTGGCCCTTTTTTATGATTGCCTTATGCAACTGGTGCATCACTTTATACATGGGAAATAAGTGACACTCTTGTGGCGCAAGGCCTTCATAAATAAGGCCCTGACTTTGTTTGCTGATATTGAGTGGTTGTACATAAGTTCTGCGCAGTGTTTCTTAAATGTTATTCAAAAAACGATTTTTGGGTGCAATTGATTGGTATTTGCATTTGGCCCTTATTTATGATTGCCTTGTGCAGCTGATGCATCACTTTAAACATGGGTAATTAGTGACGCACTGGTGGCGCAAGGCCTTCATAAATAAGGCCCTGACTTTGTTTGCTGTTGATTCGTTTTTGGATTTCTGATAATGTTTGATATCAACATTTGAAAGATAGAGGATTTGTATTTGGGGAAACAGTGACGTTTCAAAAGTGATATTCTGTGCTTGTACATAGGTTCTGCGCAGTGTTTTTTAAATGTTATTCAAAAAACGATTTTGGGTGCAAATGAATGGTATTTTCATTTGGCCCTTATTTATGATTGCCTTATGGAACTGGTGCATCACTTTATACATGGGAAATAAGTGACACTCTTGTGGTGCAAGGCCTTCATAAATAAGGCCCTGACTTTGTTTGCTGATATTGAGTGGTTGTACATAGGTTCTGCGCAGTGTTTCTTAAATGTATTCAAAAAACGGTTTTTGGGTGCAATTGATTGGTATTTGCATTTGGCCCTTTTTTATGATTGCCTTGTGCAGCTAATGCATCACTTTAAACATGGGAAATAAGTGACGCACTGGTGGCGCAAGGCCTTCATAAATAAGGCCCTGACTTTGTTTGCTGTTAATTTGTTTTTGGATTTTTGATAATGCTTGATATCAACATTTGAAAGATAGAGGATTTGTATTTGGGGAAACAGTGACGTTTCAAAAGTGATATTCTGTGCTTGTACATAGGTTCTGCGCAGTGTTTTTTAAATGTTATTCAAAAAACGATTTTGGGTGCAAATGAATGGTATTTTCATTTGGCCCTTATTTATGATTGCCTTAAGCAACTGGTGCATTACTTTATACATGGGAAATAAGTGACACTCTTGTGGCGCAAGGCCTTCATAAATAAGGCCCTGACTTTGTTTGCTGATATTGAGTGGTTGTACATAGGTTCTGCGCAGTGTTTCTTAAATGTTATTCAAAAAACGATTTTTGGGTGCAATTGATTGGTATTTGCATTTGGCCCTTTTTTATGATTGCCTTGTGCAGCTGATGCATCACTTTAAAAATGGGTAATAAGTGACGCACTGGTGGCGCAAGGCCTTCATAAATAAGGCCCTGACTTTGTTTGCTGTTGATTTGTTTTTGGATTTTTGATAATGCTTGATATCAACATTTGAAAGATAGAGGATTTGTATTTTGGGAAACAGTGACGTTTCAAAAGTGATATTCTGTGCTGTATATAGGTTCTGTGCAGTGTTTTTTAAATGTTATTCAAAAAACGATTTTGGGTGCAAATGAATGGTATTTTCATTTGGCCCTTATTTATGATTGCCTTATGCAACTGGTGCATCACTTTATACATGGGAAATAAGTGACACTCTTGTGGCGCAAGACCTTCATAAATAAGGCCCTGACTTTGTTTGCTGATATTGAGTGGTTGTACATAGGTTCTGCGCAGTGTTTCTTAAATGTTATTCAAAAAACGATTTTTGGATGCAATTGATTGGTATTTTTATTTGGGTCTTATTTATGATTGTCTTGTGGCGCCAGTATGTCACTTTTAATATGGGTTGCACTTGTGGTGCAAGGCCTTCATAAATAAGGCCCTGAGTTGCTGTTGTATAAACTTAAATATGTTGCAATTTATTGTTTATATTGTTTGCTTTTTGACATTACTTTGTTGTTTGCTAATAGTGGTCTTTCATGTGTTTTTTTTTTCAGAACAACAGATTCAAATCAACTTCTGAAAAGCAAGCAAAAATGCCTTCAAGGCAAAGAATTATCAAAAATACCATATGAAAAGGAGAACATCAACAACAGAATTTATGGAATCCTCTACAACAACTACTATAAAAAACACCAGAAAAGCTTCTGGTAAGCCAATTAAGTATTTTCTTTGCAACATATGTCGTAGAAAAAGAAATGATATTGCTAATGTGAATATTCAGAAAAAGTCAACAAATCTAAAAAGGAAGGAGAGGCCCACAAAAAATGTCTCGATTGGAGCAGGAGAGGAGAGAATGGATAGCAATAGAAGGGTAAATCAATTTAGGGACATTCGTAGGCGAATGTTTCGCAATAGGGTAATTTTAAATTTGCTAAAAAATGATAAGAAAAGTAAACTGAGAGCTGCTTTTTACAAGAAAAAGAAAAGTGTAGAAAAGATTGTTGATCAGGCTTTTGAAGTTAAGAAAAAATTATTTATTTTAGTAATCAATAGAATTAGGATACTTAATAAGGCAATTGATGTTTTCAAATCGAACAGTAGATGGAAAAGAATTATTAATCGGAGTAATTTTTGTGAAGTATTTTCTGGTGAATGGATGCATAGTTCAAGTTCTGAGCCGTTTTTCAATGAGGAGAGTTACTTTCACGAAAATGATTTGGTGCATGCAGTTGACACCAGTGGTCGAGCATATGAGGTGAAAGATGGTTGTGTGATGAAAAAAGAGAAACTTGTATCTAGAGATGCAGAAGAGGTGTTAGCTGATAAAGTTTTAGGGAGACGTACTAATGGTCCAGTGTACACATGGAAGTGCAGTAGTATTTGTAGTGTGCGACAGGATTCAATCGATTTGCTTCGAAATTTCTTACGTACATCATATAGTAACAAACAAAAAATGAAGATCTTGCAAGAGTTAGATCCTTGCAGAGTGAGAGAAAGCACAGGTTTGCATGGGCATTCACTAGCTTGTCTTTCTAGAAAAGTATGTCAGAGTGTTTTTCATCATTTTAGGATGTTAGCAGTGCATCATAATAAGGTGAGGAAATTAGTGAGAAAGTTGTATTATGCAAAAAGTCCAGCACTTAAGCTTAAACAGTTAAACATTGCTCTTTTGCATGGATCTGAAGTGGATGTGAAGACTATTTGTGAGGAAATTGAGTTTTGTTATTTTGGGAACAAAGAGGACAGTGTAGAAATAGATATAGTAATGGATGGTAATGTGGAAGATAATGGACAGATTTCAAGTATAGAAAAGTTTGACGAGGAAATTACCAAGTTTAAGGTGAAATCAAGTGAAAGGCCTAATTTAACTTGTGTGTGTTGTCGACGGACTCATTATAAGATTCAGACTAGGTTAGTTGATTTATATACAAAAAGTGAATTGGAAAATAATAGTGAATGGAAGGATTTTGTAAGTTATTTGTTGGTGGAGAATTCTTTCGATTTGAGTTTTGGTCAGCGTATTTGTAATTATTGTTTAAAAAAATTAAATGAAAATAGAATGCTTGCTAGAGCAGTTCATAATAATCTTCAGTTGATAGATATTCCTTCTGAATTGATGGATCTAAATACTTATGAATCTATTTTGATTCAATGCGTCCATCCTTTTCAGGCTATTGTACGCATGGAGCCTAAGACAGGGAAATTGCCTCCATCAGATTTACAGAGAGGATTAAAGGGAAGAATTGCTTATTTGCCTCTAGATGTAAAGAAAAATATTGATACAATTGGTGTAGAAAGAGTAGAAGAGGATCCTCTAGTTATTCTAGTTAATGGGGTTCCGACAAAGAGTAAGAAAATCTGGCAAGATTTAGTGGATGTTAGAAAAGTCAAAAAGACAACGTTGTATTTGGTCAAAAACAATGAGTACTACAAAGATGTAAGTGTTGGAGCAGAGGAAACAGCTACAGAAGAAGACAGTGATTGTTCAGTTGGTCAAATTGAAAAAAGTTGATGTGTCTAGAAGTGAAGAAATATATGAACATTATACTGTTCATCCTTTGCATTCCAAAGAAGTAATGGGAAATGCAATTGACTTGTTTCAAATGAAAGCAGCAAAAGGAAGTCCCATTAGTGTATGGGAAGAAAGTTTGGAAGCTCGTTGTTTTCCACAATTATTTCCAACACGTCGTGGTGGACGATATGATGATCGACCAGTTCAAATTCCTGCAGCTGAATACCGGACTCTAAGATTATATGCTGAAGATCCAAGGTTTCGTCAATGCATTCCATATTTGTTTCATCTACTGTTTGAAAGTGATTTGTCTGGGCTTTCTTATGCAGTTAATCATATACTAAAAAGTGGAGCTCATTTGCAAAATGTTTCTCAAGGGACTTTATGGAGAAAGTTAATCTGCAAGATAGTATTTTGGAATCTCAGCTAATCAATCTCATGGCATGTCAACGTGAAACCAATGAGTATTGGTTCCGTCGTCATGGAGAATTGAAATGTATGCTAAGAAACTTAGGAACTCCTACATGGTTCCTCACTCTTAGCTGTGCTGAGTATGCATGGGATGACTTACTTGAATTTCTATGAGAGGCAAATGGAAACATACCAAATTTTGGGCCCGATGTAGGTAAATCCCATTTACCGATTTTGAAATACCGAATCCTACCAATTTGGTATTTCAAAATCGGTAAATGGTATGTAGGTCCCAACATCTGGATTCGTTACCGAATCCTTAACAATTCTTTAATTACCGATTCGGTAAATACCGAATCGGTAATGCCCATTCATTCCTATGGGCTTTGAAGCCCATAGGAATGATTAGGCATTACCGATTCGGTATTTGCCGAATGGGTAATTAAAGAATTCACAAGGGTGCAGGGGGTGTCACTTTGACACCCTCTGGCACCCCCAAAACAGGCACAGGTGCCATGTGGCAGGCATACCTGCCCTAAGGGCAGGTCTGCCTGTCACATGACATAGGTGTGCATGCACACATGTGCATGCACAGCGGAATCGGTATTTTACCATGGATTTGTATTCCATGGTAAAATACCGATTCTGTAAGCCATGTGCAGAAGGTACATTGCCTACCTACATTGCATTTTCGGTAATTTCACCGAATCGGTAAATATTACCGAATCGGTAATTATTTTACCGATTCGGTACATATTACCGAATCGGTAAATTTACCGATTCGGTAATGATACCGATTCGGTAAAATTACCGAAAATGTGCCCCTACATCTCAATAGCCCTTTACCGATCGGAAACGGCCGAAAATCGGTATTTTCGGCCGATTCCGATCGGTAAAGGGCTACCTACATCTGGCCCATAGAATTGAAAACACCTGGAGAACTGTGTTCTTTGGATATAGTGAATGTTTGCAGATATTTTAATCATAGATTTGAAGCTATGATGTCTTTTATTACCAACAAAAAAAATCCTCCCTTTGGAGAGGTTTTGGATTTCTTTTGGAGGAAGGAATATCAAGCGAGAGGTGCTCCTCATATACATATGTTGTTGTGGATTAAAGATGCACCCAAATTTGGATCAGATTCAGATGAAACAGTGATGAGTTTCATTGAAGAGTATTCAACATGTGCTGTTCCAAAATCTACTGTAGAAAACAGTTTAAGGCAACAAGTTTTACGTTTTCAATCTCATCATTGTGGAAAGTACTGTCGTCGAAAATTTAAAAACAAGGAAAAGTACTACACGAAATGTCGTTTTGCATTTCCACGACCAGTGATTTCCAAGGGAAGAGTAAATAATTTGATGTCATCTCTACGACATACTGTGACGAGGAAATCTCCCAAAAATACATACAATTTGAAAAGAAATGAAGAATCTAAGTACATCAACGATTACAACCCAGTGATTTTGTCCATGTGAATGCTAACATGGATATTCAGTTCGTTGCTGACAACTCTATTGCTGTGGCTCGATATGTGACATCTTACATCACCAACAAAGAAAAGACAGAACTGAAGGAAATGTGGGAGGACATTTCACATGAAAAGAGTCAAAGCAAGAAATTATACAGTTTCAGTCTGAAGATGTTGTCGCATCGAGAAATTGGAGCATATGAATGTTCTGATCGGTTATCATCAGCAAGTCTCTATGCCAAATCAAGAACAATCATTTGGGTGAGTCTAGGTCTTGCTGCAACACGAAACCGAGTTTTGAAATCTGTACAAGAAATTGAATATTTGGCGGAGAAAGAACCAAACAGTACAGATATTTTGAATACAAATATGTTGGATACATACTATCCAAATAGAAGTACTCACCTTGAGAACACTTGTTTGTATGAAGTTCTGCAAAACTACAGTTATAAGAGGAACATCACAGAAGATATCAATAATGGAAAATATGCAGTCATTGGCTATGAAGGATGTCTAGTGAAGCAGAAAAAAGGCCATTTGGTTAATCATCGAAAATTGAGTTGTGAAGCTCCAGACAAAAGAGAATTTTACTATTTAGCTCTTTTGCAACTCTTTAAGCCATGGCGTACAGAAGAGGAACTACTTGGAGATTTTCTCTGTTATGAAGACTCTTTTAATGCAACTAAGGATACCATAGAATGTCCTATTTTTCTAAATTATCTGCAAATGTTGAATGAAGAAATGGAGCAAGAAACCACAATTGCTGAAGAGATAGCTAGAGACAGTTCTCAAGATAGTCAGAGTTCTACTTCATTGTGTCAGGATCCACTAGGAGGACCTATTATCCAAAATGAAGCTGCCACTGCCATGGATGAGGTGGAAAGAGCTATGGAACAAGCTCAAGAGGATGGAGTTAACTTAGAAGATTTGGTAAAGCAACTAAACGTTGAGCAGAAAAAGATATATGATGAAGTCACAGAGCAGATTGAACATGGATTCAGACATGAGAAAAAAGAGTGCTCATGTACATCATTTGACCCTGTCCGACTGTACGTAAGTGGAGAAGCGGGGACAGGAAAAAGTTTTCTAATTAAAGCCATTGCAAGTTATCTGCAGAAAAGGACTGATTCACCGCTGTCTTGTGTTGTTACTGCTCCAACTGGTCTGGCTGCACATAATATTAAAGGGATTACTCTACATCGTTTACTGATGCTGCCAGTTGAGCATGATAATAAATTGCATTACAACAAGTTATCTGGAGATGCGTGTTCTGAAGTTTCAAGAGTCTTGAAGAAAATGAAACTTCTTATCATTGATGAAGTAAGCATGGTCTCAAATCTATTGCTTGCTTTTGTGCATTTGAGAATGAAAGAAATTCTTAGAACAGAGTATGATGTGTTATTTGGAGGAAAACACATTATTGTTTTTGGAGATCTATTGCAGTTGACTCCAGTAAAAGGACAACCAGTGTTTAAAATGCTCAGACATGAAGATACCAGGAAATCCCTTGGAAGCATTGGAAACGTTAATATATGGTTAAATTTTAAATATGCTGAACTGCTTCAAAATATGCGACAGGCAAAGGATGAAGATTATAAAAATATTCTACAAGATGTAAGAATTGGAAAAGTAAGCGAGCTTGGGAAAAAAGCTTTACATGGTCGATTAATTTCAAATTTGTATCCAAATGAAAACATTCTTCCAGAGAATATTTTTAAAAAAATGACTGAGAAGAAATCTGGGATATGTTTGATGCCAACTCTGCAAGAATGTTCCATCTTCAACAACAAAATGTTAGAGTTAGAAAATGAAGAGATTGTGAAACTGGAAGCAATAGATAAAATAGAGCATATGGGTGCAACAATTGTTTTGTCTGAAAATTTGAAAACTAAATTGGATTCATTAGAGAAAAGTATTTCTAAAACAGCTGGTTTTGAAAAGACTCTGAATGTGTGTTTAAATTGTCCTATCATTTTGAGAAGGAATTTAAATGTTGAAAGAGGTCTGGTAAATGGAGCAATGGGTTATGTTGTTGATTTTGTGAATTACAGAAATAGAGATGGAATTGAATTTTTAAAAATAAAATTTGATGGCATTGAACAAGTACAACAAATAAGTCGTGGTTCTGCTAGATTTGTGAAGTGAAGTAGTGTGGCTCACTGGTTAGAGGCGGCAGACCCAAGAGCAGAGGACGGCCCGGGACCAGGGTTCGATTCCCGGCGCGGCAGGTTTCTGGACCAGGGTCAGCGGACTCGATAATTCTCTCGCCTCGGTGCCCACTCTGATCAGCGATCACACCCGGCAACTCTGGGCATTAGCTTGCCTCATCTTCACTAACGGCCCCACCAGACCGCCGGGGATGCCTGGTCTCACCCTGGAGATACCCATTAAGGGACCATCTCTCAGGGAAGCCAGGAAGGGTTTCGCAGCGGTCGAAGCGCCTTGGGACCCGACGGGTAAGTAGTGCGCTATTTAAATGCCTATACATACATACTTGTAAAAGACTTATATGTTCGCCGAAAACAGTTTCCTGTTTGTTTGGCATATGCAGTAACAATTCATAAATCTCAAGGTTTAAGTGTAGATAATGCTTTGGTGAACATTGGAAGATCTGTGTTTAAAGAGGGTATGGCATATGTGGCATTATCCCGAGTCAGAACTTTATCAGGATTGTACTTGATTGAGTGTGATGAGACAAAAATTTGTGCATATCTAGATTGTGTTAAAGAATACAATAGGTTAAGAAGAGAATATGCTCCACTATTGCCTCAATATCCTCTGTTTGAAAAACGTGTGGTAGGCCGAAAAAGAAAAAATGAGGATAATTTCAGTGAGGTAGTTGCAAAAAGACAAAAAATAGAGAAAACTGTAATTGAAAACAGGAAGAAAAAGAATTGTGAAGAAAATGTTGTTGGATTTCAGTTTGAAAATAGTTCTGGTGTCAACTGCTATGCTAATGTAGTGGTTAATGTTGTTTTTTTTATTAAAAGTTTACAAGAACAGATTGTTGAAAATCGGTATCAAAGATTGTGTGGTTTATTGAATTCTGTGTTTGAGAAATGTGGCAGTGATACAGCAGAAATAGAAAGTGTAACAGAAATTCGAAATATTTTAGATATGTGTTCTGGTCAAGATAAATTTTCACAGAACATTCAGCAGGATTGTCAGGAATGTTTAATGTATATGTTTGGTGTTTTGGAAGATGAAGGTGTAGATGTAGATAATCTTTTCAGCCTTTCTTATCAATACCAGCATGACTGCCACAATTGTAGTTTATCAAGTACTACTAGAATAGACACTGAAAGATTTATATATTTGACTTTACCTGACTGTAAATCAGTGTCATTTAAAAATCTAATTAAAGCAGCAGATCATAATATGGTGTGTACCCAATGTAACTGTACAATGCTGTCCATATTATTTATACAAAGTTATGGGCAGTATATCATTTTAGTTTTCCAACGATGTAGACCTGATGGAACTAAATTGACAACTTCTATCAAAAATGTTGTGGCTTCTCAGTTATCAATTTCAGGAAGAACCTTTACAACTGAAGCTATTATTTATCATGACGGTTCTTCGACAACCTCAGGACATTATACATGCTACTTAAAATCTGAAAAAGGATGGAGTTACTGCAATGATTCTCATTTAACTTATAAACAACATTTGCCTTATGACTCTACAAATTCTTATCTAGTGTTTTTAAAACCAAAGTTTTAGTAAAGGGAATTGGCCTTTGAAGTCGGGAATAGATACTAAAAGTTAGTTAGTTAGTTAGTTAATCTAATATTTTAAATTATTTATCTCATGTAGATACTTTAAGTGGATCTCAAAGTAAAAAATACTGATATATCTGACACAAATTGGCCGTGAGGAAAGTGTAAGGTATGATGTTCTTAGATCTTTTTTCATAGGAAGTCGATGAAATGGAAGTTATAGAGCACAGCAGACTTTTTTCCACCAAAAGGACCTTCACTATCTTCTATTTGGCCTCACGGAAAAGTAAGTGAATCAAAGATTAGTGTACATATATGAGATGTATGTTTGAATGGGTTTTTTTAAACACAATCTTTTAGATTGTGTTTTTTTTTCCCGCTGTTATATGATGAAGACTTTGAACTCACTAATTTAAGTGAAATTCAATATATTCTGAGAACAGCAAAAATAAATAATGTAACATATTGTAGAAGTTATTGTGTAGTTTGCATTGTGTAATTTATTTTATGTTCACATTGTCTCACACTCATTTTCCTTTTTCACCCTTATTTACCTCTCTTTACTAATTTACACTCTTTTTTCATCGCTGTTTCTTTACTGCACTTCATTCACAACTTCTCAATCTAATTGGAACTGTCTGCATTTCCTCTCTTCCTTCCACCACTTTTTTTCTTTTTCATATTCTCTCAGTACCACTGCTTTAGTTTTCTTACCCTCTCTTTCTTTTTCCCCTTTTTTTTTCCTTTCGCACTCATTGTACTGTAGTTCACTTATTTCTTCCTTTTGTTTTTCTGTGTACTTACTCTCTCACTCCTGTTTTATCCATCGTTCTATAATAACCTCATTCCTTTCATCCCTTCACTCTGTGACTTCACTTCACTCACTCTCAGTCATCTTCTATTCCTCTTTTTTATTAATAGTTTCTCATTCAGACTCCTCTCCTTTTCACTCATTTTCCTTTTACTTTCTTATCTTTACTGATTTTGTTTTGATATCTTACATTCTTTTAGTATCTTACTTACCTTTAGGAATTTGTTCTCTTTCTATTTCTTTTTCCTTCTTTTTTCTCTTTCTACATTACTTTCTTTCTGTTTTTGTATCCTTCACTATTGCTTCATTTCTTAGTAAACTTTTGTAGATTTTTAAACCTCATGAACTGTTTCTTCTATTTTATTATATATTTTTAAGTAATTATAACATGTTTTTTCTTTTATCTTTCACAGATACAAGTTTTCATTAATTATATGGTAAGTGTGTTTACAAAATGTTTTTGGTTATCACCTTTTGTTTTATTTTCAATATTTTTCTCTCACCCTACCTCACCCCTGTTTCCTTACTTTGCTTCCCTCACTTATTCTTATCCTCCATGTTTACTTCCTACCACATTCAACTTCTTTCAGTACCTCTGCTTATCCACACTCCTTCACTTACCTTTTGTACTGGTTCACTTAGTCCCTTTGTGACACTCCTTCTTTTACTCTCTCTCTTCTTTCTCTCTGTTACTCCCCATGTCTTACCCTTATTCACTTATATGTACCCTCTTTCACTCCTCTTTACTTACACTCACTGCTATTTTCTTTCCCTCCGTCACCGCTGTTCCTTTTCTCTGGTTCCGTCACTATCTGTCATTCCCCATACTTAACTGTCCTTCCTTTTACTTTCATCATCCATTCACATTCTCCCAGAACCTCTGCTTTAGTCTTCTTCCTATTTCTTCTCTTCTTTTGTTCCCTTATTCTTTTTCTTTTTCTCAGTTACTTCCTCTTATACTTTTTCTCTGTTTTACTATCTATTACACAGTCCCTCTGTGTTCCTCCCTCTAGCTCTCTTTCTCTTAACACCACTCTCTCTGTCCCCATTCCTCATAGTTCTTTTTTTTGTTGGTGCGCTGACGGGACGCGCACCGGTACGCGCACCGGAGCGTTCACCGGTGAAAGCACTGGGAGCGCTCCAGAGACGAATATATAAAAAAAAATACTATTTTAAAACAAAAACTAATATTATAATATACATTATAGTGTTCATTTTTATAAAAACATACCTTTCTCAGCTATAGACATTTTTGAAAAAATAAGCTTAGAAATGTACTAAAAAGTACATAGGTATGAAGCCCTATAAAAAGTTAAAAATTAGCATTAAAAAAACCTATGAAATTCACTGAAAAAAACCAGAGGTTTCACACCAGTTATAGTTAGAAATTAGCATTAAAAAAACATATGAAATTCACAGAAAAAACCAAAGGTTTCACACCAGTTATAGTTAGAAATTAGCATTAAAAAACCTATGAAATTCAAAAAAAAAAACAGAGGTTTCACACCAGTTATAGTTAGGAATTAGCATTTAAAAAACCTTTGAAATTCACTGAAAAAACCAGAGGTTTCACACCAGTTATAGTTAGGAATTAGCATTTAAAAAACCTTTGAAATTCACTGAAAAAACCAGAGGTTTCACACCAGTTATAGTTAGGAATTAGCATTTAAAAAACCTATTAAATTCACTGAAAAAACCAGAGGTTTCACACCAGTTATAGTTAGCTGGAAATTTTACTGACATAAAACCATTGAAATTCCCACGTTATAGTTAGTTGGACTCACTATAACTTGCGCGTGTAATGCACTGCTGATGACATCACATATTACATCACTCATGACATGGTCAGTTACATCACTCATGACATCACTGATGACACCATCCTTGTGACACAGTGACAGACCTCCTCTCACTGTAAAGTAACCTTTGAAACACATATTCAAAAATAGAAACTAACATTTTCAAAAAAGTGGATATACCCATACCAGTTACAACAACCAATTCAGTAATTTCACCATCTATATACAAATTCACACATTCACCAACAGTTTTATATATTCACTCATACATTTACTCACTCATCATATGTAGTGATACCCCTATTCATCCTGTTACACACCGACAGTCATCAAAAAGTTACTCACACATATACTCACACATGCAAATAAACTAATAAACATCCATTTATTTGCATATACAGATTTACACACACTACCACCTTACTTCTAAGGAAACTTACACATATGTACTCTCTTAAACAACCACTTATAGAAACACATACTTATTTAAACAGGAACTCTTACAATCTCTCACTTTCACATATACTGACTTATATAAATCAATACTCACATATACTAGATTAAAATATATCTTGTTACTGATAAACACACTAGTGAGACAGGCATTCAATCACTAACACACACATATACACACTCATCCACTCATACAGTCCTGCACGTATGCAGTTTTCAAAAAACATACAAACAGTGAGTCAGTCATTGATACATCTATGTGCTAAGTAACACCCCCACCAAACTATACAGACACTCATACTGATACTAAAAAACATATAATAACCCATATACACACACATGTAGCTACTCATCAACCCATACAGCCACTTATACACAAAGTGAAACACTGATACATATATTTAAATATATAAATATTACTCGCCAATATATGTATTCACTAAGATACACTTAATAAGCCAGTTAACCAATCATTTAAAAAAAAAAACATTAATTAAGACAATAATTTAAACATTTATTCTTCCCTCGACCTTTACATATACATATATAAAACATATTTATTTTTCAGAAAGACACACATTCACTTGATGGTGTCATCAGTGATGTCATGAGTGATGTCACTGACCATGTCATGAGTGATGTAATATGTGAAGTCATCAGCAGTGCATTGCACGCGCAAGTTATAGTGAGTCCGACTAACTATAACGTGGGAATTTTTCAGAAAGACACACATTCACTGGATGGTGTCATCAGTGATGTCATGAGTGATGTCACTGACCATGTCATGAGTGATGTAATATGTGAAGTCATCAGCAGTGCATTGCACGCGCAAGTTATAGTGAGTCCGACTAACTATAACGTGGGAATTTCAATGGTTTTATGTCAGTAAAATTTCCAGCCAACTATAACTGGTGTGAAACCTCTGGTTTTTTCAGTGAATTTAACAGGTTTTTTAAATGCTAATTCCTAACTATAACTGGTGTGAAACCTCTGTTTTTTTCAGTGAATATATATATATATATATATATATATATATATATATATATATATATATATATATATATATATATATATATATATATATATATATATATATATATATATTACCTACTGGCGGTCGCCAGTAGGTAGTTATAGTTAGGATTTTTTTCAATGTTAAATCTGAAAATTCTATTTGGAATAACTTTGGCGCCGGTTGACGAATCTGCCTGAAAATTTCCTCAAAATGGCCTCGCGGCGTTCCGGTCCTTCCCTGAAAGTTTGGGGGGGATTCGTCAAGCGGGGGCCGAGATAAAAGGGGGGTCCCAAAACGCGTTTTCCCCATGTTAATTTCCATAGGGCGGTCGATTTCACTTTTAGCCCGAACGGCTGAATGGATTTGCACGAAACTTGGCAAAATTGTAGGGACTGGTAGCCCGATGTGCCTTTGCTATGTCTCAAGATATGTGCTCCAGTGGATTTTGAGTAATTAAGGTTCAAAAAAATATATATATCTATAGGCGCTCTCCGGTGCGCGCACCGGAGTGCGCTCCAGGCGCGACACGCGACTTGCGCGCAGAAAGCTGATTGGCTCTCGGGTGTCTGTAAACATTCTAAACAGTCCGGTGCGGCCGCCATCTTGTGTCTCGGTAGGATCGAGACACGAGAGGTGGCCAAAACAAAGGGGGAAATGACCATAAGGGGGCAGAGTAGACACTCCCTGTACCCCTAGGTTTGATGTGGGGGCCATTAAAGGGCCCCGCGGGGTCTCACCCCCTTTTTTTTTTTTCGATTTTCGCGGGGGAAGCGCCTGGTGCGCGCACGGGGGAGCGTATCGAGGAGGGTACTATTGAAAAATAATCACTTTAAAACATTGTATGTTTATTAATTGTTTTTTTTTATTTTTTTATTTTATGTAAGTACCTACATGTAGGTACTAATGAAGAGACTTAAATTTAATGTTCACCATCTTCTTTGTAGACATCTTGCATGTTGTTATTGTATTTTTTGTGGTATATGGAATTCATAACATAGTCTGTCTGGAAAGGAGAAAGATCTTTTAAGCACTCCCTGAGAATTTCTAGGGGATCATGAGTAGTCTATCCTGCTCACTTATGAAAATGAGGTGTAAAATATTCATATGAGATAATATAGTGGGAGAAAGGTAGTAACTATGAGTAAACTTACTATGTAACAGAAAAATAGTTGAACAGTATACTATAAGTCTCACTTTATATTTTAAACATTTTTGGTAATACTTTATGAGTTACATATAAAAAAGAATATTGTCTGAAACAATTGAAATTATTAAAGATAAATTTATTCCTCTGATTCTTTTTCATAATTTAATAAAATTTCTAACATAATATTGTCCGGAATTTCCTCATAATTATATGTACATGATTCCATTTCTTCCAAACATTCTATAAACTGTTCATCCAAAGAGTCATCCATGAAATCAACTTCTTTTTTTTGATCTTCTGGTTTTTCCACCTTTACTTTGATAGAAGTATCATTTGCCTGATTTTCTCCTTCCATTTTCTTTCTGAAAATTGCATACAAATTAACTATATTAGTAGAGTTAGGGTACTGTATACCAGAGAAGCCTAACTCAATCCATAACTATTACAGAGAAGTCTATCTCTATCTCTAACTATTAAAGAGGGATAGCATATCACTAACAGAATATTTTTTCAGAAATAAACTTAAAGTGTACAATATACTTCCATAATTAGAAGTTACCTTAGAGAAATTAGTTGAAGTTGTCAGTGAAATTTGTTTTCAAGTGTACTTCTGGAAGCAGTAGTCAAAATGGCTGTGTTTCCCTCTCTTCTTTTATATATATTCTTGTACTTAACCAATCAAACGTCAGGAAATAATCGTAGAAAATGAAAGATACTTTTTAATTGGTTGTAAATTCTAACATTACAAGTGTGTTTTTGTCATGTAATTTACCTCAGGATATTTAGACAGGCCTGTAGCCTAAATGTCTCAATGGAATTTCACCAAATTTGGGCAAATGGTAGGGACTGCTATGTAGTAGGGCCTATTCTATATTTGATGAAAGTGTCTCCAGTGGTTTTTTTGTAAATTGCTTTCCCACCTTTTTTTATCGAGCGCTTACCGGTGCGCGCTCTTTTACGCGCACCGGCAGCGTTACGGGAGTCCTCCATTTTGTGTTTCGGTACAATCGAGACACAAGATGGAGGGTAAACAATGTTCGGAATGGATAGAAGGGGGAACTGTAGAGACTTCTTGACCCTCTAGGTTTTCTGAGGGGGGCTTAGGAGGCTCATAAACGTAAAAAAAAAAAAAAAAATTCTTTAATTTTCCACGGGGGTAGCGCCTGGTGCGCGCACCTTTAAGCGTACCCGAAAGCGTACTTTGGTGAAAAATAGTGAAAAAAGTTAGAAAAAAATAAACGCTTTGAATGATCAGAGTTAGGGTAGCTCTGAAAAGAGCTTTTGGGTTCTGTGGTTGATTTAGGTACCTACAAGTAGGTTCCAATACACATTCTTAAATTCAGGAGGAATATTCTATTCCCCTCATCTGAGAAGTGCACTCCATCTCCTCTGTAGATGTCTTGCATGTTGTAACGCAAGTTATTATTGTATATTGAACCCATTCCATAGTCTCTCATGTAAGCAGAAACAGATTTATTCACATGTTTCCGTGCTTTCTCAAATTGTGGACAAAATTGGTTGGACCAGTTCCATTTCTGTCTTTGGCATATATTGGAATATACCAAGGCAGTGTGGGGAAAAAGTATCATCAATTGATGAAAGGTGTCCTTTAAAAGCATTTCCAGACCTACCCCAGTCAATGTGCCTAGATCGTTTCCACCACAGTGCACAATTATAAGGTCAGGTTCTGGCAGATGCAAAAAGGTTTTCACCAATGGTATCAATTGGTGACATTTTAATCCTCTGTGGCCAATCCACTTGATTTCCACATTTGATAAATCAAGGTTATGAAACTTTCTGCTAGCTGCATACCTTTGAGCCCAGTGGATGTAGCTATGTCCAATAATCCAAACAGAGTACATGATGTGAGAAGGTTCTGGTCCAGTCAGATGAAGTGTGGGAATGAAATGGCAGTTGGAATAGTAGGAGTTTACAAAAAAATAATTGTGGAGTTTCTCTGCTCTTGAATCACAAGCAATGATTGGTGGATTCAGATAGTTGATATCTGAAAGATAGGGTGCATGGTTATGTTGTGTGAAAGAAGCAATTTGAATGGTTTAAAAAAAGTCACCAAAAGCAAAAATACCCTGTATAGGCTGCTGAATTGAGAGGTCAAACATCCTTGCTGAGTTAATTTGCAACATTGTAAAATAAACTTTTGAACCTTAGAGTTCAGTTAGGAGGGAGTTGCTATGGTAACAGATAGAAAGGTCTGAGAGGGGGATGGGTGTTGGTTTGAAAATAGTGAGGGAAGACTTTTGATTGGTTGAATTAAGGCATATGTGTACAAAGATAGAGATTTTCTATGCCAGTCTTGGTTTCAGTGTATTGAGAGCACACCTTTTGCTCTGCTAAAGAAAAATTGGTGTGTGTGTCTGACACTGTTCTCAATCTCCAAAAGCATTTGTAAAGGTAAGTAATGATTCATTTAATTTAGATAGAGACTTATTTGCTCTATGGAGAATATTTGGAAGCAGATAGTTATGTTTTAGAAGTGAAATTGTATGTTAGTATATAAGTCCTGCGCAGTGTTTCTTACATGTTATTCAAAAATCGATTTTGGGTGCAAATGAATGGTATTTTTATTTGGCCTTTTTTATGAATGCCATGTGCAGCTGATGCATGACTTTAAACATGGGTAATAAGTGATGCACTGGTGGCGCAAGGCCTTTATAAATTAGACCCTGACTTTGTTTGATGATATTGAGTGGTTGTACTTAGGTTCTGCGCAGTGTTTCTTACATGTTATTCAAAAATCGATTTTTGGGTGCAATTGATTGGTATATGTATTTGGCCCTTTTTTATGATTGCCATGTGCAGCTCATGCATGACTTTAAACATGGGTAATAAGTGACGCACTGGTGGTGCAAGGCTTTCATAAATAAGGCCCTGACTTTGTTTGATGATATTGAGTGGTTGTACTTAGGTTCTGCGCAGTGTTTCTTACATGTTATTCAAAAATCGATTTTTGGGTGCAATTGATTGGTATTTTCATTTGGCCCTTTTTTATGATTGCCTTGTGCAGCTGATGCATGACTTTAAACATGGGTAATAAGTGACGCACTGGTGGCGCAAGGCTTTCATAAATAAGGCCCTGACTTTGTTTGATGATATTGAGTGGTTGTACTTAGGTTCTGCGCAGTGTTTCTTACATGTTATTTAAAAATCGATTTTTGGGTGCAATTGATTGGTATTTGCATTTGGCCCTTATTTATGAATGCCATGTGCAGCTGATGAATCACTTTAAACATGGGTAATAAATGATGCACTGGTGGCGCAAGGCCTTTATAAATCAGACCCTGACTTTGTTTGATGATATTGAGTGGTTGTACATAGGTTCTGTGCAGTGTTTCTTACATGTTATTCAAAAATCGATTTTTGGGTGCAAATGAATGGTATTTTTATTTGGCCTTTTTTATGAATGCCATGTGCAGCTGATGCATGACTTTAAACATGGGTAATAAGTGATGCACTGGTGGCGCAAGGCTTTCATAAATAAGGCCCTGACTTTGTTTGATGATATTGAGTGGTTGTACATAGGTTCTGCGCAGTGATTCTTACATGTTATTCAAAAATCGATTTTTGGGTGCAAATGAATGGTATTTTTATTTGGCCTTTTTTATGAATGCCATGTGCAGCAGATGCATGACTTTAAACATGGGTAATAAGTGACGCACTGGTGGCGCAAGGCTTTCATAAATAAGGCCCTGACTTTGTTTGATGATATTGAGTGGTTGTACATAGGTTCTGCGCAGTGATTCTTACATGTTATTCAAAAATCGATTTTTGGGTGCAAATGAATGGTATTTTTATTTGGCCTTTTTTATGAATGCCATGTGCAGCTGATGCATGACTTTAAACATGGGTAATAAGTGATGCACTGGTGGCGCAAGGCCTTTATAAATTAGACCCTGACTTTGTTTGATGATATTGAGTGGTTGTACATAGGTTCTGCGCAGTGATTCTTACATGTTATTCAAAAATCGATTTTTGGGTGCAAATGAATGGTATTTTTATTTGGCCTTTTTTATGAATGCCATGTGCAGCTGATGCATGACTTTAAACATGGGTAATAAGTGATGCACTGGTGGCGCAAGGCTTTCATAAATAAGGCCCTGACTTTGTTTGATGATATTGAGTGGTTGTACATAGGTTCTGCGCAGTGATTCTTACATGTTATTCAAAAATCGATTTTTGGGTGCAAATGAATGGTATTTTTATTTGGCCTTTTTTATGAATGCCATGTGCAGCAGATGCATGACTTTAAACATGGGTAATAAGTGACGCACTGGTGGCGCAAGGCTTTCATAAATAAGGCCCTGACTTTGTTTGATGATATTGAGTGGTTGTACATAGGTTCTGCGCAGTGATTCTTACATGTTATTCAAAAATCGATTTTTGGGTGCAAATGAATGGTATTTTTATTTGGCCTTTTTTATGAATGCCATGTGCAGCTGATGCATGACTTTAAACATGGGTAATAAGTGATGCACTGGTGGCGCAAGGCCTTTATAAATTAGACCCTGACTTTGATGATATTGAGTGGTTGTACTTAGGTTCTGCGCAGTGTTTCTTACATGTTATTCAAAAATCGATTTTTGGGTGCAATTGATTGGTATATGTATTTGGCCCTTTTTTATGATTGCCATGTGCAGCTCATGCATGACTTTAAACATGGGTAATAAGTGACGCACTGGTGGCGCAAGGCTTTCATAAATAAGGCCCTGACTTTGTTTGATGATATTGAGTGGTTGTACTTAGGTTCTGCGCAGTGTTTCTTACATGTTATTCAAAAATCGATTTTTGGGTGCAATTGATTGGTATATGTATTTGGCCCTTTTTTATGATTGCCATGTGCAGCTCATGCATGACTTTAAACATGGGTAATAAGTGACGCACTGGTGGCGCAAGGCTTTCATAAATAAGGCCCTGACTTTGTTTGATGATATTGAGTGGTTGTACTTAGGTTCTGCGCAGTGTTTCTTACATGTTATTCAAAAATCGATTTTTGGGTGCAATTGATTGGTATTTTCATTTGGCCCTTTTTTATGATTGCCTTGTGCAGCTGATGCATGACTTTAAACATGGGTAATAAGTGACGCACTGGTGGCGCAAGGCTTTCATAAATAAGGCCCTGACTTTGTTTGATGATATTGAGTGGTTGTACTTAGGTTCTGCGCAGTGTTTCTTACATGTTATTTAAAAATCGATTTTTGGGTGCAATTGATTGGTATTTGCATTTGGCCCTTATTTATGAATGCCATGTGCAGCTGATGCATGACTTTAAACATGGGTAATAAGTGACGCACTGGTGGCGCAAGGCTTTCATAAATAAGGCCCTGACTTTGTTTGATGATATTGAGTGGTTGTACATAGGTTCTGTGCAGTGTTTCTTACATGTTATTCAAAAATCGATTTTTGGTTGCAATTGATTGGTATTTGCATTTGGCCCTTATTTATGAATGCCATGTGCAGCTGATGCATCACTTTAAACATGGGTAATAAGTGATGCACTGGTGGCGCAAGGCCTTTATAAATGAGATCCTGACTTTGTTTGATGATATTGAGTGGTTGTACTTAGGTTCTGCGCAGTGTTTCTTACATGTTATTCAAAAATCGATTTTTGGGTGCAATTGATTGGTATATGTATTTGGCCCTTATTTATGATTGCCATGTGCAGCAGATGCATGACTTTAAACATGGGTAATAAGTGACGCACTGGTGGCGCAAGGCTTTCATAAATAAGGCCCTGACTTTGTTTGATGATATTGAGTGGTTGTACATAGGTTCTGCGCAGTGTTTCTTACATGTTATTCAAAAATCGATTTTAGGGTGTAATTGATTGGTATTTGCATTTGGCCCTTAGTTATGAATGCCATGTGCAGCTGATGCATCACTTTAACCTCATAGCTGCTATTACACATTCCTCCCCAGTGCTGCGCTGTCCATTAGAACTAGTGCTGAATGGACATTCAATGGTCGTGCGCAGCACTGGGGAGGTAGTGCTGCCGTCGGCCAATGCACCGAGGCAGCAGTTAAGGGGTTAAACATGGGTAATAAGTGATGCACTGGTGGCGCAAGGCCTTTATAAATCAGACCCTGACTTTGTTTGATGATATTGAGTGGTTGTACTTAGGTTCTGCGCAGTGTTTCTTACATGTTATTCAAAAATCGATTTGTGGGTGCAAATGATTGGTATTTGCATTTGGCCCTTATTTATGATTGCCATGTGCAGCTGGTGCATTACTTTAAACATGGGTAAAAAGTGACACACTGGTGTCGCAAGGCCTTTAAAAATAAAGCCATGAGTTGCTATTGTATAAACTTAAATATGTTGCAATTTATTGTATATATTGTTTGCTTTTTAACATTACTTTGTTGTTTGCTAATAGTGGTCTTTCATGTGTTTTTTTAACAGTGCAACAGATTCAAATCAACTTCTGAAAAGGAAGCAAAAATGCCTTCAAAGCAAAGAAATATCAAAAATAACATACGGAAAAGGAGAACATCAACAACAGAGTTTATGGAATCCTCTTCAACAAGTACTTCAAAAAACACCAGAAAAGCTTCTGGTAAGCCAATTAAGTCTTTTCTTCGCAACATATGTCGTAGAAAAAAAATGATATTGCTAATGTGAATATACAGAAAAAGTCAACAAATCTAAAAAGGAAAGAGAAGCCCACAAAAAATGTTTCCATTGGAGCAGGAGAGAAGAGAATGGATAGCAATAGAAGGGTAAATGTTTTTAGGGACATTCGTAGGCGAATGTTTCGCAATAGGGTAGTTTTAAATTTGCTAAAAAATGATAAGAAAAGTAAACTAAAAGCTGCTTTTTACAAGAAAAAGAAAAGTGTAGAAAAGATTGTTGATCAGGCTTTTGAAGTTAAGAAAAAATTATTTATTTTAATAATCAATAGAATTAGGATACTTAATAAGGCAATTGATGTTTTCAAATCGAACAGTAGATGGAAAAGAATTATTAATCGGAGTAATTTTTGTCAAGTATTTTCTGGTGAATGGATGCATAGTTCAAGTTCTGAGCCTTTTTTCAATGAGGAGAGTTACTTTCAGGAAAATGATTTGGTGCATGCAGTTGACACCAGTGGTCGTGCATATGAGGTGAAAGATAGTTGTGTGATGGAAAAAGAGAAACTTGTATCTAGAGATGCAGAAGAGGTGTTAGCTGATGAAGTTTTAGGGAGACGTACTAAGGGTCCAGTGTACACATGGAAATGCAGTAGTATTTGTAGTGTGCGACAGGAATCAATCAATTTGCTTCGAAATTTCTTACGTACATATAGTAAAAAAAGTCTCAAACAAAAAATGAAGATCCTGCAAGAGTTAGATCCTTGCAGAGTGAGAGAAAGCACAGGTTTGCAAGGGCATTCACTAGCTTGTCTTTCTAGAAAAGTTTGTCGGAGTGTTTTTCATCATTTTAGGATGTTAGCAGTGCATCATAATAATGTAAGGAAATTAGTGAGGAAGTTGTATTATGCAAAAAGTCCTGCACTTAAGCTTAAACAGTTAAATAGTGCTCTTTTGCATGGATCTGAAGTGGATGTGAAGACTATTTGTGAAGAAATTGAGTTTTGTTATTTTGGGAACAAAGAGGACAGTGTAGAAATAGATATAGTAATGGATGGTAATGCAGAAGATAATGGACAAATTTCAAGTATTGAAAAGTTTGATGAGGAAATTATCAAGTTTAAGGTGAAATCAAGTGAGAGGCCTAATTTAACTTGTGTGTGTTGTCGACGGACTCATTATAAAATTCAGACCAGGTTAGTTGATTTATATGCAAAAAGTGAATTGGAAAATAATAGTCAATGGGAGGATTTTGTAAGTTATTTGTTGGTGGAGAATTCTTTTGATTTGAGTTTGGATCAGCGTATTTGTAATTATTGTTTGAAAAAATTAAATGAAAATAGAATGCCTGCTAGAGCAGTTTATAATAATCTTCAGTTGATAGATATTCCTTCTGAATTGATGGATCTAAATACTTATGAATCTATTTTGATTCAATGTGTCCATCCTTTTCAGGCTATTGTACGCATGGAGCCTAAGACAGGGAAATTGCCTCCATCAGATTTACTGAGAGGATTAAAGGGAAGAGTTGTTTATTTGCCGCTAGATGTAAAGAAAAATATTGATACAATTGGTGTAGAAAGAGTAGAAGAAGATCCTTTAGTTATTCTAGTTAATGGGGTTCCAACAAAGAGTAAGAAAATTTGGCAAGAT
The DNA here is from genome assembly GCF_964263255.1 of Lissotriton vulgaris. Taxonomy (NCBI): domain Eukaryota; kingdom Metazoa; phylum Chordata; class Amphibia; order Caudata; family Salamandridae; genus Lissotriton; species Lissotriton vulgaris. The sequence goes on along the minus strand of NC_141685.1, from coordinate 1,323,785,976 downwards.
TTAGTGGATGTTAAAAAAGTCAAGAAGGCAACGTTGTATTTGGTCAAAAACAATGAGTACTACAAAGATGTAAGTGTTGGAGCAGAGGAAACAGCTATAGAAGAAGATAGTGATTCTTCAGTTGGTCAAATTGAAAAAGTTGATGTGTCTAGAACTGAAGAAATATATGAACATTATACTGTTCATCCTTTGCATTCCAAAGAAGTAATGGGAAATGCAATTGACTTGTTTCAAATGAAAGCAGCAAAAGGAAGTCCCATTAGTGTATGGGAAGAAAGTTTGGAAGCTCGTTGTTTTCCACAATTATTTCCAACAGGTTGTGGTGGACGATATGATGATCGACCAGTTCAAATTCCTGCAGCTGAATACCGGACTCTAAGATTATATGCAGAAGATCCAAGGTTTCGTCAATGCATTCCATATTTATTTCATCTACTATTTGAAAGTGATTTGTCTGGGCTTTCTTATGCAGTTAATCATATATTAAAAAGTGGACCTCATTTGCAGAATGTTTGTGCAAGGGACTTTATGGAGAAAGTTAATCTGCAAGACAGTATTTTGGAATCTCAGCTAATCAATCTCATGGCATGTCAACGTGGAACCAATGAGTATTGGTTTCGTCGTCATGGAGAATTGAAATGTATGCTAAGAAACTTAGGAACTCCTACATGCTTCCTCACTCTTAGCTGTGCTGAGTATGCATGGGACGATTTACTTCAATTTCTACGAGAGGCAAATGAAAACATACGAAATATAGAATTGAAAACACCAGGAGAACTGTGTTCTTTAGATCCAGTGAATGTTTGCAGATATTTTAATCATAGATTTGAAGCTATGATGTCTTTTATTACCAACAAAAAAAATCCTCCCCTTGGAGAGGTTTTGGATTTCTTTTGGAGGAAGGAATATCAAGCGAGAGGTGCTCCTCATATACATATGTTTTTGTGGATTAAAGATGCACCCAAATTTGGATCCGATTCAGATGAAACAGTGATGAGTTTCATTGAAGAGTATTCAACATGTGCTGTTCCAAAATCTACTGAAGAAAACAATTTAAGGCAACAAGTTTTACGTTTTCAATCTCATCGTTGTGGAAAGTACTGTCGTCGAAAATTTAAAAACAAGGAAAAGTACTACACGAAATGTCGTTTTGCATTTCCTCGACCAGTGATTTCTAAGGGAAGAGTAAATAATTTGATGTCATCTCTACGACATACTGTGACGAGGAAATCTCCCAAAAATACATACAATTTGAAAAGAAATGAAGAATCTAAGTACATCAATGATTACAACCCAGTGATTTTGTCCATGTGGAATGCTAACATGGATATTCAGTTCGTTGCTGACAACTCTATTGCTGTGGCTCGATATGTGACATCTTACATCACCAAAAAAGAAAAGACAGAATTGAAGGAAATGTGGGAGGATATTTCACATGAAAAGAGTCTAAGCAAGAAATTATACAGTTTCAGTCTGAAGATTGGTATTTGCATTTGGCCCTTATTTATGAATGCCATGTGCAGCAGATGAATCACTTTAAACATGGGTAATAAATGATGCACTGGTGGCGCAAGGCCTTTATAAATCAGACCCTGACTTTGTTTGATGATATTGAGTGGTTGTACATAGGTTCTGTGCAGTGTTTCTTACATGTTATTCAAAAATCGATTTTTGGGTGCAAATGAATGGTATTTTTATTTGGCCTTTTTTATGAATGCCATGTGCAGCTGATGCATGACTTTAAACATGGGTAATAAGTGATGCACTGGTGGCGCAAGGCTTTCATAAATAAGGCCCTGACTTTGTTTGATGATATTGAGTGGTTGTACATAGGTTCTGCGCAGTGATTCTTACATGTTATTCAAAAATCGATTTTTGGGTGCAAATGAATGGTATTTTTATTTGGCCTTTTTTATGAATGCCATGTGCAGCAGATGCATGACTTTAAACATGGGTAATAAGTGACGCACTGGTGGCGCAAGGCTTTCATAAATAAGGCCCTGACTTTGTTTGATGATATTGAGTGGTTGTACATAGGTTCTGCGCAGTGATTCTTACATGTTATTCAAAAATCGATTTTTGGGTGCAAATGAATGGTATTTTTATTTGGCCTTTTTTATGAATGCCATGTGCAGCTGATGCATGACTTTAAACATGGGTAATAAGTGATGCACTGGTGGCGCAAGGCCTTTATAAATTAGACCCTGACTTTGTTTGATGATATTGAGTGGTTGTACATAGGTTCTGCGCAGTGATTCTTACATGTTATTCAAAAATCGATTTTTGGGTGCAAATGAATGGTATTTTTATTTGGCCTTTTTTATGAATGCCATGTGCAGCTGATGCATGACTTTAAACATGGGTAATAAGTGATGCACTGGTGGCGCAAGGCCTTTATAAATTAGACCCTGACTTTGTTTGATGATATTGAGTGGTTGTACTTAGGTTCTGCGCAGTGTTTCTTACATGTTATTCAAAAATCGATTTTTGGGTGCAATTGATTGGTATATGTATTTGGCCCTTTTTTATGATTGCCATGTGCAGCTCATGCATGACTTTAAACATGGGTAATAAGTGACGCACTGGTGGCGCAAGGCTTTCATAAATAAGGCCCTGACTTTGTTTGATGATATTGAGTGGTTGTACTTAGGTTCTGCGCAGTGTTTCTTACATGTTATTCAAAAATCGATTTTTGGGTGCAATTGATTGGTATATGTATTTGGCCCTTTTTTATGATTACCATGTGCAGCTCATGCATGACTTTAAACATGGGTAATAAGTGACGCACTGGTGGCGCAAGGCTTTCATAAATAAGGCCCTGACTTTGTTTGATGATATTGAGTGGTTGTACTTAGGTTCTGCGCAGTGTTTCTTACATGTTATTCAAAAATCGATTTTTGGGTGCAATTGATTGGTATTTTCATTTGGCCTTTTTTATGAATGCCATGTGCAGCAGATGCATGACTTTAAACATGGGTAATAAGTGACGCACTGGTGGCGCAAGGCTTTCATAAATAAGGCCCTGACTTTGTTTGATGATATTGAGTGGTTGTACATAGGTTCTGCGCAGTGATTCTTACATGTTATTCAAAAATCGATTTTTGGGTGCAAATGAATGGTATTTTTATTTGGCCTTTTTTATGAATGCCATGTGCAGCTGATGCATGACTTTAAACATGGGTAATAAGTGATGCACTGGTGGCGCAAGGCCTTTATAAATTAGACCCTGACTTTGTTTGATGATATTGAGTGGTTGTACTTAGGTTCTGCGCAGTGTTTCTTACATGTTATTCAAAAATCGATTTTTGGGTGCAATTGATTGGTATATGTATTTGGCCCTTTTTTATGATTGCCATGTGCAGCTCATGCATGACTTTAAACATGGGTAATAAGTGACGCACTGGTGGCGCAAGGCTTTCATAAATAAGGCCCTGACTTTGTTTGATGATATTGAGTGGTTGTACTTAGGTTCTGCGCAGTGTTTCTTACATGTTATTCAAAAATCGATTTTTGGGTGCAATTGATTGGTATATGTATTTGGCCCTTTTTTATGATTACCATGTGCAGCTCATGCATGACTTTAAACATGGGTAATAAGTGACGCACTGGTGGCGCAAGGCTTTCATAAATAAGGCCCTGACTTTGTTTGATGATATTGAGTGGTTGTACTTAGGTTCTGCGCAGTGTTTCTTACATGTTATTCAAAAATCGATTTTTGGGTGCAATTGATTGGTATTTTCATTTGGCCCTTTTTTATGATTGCCTTGTGCAGCTGATGCATGACTTTAAACATGGGTAATAAGTGACGCACTGGTGGCGCAAGGCTTTCATAAATAAGGCCCTGACTTTGTTTGATGATATTGAGTGGTTGTACTTAGGTTCTGCGCAGTGTTTCTTACATGTTATTTAAAAATCGATTTTTGGGTGCAATTGATTGGTATTTGCATTTGGCCCTTATTTATGAATGCCATGTGCAGCTGATGCATGACTTTAAACATGGGTAATAAGTGACGCACTGGTGGCGCAAGGCTTTCATAAATAAGGCCCTGACTTTGTTTGATGATATTGAGTGGTTGTACATAGGTTCTGTGCAGTGTTTCATACATGTTATTCAAAAATCGATTTTTGGTTGCAATTGATTGGTATTTGCATTTGGCCCTTATTTATGAATGCCATGTGCAGCTGATGCATCACTTTAAACATGGGTAATAAGTGATGCACTGGTGGCGCAAGGCCTTTATAAATGAGATCCTGACTTTGTTTGATGATATTGAGTGGTTGTACTTAGGTTCTGCGCAGTGTTTCTTACATGTTATTCAAAAATCGATTTTTGGGTGCAATTGATTGGTATATGTATTTGGCCCTTATTTATGATTGCCATGTGCAGCAGATGCATGACTTTAAACATGGGTAATAAGTGACGCACTGGTGGCGCAAGGCTTTCATAAATAAGGCCCTGACTTTGTTTGATGATATTGAGTGGTTGTACATAGGTTCTGCGCAGTGTTTCTTACATGTTATTCAAAAATCGATTTTAGGGTGTAATTGATTGGTATTTGCATTTGGCCCTTAGTTATGAATGCCATGTGCAGCTGATGCATCACTTTAACCTCATAGCTGCTATTACACATTCCTCCCCAGTGCTGCGCTGTCCATTAGAACTAGTGCTGAATGGACATTCAATGGTCGTGCGCAGCACTGGGGAGGTAGTGCTGCCGTCGGCCAATGCACCGAGGCAGCAGTTAAGGGGTTAAACATGGGTAATAAGTGATGCACTGGTGGCGCAAGGCCTTTATAAATCAGACCCTGACTTTGTTTGATGATATTGAGTGGTTGTACTTAGGTTCTGCGCAGTGTTTCTTACATGTTATTCAAAAATCGATTTGTGGGTGCAAATGATTGGTATTTGCATTTGGCCCTTATTTATGATTGCCATGTGCAGCTGGTGCATTACTTTAAACATGGGTAAAAAGTGACGCACTGGTGTCGCAAGGCCTTTAAAAATAAAGCCATGAGTTGCTATTGTATAAACTTAAATATGTTGCAATTTATTGTATATATTGTTTGCTTTTTAACATTACTTTGTTGTTTGCTAATAGTGGTCTTTCATGTGTTTTTTTAACAGTGCAACAGATTCAAATCAACTTCTGAAAAGGAAGCAAAAATGCCTTCAAAGCAAAGAAATATCAAAAATAACATACGGAAAAGGAGAACATCAACAACAGAGTTTATGGAATCCTCTTCAACAAGTACTTCAAAAAACACCAGAAAAGCTTCTGGTAAGCCAATTAAGTCTTTTCTTCGCAACATATGTCGTAGAAAAAAAAATGATATTGCTAATGTGAATATACAGAAAAAGTCAACAAATCTAAAAAGGAAAGAGAAGCCCACAAAAAATGTTTCCATTGGAGCAGGAGAGAAGAGAATGGATAGCAATAGAAGGGTAAATGTTTTTAGGGACATTCGTAGGCGAATGTTTCGCAATAGGGTAGTTTTAAATTTGCTAAAAAATGATAAGAAAAGTAAACTAAAAGCTGCTTTTTACAAGAAAAAGAAAAGTGTAGAAAAGATTGTTGATCAGGCTTTTGAAGTTAAGAAAAAATTATGTATTTTAATAATCAATAGAATTAGGATACTTATTAAGGCAATTGATGTTTTCAAATCGAACAGTAGATGGAAAAGAATTATTAATCGGAGTAATTTTTGTCAAGTATTTTCTGGTGAATGGATGCATAGTTCAAGTTCTGAGCCTTTTTTCAATGAGGAGAGTTACTTTCAGGAAAATGATTTGGTGCATGCAGTTGACACCAGTGGTCGTGCATATGAGGTGAAAGATAGTTGTGTGATGGAAAAAGAGAAACTTGTATCTAGAGATGCAGAAGAGGTGTTAGCTGATGAAGTTTTAGGGAGACGTACTAAGGGTCCAGTGTACACATGGAAATGCAGTAGTATTTGTAGTGTGCGACAGGAATCAATCAATTTGCTTCGAAATTTCTTACGTACATATAGTAAAAAAAGTCTCAAACAAAAAATGAAGATCCTGCAAGAGTTAGATCCTTGCAGAGTGAGAGAAAGCACAGGTTTGCAAGGGCATTCACTAGCTTGTCTTTCTAGAAAAGTTTGTCGGAGTGTTTTTCATCATTTTAGGATGTTAGCAGTGCATCATAATAATGTAAGGAAATTAGTGAGGAAGTTGTATTATGCAAAAAGTCCTGCACTTAAGCTTAAACAGTTAAATAGTGCTCTTTTGCATGGATCTGAAGTGGATGTGAAGACTATTTGTGAAGAAATTGAGTTTTGTTATTTTGGGAACAAAGAGGACAGTGTAGAAATAGATATAGTAATGGATGGTAATGCAGAAGATAATGGACAAATTTCAAGTATTGAAAAGTTTGATGAGGAAATTATCAAGTTTAAGGTGAAATCAAGTGAGAGGCCTAATTTAACTTGTGTGTGTTGTCGACGGACTCATTATAAAATTCAGACCAGGTTAGTTGATTTATATGCAAAAAGTGAATTGGAAAATAATAGTCAATGGGAGGATTTTGTAAGTTATTTGTTGGTGGAGAATTCTTTTGATTTGAGTTTGGATCAGCGTATTTGTAATTATTGTTTGAAAAAATTAAATGAAAATAGAATGCCTGCTAGAGCAGTTTATAATAATCTTCAGTTGATAGATATTCCTTCTGAATTGATGGATTTAAATACTTATGAATCTATTTTGATTCAATGTGTCCATCCTTTTCAGGCTATTGTACGCATGGAGCCTAAGACAGGGAAATTGCCTCCATCAGATTTACTGAGAGGATTAAAGGGAAGAGTTGTTTATTTGCCGCTAGATGTAAAGAAAAATATTGATACAATTGGTGTAGAAAGAGTAGAAGAAGATCCTTTAGTTATTCTAGTTAATGGGGTTCCAACAAAGAGTAAGAAAATTTGGCAAGATTTAGTGGATGTTAAAAAAGTCAAGAAGGCAACGTTGTATTTGGTCAAAAACAATGAGTACTACAAAGATGTAAGTGTTGGAGCAGAGGAAACAGCTATAGAAGAAGATAGTGATTCTTCAGTTGGTCAAATTGAAAAAGTTGATGTGTCTAGAACTGAAGAAATATATGAACATTATACTGTTCATCCTTTGCATTCCAAAGAAGTAATGGGAAATGCAATTGGAAAGGGGCGACCACTCGGTCCCCCCGAACGTATGGCAGAGTGCCTCGATCCCCCCGGGAAGCCATTTTGGGCGGGAGGCGCGTCTCGGCTGGTATGCCCGAAGCGGCGTAGCCGGGGCGCGCTTTTTCCCGCCCTAGAGTGGGCTGGCCTAGACACTGACGCGGCTGGCCACGCCCTCGGGGCAGGCAGGGGCGGGTTTACGCCCGCCCTGAAGATGGATAAAAAGGGACGCAAGACCAGAAGACATCCTCTTGTTCCTGTGCTCTGAAGCTGCACCCCCTCGCTGCACGTGAGCTCGAGACGGAACGAAGAGCCAATTTTGAGCGTTTTAATCGTTCTTGTTTGTTTTACAGTTACTTTGTTGGAGAATGCCGAAGAAGATGGGAAAACGCATGACTACTGACCAGATGCTGCGTGTTCTCATGAAGGAGATGTCCGAGCTAAAGAAGCGGGTGGACAAGAATGAGGAAGGGGGTCCAAAACGTCCTTTGGCGGGAGCAGCCCCGGGAGGGAAAAACAAGAGGCCCAGGAGGGGGGCAGCGGGTGAAGACATCCCGGGTCCCAGTGCCCCGCTCGAGGCTCCAACTCCCGTGCCGGAGGAGGGGAATCCAATTCCCGTTGTGGTCACCCCCGTGTCCGAGGATGATATGCCGCCCGAGCTGGCAGCACAATTGGCAGCGTGGTTGGGAAAAGGTAACGAGGGCGCCACGGCTGTCGAGGCGCAGGCGCTGATAAAGCAATTGCGTGAGAAACGGGAAGCAGCCAAGGTGCCCGTGCCGGCTGCAGTAGGGGACAAGACACCAGGGACGATTGCGACCACAGAGGCAGCGTCAGGTGCAGGTAAGCGGCCATTGCCGATCGCGAGGGATGAGTCAACACCCTCTCGGAGAGAAAAGTTGGGGCAACATGTTCCTTTGGCAATTAAGGAAAAGATTTGGGCGGGGGAGTATGTGAACATTTTCTCACTGCTTGTTGATCATTATGAGGTAGAGCATGTAAAGAGTCAGAAGGATCTCATGCATCCGAGTGTTTGGCGCGCAAAAATGGCCACCTTTAAAGTGAATGAGAATATCGGCAATTGGGGCAATGCTTGGGGAATCTTTACATCAATATTGGGGGAACGTAGACCTGAGTTGCTTTCCGAGTTCCCAATCTATCAATCACGAATCATGGGGTACTCGACATCGCACCAGGGTAATCATTGGTTCTGTTACGATAATCTGTTCAGAAAGGAAAAAGAGCATAATAAAAGTTTAACCTGGGATTGTTATGATGCCTTGACTTGGGATAAAATGAAGGAGTCAGGAATGTTGAAAATGCCGTTGGTGGGAAGTAATGTTGGCGAATCCTCCCGACAATATGCGGGGACGCCCTTTCGATCAGGTACGGGTGCCGACGATTACTCGAAACCTGCCGGCAATACCGGGAAAAGGGGTTTCTGCTTTAATTACAACAGAGGTAAATGTACTAGACCCCAGGGATCGTGTAAATTCAAACATGAATGTAGTGGTTGTGGGTCGTCCCATCCTGAGTCCTCGTGCAGAGCCAGAACGGGTGATAATGGGGGGAGAGGAGGTGCCAAACAGGTCTAATATAGTCCGAGGGGCGCCTTTACCTACCCCAGTTGATACCCTGGCGATGATTCCCTGGCTCAGTGACTACCCGGATCGTACTTCTGCTGGGGTGCTGCGGAACGGTTTTTCGTATGGTTTCCGCATCCCGGTGGGGGACTTTCATGGTGTGGAAAAGTGTAGAAATCAACTTTCCGTCTTGCAGCATACGACCGTAGTACAGGATAAGATCCGGAAAGAGGTGACTCGAGGTCGGGTCGCCGGCCCGTTTAGTGTTCCCCCGGTCCGGAATTTTGTTTGTTCTCCCTTAGGGGTAGTCCCCAAGAAAGACCCCGGTGAGTTCCGACTGATTCATAATTTATCAGCTCCACGAGGTCTTTCCGTAAATGATGCAATCGATCCAGCAGTGTGTTCGGTGCGGTACGCATCCTTCGATGAGGCCATAGCCATTTTAAATCGCCTGGGGCCCGGGGCGCTGATGGCGAAGTCAGATATCGAGTCAGCGTTCCGATTGCTCCCGGTACACCCAGACGACCAGCGTCTCCTAGGATTCATGTTTCAGGGTTGTTATTACATGGATAGGTGTATGCCAATGGGGTGCTCTATATCTTGTGCTTATTTCGAGAAATTCAGTAGTTTTCTACAATGGGTCTTCACAAAGAAAACGGGTTTCCAAAATGTAATGCACTACCTTGATGATTTTCTGTTTCTTGGGGCAGCCGGGGATCTTTAATGTGGCCGGGCCTTGGCCGAATTTTGTGTGTTAATGAAACAGTTTGGTGTGCCATTGGCGCCGTGTAAAACAGTGGGTCCTACGACTTGCCTCGAGTTTCTGGGGATCGAGTTGGACTCCATTGAAGGGTGTTTCCGTTTGCCAGCTGAGAAAGTGTTGAAGTTCAGGGCTGCGCTGCAAGTGTGTATAAATGCATCAAAAGTTACGCTGCAACAATTACAGCAGTTGGTGGGACAGTTGAATTTTGCCCTGAGGGTAATGCCAATGGCCCGCCCCTTTTCCCGTTCAATTGCCCAAGCGATGGTCGGCCTTAAAGAGTGCCATCATCGCACGAGACTATCGGCCGAGATCCGCCAGGACATGCGTATTTGGTTAGCATTTCTGGCGGACTTCAATGGTAGAATCGTCTGGAATGAACCAGCCGTGTCTTCTGAGGAGCTGGGGCTGTGGACAGATTCAGCAGGAAGCATAGGTTTTGGTGCCATCTTCGGCACGAAATGGTCGGCACAAAGATGGCCGACATGGTGGCATGAGAATGGTCTAACTAGTAATATTGCTTTCCTGGAACTGTTCCCCATCTTGGTGGCCTTGAGAACATGGCCTGATGGGTGCAAGGATCACTCTGTCATATTTTGGTCTGACAATATGACCGTGGTCCAGTGCATCAATAGTCAGGCAGCACGTTGTAAACTGGTTTTAAGACTGCTTAAGGAAATTGTTTTACTATGTATGCAATTGAACGTGCTATTCAGAGCAAAACATGTTCCAGGGGTGATGAATCAGGCGGCTGACGCACTGTCTCGTTTCCAAATGCAGGCTTTTTCGGGTTTCCTCCCCTCAGCGGACCCAGAGCCGGCACCCTTTCCCGAAGCTCTCTGGTCTCTCGGTGCCCCGAACTTCGTCACCTCGTGGGAGAGAGTCTAGCACCAAGGACGAGGAAGGCATACGAAGGGGCGTTTCGGGCCTATTTAGCCTTTTTGGGGAGTGATAGAGAGCGACTTTGGGGTCACGAGGAAGGGGTAGTGAATTTCCTGATGTCCTTACGTAGGGCTGGGAAATCGGTGGCTACGGCCCAGAGGCATCGTGCTGCCATTTCCTTTGTTGCCAGAGCACACGCTATCCAGGACCCAACAGCATCTTTCGTTGTACAGAAAGCGCTGCGTGGGGGGCAACGCCTTGAGGGTCGCAGAGTAGATGAAAGGCGCCCGATAGGTTTGGATAGATTGTCCCAGTTGTTGACCACACTCCCGGCCACATGTTCATCTCAGTTTGAGGCGGTGCTGTTCCGAGCCGCTTTTACGCTAGCATTTCACGGAGCAATGCGGGTAAGCGAACTAGTTGCAAGGAACAAACTGGATGTGGCAGGGGGTTTGTGCCAGGAACACGTTCAGATCAGGGGAGAAACAATGACTGTCTCCTTTGTAAAATCCAAGACTGATCAAGATGGGATGGGTGACTGCGTCATCATACGCAGGATTCCTGGGTCCTCCATGTGTCCGGTAAAGTGTTTAGAGGATTACCTAGCACGAAGGGTGGCATCATGGGGGGGGACTTTGTTAAGACACGCTGACGCCACCCCACTGACGAAATTTCAGTTTCAGCGGGTGCTTGCGATGTCAATTGCCGCTGCGGGCTTGAACCCGGGCGAATTTGGGACCCATTCCTTTCGGATAGGGGCTGCTACGGAAGCTACAGCCAGGGGTCTTAATGTTGAGCAAGTGAAACGAGTGGGGCGTTGGTCCTCCAATTGTTATAAAAGATACGTGCGGTTGCACATGTTGTGAAGCTGTAATTATGTACTCACGCTTCTTGTTTTTGTTTGGTTTTCAGTTACGCAAGCTTACGAGGCGGGGCGGACTATGCAGTCGACCCTACACCGGGCCAGCGGTCAGACATCACCGGCTGTGAAAAAGGAGGTGTGGGTCGTGGGCCACTCATACGTGAGGCGTGCCGCAGACGTATTCAAAGCAGGTGACATGATTCACGTAGCTGGGGAATACGGGTACAGGATGTCCTTCTACGGAAGGGGCGGTCTCTGTATTGACCAGTTTCAAACATTTTTCGAGGGTTTGTTAGGGCGGACAAGGTCACCGCCGTCTATAGTTATAGTGCATGTTGGGGGCAATGATTTGGTCACCATCGGTAGACGACTACTCCTGGAGGCAATGCTTTCCACTGTAAGTTGGTTGGCGAGGAGAGTTCCGGGGTGCACGATTGCATGGTCCCATTTGATTCCACGAAAAGTGTGGCGGGGGGCTATCTCTATTCCTGCTTTGAACCAGTCTGTTAGGAAGCTTAACAATAAAGTGAGTAGGTTGTTCCGTTCCAGGACATTGCATTCTATTTCTCATAGTTGTATTAATGATGACAGTATGTATTTGGGGGATGGTGTGCATTTGTCTCGGGGGGGGAATGAGTTACTCTTAGGAGACTTCTTAGCATGGTTAAAATCGTTGAAACATGACCTTTAGGTAGGAGTTGTGTGGGGGGTCCGGATAGCCGGTCAACTATCCGGCCTGTGGCGGTAAGGTCATGATCGGTGAGCACTAATTGGAAGATCCCTATGAGTGGGCGTCACCCAACACGGATGGGAGCGCTCGGGGGAGGTGGCCTTTGGCCCCTCAACGGGGAGGCGGTCCCTTCTAAGGATGGGTCGCCGAAAGAAGAGGAAAGGCGGTCAAGGCCCCTTCCTGTGTAGGAGGGGTTACAGCCCCCTCCTGGGGAATTTCCCGGGGCCAGTGACATCTGCGACGGCAGATGCGGTAAGTTGTGTGGGGTTGGGGGGAGGTCTACGATACCTTCTAGATACCTCACACGAGTCTTCGAACGACCTTTAACTGGCGTCGAGTTGATAAGTGCCCCCGTCAAGTCAAGGGAAATTGGTAGTAGTTGCACTTGAGTACGCCTCAGTGCTGTCGCCCCTCCAAGTGGGGGGGGTATGTCTGGTTAGGGATCTTGACACCGGTTACGACCTTGCCGTTGGCCCTTAAACGTTAGGATGTACAATTTCAATATTTCAAGTAAATGTTTTGTAGGATGTTAGTTCGGCTAGGAGAACCTCTGTATTAGAGAATCTGTTAAGGTTAGCCAAACATCGCAATGTGGTATGGAATTGTACATTAAATGTTTAAATGTTTTAATTTTTTGTTTTAATAAATACGGCCGGGAGGGTCACTCCCTCCCACTTCCAAAAACTTCAAGAACTGTTTCCGGTTTCCCTTCTTTGGGGATTGTGTTGAGAGGGGGTGGCGGGTATCTCAGCCATATGGAAAGGGGCGACCACTCGGTCCCCCCGAACGTATGGCAGAGTGCCTCGATCCCCCCGGGAAGCCATTTTGGGCGGGAGGCGCGTCTCGGCTGGTATGCCCGAAGCGGCGTAGCCGGGGCGCGCTTTTTCCCGCCCTAGAGTGGGCTGGCCTAGACACTGACGCGGCTGGCCACGCCCTCGGGGCAGGCAGGGGCGGGTTTACGCCCGCCCTGAAGATGGATAAAAAGGGACGCAAGACCAGAAGACATCCTCTTGTTCCTGTGCTCTGAAGCTGCACCCCCTCGCTGCACGTGAGCTCGAGACGGAACGAAGAGCCAATTTTGACCCACCCACCAGCCCCTGAGGACAGCTAGTTGTTTTAATAAATTTGATCAATGATTCTATTTCGTTTTCAGGTTATTGTAGTGTTGTGTTGATATTGAATGTGTAATAAAGATTGGTCTAATTTTACAAGTTTGTGATTAAAGAAATTCGGTTGTAAGGTCCATTTATAAACAGGTTTATCGGTCATAGTGGCCAATGTAGTTTCGTTTAGTTATCATTTGTCGTATTTATTTTGGTCGGGCGGTAAGGTCATGATCGGTGAGCACTAATTGGAAGATCCCTATGAGTGGGCGTCACCCAACACGGATGGGAGCGCTCGGGGGAGGTGGCCTTTGGCCCCTCAACGGGGAGGCGGTCCCTTCTAAGGATGGGTCGCCGAAAGAAGAGGAAAGGCGGTCAAGGCCCCTTCCTGTGTAGGAGGGGTTACAGCCCCCTCCTGGGGAATTTCCCGGGGCCAGTGACATCTGCGACGGCAGATGCGGTAAGTTGTGTGGGGTTGGGGGGAGGTCTACGATACCTTCTAGATACCTCACACGAGTCTTCGAACGACCTTTAACTGGCGTCGAGTTGATAAGTGCCCCCGTCAAGTCAAGGGAAATTGGTAGTAGTTGCACTTGAGTACGCCTCAGTGCTGTCGCCCCTCCAAGTGGGGGGGGTATGTCTGGTTAGGGATCTTGACACCGGTTACGACCTTGCCGTTGGCCCTTAAACGTTAGGATGTACAATTTCAATATTTCAAGTAAATGTTTTGTAGGATGTTAGTTCGGCTAGGAGAACCTCTGTATTAGAGAATCTGTTAAGGTTAGCCAAACATCGCAATGTGGTATGAAATTGTACATTAAATGTTTAAATGTTTTAATTTTTTGTTTTAATAAATACGGCCGGGAGGGTCACTCCCTCCCACTTCCAAAAACTTCAAGAACTGTTTCCGGTTTCCCTTCTTTGGGGATTGTGTTGAGAGGGGGTGGCGGGTATCTCAGCCATATGACTTGTTTCAAATGAAAGCAGCAAAAGGAAGTCCCATTAGTGTATGGGAAGAAAGTTTGGAAGCTCGTTGTTTTCCACAATTATTTCCAACAGGTTGTGGTGGACGATATGATGATCGACCAGTTCAAATTCCTGCAGCTGAATACCGGACTCTAAGATTATATGCAGAAGATCCAAGGTTTCGTCAATGCATTCCATATTTATTTCATCTACTATTTGAAAGTGATTTGTCTGGGCTTTCTTATGCAGTTAATCATATATTAAAAAGTGGACCTCATTTGCAGAATGTTTGTGCAAGGGACTTTATGGAGAAAGTTAATCTGCAAGACAGTATTTTGGAATCTCAGCTAATCAATCTCATGGCATGTCAACGTGGAACCAATGAGTATTGGTTTCGTCGTCATGGAGAATTGAAATGTATGCTAAGAAACTTAGGAACTCCTACATGGTTCCTCACTCTTAGCTGTGCTGAGTATGCATGGGACGATTTACTTCAATTTCTACGAGAGGCAAATGAAAACATACGAAATATAGAATTGAAAACACCAGGAGAACTGTGTTCTTTAGATCCAGTGAATGTTTGCAGATATTTTAATCATAGATTTGAAGCTATGATGTCTTTTATTACCAACAAAAAAAATCCTCCCCTTGGAGAGGTTTTGGATTTCTTTTGGAGGAAGGAATATCAAGCGAGAGGTGCTCCTCATATACATATGTTGTTGTGGATTAAAGATGCACCCAAATTTGGATCCGATTCAGATGAAACAGTGATGAGTTTCATTGAAGAGTATTCAACATGTGCTGTTCCAAAATCTACTGAAGAAAACAATTTAAGGCAACAAGTTTTACGTTTTCAATCTCATCGTTGTGGAAAGTACTGTCGTCGAAAATTTAAAAACAAGGAAAAGTACTACACGAAATGTCGTTTTGCATTTCCTCGACCAGTGATTTCTAAGGGAAGAGTAAATAATTTGATGTCATCTCTACGACATACTGTGACGAGGAAATCTCCCAAAAATACATACAATTTGAAAAGAAATGAAGAATCTAAGTACATCAATGATTACAACCCAGTGATTTTGTCCATGTGGAATGCTAACATGGATATTCAGTTCGTTGCTGACAACTCTATTGCTGTGGCTCGATATGTGACATCTTACATCACCAAAAAAGAAAAGACAGAATTGAAGGAAATGTGGGAGGATATTTCACATGAAAAGAGTCTAAGCAAGAAATTATACAGTTTCAGTCTGAAGATGTTGTCGCATCGAGAAATTGGAGCATATGAATGTTCTGATCGGTTATCATCAGCAAGTCTCTATGCCAAATCAAGAACAATCATTTGGGTGAGTCTTGGTCTTGCTGCAACACGAAACCGAGTTTTGAAATCTGTACAAGAAATTGAATATTTGGCGGAAAAAGAACCAAACAGTACAGATATTTTGAAGACAAATATGTTGGATACATACTATCCAAATAGAAGTACTCACCTTGAGAACACATGTTTGTATGAAGTTCTTCAAAACTACAGTTATAAGAGGAACATCACAGAAGATATCAATAATGGAAAATATGCACTCATTGGCTATGAAGGATGTCTAGTGAAGCAGAAAAAAGGCCATTTGATTAATCATCGAAAATTGAGTTGTGAAGTTCCAGACAAAAGAGAATTTTACTATTTAGCTCTTTTGCAACTCTTTAAGCCATGGCGTACAGAAGAGGAACTACTTGGAGATTTTCTCTGTTATGAAGACTCTTTTAATGCAACTAAGGATACCATAGAATGTCCTATTTTTCTAAATTATCTGCAAATGTTGAATGAAGAAATGGAGCAAGAAACTACAATTGCTGAAGAGATAGCTAGAAACAGTTCTCAAGATAGTCAGAGTTCTACTTCATTGAGCCAGGATCCACTAGGAGGACCAATTATCCAAAATGAAGCTGCCACTGCCATGGATGAGGTGGAAAGAGCTATGGAACAAGCTCAAGAGGATGGAGATAACTTAGAAGATTTGGTAAAGCAACTAAAGATTGAGCAGAAAAAGATATATGATGAAGTCACAGAGCAGATTGAACATGGATTCAGACATGAGAAAAAAGAGTGCTCATGTATATTATTTGACCCTGTCCGATTGTACGTAAGTGGAGAAGCGGGGACAGGAAAAAGTTTTCTAATTAAAGCCGTTGCAAGTTATCTGCAGAAAAGGACTGATTCACCACTGTCTTGTGTTGTAACTGCTCCAACTGGTCTGGCAGCACATAACATTAAAGGGATTACTCTACATCGTTTATTGATGCTGCCAGTTGAACATGATAATAAATTGCATTACAACAAGCTATCTGGAGATGCGTGTTCTGAAGTTTCAAGAGTCTTGAAGAAAATGAAACTTCTTATCATAGATGAAGTAAGCATGGTCTCAAATCTAATGCTTGCTTTTGTGCATTTGAGAATGCAAGAAATTCTTAAAACAGACTATGATGTGTTATTTGGAGGAAAACACATTATTGTTTTTGGAGATCTATTGCAGTTGACTCCAGTAAAAGGACAACCAGTGTTTAAAATGCTCACGCATGAAGATACCAGGAAGTCCCTTGGAAGCATTGGAAATGTTAATATATGGCTAAATTTTAAATATGCTGAACTGGTTCAAAATATGCGACAGGCCAAGGATGAAGATTATAAAAATATTCTACAAGATGTAAGAATTGGAAAAGTGACTGAGAAAGGGAAAAAAGCTTTGCATAGTCGATTAATTTCAAATTTGTATCCAAATGAAAACATTCTTCCAGAGAATATTTTTAAAAAAATGACTGAGAAGAAATCTGGGATATGTTTGATGCCAACTCTGCAAGAATGTTCCATCTTCAACCAAAAAATGTTAGACTTAGAAAATGAAGAGATTGTGAAACTGGAAGCAATAGATAAAATAGAGCATATGGGTGCAACAATTGTTTTGTCAGAAAATTTGAAAACTAAATTGGATTCATTGGAGAAAAGTATTTAAAAAACAGCTGGTTTTGAAAAGACTCTGAATGTGTGTTTAAATTGTCGTATCATTTTGAGAAGGAATTTAAATGTTGAAAGCGGTCTGGTAAATGGAGCAATGGGTTATGTTGTTGATTTTGTGAATTACAGAAATAGAGATGGAATTGAATTTTTAAAAATAAAATTTGATGGGATTGAACAAGTACAACAAATAAGTCGTTGTTCTGCTAGATTTTTACTTGTAAAAGACTTATATGTTCGCCGAAAACAGTTTCCTGTTTGTTTGGCGTATGCGGTGACAATTCATAAATCTCAAGGTTTAAGTGTAGATAGTGCTTTGGTGAACATTGGAAGATCTGTGTTTAAAGAGGGTATGGCATATGTGGCATTATCTCGAGTCAGAACTTTATCAGGATTGTACTTGATTGCGTGTGATGAGACAAAGATTTCTGCAGATCTAGATTGTGTTAAAGAATACAATAGGTTAAGAAGAGAGTATGCTCCACACTTGCCTCAATATCCTCTGTTTGAAAAACGTGTGGTAGGCCGAAAAAGAAGAAATGAGGATAATTGTAGTGAGGTAGTTGCAAAAAGACAAAAAGTAGAGAAAACTGTAATTGAAAACAGGAAGAAAAAGAATTGTGGAGAAAATGTTGTTGGATTTCAGTTTGAAAATAGTTCTGGTGTCAACTGCTATGCTAATGTAGTGGTTAATGTTGTTTTTTTTCTTAAAAGTTTACAAGAACAGATTGTTGAAAATCGGGATCAAAGATTGTGTGGTTTATTGAATTCTGTGTTTCAGAAATGTAGCAGTGGTACAGCACAAATAGAAACTGTAACAGAAATTCGAAATATTTTAGATTTGTGTTCTGGTCAAGATAAATTTTCACAGAACATTCAGCAGGATTGTCAGGAATTTTTAATGTATATGTTTGGTGTTTTGGAAGATGAAGGTGTAGATGTAGATAATCTTTTCAGTCTTTCTTATCAATGGCAGCATGACTGCCGCAATTGTAGTTTATCAAGTACTACTAGAATAGACACTGAAAGATTTATATATTTGAGTTTACCAGGCTGTAAATCAGTGTCTTTTAAAAATCTAGTTAAAGCAGCAGATCATAATATGGTGTGTACCCAATGTAACTGTACAATGCTGTCCACATTATTTATACAAAGGTATGGGCAGTATATCATTTTAGTTTTCCAACGATGTAGACCTGATGGAACTAAATTGACAACTTCTATCAAAAATTTTGTGGCTTCTCAGTTATCAATTTCTGGAAGGACCTTTACAACTGAAGCTATTTTTTATCATGATGGATCTTCGACAACCTCAGGACATTATACATGCTACTTAAAATCTGAAAATGGATGGAGTTACTTCAATGATTCTCATTTAACTTATAAACAACGTTTGCCTTATGACTCTACAAATTCTTATCTAGTGTTTTTAAAACCAAAGTTTTAGTAAAGGGAATTGGCCTTTGAAGACGGGAATAGATAATAAAAGTTAGTTAGTTAGTTAGTTAATCTAATATTTTAAATTATTAATCTCATGTAGATACTTTAAGTGGATCTCAAAGTAAAAAATACTGATATATCTGACACAAATTGGCCGTGAGGAAAATGTAAGATATGATGTTGTTAGATCTTTTTTCATAGGAAGTTGATGAAATCGAAGTTATAGAGCACAGCAGACTTTTTTTCACCAAAAGGACCTTCACTATCTGCAATCTCATGTAGATACTTTAAGTGGATCTCAAAGTAAAAAATACTGATATATCTGACACAAATTGGCCGTGAGGAAAGTGTAAGATATGATGTTGTTAGATCTTTTTTCATAGGAAGTCGATGAAATGGAAGTTATAGAGCACAGCAGACTTTTTTCCACCAAAAGGACCTTCACTATCTGCAATTTGGTCTCACGGAAAAGTAAGTGAATCAAAGATTAGTGTACTTATATGAGATGTATGTTTGAATGGTTTTTTTTAAACACAATCTTTTAGATTGTGTTTTTTTTTCCCGCTGTTATATGATGAAGACTTTGATCTCACTAATTTAAGTGAAATTCAATATATTCTGAGAACAGCAAAAATAAATAATGTAACATATTGTAGAAGTTATTGTGTAGTTTGCATTGTGTAATTTATATTGTGTTCACATTGTCTTATACTCATTTTCTTTTTCACCCTTATTTACCTCTCTTTACTAATTTACACTCTTTTTTCATCGCTGTTTCTTTAGTGCACTTCATTCACAACTTCTTAATCTAATAGGAACTGTCTGCATTTCCTCTGTTCCTTCCACCACTTTTTATCTTTTTCATATTCTCACAGTACCACTGCTTTAGTTTCCTAACCCTCTCTTTCTTTTTCTCCATTTTTTTTCTTTCGCATCCATTGTACTGTAGTTCACTTAGTTCTTCCTTTTGTCTTTCTGTGTACTTACTCTCTCACTCCTGTTTTATCCATCGTTCTATACTAACTTCATTCCTTTCATCCCTTCACTCTGTTACTTTACTTCACTCACTCTCAATCATCTTCTATTCCTCTTTTTTATTTATAGTTTCTCAATCAGACTTCTCTCCTTTTCACTCATTTTTCTTTTATTTTCTTATCTTTACTGATTTTGATTTGATATCTTACATTCTTTTAGTATCTTATTTATCTTTAGGAATTTGTTTTCTTTCTATTTCTTTTTCCTTTTTTTTTCTCTTTCTACATTACTTTCTTTCTGTTTTTGTATCCTTCACTATTGCATCATTTCTTAGTAAACTTTTGTAGATTTTTAAACCTCATGAACTGATGCTTCTATTTTATTATATATTTTTAAGAAATTATAACGTGTTTTTTCTTTTATCTTTCATAGATACAAGTTTGCATTGATTATATGGTAAGTGTGTTTACAAAATCTTTTTTGTTATCGTCTTTGGTTTTATTTTCACTATTTTTCTCTCACCCTACCTCACCCCTGTTTCCTTACTTTGCTTTTCTCACTTATTCTTTTCTTCCATGTTTACTTCCTACCACATTCAACTTCTTTCAGTACCTCTGTCTATGCACACTCCTTCACTTACCTTTTTTACTGGTTCACTTAGTTCCTTTGTGACACTCCTTCTTTTACTCTCTTTCTTCTTTCGCTGTATTATTCCCCATGTCTTACCCTTATTCACTTACATGTACCCTGTTTCACCCCTCTTTGCTTATATTCACTGCTATTTACTATCCCTCCATCACTACTATTCCTTTTCTTTCATTCCGTCACTACCTGTCATTCACATGCTTAACTGTCCTTCCTTTTACTTTCATCATCCATTTACATTCTCCCGGAACCTCTGCTTTTGTCTTCTTCCTATTTCTTCTTTTCTTTTGCTCCCTTATTCATTTTTTTTTCTCAGTTATTTCCTCTTACACTTTTTATCTGTCTTACTATCTATTACACAGTCCCTCTGTGTTCCTCCCTTTAGCTCTCTTTCTCTTAACACCACTCTCTCTGTCCCCATTTCTTATGGTCACTCCTTCATTATTTTTTTTTTCTTTTTTCTGTTGATGCGCTGACGGTGCGCGCACCCGGGCGTTTATCGGTATGCGCACCGGGAGCGCTCCAGAGTCAAATATAAAAAAAAAAGGAAAAAACTATTTTAAAATAAAAATAGTATCTTAATATACATTATAGGGTTCATTTTTAGAAAAACATACCTTTCTCAGATAAAGACATTTGCGAAAAAATAAGCTTAGAAATTCAATAAAACGTACATAGGTATGAAGCCCTACAAAAAGTTAAAAATTAGTATTAAAAAAACCTATGAAATTCACTGAAAAAACCATAGGTTTCACACCAGTTATAGTTAGGAATTAGCATTTAAAAAACCTATGAAATTCACTGAAAAAACCATAGGTTTCACACCAGTTATAGTTAGGAATTAGCATTTAAAAAACCTATTAAATTCACTGAAAAAACCATAGGTTTCACACCAGTTATAGTTAGCTGGAAATTTTACTGATATAAAACCATTGAAATTCCCACGTTATAGTTAGTCGGACTCACTATAACTTGCGCGTGCAATGCACTGCTGATGACATCACATATTACATCACTCATGACATGGTCAGTGACATCACTCATGACATCACTGATGATACCGTCCTTGTGACAGAGTGACTGACCTCCTTTCACTGTAAAGTAACCCTTGAAACACATATTCAAAAATAGAAACTAATATTTTCAAAAAAGTGAAGATATCTATACCAGTTGCAACAACCAATTCAGTAATTCCACCATTTATATACACATCCACTCATTCATCAACAGTTCTAAATAGTCAGTCATACATATACTCACTCATCATATGTAGTGAGACACCTATACATCCGTTAACACACCGACAGTCTTCCAAAAGTTGCTCATACACATACTCACACATGCAAATAAACTATTGAACATCAATTTTTTAGCATATACAGCTATACACACTCTATCACCTTACTTCTAAAGAAACTTACACATACTTACTCTCTTAAAAAATCACTTATAGAAACACATACTTATCAAAACAAGAATTCTTTCAATCTCTCACTCTCATATATACTCACTTATATACATCAATACTCACATATACTAGATTAAAACATATGTAGTTACTGATAAAGACACTAGTAAGACAGTCATTCACTTACTAACACATACATATACACACTCATTCACCCATACAGTCCGGCACATATGCTGTCTTTAAAACACATACAAACAGTGAGTCAGTCATTTATGCATCTATGTGCTAAGTAACACTCCCACCAAATCATACAGACACTTATACTGATACTAAAAAAACATCTAATAACTCATATACACACATATGTAGCTACTCACCAACCCATGCAGCCACTTATACACAAAGTGAAACACTGATACATATATTTAAATATTTAAACATTACTTACTAATATATGTATTCACTAAGATACACTTAATAAGCCAGTTATTCAATATTTTTTTTTTAAAAAAACCATCCATTTAGACTTTTATTTAAACATTTATTCTCCCATCGACTTTTACATATACATATATAAAACATATTTATTTTTCAGAAAGACACACATTCACTGGATGGTGTCATCAGTGATGTCATGAGTGATGTCACTGACCATGTCATGAGTGATGTAATATGTGATGTCATCAGCAGTGCATTGCACGCGCAAGTTATAGTGAGTCCGACTAACTATAACGTGGGAATTTCAATGGTTTTATATCAGTAAAATTTCCAGCTAACTATAACTGGTGTGAAACCTATGGTTTTTTCAGTGAATTTAATAGGTTTTTTAAATGCTAATTCCTAACTATAACTGGTGTGAAACCTATGGTTTTTTCAGTGAATATTGATATATATATATATTGATATAGATTGATAAAGTCTGCTGCGCAGGCGAAACGCGTCTCTCTTTTTCTGCAGGGTCGTGGGAGACCTGAAAAACATTAAATAAGCCTGATCCATACACACCTCGTGTACGTGCCTCTTCTTCCTGGAAGTAGGAGTGTTTTCCTTCATCTATATATATATATATATTACCTACTGGCGGTCGCCAGTAGGTATATATAGTTAGGATTTTTTCCCTATGGCATTTCTGAAAATTCTATGTCTAATAACTTTGGCGTTTGTGGACGGAATTGGCTGAAATGTTCAGGAAAATGGCACATTTTGTTTCTGAGCAGCCCCTGAAAATTTGGGGGGGGGTCGTCAAGGGGGGGCCGAGAAAAAAGGGGGGTCCCAAAACGCGTTTTTCCCATGTTAATTTCCATAGGGCGGTTGGACTCACTTTTAGCCCGAACGGCTGAATGGATTTTCACGAAACTTGGCAAAATTGTAGGGACTGTTAGCCCGATGTGCCTTTGCTAGGTCTCAATATATGTGCTTCAGTGGATTTTGAGAAATTAACGTTTAAATCAAGATATATATCTGTAACAGCGCTCCGGGTAGCGATCCGGTTAGCGAACTTTTCGCGTATCGGAGCTTTGCGATGCGAAGCTGATTGGCCCTCCGGTGTCTGTCAACATTCTAAACTGTCCGGAGCGGCCGCCATCTTGTCTCTCGGTAGGATCGAGAGACAAGAGGAGGCCAAAACAAAGGGGGAAATTACCATAAGGGGGCATAGTAGATCCTCGTTGACCTCCTAGGTTTTATGTGGAGGTTTTAAAAGGGCCTAGGAGGGTCCAAAAAAAAAAATATATATATTTTTTTTTTGCGTGGTAAGCGCCAAGTTCGCGAACCGGAAAGCGTTCTGGGCAGCGTACTTTAAGGATAAAAGAATGATAGACTTTTCTAATATTGTATGTTAATTATTTGTTGTTTTTGTTCGTTTTTTTTAATTTATATATATATATTACCTACTGGCGGTCGCCAGTAGGTATATATAGTTAGGATTTTTTCTCTATGGGATTTTTGAAAATTCTATGTCTAATAACTTTGGCGTTTGTGGACGGAATTGGCTGAAATTTTCAGGAAAATGGAACATTTTGTTTCTGAGCAGCCCCTGACAATTTGGGGGGGTTTCATCAATGGGGGGCCGAGAAAAAAGGGGGGTCCCAAAACGCGTTTTTCCCATGTTAATTTCCATAGGGCGGTTGGCCTCACTTTTAGCTCGAACGGCTGAATGGATTTGCACGGAACTTGGCAAAATTGTAGGGACTGTTAGCCCGATGTGCCTTTGCTAGGTCTCAATATATGTGCTCCAGTGGATTTTGAGTAATTTAGGTTCAAAAAAAGATATATATCTGGGCGGAGCCTAACCACACATCTGATCTGATTGGCTGTCAGCACTTCATCCAAGAAGTGTTGGCAGCCATCTTGGGACCAATATACATGATAGCACCTCATTAAAAAGCATTGTAGTTAATAGAGGGTTTTAGGACTTTAGTTACATTATAAATCATTTGTTGATGGTACCATACTCGTTTTAGGAATTGTGGTGGGTTCTAAGGTGATTTTACCATGTGAAAAAACCTTCTGCCGTGATATCATGAATATTGTTTGAAAGAAAACTAATATCTCATGATTTTCCCACAGTGGTTTGGAAGGGGATCTATAAGCTAAACTGAAAGCATATTTGCTGTAAATTCACATTATCTTTCTCAGTCATGTGAAAATGAAGTCTGACATTCTCAGTAAAACATGTACATCCAACAAGGAAAGAGACTGTCAGTTGATTCCTTTGTGTTCTACTGCAGCCTCCTAGAGTGTTCTAAAGAACAACTAGAGCGCTAACAGTCCTACTTACTACAAAGGTATGGCACACCTGAAGCCATCTTGATTGGAATAAAGTGGTAACTCTTAAAACATTTAATTTAAAAAGAAACAACATGAGGGGGTATATTTTGCCATAGAAAGTATGATTAGTGCTGCAGAATGAAAAATTAGGGCACATTTTGAGTGACTTCTCAAATCCTTTTCTATTTCATTAAAACATTCTGACATGCAGTCTCCCAAAATGGCCACCAGAGACAAAAGAGCCCAAATGTAGCCCAAATATCACCCAGATGTAGCCCAAGTACAGCCCAATGACAGAATATCCCAGAGTGTTCTAAAGAACAACTAGAGCGCTAACAGTCCTACTTATTACAAAGGTATAGCACACCTGGAGCCACCGTGATGGGAATAAAGTGGTAACTCTTAAAACATTTAATTTAAAAAGGAACTAAATGAGGGGGTATATTATGCAATAGAAGGTATTATTAGTGCTGCAGAAAGAAAAATTAGGGCACATTTTGAGTGACTTTTCAAATCCTCTTCTATTTCATTAAAAAATTCTGACATGCAGTCTCCCAAAATGGCCACCAGAGACAAAAGAGCCCAAATGTAGCCCAAATATCACCCAGATGTAGCCCAAGTATAGCCCAATGACAGAATGTCCCAGAGTGTTCTAAAGAACAACTAGAGCGCTAACAGTCCTACTTATTACAAAGGTATGGCACACCTGAAGCCATCTTGATTGGAATAAAGTGGTAACTCTTAAAACATTTAATTTAAAAAGGAACAAAATGAGGGGGTATATTTTGCCATATGAATTATGATTAGTGCTGCAGAAAGAAAAATTAGGGCACATTTTGAGTGACTTCTCAAACCCTCTTCAATATCATTAAAAAATTCTGACATACAGTCTCCCAAGATGGCCACCAGAGACAAAAGAGCCTAAATGTAGCCCAAATATCACCCAGATGTACCCCAAGTATAGCCCAATGACAGAATGTCCCAGAGTGTTCTAAAGAACAACTAGAGCGCTAACAGTCTTACTTATGACAAAAGTATGGCACACCAGAAGCCATCTTGATTGGAATGAAGTGGTAAGTCTGAAAACACTCAATTTAAAAAGGAACAACATGGGGGGTTAATTTTGGCATAGAAAGTATGATTAGTGCTTCAGAAAGAAAAATTAGGGATCATTTTGAGTGACTTCTCAAATCCTCTTCTATTTCATTAAAAAAATTCTGACATGCAGACTGAAACATGCACTTTGAATACCAGCAGCAGACGTCCCTGGTGAGCAGTAGCTTTACTACAGTGATCTAATGTGCAACTAGAGTGCTAACATTCAGAATTTATGGCAAATGTGTGACACATCTGAATGCCTTCTTGATGGAACCAAAGTAAACAAGCATTGAAAAGGCAATAGATCTCGCCCTCGTTTAAGTTAAAGCCATTCTGTTTGTAATGAGGTGGCTTTTTAGCTTTGCTTTTATTAGTGTTTTTTCAACTTTCATGTAAATAACATGCATCTGTATGCATATAAGTATATGTATGCATGCATTTATGTTTGTATTTATATAGATATACAGATGATATATGTTTATATATGTATGTATATATATATATTCACTGAAAAAACCATAGGCTATAGACCATATATAGTTAGGAATTAGCATTTACAAAACCTTGAAAATTCACTGAAAAAACCATAGGTTATAAACCATATATAGTTAGGAATTAGCATTTACAAAACCTTGAAAATTCACTGAAAAAACCATAGGTTATAGACCATATATAGTTAGGAATTCGCTTTTACAAAACCTTATTTTACTCACACAAAACCATTGAAATTCCATATATAGTTAGTTGCACTAACTATATATCGCGCACCCGCAATCCACTGCTGATGATGTCACATATTACATCATTCATGACATGGTCAGTGACATCACTGATGACATCACTGATGACATCTCAAATGACATCACTGATGACATCTCAAATGACCTCACTGATGACATCACTGATGACATCTCATTTGACATTACTGATCACATCACTGATGATATCATTCATGTGATAATACGATGAACCTCTTCAGACTCTAATATAACCTTAGATACAATCAGTGTAAACAGACACTCACAGACTGTCACTCATCCATGGAGTTACTCACACACCTAGTCAGTCATGCAAAGAATCAATCACACCTCCATTTCCTCAACTATACAGTTATACAAACTTTACTTATTCAAACATATACTAACACATATTTACTCTCTTATACAATCCCTGATACAAGTTCACAATGATCCATACAGCCACTCACACATTCACTGGCTCTTATGCACAGTTATTTATATATGTCAACTCTCACATGTACTGTGTTTTACATATGTACCTACTTTGACATGTAGCACTGAGATATCCATTCACTCACCAATACACTCATGCACACAGTCAACTGCCCATACAGCTGTTTCCACATGCACTTTTGAAACCATACATCTAGTGAATCAACTGCTCACACATCTATGCACAGAGTCATACACCTCCCAGCCACCCACACACACATTCAGTCTCCCATACAAATACTTGGGCAACCAATCAATAACCCATATAGTTACTCATATAGCTACTTATCAACACATGCAACAGTTTACAGAACAACAGACATAATGATGCACAAATTAAGACAGTTTAGTCACTAACCCATGCACTCAGTGAGACACATTTAATCACTCACTCATACAGTCAGTCATGCACCTACTAAATCCTTCATCCAGACACTTATACATCCACTCATTCTTCAATATGTAAGACATATTTTAACTTTACAGAAACATACAGTCACTGGATGTTGTCATCAGTGATGTCATCAGTGATGTCATTTGAGATGTCATCAGTGATGTCATCAGTGATGTCACTGACCATGTCATGAATGATGTAATATGTGACATCATCAGCAGTGGATTGCGGGTGCTCGATATATAGTTAGTGCAACTAACTATATATGGAATTTCAATGGTTTTGTGTGAGTAAAATAAGGTTTTGTAAAAGCGAATTCCTAACTATATATGGTCTATAACCTATGGTTTTTTCAGTGAATATATATATATATATATATATATATATATATATATATATATATATATATATATATATATATATATATATATATATATATATATATTCACTGAAAAAACCATAGGTTTCACACCAGTTATAGTTAGCTGGAAATTTTACTGATATAAAACCATTGAAATTCCCACGTTATAGTTAGTCGGACTCACTATAACTTGCGCGTGCAATGCACTGCTGATGACATCACATATTACATCACTCATGACATGGTCAGTGACATCACTCATGACATCACTGATGACATCACTCATGACATCACTCATGACATCGTCCAGTGAATGTGTGTCTTTCTGAAAAATAAATATATTTTATATATGTATATGTTAAGGTCGATGGAAGAATAAATGTTTAAATAAGTGTCTAAATGGATGTTTTTTAAAAAAAAATTGATTGGTTAACTGGCTTATTAAGTGTATCTTAGTGAATACATATATTAGCGAGTAATGTTTAAATATTTAAATATATGTATCAGTGTTTTACTTTGTGTATAAGTGGCTGCATGGGTTGGTGAGTAGCTACATGTGTGTGTATATGAGTTATTAGATGTTTTTTAGTATCAGTATGAGTGTCTGTATGGTTTGGTGGGGCTGTTACTTAGCACATAGATGCATCAATGACTGACTCACTGTTTGTATGTGTTTTGAAGACAGCATTTGTGTAGGATTGTATGGGTGGATGAGTGTGTATATGTGTGTGTTAGAGAGTGAATGCCTCTCTCACTAGTGTCTTTATAAGTAACTACATATGTTTTAATCTTGTATATATGAGAATTGATGTATATAAGTAAGTATATGTGAGAGTGAGAGATTGAAAGAGTTCCTGTTTAAATAAGTATGTGTTTCTATAAGTGATTGTTTAAGAGAGTAAGTATGTGTAAGTTTCCTTAGAAGTAATGTGCTAATGTGTGTATAGTTGTATATGCAAATAAATGGATGTTTATTAGTTTATTTGCATGTGTGAGTATATGTGTGAGCAACTTTTTGATGACTGTCGGTGTGTAACAGGATGAATAGGGGTAACACTACATATGATTGAGTGAGTATATGTATGAGTGAATACATAAAACTGTTGGTGAATGTGTGAATTTGTATATAGATGGTGAAATTACTGAATTGGTTGTTGTAACTGGTATGGGTATATCCACTTTTTTGTTAATGTTAGTTTCTATTTTTGAATATGTGTTTCAAAGGTTACTTTACAGTGAAAGGAGGTCTGTCACTGTGTCACAAGGATGGTGTCATCAGTGATGTCATGAGTGATGTCACTGACCATGTCATGAGTGATGTAATATGTGATGTCATCAGCAGTGCATTGCACGCGCAAGTTATAGTGAGTCCGACTAACTATAACGTGGGAATTTCAATGGTTTTATATCAGTAAAATTTCCAGCTAACTATAACTGGTGTGAAACCTATGGTTTTTTCAGTGAATTTAATAGGTTTTTTAAATGCTAATTCCTAACTATAACTGGTGTGAAACCTATGGTTTTTTCAGTGAATTTCATAGGTTTTTTAAATTCTAATTCCTAACTATAACTGGTGTGAAACCTATGGTTTTTTCAGTGAATTTCATAGGTTTTTTTAATGCTAATTCCTAACTTTTTATTCATACTCATACCTATGTGTTTTTTAGTGAATTGCTAAAGTATGTTTTTGTAAAAATGAACACTATAATGTATATTGAGATAATATTTTTAATTTAAAATATTTTTTTTTTATATTTCGCTTTCGGTGCGCGCACCGGTGCGCGTACCGTCAGCGCACTAACAAAAAAAAAGAAAAAAAAAATGAAGGAGGGACTGTGTAATAGATAGTAAGACAGATAAAAAGTGTAAAAGGAAGTAACTGAGAAAAGAAAAATGAATAAGGGAGCAAAAGAAAGAAGAAATAGGAAGAAGACTAAAGCAGAGGTTAAGGGAGATTGTAAATGGATGTTGAAAGTAAAAAGAAGGACAGTTAAGTATGGGAATGTCAGGTAGTGACGGAATCAGAGGAAAAGAATAGCAGTGATTGAGGGAAAGTAAATATCAGTGAATATAAGTAAAGAGGGGTGAAAGAGGGTACATGTAAGTGAATAAGGGTAACACATGGGGAGTAATAGAGACAAAGAAGAGAGAGAGTAAAAGAAGGACTGTCACAAAGGGACTAAGTGAACCAGTAAAAAAGGTAAGTGAAGGAGTGTGCATAGGCAGAAGTACTGAAAGAAATTGAATGTGGTCGGAAGTAAACATGGAACAAAAGAATAAGTGAGGGAAGCAAAGTAAGGAAATAGGTGTGCGGTAGGGTGACAGAAAAATAGTGAAAATAAAACAAAAGGTGATAACAAAAAACATTTTACAAACACACTTACCATATAATCTATGCAAATTTGTATCTGTGAAAGATAAAGGAAAAAACATGTTATAATTACATAAAAATGTATAATAAAATAGAAGAAACAGTTCATGAGGTTTAAAAATCTACAAAAGTTTACTTAGAAATGAAGCAATAGTGAAGGATACAAAAACAGAAAGAAAGTAATGTAGAAAGAAAAAAAAAAAGGAAAAAGAAATAGTTGGAGAACAAATTCCTAAAGGTAAAAAAGATAGTAAAAGAATGTAAAATATCAAAACAAAATGAGTAAAGATAAGAAACTAAAAGAAAAATGATTGAAAAGGAGAGAAGTCAGATTGATAAACTATAAATAAAATAGAGGAATAGAAGATGATTGAGAGTGAGTGAAGTGAAGTCACAGAGTGAAGGGATGAAAGAAATGAAGTTATTATAGAACGATGGATAAAACAGGAGTGAGAGAGTAAGTACACAGAAAGACAAAAGGAAGAACTAACTGAACTACAGTACAATGAGTGTGAAAGAAAAAAAAATAGAGAAAGAGAAAGAGTGTTAGGAAACTAAAGCAGAGGTACTAAGAGAATATGAAAAAGATAAAAAGTGGTGGAAGGAACAGAGGAAATGCAGATAGTTCCTATCAAATTAAGAAGTTGTGAATGAAGTGCAGTAAAGAAACAGCAATGAAAAAAGAGTGTAAATTAGTAAAGAGAGGTAAATAAGGGTGAAAAAGAAAATGAGTGTATAACAATGTGAACACAATATAAATTACACAATGCAAACTACACAATAACTTCTACAATATGTTACATTATTTATTTTTGCTGTTCTCAGAATATATTGAATTCCACTTAAATTAGTGAGTTCAAAGTCTTCATCATATAACAGCGGGAAAAAAAAAAACACAATCTAAAAGATTGTGTTTAAAAAAACCCATTCAAACATACATCTCATATATGTACACTAATCTTTGATTCACTTACTTTTCCATGAGGCCAAATAGAAGATAGTGAAGGTCCTTTTGGTGGAAAAAAAGTCTGCTGTTCCTTATAAGTTCCATTTCATCGACTTCCTATGAAAAAAGATCTAAAAACATCATACCTTACACAATCCTCACGGCCAATTTGTGTCAGATATATCAGTATTTTTTACTTTGAGATCCACTTAAAGTATCTACATGAGATAAATAATTTAAAATATTAGATTAACTAACTAACTAACTAACTTTTATTAACTATTCCCGTCTTCAAAGGCCAATTCCCTTTACTAAAACTTTGGTTTTAAAAACACTAGATAAGAATTTGTAGAGTCATAAGGCAAACGTTGTTTATAAGTTAAATGAGAATCATTGCAGTAACTCCATCCATTTTCAGATTTTAAGTAGCATGTATAATGTCCTGAGGTGGTCGAAGATCCATCATGATAAATAATAGCTTCAGTTGTAAAGGTCCTTCCAGAAATTGATAACTGAGAAGCCACAAAATTTTTGATAGAAGTTGTCAATTTAGTTCCATCAGGTCTACATCGTTGGAAAACTAA
Source organism: Lissotriton vulgaris (assembly GCF_964263255.1). NCBI lineage: Eukaryota > Metazoa > Chordata > Amphibia > Caudata > Salamandridae > Lissotriton > Lissotriton vulgaris. The sequence continues at coordinate 1,323,754,690 of NC_141685.1, read as the reverse complement.
AATAATATACTGCCCATACCTTTGTATAAATAATGTGGACAGCATTGTACAGTTACATTGGGTACACACCATATTATGATCTGCTGCTTTAACTAGATTTTTAAAAGACACTGATTTACAGTCTGGTAAAGTCAAATATATAAATCTTTCAGTGTCTATTCTAGTAGTACTTGATAAACTACAATTGTGGCAGTCATGCTGCCATTGATAAGAAAGACTGAAAAGATTATCTACATCTACACCTTCATCTTCCAAAACACCAAACATATACATTAAAAATTCCTGACAATCCTGCTGAATGTTCTGTGAAAATTTATCTTGACCAGAACACAAATCTAAAATATTTCGAATTTCTGTTACACTTTCTATTTGTGCTGTAACACTGCTACATTTCTGAAACACAGAATTCAATAAACCACACAATCTTTGATCCCGATTTTCAACAATCTGTTCTTGTAAACTTTTAAGAAAAAAAACAACATTAACCACTACATTAGCATAGCAGTTGACACCAGAACTATTTTCAAACTGAAATCCAACAACATTTTCTCCACAATTCTTTTTCTTCCTGTTTTCAATTACAGTTTTCTCTACTTTTTGTCTTTTTGCAACTACCTCACTACAATTATCCTCATTTCTTCTTTTTCGGCCTACCACACGTTTTTCAAACAGAGGATATTGAGGCAAATGTGGAGCATACTCTCTTCTTAACCTATTGTATTCTTTAACACAATCTAGATCGGCAGAAATCTTTGTCTCATCACACGCAATCAAGTACAATCCTGATAAAGTTCTGACTCGAGATAATGCCACATATGCCATACCCTCTTTAAACACAGATCTTCCAATGTTCACCAATGCACTATCTACACTTAAACCTTGAGATTTATGAATTGTCACCGCATACGCCAAACAAACAGGAAACTGTTTTCGGCGAACATATAAGTCTTTTACAAGTAAAAATCTAGCAGAACAACGACTTATTTGTTGTACTTGTTCAATGCCATCAAATTTTATTTTTAAAAATTCAATTCCATCTCTATTTCTGTAATTCACAAAATCAACAACATAACCCATTGCTCCATTTACCAGACCGCTTTCAACATTTAAATTCCTTCTCAAAATGATACGACAATTTAAACACACATTCAGAGTCTTTTCAAAACCAGCTGTTTTTGAAATACTTTTCTCCAATGAATGCAATTTAGTTTTCAAATTTTCTGACAAAACAATTGTTGCACCCATATGCTCTATTTTATCTATTGCTTCCAGTTTCACAATCTCTTCATTTTCTAAGTCTAACATTTTTTGGTTGAAGATGGAACATTCTTGCAGAGTTGGCATCAAACATATCCCAGATTTCTTCTCAGTCATTTTTTTAAAAATATTCTCTGGAAGAATGTTTTCATTTGGATACAAATTTGAAATTAATCGACTATGCAAAGCTTTTTTCCCTTTCTCAGTCATTTTTCCAATTCTTACATCTTGTAGAATATTTTTATAATCTTCATCCTTGGCCTGTCGCATATTTTGAAGCAGTTCAGCATATTTAAAATTTAGCCATATATTAACATTTCCAATGCTTCCAAGGGACTTCCTGGTATCTTCATGCGTGAGCATTTTAAACACTGGTTGTCCTTTTACTGGAGTCAACTGCAATAGATCTCCAAAAACAATAATGTGTTTTCCTCCAAATAACACATCATAGTCTGTTTTAAGAATTTCTTGCATTCTCAAATGCACAAAAGCAAGCATTAGATTTGAGACCATGCTTACTTCATCTATGATAAGAAGTTTCATTTTCTTCAAGACTCTTGAAACTTCAGAACACGCATCTCCAGATAGCTTGTTGTAATGCAATTTATTATCATGTTCAACTGGCAGCATCAATAAACGATGTAGAGTAATCCCTTTAATGTTATGTGCTGCCAGACCAGTTGGAGCAGTTACAACACAAGACAGTGGTGAATCAGTCCTTTTCTGCAGATAACTTGCAACGGCTTTAATTAGAAAACTTTTTCCTGTCCCCGCTTCTCCACTTACATACAGTCGGACAGGGTCAAATAATATACATGAGCACTCTTTTTTCTCATGTCTGAATCCATGTTCAATCTGCTCTGTGACTTCATCATATATCTTTTTCTGCTCAATGTTTAGTTGCGTTACCAAATCTTCTAAGTTAACTCCATCCTCTTGAGCTTGTTCCATAGCTCTTTCCACCTCATCCATGGCAGTGGCAGCTTCATTTTGGATAATTGGTCCTCCTAGTGGATCCTGGCTCAATGAAGTAGAACTCTGACTATCTTGAGAACTGTTTCTAGCTATCTCTTCAGCAATTGTGGTTTCTTGCTCCATTTCTTCATTCAACATTTGCAGATAATTTAGAAAAATAGGACATTCTATGGTATCCTTAGTTGCATTAAAAGAGTCTTCATAACAGAGAAAATCTCCAAGTAGTTCCTCTTCTGTACGCCATGGCTTAAAGAGTTGCAAAAGAGCTAAATAGTAAAATTCTCTTTTGTCTGGAACTTCACAACTCAATTTTCGATGATTAATCAAATGGCCTTTTTTCTGCTTCACTAGACATCCTTCATAGCCAATGAGTGCATATTTTCCATTATTGATATCTTCTGTGATGTTCCTCTTATAACTGTAGTTTTGAAGAACTTCATACAAACATGTGTTCTCAAGGTGAGTACTTCTATTTGGATAGTATGTATCCAACATATTTGTCTTCAAAATATCTGTACTGTTTGGTTCTTTTTCCGCCAAATATTCAATTTCTTGTACAGATTTCAAAACTCGGTTTCGTGTTGCAGCAAGACCAAGACTCACCCAAATGATTGTTCTTGATTTGGCATAGAGACTTGCTGATGATAACCGATCAGAACATTCATATGCTCCAATTTCTCGATGCGACAACATCTTCAGACTGAAACTGTATAATTTCTTGCTTAGACTCTTTTCATGTGAAATGTCCTCCCACATTTCCTTCAGTTCTGTCTTTTCTTTTTTGGTGATGTAAGATGTCACATATCGAGCCACAGCAATAGAGTTGTCAGCAACGAACTGAATATCCATGTTAGCATTCCACATGGACAAAATCACTGGGTTGTAATCGTTGATGTACTTAGATTCTTCATTTCTTTTCAAATTATATGTGTTTTTGGGAGATTTTCTCGTCACAGTATGTCGTAGAGATGACATCAAATTATTTACTCTTCCCTTAGAAATCACTGGTCGAGGAAATGCAAAACGACATTTCGTGTAGTACTTTTCCTTGTTTTTAAATTTTCGACGACAATACTTTCCACAACGATGAGATTGAAAACGTAAAACTTGTTGCCTTAAATTGTTTTCTTCAGTAGATTTTGGAACAGCACATGTTGAATACTCTTCAATGAAACTCATCACTGTTTCATCTGAATCTGATCCAAATTTGGGTGCATCTTTAATCCACAACAACATATGTATATGAGGAGCACCTCTCGCTTGATATTCCTTCCTCCAAAAGAAATCCAAAACCTCTCCAAGGGGAGGATTTTTTTTGTTGGTAATAAAAGACATCATAGCTTCAAATCTATGATAAAAATATCTGCAAACATTCACTGGATCTAAAGAACACAGTTCTCCTGGTGTTTTCAATTCTATATTTGGTATGTTTTCATTTGCCTCTCGTAGAAATTGAAGTAAATCGTCCCATGCATACTCAGCACAGCTAAGAGTGAGGAACCATGTAGGAGTTCCTAAGTTTCTTAGCATACATTTCAATTCTCCATGACGACGAAACCAATACTCGTTGGTTCCACGTTGACATGCCATGAGATTGATTAGCTGAGATTCCAAAATACTGTCTTGCAGATTAACTTTCTCCATAAAGTCCCTTGCACAAACATTTTGCAAATGAGGTCCACTTTTTAATATATGATTAACTGCATAAGAAAGCCCAGACAAATCACTTTCAAACAGTAGATGAAATAAATATGGAATGCATTGACGAAACCTTGGATCTTCTGCATATAATCTTAGAGTCCGGTATTCAGCTGCAGGAATTTGAACTGGTCGATCATCATATCGTCCACCACAACCTGTTGGAAATAATTGTGGAAAACAACGAGCTTCCAAACTTTCTTCCCATACACTAATGGGACTTCCTTTTGCTGCCTTCATTTGAAACAAGTCAATTGCATTTCCCATTACTTCTTTGGAATGCAAAGGATGAACAGTATAATGTTCATATATTTCTTCAGTTCTAGACACATCAACTTTTTCAATTTGACCAACTGAAGAATCACTATCTTCTTCTGTAGCTGTTTCCTCTACTCCAACACTTACATTTTTGTAGTACTCATTGTTTTTAACTAAATACAACGTTGCCTTCTTGACTTTTTTAACATCCACTAAATCTTGCCAAATTTTCTTACTCTTTGTTGGAACCCCATTAACTAGAATAACTAAAGGATCTTCTTCTACTCTTTCTACACCAATTGTATTAATATTTTTCTTTACATCTAGAGGCAAATAAACAACTCTTCCCTTTAATCCTCTCAGTAAATCTGATGGAGGCAATTTCCCTGTCTTAGGCTCCATGCGTACAATAGCCTGAAAAGGATGGACACATTGAATCAAAATAGATTCATAAGTATTTAGATCCATCAATTCAGAAGGAATATCTATCAACTGAAGATTATTATAAACTGCTCTTGCAGGCATTCTATTTTCATTTAATTTTTTCAAACAATAAGTGCAAATACGCTGATCCAAACTCAAATCAAAAGAATTCTCCACCAACAAATAACTTACAAAATCCTCCCATTCACTATTATTTTCCAATTCACTTTTTGCATATAAATCAACTAACCTAGTCTGAATTTTATAATGAGTCCGTCGACAACACACACAAGTTAAATTAGGCCTCTCACTTGATTTCACCTTAAACTTGATAATTTCCTCATCAAACTTTTCAATACTTGAAATTTGTCCATTATCTTCTGCATTACCATCCATTACTATATCTATTTCTACACTGTCCTCTTTGTTCCCAAAATAACAAAACTCAATTTCTTCACAAATAGTCTTCACATCCACTTCAGATCCATGCAAAAGAGCACTATTTAACTGTTTAAGCTTAAGTGCAGGACTTTTTGCATAATACAACTTCCTCACTAATTTCCTTACGTTATTATGATGCACTGCTAACATCCTAAAATGATGAAAAACACTCCGACAAACTTTTCTAGAAAGACATGCTAGTGAATGCCCTTGCAAACCTGTGCTTTCTCTCACTCTGCAAGGATCTAACTCTTGCAGGATCTTCATTTTTTGTTTGAGACTTTTTTTACTATATGTACGTAAGAAATTTCGAAGCAAATCAATTGATTCCTGTCGCACACTACAAATACTACTGCATTTCCATGTGTACACTGGACCCTTAGTACGTCTCCCTAAAACTTCATCAGCTAACACCTCTTCTGCATCTCTAGATACAAGTTTCTCTTTTTCCATCACACAACTATCTTTCACCTCATATGCACGACCACTGGTGTCAACTGCATGCACCAAATCATTTTCCTGAAAGTAACTCTCCTCATTAAAAAAAGGCTCAGAACTTGAACTATGCATCCATTCACCAGAAAATACTTCACAAAAATTACTCTGATTAATAATTCTTTTCCATCTACTGTTCGATTTGAAAATATCCATTGCCTTATTAAGTATCCTAATTCTATTGATTATTAAAATAAATAATTTTTTCTTAACTTCAAAAGCCTGATCAACAATCTTTTCTACACTTTTCTTTTTCTTGTAAAAAGCAGCTTTTAGTTTACTTTTCTTATCATTTTTTAGCAAATTTAAAACTACCCTATTGCGAAACATTCGCCTACGAATGTCCCTAAAAACATTTACCCTTCTATTGCTAACCATTCTCTTCTCTCCTGGTCCAATGGAAACATTTTTTGTGGGCTTCTCTTTCCTTTTTATTTTTGTTGACTTTTTCTGTATATTCACATTAGCAATTTCATTTTTTTTCCTACAACATATGTTGCGAAGAAAAGACTTAATTGGCTTACCAGAAGCTTTTCTGGTGTTTTTTGAAGTAGTTGTTGAAGAGGATTCCATAAACTCTGTTGTTGATGTTCTCCTTTTCCGTATGGTATTTTTGATATTTCTTTGCCTTGAAGGCATTTTTGCTTCCTTTTCAGAAGTTGATTTGAATCTGTTGTTCTGTTAAAAAAACACATGAAAGACCACTATTAGCAAACAACAAAGTAATGTTAAAAAGCAAACAATATAAACAATAAATTGCAACATATTTAAGTTTATACAATAGCAACTCATGGCTTTATTTTTAAAGGCCTTGCGCCACCAGTGCATCACTTATTACCCATGTTTAAAGTCAAGCATCAGCTGCACATGGCATTCATAAATAAGGGCCAAATACATATACCAATCAATTGCACCCAAAAATCGATTTTTCAATAACATGTAAGAAACACTGCGCAAAACCTAAGTACAACCACTCAATATCATCAAACAAAGTCAGGGTCTGATTTATAAAGGCCTTGCGCCACCAGTGCATAACTTATTACCCATGTTTAAAGTTTTGCATCGGCTGCACATGGCAATCATAAATAAGGGCCAAATACATATACCAATCAATTGCACCCAAAAATCGATTTTTGAATAACATGTAAGAAACACTGCGCAGAACCTATGTACAACCAATCAATATCATCAAACAAAGTCAGGGCCTTATTTATGAAAGCCTTGCGCCACCAGTGCGTCACTTATTACCCATGTTTAAAGTCATGCATCAGTTGCACATGGCAATCATAAATAAGGGCCAAATACATATACCAATCAATTGCACCCAAAAATCGATTTTTCAATAACATGTAAGAAACACGGCGCAGAACCTAAGTACAACCACTCAATATCATCAAACAAAGTCAGGGCCTTATTTATGAAAGCCTTGCGCCACCAGTGCGTCACTTATTACCCATGTTTAAAGTCATGCATCAGCTGCACATGGCAATCATAAATAAGGGCCAAATACATATACCAATCAATTGCACCCAAAAATCGATTTTTCAATAACATGTAAGAAACACTGCGCAGAACCTAAGTACAACCACTCAATATCATCAAACAAAGTCAGGGCCTTATTTATGAAAGCCTTGCACCACCAGTGCGTCACTTATTACCCATGTTTAAAGTCATGCATCAGCTGCACATGGCAATCATAAATAAGGGCCAAATACATATACCAATCAATTGCACCCAAAAATCGATTTTTCAATAACATGTAAGAAACACGGCGCAGAACCTATGTACAACCAATCAATATCATCAAACAAAGTCAGGGCCTTATTTATGAAAGCCTTGCGCCACCAGTGCGTCACGTATTACCCATGTTTAAAGTCATGCATCAGCTGCACATGGCAATCATAAATAAGGGCCAAATACATATACCAATCAATTGCACCCAAAAATCGATTTTTGAATAACATGTAAGAAACACTGCGCAGAACCTATGTACAACCAATCAATATCATCAAACAAAGTCAGGGCCTTATTTATGAAAGCCTTGCGCCACCAGTGCGTCACTTATTACCCATGTTTAAAGTTTTGCATCGGCTGCACATGGCAATCATAAATAAGGGCCAAATACATATACCAATCAATTGCACCCAAAAATCGATTTTTGAATAACATGTAAGAAACACTGCGCAGAACCTATGTACAACCAATCAATATCATCAAACAAAGTCAGGGCCTTATTTATGAAAGCCTTGCGCCACCAGTGCGTCACTTATTACCCATGTTTAAAGTCATGCATCAGCTGCACATGGCAATCATAAATAAGGGCCAAATACATATACCAATCAATTGCACCCAAAAATCGATTTTTGAATAACATGTAAGAAACACGGCGCAGAACCTAAGTACAACCACTCAATATCATCAAACAAAGTCAGGGCCTTATTTATGAAAGCCTTGCGCCACCAGTGCGTCACTTATTACCCATGTTTAAAGTCATGCATCAGCTGCACATGGCAATCATAAATAAGGGCCAAATACATATACCATTCAATTGCACCCAAAAATCGATTTTTCAATAACATGTAAGAAACACTGCGCAGAACCTAAGTACAACCACTCAATATCATCAAACAAAGTCAGGGCCTTATTTATGAAAGCCTTGCGCCACCAGTGCGTCACTTATTACCCATGTTTAAAGTCATGCATCAGCTGCACATGGCAATCATAAATAAGGGCCAAATACATATACCAATCAATTGCACCCAAAAATCGATTTTTCAATAACATGTAAGAAACACGGCGCAGAACCTATGTACAACCAATCAATATCATCAAACAAAGTCAGGGCCTTATTTATGAAAGCCTTGCGCCACCAGTGCGTCACTTATTACCCATGTTTAAAGTTTTGCATCGGCTGCTCATGGCAATCATAAATAAGGGCCAAATACATATACCAATCAATTGCACCCAAAAATCGATTTTTGAATAACATGTAAGAAACACTGCGCAGAACCTATGTACAACCAATCAATATCATCAAACAAAGTCAGGGCCTTATTTATGAAAGCCTTGCGCCACCAGTGCGTCACTTATTACCCATGTTTAAAGTCATGCATCAGCTGCACATGGCAATCATAAATAAGGGCCAAATACATATACCAATCAATTGCACCCAAAAATCGATTTTTGAATAACATGTAAGAAACACTGCGCAGAACCTATGTACAACCAATCAATATCATCAAACAAAGTCAGGGCCTTATTTATGAAAGCCTTCCGCCACCAGTGCGTCACTTATTACCCATGTTTAAAGTCATGCATCAGCTGCACATGGGAATCATAAATAAGGGCCAAATACATATACCAATCAATTGCACCCAAAAATCGATTTTTGAATAACATGTAAGAAACACTGCGCAGAACCTAAGTACAACCACTCAATATCATCAAACAAAGTCAGGGCCTTATTTATGAAAGCCTTGCGCCACCAGTGCGTCACTTATTACCCATGTTTAAAGTTTTGCATCGGCTGCACATGGCAATCATAAATAAGGGCCAAATACATATACCAATCAATTGCACCCAAAAATCGATTTTTGAATAACATGTAAGAAACACTGCGCAGAACCTATGTACAACCAATCAATATCATCAAACAAAGTCAGGGCCTTATTTATGAAAGCCTTGCGCCACCAGTGCGTCACTTATTACCCATGTTTAAAGTCATGCATCAGCTGCACATGGCAATCATAAATAAGGGCCAAATACATATACCAATCAATTGCACCCAAAAATCGATTTTTGAATAACATGTAAGAAACACGGCGCAGAACCTAAGTACAACCACTCAATATCATCAAACAAAGTCAGGGCCTTATTTATGAAAGCCTTGCGCCACCAGTGCGTCACTTATTACCCATGTTTAAAGTCATGCATCAGCTGCACATGGCAATCATAAATAAGGGCCAAATACATATACCAATCAATTGCACCCAAAAATCGATTTTTCAATAACATGTAAGAAACACTGCGCAGAACCTAAGTACAACCACTCAATATCATCAAACAAAGTCAGGGCCTTATTTATGAAAGCCTTGCGCCACCAGTGCGTCACTTATTACCCATGTTTAAAGTCATGCATCAGCTGCACATGGCAATCATAAATAAGGGCCAAATACATATACCAATCAATTGCACCCAAAAATCGATTTTTCAATAACATGTAAGAAACACGGCGCAGAACCTATGTACAACCAATCAATATCATCAAACAAAGTCAGGGCCTTATTTATGAAAGCCTTGCGCCACCAGTGCGTCACTTATTACCCATGTTTAAAGTTTTGCATCGGCTGCACATGGCAATCATAAATAAGGGCCAAATACATATACCAATCAATTGCACCCAAAAATCGATTTTTGAATAACATGTAAGAAACACTGCGCAGAACCTATGTACAACCAATCAATATCATCAAACAAAGTCAGGGCCTTATTTATGAAAGCCTTGCGCCACCAGTGCGTCACTTATTACCCATGTTTAAAGTCATGCACCAGCTGCACATGGCAATCATAAATAAGGGCCAAATACATATACCAATCAATTGCACCCAAAAATCGATTTTTGAATAACATGTAAGAAACACTGCGCAGAACCTATGTACAACCAATCAATATCATCAAACAAAGTCAGGGCCTTATTTATGAAAGCCTTCTGCCACCAGTGCGTCACTTATTACCCATGTTTAAAGTCATGCATCAGCTGCACATGGCAATCATAAATAAGGGCCAAATACATATACCAATCAATTGCACCCAAAAATCGATTTTTGAATAACATGTAAGAAACACTGCGCAGAACCTAAGTACAACCACTCAATATCATCAAACAAAGTCAGGGCCTTATTTATGAAAGCCTTGCGCCACCAGTGCGTCACTTATTACCCATGTTTAAAGTCATGCATCAGCTGCACATGGCAATCATAAATAAGGGCCAAATACATATACCAATCAATTGCACCCAAAAATCGATTTTTCAATAACATGTAAGAAACACTGCGCAGAACCTAAGTACAACCACTCAATATCATCAAACAAAGTCAGGGCCTTATTTATGAAAGCCTTGCGCCACCAGTGCATCACTTATTACCCATGTTTAAAGTCATGCATCAGCTGCACATGGCAATCATAAATAAGGGCCAAATACATATACCAATCAATTGCACCCAAAAATCGATTTTTGAATAACATGTAAGAAACACTGCGCAGAACCTATGTACAACCAATCAATATCATCAAACAAAGTCAGGGCCTTATTTATGAAAGCCTTGCGCCACCAGTGCGTCACTTATTACCCATGTTTAAAGTTTTGCATCGGCTGCACATGGCAATCATAAATAAGGGCCAAATACATATACCAATCAATTGCACCCAAAAATCGATTTTTGAATAACATGTAAGAAACACTGCGCAGAACCTATGTACAACCAATCAATATCATCAAACAAAGTCAGGGCCTTATTTATGAAAGCCTGGCGCCACCAGTGCGTCACTTATTACCCATGTTTAAAGTCATGCATCAGCTGCACATGGCAATCATAAATAAGGGCCAAATACATATACCAATCAATTGCACCCAAAAATCGATTTTTGAATAACATGTAAGGAACACTGCACAGAACCTAAGTACAACCACTCAATATCATCAAACAAAGTCAGGGCCTCATTTATAAAGGCCTGGCGCCACCAGTGCATCACTTATTACCCATGTTTAAAGTGATGCATCAACTGCACATGGCAATCATAAAAAAGGCCAAATAAAAATACCATTCATTTGCACCCAAAATCGATTTTTAAATAACATGTAAGAAACACTGCGCAGGACTTATATACTAACATACAATTTCACTTCTAAAACAAAACTATCTGCTTCCAAATATTCTCCATAGAGCAAATAAATCTCTATCTAAATTAAATGAATCATTACTTACCTTTACAAATGCTTTTGGAGATTGAAAACAGTGTCAGACACACACACCAATTTTTCTTTAGCAGAGGAAAAGGTGTGCTCTCAATACACTGAAACCAAGACTGGCATAGAAAATCTCTATCTTTGTACACATATGCCTTAATTCAACCAATGAAAACTCTTCCCTCACTATTTTCAAACCAACACCCATCCCCCTCTCAAACCTTTCTATCTGTTACCATAGCAACTCCCTCCTAACTGAACTGTAAGGTTCAAAAGTTTATCTTACAATGTTGCAAATTAACTCAGCAAGGATGTTTGACCTGTCAATACAGCAGCCTATACAGGGTATTTTTGCTTTTGGTGACTTTTTTTAAACCATTCAAATTGCTTCTTTCACACAACATAATCATACACCCTAACTTTCAGTTTTCAACTATCTGAATCCACCAATCATTGCTTGTGATTCAAGAGCACAGAAACTCCACAATTATTTTTTTGTGAACTCCTACTGTTCCAACTGCCATTTCATTCCCACACTTCATCTGACTGGACCAGAACCTTCTCACATCATGTACTCTGTTTGGATTATTGGACATAGCTACATCCACTGGGCTCAAAGGTATGCAGCTAGCAGAAATTTTCATAACCTTGATTTATCAAATGTGGAAATCAAGTGGATTGGCCACAGAGGATTAAAATGTCACCAATTGATACCATTGGTGAAAACCTTTTTGCATCTGCCAGAACCTGACCTTATAATTGTGCACTGTGGTGGAAACGATCTAGGCACATTAACTGGGGTAGGTCTGGAAATGCTATTAAAGGACACCTTTCATCAATTGATGATACTTTTTCCCCACACTGCCTTGGTATATTCCAATATATGCCAAAGACAGAAATGGAACTGGTCCAACCAATTTGGTCCACAATTTGAGAAAGCACGGAAACATGTAAATAAATCTGTTTCTGCTTACATGAGAGACTATGGAATGGGTTCATTATACAATAATAACTTGCGTTACAACATGCAAGACATCTACAGAGGAGATGGAGTGCACTTCTCAGATGAGGGGAATAGAATATTCCTCCTGAATTTAAGAATGTGTATTGGAACCTACTTGTAGGTACCTAAATCAACCACAGAACCCAAAAGCTCTTTTCAGAGCTACCCTAACTCTGATTATTCAAAGCGTTTATTTTTTTCTAACTTTTTTCACTATTTTTCACCAAAGTACGCTTTCCGGTACGCTTACAGGTGCGCGCACCAGGCGCTACCCCCGCGAAAAATTAAAGAATTTTTTTTTTTTTTCACGTTTATGAGCCTCCTAAGCCCCCCTCAGAAAACCTAGAGGGTCAAGAAGTCTCTACAGTTCCCCCTTCTATCCATTCCGAACATTGTTTACCCTCCATCTTGTGTCTCGATTGTTCCGAAACACAAAATGGAGGACTCCCGTAACGCTGCCAGTGCGCGTACAGGAGCGCGCACCAGTAAGCGCTCGTTAAAAAAAGGTGGGAAAGTAATTTACGGAAAACCCAATGGACACACTTTCATCAAATATAGAATACGCCCTACTACATAGCAGTCCCTACCATTTGCCCAAATTTGGTGAAATTCCATTGAGACATTTAGGTTACAGGCCTGTCTAAATATCCTGAGGTAAATTACATGACAAAAACACACTTGTAATGTTAGAATTTACAACCAATTAAAAAGTATCTCTCATTTTCTACGATTATTTCCTGACGTTTGATTGGTTAAGTACAAGAATATATATAAAAGAAGAGAGGGAAACACAGCCATTTTGACTACTGCTTCCTGAAGTACACTTGAAAACAAATTTCACTGACAACTTCAACTAATTTCTCTAAGGTAACTTCTAATTATGGAAGTATATTGTACACTTTAAGTTTATTTCTTAAAAAATATTCTGTTAGTGATATGCTATCCCTCTTTAATAGTTAGAGATAGAGATAGACTTCTCTGTAAAAGTTATGGATTGAGTTAGGCTTCTCTGGTATACTAGCTCTACTAATATAGTTAATTTATATGCAATTTTCAGAAAGAAAATGGAAGGAGAAAATAAGGCAAATGATACTTCTATCAAAGTAAAGGTGGAAAAACCAGAAGATGAAAAAAAAGAAGTTGATTTCATGGATGACTCTTTGGATGAACAGTTTATAGAATGTTTGGAAGAAATTGAATCATGTACATATAATTATGAGGAAATTCCGGACAATATTATGTTAGAAATTTTATTAAATTATGAAAAAGAATCAGAGGAATAAATTTATCTTTAATAATTTCAATTGTTTCAGACAATATTCTTTTTTATATGTAATTCATGAAGTATTACCAAAAATGTTTAAAATATAAAGTGAGACTTATAGTATACTGTTCAACTATTTTTCTGTTACATAGTAAGTTTACTCATAGTTACTACCTTTCTCCCACTATATTATCTCATATGAATATTTTACACCTCATTTTCATAAGTGAGCAGGATAGACTACTCATGGTCCCCTAGAAATTCTCAGGGAGTGCTTAAAAGATCTGTTTCTCCTTTCCAGACAGACTATATTATGAATTCCATATACCACAAAAAATACAATAACAACATGCAAGATGTCTACAAAGAAGATGGTGAACATTAAATTTAAGTCTCTTCATTAGTACCTACATGTAGGTACTTACATAAAATAAAAAAATTTAAAAAAAACAATTAATAAACATACAATTTTTTGAAGTGATTATTTTTCCATAGTACCCTCCTCGATACGCTCCCCGGTGCGCGCACCAGGCGCTCCCCCCGCGAAAATCGAAAAAAAAATGGCCCCCATATCAAACCTAGGGGGTCAGGGGGGGTCTACCCTGCCCCCTTATGGTCAATTCCACCCTTTGTTTTTGCCACCTCTTATGACTAGATTTTACCGATAGACAAGATGGCGGCCGCTCCGGACTGTTTAGAATGTTTACAGACAACTGAGAGCCAATCAGCTTTCTGCGCGCAAGTCGCGTGTCGCGCCGGGAGCGCTCACCGGTGCGCGCACCGGAGAGCGCCTATAGATATATATATTTTTTTGAACGTTAATTTCTCAAAATCCACTGAAGCACATATCTTGAGACATAGCAAAGGCACATCGGGCTACCAGTCCCTACAATTTTGCCAAGTTTGGTGGAAATCCATTCAGCCGTTCGAGCTAAAAGTGAAATCGACCGCCCTATGGAAATTAACATGGGGAAAACGCGTTTTGGGACCCCCCTTTTATCTCGGCCCCCGCTTAACGTATCCCCCCCAAACTTTCAGGGAAGGACCGGAACCCCGCGAGGCCATTTTCAGGAAATTTTCAGGCAGATTCGTCAACCGGCGCCAAAGTTATTCCAAATAGAATTTTCAGATTTAACATTGAAAAAAATCCTAACTATAACTACCTACTGGCGACCGCCAGTAGGTAATATATATATATATATATATATATATATATATATATATATGTGTGTGTGTGTATGAGAAAGGGATGTGTTGACATCCCTGTTGCCGCTACCTACTTCACTCCTAGTTTATTGGCAAATCCAAGAATTGGACGAGGATGGCTCACTCACGTAATGTGAAATGCTTCATCATGTGCCACCTCATCCCACCCTGGTAAGATGGTACTGCCAGGGCGGACTCGACCACAAGCTGGGGCTAACCTGAGGGAGTTCTTAGATATTACTTATCTGGATAATACTATGATCCAGTTGACTGGTTAAAAACATCTTAGGATAGAACACAAATGTGCCCTTTATCAGGTGGTATCCTAGGTATATTAGTTACCAAAGTAGTAACTACAGGAGGCATATATGAGTGAAATGACCAATATGCGTCACTGCTAGTGGCGGCTGGCGAAAATTTAAAATGGTGAGCGTAAATAGGCCAACTGAAATGATTGAGCCCAACTGTTCCTAGGTGGGTGCTATGGAAAGAGCACATTGGTGCTTTGTATGCCACAATATACACACATAACTAGCTCAGAAGGTATATTCTTTAAAATACAGGGCCTCATTTATGAAAAGTGACGCATCGCTGCGTGAAAACAGCGATGCGTCACTTTTCACTGCGCACTCCTTGCGACACCAATGATGCGTCATATTTAATGTATGACGCATCATGTCGCAAGGACTTACAGATACGTCAGTATTTCTGACGCATCTGTAAGCGCAAAAGTGACGCATTGCTGGAGTGTGTCACAAAAGTGACGCATCTCCAGCAATGCGTCCTTTCACATGGGGAAAGCCCCATGTGAAAGGGCTTGCGTCAGTCTTACGCCTGCTGTGAGGCAGGCGCAAGATTTTGACGCAACCGCATCCTAAAAGTGACGCAGTGAAATCTCATAGATTTCACTGCGTCACTATTACGAGGCTTTTTGCGGGGGAACGCCCCCTCTGCATACATTATACCTGACGCAGGTATAATGTGGCGCAGGGGTTTAAAAAGTGACGCATCTACCTAGATGCGTCACTTTTTAAATATGGCGCAACAAGGCGCATGTTTTACGCTGCAGATGCGTCACAAAAAGTGACGCATCCGCAGCGCAAAACTGACGCAAGGCCTCATAAATGAGGCCCACAGTTCTTAAGGGATAATTGTTAAATATTCCTACACGCCAGTGTAAGACAGCACAAAATCACAACCAAACACTGCCTCAAGCAAAACCATGTTTTAAATGTAAGTGGACATCATGGGATTGGTTGCAAGATAACATAGACAACATTGTAATAAAATCAAATGTAAACACTTTTAATGTAGGCCCTTTTGACTGAGAAATTGTCTGCCCGGCTAAAGTGTGCACAAAATATACATACATGGAATGTAAATAAAGTCAGAGCGATGGCACATGCCAGGTTACCTAAGCATACAGCAGATGCTATGTTGCCACGTGCAGCAAGTGACACCTTCAGACAAGTATAAAAAGAAAGATAATGCATCTGTTATGGTTGTACTTGGGTGTCCCTGCGAGGACACGTATGTTACACTAGTTCTTTCTCGTGTCCCTGCGAGGACACTGTACCGCCACTGCCTGTCATCAGCTGTGAGAGAGCGCAATTTGAATGAAAATTATGTCTGCATCATATTTACAAGCCTGTGGCGTAAAGTTAGCTTATGTAACCTAAGGAGTGAGAAAATGTATCTGTATTTACTCTAGAGTGTTTAGTAGAATTAGAAAAGCCCGTATAGAGTGTGGGCTAATGTAGAAATGTGTGAAATTGTTTAGGAACATTAGAAGAGTTAATCAGATTCCATGTATGTAGTTACTAAACGGAGAAAGAGATGAAATGTAAAATGAAGAAACGTGCAGACCACATGGCACTGTGTGAGAACGAAGTGTACCATTTCATCTAATACGACATGGATTCAATGTAATCAATGAGTTTGCTTATATATGTTAAAGGCAATTTTATAGAAGTGTTTTTGTATAACTTTAGAGTGGTGTGTTAGCATAATTTTTTAAGCTAAAGAAATAAGAGTTCATAGGGTACAGACTACTGCATATAATTTAGTGGGCTTGGAGAGATAGTGGGTTGTCTTTGATCTGCACGTGTGAGCTAAAAGTCAAAAGCCTCGTTAAAATAAATTGCCAATGCTGGTCGAAGTTTTACGGCCTAGTAAGATAAGGGGAGCCTGGAATTTGGGGCCCTGTTTCGAAGTGTCTGTTTGCAGGTGCGAGGGGGGTACCAATCAAAGGCTTGATGAATAGAGCTCTGTTTGAGGAGATAGGCTCGGGTCCGGAGGAGTCGACCGGAATGTCATGGGGGTACCAGCACGATGGAGACGGCGCCTGGGAAGCAAGGTCAACTTAACAGACGATTCAAAGAAACGAAACTATGGAAAAAACCAGAAGCAGGACCACGTGAAATGTATACGTGGTGGGCGTCTCAAAGGGACGTTCCACCCATACTGTGATTTTGTATTAGGGACAGCACCCCGGGGAGAAGGCAGAGCAGATGGCCTGAGTACCCTTAGAGAGCGGATGGGTAGGCAGAAAGGGTACTGCTACGCGACATAGGTTTCCATCTGAGACTAAGAGAGTTTGAGCTTCTTCGGAAGTCAAACTGCTGACACCTTTTTAGGTAAAGAACTTGTTAAGTAGGGATGTCATCTAGCATAGTGTAGGAACAGTTTAACCTGTTTCATTTTCTTTCTGTAAATGACGCTTCAGATTCACCTTGTGTCAATGATATTCAACTTATTGATTTTCGAATTGGTTTTGATTGTTTTCTTCTGTCGATTGAGGTTTCTTAGAGAGTTCATGTTCCTTCTAGTACCTGTATACCTGTTGAACCTTATATTGAGGTGTTTGTATTTGCAACTGATTTTGGTTTTATAATAAATCTTTAAACCTTTCCAGTTGTAAGTGGTTCTTTAGAAGTTGCGTCAGTCTATGGGGTTGATTTAATCTATGTGGGTTTGCCTTTTACTCAATGACAGTCAATAACCGATCCAAAAAGGGACTCAAATGAGATAGGTATCAAGGTGATCAGATAATCGATCAAAATCTCATTCCCGCAGTTGGTAGCAGAGAAAGATGGTTGGCTTCTTGAGGAAGGCGACCTAGGTTAGGTCTAGATTACCCCAAGGCCCCTAGTCATCGACGACCAGAAGAAGAGCTACCTACCGAAGAAGGTGCTGACGGTGCGAGAGAGAAAAAGCAGCAGAGTCGGTCGAGAGTGAGTATAAGGGTCATGCGTTGCCAGATTGCGGTGTTTTGTGTTGTACCTGTGTTGTAATGTCAAGCGGAGTTGAATGCCTGTAGTGTGATTGTGAGACGGTTGTGAGCGCGCGCAACCGGTGAAAATATTAAGTCCAGGGAAGGGCTTAAGTGGTTCGGGTGTATCGGACATCCAGAGTAATTGTCTACCATTGTGAAGGGGGTCATGAGGTACCATTGATCGCCCGTAGGAACGTAATAGGGGGAACGTAAGAGTGAGTGTATGAGTAACGGACGCTGGTCGGACGTTTACTGTGTGTAAGTAACCTATCAGTTAAGGCGAGCGTCTGAATGTTAGTGAAAGACGTCTCGTCAGTTGAGGTGACAATTACAGTTAGACTGTGGACGTACAGTCAAGAAAAGTGATCGCTTGATCGGAAGTAGTCATTTTTCGGTGTATGAATGAGACGCATGCAAGACCGGGAGACGAGCTGAGAAAGGAGGGGAACTGCTGCAAAGGGGACGAGTGACGTCAGAGCGAGCCGCGCTGTGATAGGCTGGTTGGTGTAGAGCCGCGCTGGGATAGGCTGGTCAGCGAGAACCGCGCTGGGATAGGCTGGTCAGCGAGAGCAGCGCAGGGATTGGTGGTTCGCCATCGGGAAGTAAACAAGGAAGAGAATTAAGGAAAATCGTAGATTCTTGAAAATGAAGTGTTTTAAATGTCTAAGGGCGATCTTTAAGAGAGACAGGGGAAATTCGTATGCTGGGGAAGAGGCTCCGCCAGAGGGTACACCAGCTCACTATATGGCTGTGAATGTTGGGTTACACACTATACTGTGGATCTCCGAGTGGAGCAAGATAACAGAGGGAAATGAGGAACTGACGTTCCCGAGATACGGGACGTTTAGGTTAGAAGCATTGAATCAGCTGAAAGCAGTAATGCTCGCAACGAGACCTCTACCCAGGCCAACACAGTTTGAAGCCCTCAATGCATGGTTCAGGGCGGCGTACGACCGGAGCTTGAACAGGCGACAAGAAAGAGTGAGACGATCGGTAAGAGCAGTGCAGGATGCCAAATGGGACGATGAAGCTAAAAAGTGGAGGGTGCAGAGAATAGAGGCAGATAAACTGTACCCAGTGATAGAAGTCACAGGAGAAAAGAAGCCTCCAGAGGAGGATGATGAGAGCGAGACGGATGATAGTCTGATAAATAGGTTATTATTAGACAGACCACCTCCGTACAATAGAGAGACCGAACGTCCCGAACTCCAGCAGGGGGACGGGCCGGGAAGGGGGAATACAGACCGCTCCCCATATCGGATTGGGAACCCAAGAAAGGCGAGGAAATACCTCAACCTAGTCCAGTACAGAGAGTAGTCGGAAGGTTTGTGGTACAGAAAGTGCCGGAAACGGAGTGTGCAAGGTCGTATCAACTGCCGGATGCTCTACAAGTACCTGTTACCATAGGTCCTGTAGTGTCAATCTACAACCCAGAGAGAGCTCAGGAGGAGGAACAGGCACGTTGGGACAGGGAAAGAGCAGAGATGGAAAGCAGGAACAATACGATTAATTCCCAAAGGCAGTTGCTAGGACCAAGGGGTCGGAGTACTCCATTGGATTCAGTAACGGATCCCTTAATAGAGCAGGGGGGTCAGAGAGGACTGATGGATCTGAGGGGACCGCGACCGAAATCCTTTAAGGAGTTAAGGGAATACTTGAAAGAATGGGACGCTGCCGTAGAGACTCAGAATAAAAGAATAGAAACGGAAGCCGAATGGAGAGGTCAAGATAACAGGATCCTCTCTCACTGCGGAGCTGGCGAAAGCAGTCCGGAGTGGGATGGAGGGAGTCAAGAAAGTAAAGGAGATACTTGCCATACCATCGGTGGCAATAGACAAATGTGTGAAGACAAGAGTGCAGGATGTGGGGGGGTGCCTCACCCCATCCTGAGTGAGGGAGAACGAAGGACACAGGAGTATAGAAATAGTTACAGGTGCACTCACCATACACCGGGCGAAAATGTGCAACATTGGAGTCGCGGGAGTATGGGGAGTCGCGAAGGGTCTCACCATGTGTCCAGTGATCACGGACGAGATCGCGGGAACATGGAGAGCTGTGAGGGACCTTATCGTTTACTGAGTGACACCAGACAGCAAGGGAATTGCGGTGACTTAGAACATAACGGGGGATCCTATCTTGCATCTAGAGAGACAGAGCCGAAGAGACAGAATGGGGTGGTGGGAAATAGAACATTGTTCCACCATACACCTAGGGAAGATGGAAGAGCATGGGATTTAGAAAGATGGGAACAAAGGGAACAAAGGAGGACTCCTCATAGCTCACCTGTGCCTAGACGTAGGACTCGGAGTTGGGACGAGAGGGATGTAAATGGACCGTCTAGGAGTGAGGTACTGAGAGCTGAGGTAAAGGCAAAAAGACTCGATGTAACCAGTCTAAAATCCGATCTAGATGAAATAATAGACGGCACATTGCCAATGGAAAGGATCGACCTGTATGAACAAGATGAGGTACTGTTTATGGCAAAAGATGTTACTCGGAAGGCGAGGTCAGTACATGAAAGATTATCCGAGTTGGCAACAAGGTATATGATAGATTTATCAAGAACAAAAGCCTTACAGGGTAACCATAGGCTGAATTGCACGGATCAGGACCTAGATGAACGGAGGACGATTGGGTTGAAAATACACATGAAGGAACTGATCCTGGGCATAAGAACGTGGAGGGATTTGGATAAATGGGAGGAAAGATGGTCCAAGAGGGGGACCGTCAGAAGAAGTACAATTGGAATGTCCCCAGAGGGAGGGCCACCGCGAATGGAAGCTTTCCCTTTGCGAGAAATCGCGAATGGAAATTACGTGCATGTGCCCTGGAGTAGGGGGGATTTAGCGGCATTTACCAATTCCTTCCCTAAGCTGAGGGAGAATCCCGTGGAGTGGTACAAACAGGTAGAGAGGTTCGTAAAGATCTCCAAAGTGTTGTGGGTCGATTTGAACACCCTGTTTGACATCGTAGTACCAGGGGATTTGTGGACGGCATGCAAGCTTAGTGTTGAATGGCCCATCTCTGAACCGGATAGAGATGCCCAGACGAATGGGCCATCAGAGAAAGTCATGGAAAAGTACGAGAGGGTAATGGCATGGTTGAAAGAGAAGGTGCCGTTGCAGGACATAGACTGGGTTAAGATAGATCGAACCACTCAGGAACCTAAAGAGACTGTCCATGAGTATTATGAGAGATTGCTGAAAGCGTTCAAACAGTACAGTGGGTTGGATGTGATGGATCCTAAAGACATAGGTCAGTTTGTGTCAAAATTCGTTCTGGGTTTGAGACCTGACATCAGCTTGATGATTCAGCAGCATTTAATTTGTTGGCAAAACAAACCATTAGATGAAATTCTGAGATACGCAAGGTATTGCAGCGATGAAATAGATTCGAAAGCAAAGAAACTTAAGGAAAAACTAATGTTGGTACAGATGCAGTCAGCTGGAAAGGGTGGAGAGCGGCAACAGGGAACCGGAACCCTAGGGAAAAAGCTGAATAATCAAAGTAAAGACGATGAGGAAAAACAGAGACCTAGGATAGATATTGCGACACTGAAAAAGACGACTAGGTGCCACCAGTGTAATGAGGTGGGACATTGGAAACGCGAGTGCCCCTATAACATCGAGACTGGAGAATTAGAACCTGAGGAAGAGGAGGTCCAGAACAGTCAGGCGAAGGGAATGACGATACCGAAGGGAAAGTTTATCAAAGGGGGGACCTCGACTCCGCGAGCCCAGTTCCCTCAACCACCTCGTATTGCGAACGGGGGAAAAACCTATAGACAACTGCCACTGTTTGTAGGAGGAGAGGAATGCTACTACGTTGATCCCCTTACAGGACAGCGAGTGAATAGAGAGGAAGATTGTACCCTAGGGGCAGCCCTAGAGGTAGACCAGAGGGGACCATACGTGGAGGCTGAAGTGGCAGGGTGTCCTACAACCTTTTTAGTGGACACGGGGGCCACTCGATCCACTCTGAGATCGGCGGTGTTCCCAGGTCTGCCAATGTCAGGGGAGACGATTCATGTGGTCGGAGTCGCGAATAGGAGAATGACGAATCCTCTGACAGAACCAGTGTCGGTGAAAATAGGGAAATACAGTGATGAGCACCAGTTTGTGATTTGTGATTCCAGTCCTGTGTGTCTGTTGGGAAGAGATCTGTTATGCAAACTGAATTGTACGATATATTGCACACCTCAAGGAGTAGAAGTGCAGACTAACGATGATGATGCCGATTTTAAGGTTGCAAACTCACAGGTATGCGTGGAACTATACCCTACCTTGACGGTGGAGGAGCTTCCATGGGACTTGAGAGGTGCGGTGTCAGCTGAGGTGTGGGATTTTACTGGAGAAGAAATAGGACTGATCAAAGGGGTAGAGCCAGTAAAGATCATGGTAAAACCAAATGCTGAGTATCCAAGAACACCCCAATACAAGTTGACTCCGGAGACGATTGCAGTAATAAAGCCTGTGATCGAATCCATGATCAAACAGGGAATACTGAAGGAAATCGTGGGAAGCCCATGTAACTCCCCGATTATGGGTTTGCAGAAGCCTAGTGGGAAATACAGAATAGTGCAGGATCTTCGAAAGATTAATAATATAGTTGTTTCATGTTGTCCAGTGGTACTGAATCCATCAGTGATACTGTTTCAGATACCATTCCAAGCTGAATGGTTCACGGTGATAGACCTGTGCCAGGCCTTCTTTTCAATCCCCTTAGATGAGGAAAGCCAATATCTTTTCGCTTTTAAGATGGAAAATCGCGTTTTAACATGGTGTCGTATTCCCCAGGGGTATACAGAAAGCCCATCGATTTTTAACCAACTGCTGAAGAGAAATCTTGAGAGTCTAGTACTACCCATGAACTCGGTTCTGGTTCAGTACATAGACGACCTGCTTGTGGCGTCAGAAACTGAGGAAGCTTGCAAAATAGACACCATCACTTTATTAAATCACTTGGCAGAGAACGGACACAAGGTGTCTCCAAGTAAATTGCAGTATTGTTTGACAGAAGTGCAGTACTTGGGTCACAGGATTGAGAAAGGGAAACGGAAGGTGTCTCCAGACAGAATAGAGGCGATCATGAAAATGAACTCGCCTACAACACAAAGAGAAGTCAGGATGTTCCTGGGAATGGTTGGTTACTGCCGGCAGTGGATAGCTAACTTTTCCCTGAAGGCAAAACCTTTACAAAAACTGACGCACAAGGGGGTGAGTGATCCGGTACCATGGGACAAGGATTGTTTGATGGCGTTTCTGCAGCTGAGGGAGGATTTGTGTCGTGCCCCGGCTTTAGGAATGCCTGATTACGAAAAACCATTCTTACTTTACTGCTGTGAAAGGGAAGGTTGTGCTTTGTCAGTTTTGGCCCAGATACACGGAAATGCCCGTAGACCAGTTGCATATTTCTCGGCTACCTTAGATCCAGTAGCCGCAGCGTTGCCCGGATGTCTCAAATCCGTTGCTGCAACGGGTGTCAGCATTGAACGTTGCGAAAATATCGTGATGGGACACCAGTTAGTGGTGTATGTGCCGCATTCCGTAGAACTGTTGATGACCAGGACCAAGACACAGCATCTGACAAACAGTAGGCTCACGCGCTATGAGCAAGTCATTTTGGCTGCCGAGAACGTGACCCTAAAGAGATGCTCTGTTTTGAATCCTGCCACTTTGATGCCACTTCCAAATGACATTGATGATGATGTATGTACAGATCATGACTGCCTTGATGTGACTGAACTATGCACCAAACCGAGACCAGATATCGTAGATGAGCCATTGACTGACCCCGATGAGATATTCTTTGTTGATGGTTCATGCGTAAGAGACGATATTGGTCAGCTGAGAGCAGCATATGCCGTTTGTACTATTACCGGAGTTGTGGAAGCCGCCTGCCTGGAAGGAGTACATTCCGCTCAGGTAGCTGAAATCATTGCTTTGACCCGTGCCTGTTTAGCAGGTAACAAAATTCGAGTCACCATTTACACCGATAGCCAGTATGGTTTCGGGGTAGTTCATGACTATGGGCAGTTATGGTCTCAAAGAGGTTACATGACCTCCTCAGGTTCTCCTATTAGGAATGGAGAGTTTGTGAGATTATTGTTAGAAGCACTACAAGGTCCAGCAGCCATTGCAGTTGTTAAATGTACAGCACATACTAGAAATACTGATTTTGTGTCACAAGGCAACAGGTATGCAGACGAAGTCGCACGTTACTGTGCGGAACAAGGGTATTCCTTTACAGAGGTAGAAGTGGGGGGAATACAGGAAAGGACTGAATTAACTATGTTGTTGGAAACTGTAGACACTTGGGATGAGTTGAAATGTATCCAAGAGAATGCACCTGATTTTGAAAAAAAAGGCATGGGAGACAGCTGGTTGTACCAAGAGTGAGATGGATTTTTGGATTTCTGCAGATGGGAGGGCAGTGTTACCAAACGAACTCGTCAGTCCAATGGCAAGGAGATTGCATGGACCAGCACACATAGGTAGAGATGCCATGGTAAGGGTATTTAGACAAACTTGGTACAACCCAAAGTTTAGAGTAGCGGCAGAAGCAGTATGTCAGCGTTGTGTGATCTGTCAGCAATTGAATGTAGGAAAGAGAACACCAGTCACATTGAGCCACATAGGGAGGTCTGGGGGGCCATTCAATAGAATGCAACTAGATTTTATTGAACTGCCCAAGTGCAATCGCCTCAGATACGTCCTAGTGATTGTCTGTATATTTTCCAGATGGGTTGAGGCTTACCCCACACGTAGGTGCGACACACTTACAGTAGCAAAGCTATTGCTTAGAGAACTGATACCGCGGTTCGGGGTGCCGGCCTCTTTGGAATCAGATAGAGGAAAACATTTCAACAGCGAAATAGTGAAGATGCTATGTTCAGCCTTAAGTATAGATCAGAAGTTGCACTGTAGCTATCGACCAGAAGCTTCAGGGATCGTGGAGCAAATCAACAGCACCATTAAGTCACGACTTGCCAAAGTTTGTTCATCGACATCCTTAAGCTGGCCTGATGCACTTCCACTGGTCCTTATGAGCATACGTAGCACACCAGACAGAAGGACAGGTCTCTCCCCACATGAGGTGCTAATGGGGAGGGCTATGAGACTGCCATCGGTTCCAACTGCTGCATTGTTGAACATCACAGATGATTTGATCCTGGACTATTGCAAGGGACTCTCTGACGCCATTCATTCTGTGTCTCTTCAGGTGCAGGCTGCAGAAGTTCCATCATCTCAGGACCTGTGCCATGACCTGTGTCCGGGGGACTGGGTCCTGGTGAAGAAACACGTCAGGAAGAATTGTCTAGACGTGCGCTGGCGTGGACCTTTCCAAGTCATATTGGTCACGAACACTGCAGTGAAGTGTGGAGGCTTGCCCAACTGGATCCATGCTTCACACACTCGAAGAGTTCCAGCACCTCTGGAAGAAACGGCTCCTCTCTCGGATGAAAATCCAGCTGAAAGCGGAGAAGCCACAGAGGGGAAAAGTCAAGCTGTAGAGGTGCCAGAAGAGGCTGAGAGCGTGTCTGACCAGGCTGAGGACGGTCAATACACCAGTGAGACTGAAGTCGCCTCAGAGGGAGAAAGCAGCTGGGAGTTCGAGTCAGACACTGACCAAGCTGCAAGTGGTCAAGAGTCAAGTGCAAGGACAAGGAGCAGGAGGACAAGGAGTGGAGAAGCTAGCTGGCCGGAAAGAAGGAGAAGGTCCAGCCTGAGAGCAAATCCAGAAAGAACCCTTGTCCCGATTTCTGAAGACTCAGACCTAGACAAAGGTGCAGCGGACTCAGGCTCTGAGAGTCCGAGAAGATCAAGGAGGGTACGTGTGCCCTGCAGAAGATACGCCACTCCTGAGTGGACCTACCTAGCAGCAGATGTCTTGGGGACAGAGATCCGGGAGGGTTAGGGAAGTGCAGGTGACCAATCTCGATCCAATTGTAACGGTGGAAGTACGGCTGTTGACACCTGGAATCGAAACTGAAGGGTTGCTAACATTCACACTCCCCGTCCCTCTGTATCTAAGTCGGATCAAGGACCTGGTGCTGAATAGATTAGAATTCCCAACCTTGGGTCATCCAGTACCAGCACATGAAGAAACAATCCTTCGTTTAGAACTGTTGGAATACGCCATTAGAGCTGCTGGCACCAGAATTATTGTAGATACCTAAAGACTTTGTAATTAAGCCAGTAAGAAAGAAGATAACCTAGTGCCTAGTGGAAAGAAGAAGAAAATTAGGGATTACATTTAGAGGACGGAGAAGGGTTAGGGCTGTCTGTCGCTGAAAAATAAGACTTTGTTGAAAAGAGACTTTGTTGGTTAAGAGTGCTTCACAGACTGAGAAATCAATGTAAACTGAGTGAAGACCTCAAAAGGATTTTTTTTCCCCAAAAAAGGAAAAGCTACGCTGTCTGATAACATGGAGACCGGCAGTCCAAACCGTAAAGCCAAATGCATAATAGGCACACTTATAGCAGTAGTAATTTCTCTCATAATCATAGTAGTTACTGTATCATACATAGTAGGACATGCAAGTGTAACTGAGACAACAGATGTAAAGCCTGTAACGACTTTGAAACCTGCTCTTGTTGGAAAGAAGGAGGAGAGCAATGTGATACGTGAAAAGGCGTTACTGGCAGCTGAAGCCCGTAGGTTAAACATAGATGAGTCGCAGGGAAATTTCAGAACAAACGCATATGCCAAGTTATTGTACGAGTATATTGATGCCATGGAGGCCAAAGATTGTTACGTTTGCATGCAATTGCCGGCTTCAGTTGATGAAGGCATCAGATATCATCATCTTCCATTGACATATGGGATAACATGTAGTTTATTGCTCAGTATATTTTATGGTCGAGAGGGGTTTGAGTACTACTTTTCAAATTATGATTCGGTACTGCCTGAAGTCCCGAATTATAAGCAGATGAACAAGTGGGACTATTACAAGAAGGAAGATAGATTGGCAAAATTCTTCCTTCCTTGGGATACATTAGATACTTCATATGCACGCCGAAATAATCTGACTTGCAAAGTGTCAGAGATCGAGAAAAAGTTCATTGGACAAGTTGATGACCGTTACAGGAGGCAGAAGATTTTGAAAATGTCAGGACAATGGAAAACAGATTGGACCGAAGAGGAAAAGGCACACAAAAAGAAGGGTAGTAATGGTCCAATAGCTTTAGATAGAACACAGAAAGGAAAGTTATGTTTGACCCGAAGCTAAACATATTATGAGAGTGTATTTGTAGGTGAAGTTAGTTGTGAACATGCTTTTCGGTTAGAATATTACACGAAAGATTTCATGAAAGGGATGCAGGTGATTCCTAACGTATATTTTGTATGTGGAAGAAATGCCTATGTAAAATTGCCTGACAATTGGTATGGTTTGTGTTATTTGGCAATTGTCTTCCCCAAAATATACCATGCAAAGGATTTAGAGATCATAGAGGGAAAGGCTTCGGCAAGAGGGAAAAGGGATGTAGGAGATGCTGAAGTGGTTGGAGATGTATTTGGCGCCATGTTTCCTCTTTTAGGTTTGATACTTAATGATGTTAAGATCAGGAGATTGGCTACAGTTGTAGATAGGTTGTCTGCCAGTACTGCAAGGTCATTGATGCTGGTGGAAGGAGAGATGCAATCGATTAGGGCAATGGTCCTTCAGAACCGTCTTGCTTTAGACGTTCTGTTAGCAAAAGAGGGCGGAGTCTGTAAGGCTTTGAAGGTCCAGGAATGCTGTACTTACATTCCAGACAATTCAAAACCTCTTGAGAAGGCTATACAGAATATTACTAAGATACATCAAGAAATCGAAGACTTAACAAAGGGGAATGTTTGGGAAAAAGTAGGTCATGGAATGGGTAAAGTTGGAGGTTGGTTTGCCAATCTCGGGAAAAGCTTTGTTTGGTATATCCTGAAGCCTATCTTCATAATATTAATTTGCATAATCATATTGTGGGGTTTAGTGAGACTGTACAAATGGTATAGATCAAACCGGTTGCAAAGGTCCATGAGAGAGCAAGAAAGGAGATTAGCTTCTATGCAAGATCATCAATATAGAAGTTTGAGAGCTCTAGAAACGATAAAAAGGGGGAGCCTTGCAACCAGTTCTGTCTGACACATTCAAATTGAGATACTAGTGATGACCCCTAGAGGTCATCAAAGGGGGGAACTGAGAGAGCGCAATTTGAATGAAAATTATGTCTGCATCATATTTACAAGCCTGTGGCGTAAAGTTAGCTTATGTAACCTAAGGAGTGAGAAAATGTATCTGTATTTACTCTAGAGTGTTTAGTAGAATTAGAAAAGCCCGTATAGAGTGTGGGCTAATGTAGAAATGTGTGAAAATGTTTAGGAACATTAGAAGAGTTAATCAGATTCCATGTATGTAGTTACTAAACGGAGAAAGAGATGAAATGTAAAATGAAGAAACGTGCAGACCACATGGCACTGTGTGAGAACGAAGTGTACCATTTCATCTAATACGACATGGATTCAATGTAATCAATGAGTTTGCTTATATATGTTAAAGGCAATTTTATAGAAGTGTTTTTGTATAACTTTAGAGTGGTGTGTTAGCATATTATTTTAAGCTAAAGAAATAAGAGTTCATAGGGTACGGACTACTGCATATAATTTAGTGGGCTTGGAGAGATAGTGGGTTGGCTTTGATCTGCACGTGTGAGCTAAAAGTCAAAAGCCTCGTTAAAATAAATTGCCAATGCTGGTCGAAGTTTTACGGCCTAGTAAGATAAGGGGAGCCTGGAATTTGGGGCCCTGTTTCGAAGTGTCTGTTTGCAGGTGCGAGGGGGGTACCAATCAAAGGCTTGATGAATAGAGCTCTGTTTGAGGAGATAGGCTCGGGTCCGGAGGAGTCGACCGGAATGTCATGGGGGTACCAGCACGATGGAGACGGCGCCTGGGAAGCAAGGTCAACTTAACAGACGATTCAAAGAAACGAAACTATGGAAAAAACCAGAAGCAGGACCACGTGAAATGTATACGTGGTGGGCGTCTCAAAGGGGCGTTCCACCCATACTGTGATTTTGTATTAGGGACAGCACCCCGGGGAGAAGGCAGAGCAGATGGCCTGAGGACCCTTAGAGAGCGGATGGGTAGGCAGAAAGGGTACTGCTACGCGACATAGGTTTCCATCAGAGACTAAGAGAGTTTGAGCTTCTTCGGAAGTCAAACTGCTGACACCTTTTTAGGTAAAGAACTTGTTAAGTAGGGATGTCATCTAGCATAGTGTAGGGACAGTTTAACCTGTTTCATTTTCTTTCTGTAAATGACGCTTCAGATTCACCTTGTGTCAATGATATTCAACTTATTGATTTTCGAATTGGTTTTGATTGTTTTCTTCTGTCGATTGAGGTTTCTTAGAGAGTTCATGTTCCTTCTAGTACCTGTATACCTGTTGAACCTTATATTGAGGTGTTTGTATTTGCAACTGATTTTGGTTTTATAATAAATCTTTAAACCTTTCCAGTTGTAAGTGGTTCTTTAGAAGTTGCGTCAGTCTATGGGGTTGATTTAATCTATGTGGGTTTGCCTTTTACTCAATGACAGTCAATAACCGATCCAAAAAGGGACTCAAATGAGATAGGTATCAAGGTGATCAGATAATCGATCAAAATCTCATTCCCGCAGCTGTCAGATTGGAACTGTCAGTTGACAGCTGATGACTAACGGCGCGGCTTCATTCCTTACGCTCAGCCTCATGCGGAGCCACTGTTGATGATTTGAATAAAGAACACATTTATTCTTCATCCTTGTGTCACAGAAGATCCTTTACAAAATTGGCGACGAGCACCAACACGCGAACCCACCAGAAAACTACAATACTGCAATCAGAGTGGAGACTCCGTTACAGCCTGGTTCAAGGAACCTACATTACATTAAAAAAGGAAGAGGGAAGAGTAGAACAGCATATGCTGTCAGAAACATTTTCAAGCTGATAAATACAACGAATATAAGAGGTCAGTCAGCAAATTTAAGAAGCATTCATAACAAAAGGAAAAAATGCTTAAAATAAAGGAAGCAGAAATTTACGTGCAGAAGAATTATTTGGTGTGTGAACTTATGCCCAAAATTTTAAAACTG
Source organism: Lissotriton vulgaris (assembly GCF_964263255.1). Classification (NCBI taxonomy): domain Eukaryota; kingdom Metazoa; phylum Chordata; class Amphibia; order Caudata; family Salamandridae; genus Lissotriton; species Lissotriton vulgaris. Next base: position 1,323,724,323 of record NC_141685.1, on the reverse strand, counting down.
GAGCACATTAATATTTGGCTGGCAATTCAAAAGTGTAACGTGTGTAACATCTTGAAGATTATCAAGGGAAAAGAAAATACCGGAGGTCTGTGAATTGCAATTTCAGGAGTACGACGAAGTAAGCACCAAGAGTCCTATTCAACCTACTTTGTCAGAAAAACCAACTGTGGCAGTTGTTACAACGGTTTTGAGGAGCTCCAAAGTCGTCACAGTGACAGTTCAACGTATTCCCAACTGTCAAAACAAACTGTCAGTTGTTGCGAATGTCACGAGCAGCCAGTGTGTGGTGCAGCAGATGGTGATGACACACTGGCGTTTACGCTGTGGCGGCCATCTTTGATCCTCCCAATCAGCATTCCAATTATGCTGTGATGCGCATTACACGTCTGCGTGCCGCCATCTTGAAAATCAACAGGTCAACAGTGCATAAAGGAGATTGTCACCGGAGCATCAGGACACATAGACAGACACCGACCAGCATAACCACAGCATCTTCAGCGTTTAAAAAATATTTAAAGAGGTACTGTTAAAAAAACAAAGTAAGCGCTTAATTCTCTTGACACCATTGCTAACTTGTCAGTACTAAGTGACTAAAGTTCTAAAGCACAGTTTAACACAAGACTATAATCCCACAGTTGCAACCAGAAATCGAACTAAGGACCCTATGTAGGTAAATACCAAATACCGAATCTTAAATACCGATTATTACCGAATTTTGCCAAATCAATAATAAGAATTCGGTATTTGGGATTCGGTAAAATTCGGTAAAGAAATACTGAATCCCCAACACCGATCGGTAAAAAGGTAATCGGTAAAATCAGATTCTGTAAAATCGGATTCGGTAAATACCGAATCGGTAATTCAAAAAAAGAAACAATCAAGGAATCAGCCAATCCGGTGCAACCACACGACCTCCCAACCAGGAAGTGGCACACCCATGCACTCAATCTGAAGCTGCTGGAGAGGCTGGGAGAGCAGAGCAGAGCCCTTGAGACACTGGGATACTTACTCCAGGAAAGAAGCACAATGACAAGCAAGGACACTGAAAGGGAAGGAGCAGAGAGAAAGAGGAAAGTGAAATTCAGCACCATGGAGCTGCAGGTCCTTGTGAAGAAGTTAGTTAAGGAACACCACAAGCTGTTTGGCAAGCAGTCCCTGCAGGCGGCATAATCTCCCAAAAAGAAGATTTGGCTGGCTATACAAACAAAGGTGAATGCCATTGGAGTGACCCCACGGGACATCGACGACCTCAAGAAGAGGTTGTATGACCTCCGGAGCGTGACAAAGCGAAAATTGGCTGAGCTTCAGAAACAAGCGAGGCACACAGCAGGAAGGAAGAACAGGGCACCTGCCCTGACTGATCTTGAGGAGCTAGTGGAGTCCACCATTGAGCCAGACAGCGTCTGTGGGATTGGGGATGCAGACAGCTCAGCCCAAGCTGCCACCAAAAAAGGTAAGAGGCATGCGTAGCAATCACCCCCACCCCTTCCTCTTCCCTTTCCCCTTCCCCAATGTGGTATTGTGAACCCCACTCCAGTACGGGTTTTAGTATACCCCAGCAATGCATTATGGGAGATGTAGTCAGTGAAACACCTACCATGTCAGACAACACACCAAACAACAAGGCATGCAACACACATCAGTGATGAGCAAGCTGAGGCAATAGCAACAGTGTTTCAGAGATGAAAATGTAATTGTATAAGCAGGGCTGCAGGACCACAGAGCTAATGTACGATTTTCTGTCCACAGGCTAGACATCTCGCAGGCATCCCAAGGACAAGGAAGGTAGCGCACCCCGGAGGGAAGGCACACAGGAGGCGAGTACCAGTGCAGGGCACACCACACCGGCAACAGCAGCATCACCAACACTGCCAGCCTCCCCACACCTGCCAGCATCACCACAGCTGCTGGTCTCACCACTACTCCTGTATTCACCTGAACTGGTAGCGTCACCGGCTGCAACAACACCTGCAGTGCAAGGAACCAGGAGGCATGTTATGGGCACACTCCGTGAAATGAAGTCTTCCGCAGAAGACACGGTGGGGGGGTGAGACATCAACCGTGGCAGTTGAGGACAGCAATGCACATCAGCAGTCCACCTCAGAGGGGGGCCACACAGGTGCCAGACGCTGCAGGGACAGGAGTCCAAAACAACATGGCGAGGGTCCTGGTGTCTTCTGCGGACTGGAGACCAATATGGCCAAGGTGCAGCGCATGCAGGGGAAGGCCATCCAGTCGGTCCAACGACAGATAAAGCACCTAAATGAGAACATCGAAAATATTGATAAGGGCATCAGCTCAATGGCGGAGGGAATGTGGGCATGCCACATGTGGGCTGCGGGCATGTGGGGCATGTCCCAGTCAGTGCTGATGCTGTGCACCAAGCTGGATGAGGACAGTGCAACAAGGCGCAGGGAGAGGCAGAGGTCTGAACAACACACAAGGGCAGTGAATCGCCTAGCCACTGCCACTTCCCTGATCTGCAGGCACAGCGTCAACATGCAGGAGGGACTGGCACACTGCAGCAGTGAAGTCTCCAGGGGCCTTGTGAGGGTGACAAGTGCAGTTGAGGTGCTGCTGACTGCTCAGTCGGCAAATACTGGTGCTCTGGATGTGGGGGAGAGCGAGGAGACCTAGAGTAGGAGCAGCATGACCCCCCAGTTACTGACACCCGGAGGAGCAGCAGGCGGCATGGGGCTGCCACTGCCCACACACCCAGTGAGGACAGCCAGCCAATGGTATCCAGCACCAGTGGGCGTGCCCGCAAACACTGATGCTGCCCACACTCCCTGAACTGCAATGAGTGAAGTAACCCAGGACTTCCCTAATGGATGCCAACAATAGGACTGCCACATTTGGGCCTTTGTGTACTGCGTTGTGCCAAGATATTAAAACTATGTCTTGTACATACAAAAACTGGCTGTGTCAACTTACTTACTTAGAAATAGTTGCATGTGATCTCTGTCCGTCTTTGTCTACCATCTGTTGCTGGCACCATTCCTGCTGTGTTGGGCTCAGGGTGTGCAAATTCATCATCATCATCCTCAATATCTGTTAATTCCACTGCTGTTCCTTTCCTAGTGGCAAGGTTGTGCAGCATTGCGCAAGTTGCAATGATTTTACAGCAGATGAGGGGTGAGTACTGACGTGCGCCTCTGCTTTTGTGGAGGCAGAGGAACCTACTTTTTAACAGCCAAAGGTGCGCTCCACAATGTTGCATGTAGATTTGTGTGCCACGTTGTGAATGAGCGGACGGCATACGCGCTATCACCTATGTGGAAAAGGGAGAGCCATTAATCACATGCATAACAACACCTACATCTGCAGTATCTATCAGGGTGTGTCACAATGTTTTACCTAGCAGGTATCCTTCTCCGAATTCCCCCGCTGCCAGGCGTGTGTAGATCCCACTGTTCTGGAAGATGTAGGAGTCATGGGTGCTTCCAGGGAATTTGGCCACGATGTCTGTGATTATGTTGGCAGCATCACAGATTACCTGCACATTTGTAGAGTGGGTGGACTTTCTGTTCCTGTAGATGTACTCAGTGGCAGCAGGTGGGCAGATTGGGATGTGTGTGCCATCAATACAGCCGATGACGTGGGAACTGTGCCATTTGGTAAAAGTCTGTCTTGGTCTTCAGCAGTTCCGCATGTGTGTCAGGGAAGCTGATGTAATGATGCATTCTCTGCATCATGGCCTCCAGGAACTTCCTGAAGAAACGGGACAGGCAGCTCTGGGACACCCTACCTACTGCAGCTATCTCCCCCTGGTAACTTCCAGATGCAAGTAGGTGTAGGCTACATAGCACCTGCACATGTGGTGGTATGGCGTGCGCCCTTGGTGTTGGGTGCTCCAGGAGTGGGTGCAGGTCCCTTATCAAGTCCAGGATGGTGTGGGGGTGTAGCCTGTACCTTTCATGGATCTCTGCCTCAGTAAGTTGGAAGAGTGTGATCCGCTGTCTGCAGACTTGCTCCTCCCTTCTCCAGATCTTCACTCCTGCTGCCTGTAGCCGTAGCCGCCTTGCTATCACATAGAAAGCCGCCATTCTGATCACACTGTTGCATTTTGGGGCCTGTTTTATGGCCTGCACCTGGTTACCACCTGCTTTCAATCCATGGTAAATACCGACTCTTAAATACCGAATTTCATGAAATTCAGTATTTCCAATTTTACCTAATCTCGTTTCTCTTTTTTACCGTTTCTTATTTACCGAATCGGTAAATAAGTATTTGATAAATACCGATTCGGTAATTTGGAATTCGGCAATGATGAATCGGTATTTACCAATTCATAATTACTGAATCCTTATTTTTGGCCTCCTACATCTCAAATGCCTAAATACCGGTCATTAACGGCTACTTCACCAATTTTCGTCAGTTACCGACCGGTATTGAGCTACCTACATATGGCCCTAAATTGTACTGGCACTATCCACTGTATTAATTTAACACCACCCTGGTTGCAACTGCGCATTTACCTCACATAATATGACATCTGGGTACTTGTGGAATTTACCGCCTCCTCAAGCATTCTTGCCCACAGGGGGTGAACCCTTACTCAAGTCGGAAGAATGGAGGGAATATTTTATAAACTATATATCAAATTTTGAAGATGAAGAGGATTTTAAAGCTGAGAAGAAATACAAAATGTTACTGCACTCTCTTGGCGCTGGTGGTATTAAGGTGTATAATAGAGTCAACAAAAAAGTTAGAGGCGAGAATGAGGGTGATGTTTTTCTAAATGCCATTGATGACCTTAATACATACTAGAAAACCTACGGTTTGTGTGGGTGTGGACAGGTATACATTCTTCCACAGAAAGCAGGGCAAGGACAAATCCATTGATGACTTTGTGTCAGCACTAAAAAATCTTGCCATCAATTGTCGCTTTGGTGGATTACACAATGAATTAATTAGGAACCAGATTGTCATGCAGGGGTCCAACTCTAACATACAGGATTTGTGGGCCAAGGGTGAATACCCTATACAGAACATTATTGACATCGCAAGAAACGCTGCGCGTACGGGACGTTGCGCTAAAGGTGTTCTAAGTGAGAGCAAAGAAAAGAATGAGGATGACACAGTGAATAAAATAACAGAGTCCAAGCGCAATCCCAAACAAACTTGGAGCAACAAAGGTTCAAAACGTCATACAACAAACCAGTGAGCTGCAACAAGAGGCGTTGCTACAGGTGTGGAAACACCTCCCATATGGCTGATGATATGAAATGCCACACTCGTGGTGTAAGGTGCTCATACTGTTGAGTTTTCAGACATTTCAGAAAGCTTGCCGGAAGAAATTTGCATGTTCTGTCAAACTTGTTGATGAGAAAGAAGCAGCTTGCCAGGACAAGTCTGATGAAGCAGATGTCAACAAGTTTGTGCTAAACATAGAAGACGATCAGATCGATAAAGTCAGTGATGCCAGCTCCACTAAAATGAAAAAGCCAATCTGAAACATGACCATGGGGGGGGGGTCAAAATCAGTATTGTTGCCAGCTCAGGTTCCCCATACAAGATCAAACCAATACAAAGGGGGACCCCTTAGAGAGAATAATAGGCAGGTGATACAGGCATAAATTGCAAGAGACCACTACTGCCAGCCGATGTTAAAAGAAGGGAGCGTTTTCTTTCTTGGAAATATAAAGATTCTGTGCCCCATGATTTTCAAACAAAAAGGCTATATTGTCTTTGTTCTTGTTTCTCCCATGCCATATAGATATGCTTTAGCCTTTCCGGATGAATCTATGCATTTACTCCTTTAAAAGTACAACGGAGGATACTCTTCCCTCTCCTTGGCTCATCTTTGAGTCTGAATAAATCTGGAACCGGATGGAGCCTGACCCATACTTAGCTTCGTGGGCAAGCGGTATTCATGTATCAAGTCAAGTCAAGTCAAAGATATGTTTATTATGATCGTAATCTTTAAACAAGTGCAAGAGGCAGTGCCACAAGTTTAAAATATTCAAATAAAAGGTAATAAAATCATTGTACAAAATATTCCAATATCAGTTAAAACTCTTACACACCCTTATACATTACAAACCAACGCCAATAAAATTGCACTTATAATAAAACTTATTATCGCATTAAAACGCTTTCATTTCCTTTAGTTCAAGTATATTTTTCATTGGTTTAAGATTCATAAAATCCTACAGATTACTCCTGGCTTCTTAGTAAACTCTGTACCGCCTTTATGTATTTTCTTAGGGCAATTGCAATGTCAATAGTGGGCATTTCAGTTAGGAGGTTGGCCGCCTGCGCCCTTGTTCTTATATCGTGTTTTAAGAATACTGGACGCAGCCACAATTTCCGCTGTTCTAGTAATGTCAGACAGTCAAGAAGGGTATGTACAAGATCTCCTTTGGAGCCCAAATTACACCTGAAGCACCCTTTATGATCTAACATTTTTGATTTAGGGTCTTTATTTGTTAACCATGGATTGATCCCAATCATCAACCTTAATATCTCCTGCCTATAGCCGCGATTTGGTAGGATGTCTAAGTAGGGAAACCAGTTATCGTTTGACCAAGAGTTCATCATAAATTCTACTGATTTTTTCTTTACGAAATATCCCATATCAGTCTTTCTGGATACTTCCTTCCCATTAAATTTCAGCTCACTCTTAGTACAGACTAATTGATGCGTTTCCTGATTCACCTCCACCTTTAGCCTTTTACAAACCTGCATCATTCTTTCCCTACAAGCTTTTGCCCATTTTAGGTCACTATTTTGGATTTCTTTCCTGCACCATTGTGCAACTTTTTGACCATCTGTATCTTCCAATCGTTTCCAAAGTCTGATTATTGCCGTTTGTACTTGTACATCTCAAGACTTTGTACCTATTTCTGTTCTTATAGCTTGGACCACAGATGAGTGAGGGAGAGATAAAAGGCTTTTCAGGCATTTCCCTTCCACCAAGTCCCAGGCTCCCTTACCGCTCAAATAAAGGATCTCTGCTCCATAAAGGACTTGTGGGGGTATCATTGCGTTAAAAGCTTTTAGCAGTGGGCAGTGCGACATATCACCATAATCCCAATTAAACATTTTTAGTCCACAGATTGAAGTATGCGCTTTTGCTTTTTGTGCTTCCAGATGAGTACGCCAGTTTAGTGTCTTATCGAACCATAACCCTAGGTAGCGATATTCTTTGACCGTCTCCAGTTTAAGATCACCTAGATACCAATTAAACCTACATGCCTTTTTGCCAAAGCATAGAATTTTTGTTTTATCTAAGTTTACTGTTAAGAATTTGCTAGCACAGTATACATTAAATGCGTTCAACTTTCTTTGGAGGCCTATCTCGGTCTGGTCTACTATTACCAGATCGTCTGCATAGAGTAGACAGGGCACCTTTTTTCCGTCCATTCTGGGACTTGCACTACCCTCAACCTCTAAATAGGCAGGTAGGTCTGACAGGAATATGGAGAATAGCTGTGGGGCCAGAACGCAACCCTGTCTTAAGCCGTTAGCAATGGGTATTTTTTGCGTCAATGACCCTACAGTATCCCTGATGACTTGGGCCCAGTTTCCTCGGTGTAATTCCTTTATTATAGTCAGCAGGTCTTTGGGAATTTTTACCTTCATTAATGTTTCCCATAGGCAGTCCCGGTCTACTGAATCGAAGGCTGCTCGGAAGTCAACGAAACAACAGCATAACTTGCCGTTTTGTTCCGTTGACTTCTTTACCATTGCCCACAATGCGAAGCCGTGTTCTATCGTGGAGTGCCCCTAAATCCTCCCTGTTCTATGGGTACAATTTGAACTCCTTAACCCATGCGTTAAGTTAATTTAACACAATTTTTGAGAAAACCTTCTCTCCTATATCTAGGAGGTTAATCAGTCTGTAGTTTTGTGGTGCATCCATGCTCCCTTACTTATGGATTGGCCTGATTACTGCGCCCTTCCAGTTTGGTGGCAGTATGCCTTCTGTTAGTATTATATGGAACATCTGGGCGAAGAATCTTGCCCACCACTTTACTTCTGACTTCAGTATTATTGCAGGAAGGTATTCCGGTCCTGCCGCACGAGTTAGCTTCAAGTCTCTTATTATATGTTCTACTTGCTTTTCGTTAAACTCAGATTTAAGATCTTCAGATATTTCCTGTAAGCATGAGCGAATTTTGCGGATCTCGCGTTCGCGAATTTTGCGGATTTGCGGATTCGCAATCCGCAAAATCCGCGAATTCCCGCGAATTTGCGGATTTTTTTTTTTTTGTGTTCGCCCGTGTTTCTGCCAGTTCGCGAGGGTTTTGTACACTTTCGCAAATTGCGAACTTACCTGTCGGGTCGCAAGTTTCGCGAACTTGTTGTTTCTACGTGTCCAGCCTGTTTGGGACACTCTTCTTCATCACTGCCACTCTCTGACACCACTGCCACTCTCTGACTACTCATGCCACCCTCTGGCCCACCCATGCCACCCTCTGTTTCATCACCACACCCTCTGGTTGTCCAGTGTACATTATTTTCGGCAAAGCAAAGCACACCTTCCCTGCCTCAAGTGACCTGAATTAATTTGGGGCTGATTCATGTGTCACAGAATATTTTTTTAGCTGGCACCTGCTTCCTTAGTGCGCCCTGATTAGTGATCTTTTGCACTTGCTAAGTGCTTTCATTGTTGCAAAATTAGTTACAACACCTGCCCTGCCCCAACTGACAATAATGAATTAGGGGCTGATTAATGGATTTTAACTTCCAGCCTGGCTCCTGCTTGTCTCCCTTAGCTGTAATTCAGGACCTTTGTGGCATATGTGTAACTATTCTGAGGTTCAGAGCAGGGTCACATACTAGTTTCAACTGGCAACTGAACTCTGGAGGGGCCCCTCAGGAAGCACTCCAGGAAATGGCTACTAATGATGAGCCTGAACTTTTGAACCTGGTAAGTAGTTACTTTCAGTTTTGCTAAGATCGTATTTCTGCAATTTTGCACTTATTCGCGGGGCGCGAACTCACGCGAACAGTGCGAGCAGTGCGAGCAAAATCCGCTGCTCGCGGATTTGCGGATTTTGCGGGAAATTCGCAAATCTCGCGGATTGCGGATTTCCCGAAAATCCGCAAAATCCGCGAGCGGAACGGATTTTCCGCCCACGCCTAATTTCCTGCCACTTTTGGATCTCTAAATGATCTCGAGGAGCTCGAACCCCATACAATTCCCTTATATACTCCTCCTAGGCTGCCTCACTGACGACACATTTCATTTCTCCGTCTGTTGGGCCAGCTGCTGCCTTTCCCATTTTCCAGATTTGTCTCAAATTTTTTTCTTCGATTGCTACTAGCAGGTTTAACCAGCATTTCTCTTTATATGACCTTTTTGCATCATCTACCATTTTTTTAAAATCTGTTTTCAGCTTGTTTATACGTTTCTGTCTCTCATGGGTGAAGTTCTTTTTTTGCCTTCTTTGTGCTGCCCGTATCTCCCTTTTTTTAGATTGACACTCAACAGAGAACCATTTTACTCGACTGGCCGGGGGTTTTGAGCTATTCTTTTTATCCTTTTTTAATTCTATTCTTGGACACTGAACTACTTGTTCTATCTTCTCTATGAACCATTCCAAGTTTTTATTCTCTACATTTTCTGATTAAACTTTAATTTGCATAGCCTTCAGTTTTTCCTGGTATTCCTCAGTAAGTTGTGTCGTTACAAGTTTAGGGTGCTCGACATCCTGTGGGATCACTTTGTCTCTACGCAACTTTCTTCCCCCGAATATCGTTAAATACAGTGGATTATGGTCACTAACTTCTTTTTGTTCTATCTTGAAATCCTGTACTAGAGGGAAATTCCAGGCTGGCATAAACATGTAGTCAATTGGGCAATTCTGTAAACCTATTTTAATGGTCTTCCCTGCTGGGCAATCTGTCTTCATTCTACCATTCAGACATTGGAGACCCCTACCTCCTAGGAAATGTACTTATTCCGTTTCCTTTTGCGAGGTCTCACATACTGGAAAGCTAGCATGGTTTATTCCATACACCTCTAACAGTTCTCTATTCCAGAGGTCGGCCTTCTTTGGGTTTAGTTTATGATTAAAATCCCCCATAATTATCAGTACATCCGATGCATATTTTTCTAGTAGAAGGTCGACATCCTCTTTAAAATATCCCATCTCACTCTCATACTCTGCTCCATTATCCCACTGCATGTATACATTCATCACAGTCAACATTTTGTATTTCATTTCCAAGGTCAACAATTCTAGTCTACAAGCCTGTACCCATTTACATTTCATTTTTAACTATGTTACTTCTCTCAATACTTTTGTTGAGACCAGTGTCATTAACCCCCCCGAAAGGGTGGCCAAACCTTTTTCTCATGGCCGGGCGACTCAATTGTAGATATCCCACGATGAGTGCGGTTTCGTCGCATGTCCAGGTCTCTTGTAGGCAGGCAATTTCCACTTTATTTACTACTTGCTTTATATATTCTCGCTTTAGCTCATTGCCTAAACCATTTACATTCCATGTTAGGAGACCTAGACATTGCGGCACCCCCCCCATCCTATTCTACCTCACTTAAGCCACCCTCTTCTGCCCCTTCCTCCGTATAACTCTCATTGGGGTCTCCCACATAGCTGCTACATAGAGACCAATAATCCCATGAGGCATCATTTCCTGTATTATTTATCACTATATTCATGCAGCTATGGTTTTCTTCGTTATCTCTATATAACTTCACTTGTCTCCTCCCTAGACCTGCGTGGTATTTTAGAAAGGTACTACCTGAGAGGACTATTACTTCTCTCTCTGGAATTACCCTTATTCCCAGTTGGTTTATCTCACTAGTAGCTTTTAGAATTGCCATTTTTACCAGGTCTGAGTGCAGTGACACTTTTGTTATTTCCTTACCATTTTTATTTTCTACAAAGCCAATTTGCCTTAGATGGTTTGTGCTGATCCCACTCAGGCTACTGCATTTGGCAAATGCGGTCAGAATCTGCGCCCTATTTAGTGGGTTCATTGTTCTAACCATCTTTCCCATTTTCACAGCCTGTATCTGTTCTAAGTATACCCATTTGTTGTTATCCACCTCTAATAATTTCTTGGGAGTTTCGTATTTTAACTGTCTGCCCTTTGTTCTCCTTGGTGGTAACCCTTTGCTTTCCACTCCTGCTAGTTCTCGTAATTGTGAGCTATCAACTCTATGGCCACTTTTGGGTTGTCCTAAGGATATCCTTACTTTCTGCTTTACAGTTTGACATATTGTGGGTTTCTCCTTCAGCTCCTTACTACTCCAAGTTTTCCTCGGTACTATCGGGGTCTTTGTTATTTTAAACTCCGATTGCGAGGGTCCAATCGGTACGTAGATCGGAGCGGATGCATTTAGGCCTGACTGTGCCTCCCCCTCTAGTTTCTTTCCTTTTCTCTTTGTTGCTAATTTCGGGGCCCGCTTCCTACCAACCCTATTCCTAGTGGGGGCCACTGCATACGCACCACGCCTTTTTATCAGCATTGGGCGTCTGGAAATATATACACTATTTAATGCCTCTACAGATTCATTTACTATACTTTGTTCTATGGGTTGGGGTGTAACTACTAGATTTACCACGACTGCCTCTGCAGGTTCATTCTCTACGCTTTCTTCTATGGGCTGGGGGGTAACTACTGGGCTTAACATATTTGGCATTTGACTCTTAATCCCCACCAGTTCCTCTTTAATCTTTTTTAAGTACAATTTCTGAGTTTTCAACACTCCATTATTTGATAGTGTTACTTCTAGAATTCCTTGTAATGTCTTCTGTAACATCAATATTAGTTCCATCAAGGGAGATGTGGGCGTTACAGAGATAACCGAGTCCTGTGGGTTGTTTCTTTATGGGTTTGCTTGATTTCCAGTTCTTATAACTTCCTGCTGTGATAGATTTTTTGGGCCATTTTGATGCTGCAGGGGTTGATCTGGCGCGCCTCCCCAGACATAGCTCGGGCTCTGACTTTCATTTTCTCTTCGCCCTTCATTTTCAGAGGATTGCAACGAGAACATTTTTGGAGATGCTTTACAGTGTGACATATTGTGGGTTTCTCCTTCAGCTCCTTACTACTCCAAGTTTTCCTTGGTACTATCGGGGTCTTTGTTATTTTAAACTCCGATTGCGAGGGTCCAATCGGTACGTAGATCGGAGCGGATGCATTTAGGCCTGACTGTGCCTCCCCCTCTAGTTTCTTTCCTTTTCTCTTTGTTGCTAAGTTCGGGGCCCGCTTCTTACCAACCCTATTCCTAGTGGGGGCCACTGCATACGCACCACGCCTTTTTATCAGCATTGGGCGTCTGGAAATATATACACTATTTAATGCCTCTACAGATTCATTTACTATACTTTGTTCTATGGGTTGGGGTGTAACTACTAGATTTACCACGACTGCATCTGCAGGTTCATTCTCTACGCTTTCTTCTATGGGCTGGGGGGTAACTACTGGGCTTAACATATTTGGCCTTTGACTCTTAATCCCCACCAGTTCCTCTTCAATCTTTTTTAAGTACAATTTCTGAGTTTAACACTCCATTATTTGATAGTGTTACTTCTAGAATTCCTTGTAATGCCTTCTGTAACATCAATATTAGTTCCATCAAGGGAGATGTGGGCGTTACAGAGATAACCGAGTCCTGTGGGTTTTTTCTTTATGGGTTTGCTTGATTTCCAGTTCTTATAACTTCCTGCTGTGATAGATTTTTTTGGCCATTTTGATGCTGCAGGGGTTGATCTGGCGCGCCTCCCCAGACATAGCTCGGGCTCTGACTTTCATTTTCCCGTTGCCCTTCATTTTCAGAGGATTGCAACGAGAACATTTTTGGAGATGATGAGAGACGAGGCGCTGCTATTTGAAGATTTTGGCTCAGAAGGGTAAGGTTTATCATTATGGGGTCCTCCCTAAGCATGGGCGGAAAATCCGTTTCGCTCGCGGATTTTGCGGATTTTCGGGAAATTCGCAATCCGCGAGATTCGCGAATCTCCCGCAAAATCCGCAAATCCGCGAGCAGCGGATTTTGCTCGCACTGCTCGCACTGTTCGCGTGAGTTCGCGGCTTCCCAGTACAACTTCGCGCCCCGCGAATAAGTGCTAAATTGCAGAAATACGATCTTAGCAAAACTGAAACCAGGTTCAAAAGTTCAGGCTCATCATTAGTAGCCATTTCCTGTAGTGCTTCCTGAGGGGCCCCTCCAGAGTTCAGTTGCCAGTTGCAACTATTATGTGACCCTGCTCTGAACCTCAGAATAGTTACACATATGCCACAAAGGTCCTGAATTACAGCTAAGGGAGACAAGCAGGAGCCAGGCTGGAAGTTAAAATCCATTAATCAGCCCCTAATTCATTATTGTCAGTTGGGGCAGGGCAGGTGTTGTAACTAATTTTGCAACAATGAAAGCACTTAGCAAGTGCAAAAGATCACTAATCAGGGCGCACTAAGGAAGCAGGTGCCAGCTAAAAAAATATTCTGTGACACATTAATCAGCCCCAAATTAATTCAGGTCACTTGAGGCAGGGAAGGTGTGCTTTGCTTTGCCGAAAATAATGTACACTGGACAACCAGAGGGTGTGGTGATGAAACAGAGGGTGGCATGGGTGGGCCAGAGGGTGGCATGAGTAGTCAGAGAGTGGCAGTGGTGACAGAGAGTGGCAGTGATGAAGAAGAGTGTCCCAAACAGGCTGGACACGTAGAAACAACAAGTTCGCAAAACTTGCGACCCGACAGGTAAGTTCGCAAATTGCGAAATTGTAAAAACCCTCGCGAACTGGCAGAAACACGGGCGAACACAAAAAAAAAAAATCCGCAAATTCGCGGGAATTCGCGGATTTTGCGGATTGCGAGTTCGCAAATCCACAAAATTCGTGAACGCGAGATTCGCAAAATTCGCCCATGCTTAGTCCTCCCTTCCTTCCTCTGTGTCAGAAGGTTCTTCTTCGGGGTATTCTCCCATTTCTTTCCTTATCTGGTTCACTTCCTCTACCCCCGTCTTTTCTCTGGCCTCCGTGCCATTTTCCTCCTCATCTTCCTTGTGTTCCAGGTTTATTACTGGCTCTATAGATTTGTAGTGTTTCCCTACAAAATCCTTTATAGATTTGGAGACTGCCGTGTTATCTTTCTGTTTGCCAGTTGTTGTAGTACAATCCCTTTTGGCTTGCAGGACATTTTTAGTTGCCCTTTTGACTTTTCTTTTCTTGCATCGCCCCTTGCTGTTGTCCATGACGGAGGCCTGGCTTTCCTGGCTCTCTTCCAGTGATATTGAGCCCTCCATTAACTTACTCTTCCCTTGGCTTTTGTCTTTGCGCAATTTTTGCCCTCTTTTCGGGGCCATCTCTTAGGTTTGTAATGCCTTTATCTGCAATGCTGCTATAAATAATTTAATACATTTTGTTCACAATTGACTTGTAAGAATACGCAAGTTCTTTCACTTACCTCTGTTGTGCCTTGTATCCACCATCCTGCCTTGCCTTGCCGTACTTGTTATCCTCTCCCAGGGTGTCTCTCCTGCTTCTCCTTGCGCTCAGGATAATTGCTCCCCTTTTTGCTACGCTGATTATAAACCAGAGTACTCGTAGCCTAGATACTAGAATTGCACCTTCGTTCCTTGGCTCCTCGCTCCTCAGGTGCTATCTTAAGTGCTGTCACGATAACCATATGTCCATATGTCCAAACTGTGCTTGACCCCCCCCCCCCCGCTGCTGCACCGCTGTCTGACGTGCCTCTGATGGGTCCTGGCAGCGCCGAAGGCTTCTATTGGTTCCTGTGCGAGCTCTCCCGCTATTTTCCTTTCGCGAGGCTGAGGGGTTGAGGGGCGGCTGGGGGGTGTCTCAGGCGCACGGTCTCGACGTCTCCAAACTTGTTACCCCCCCCCTGTAGGGCACACACTGTTGCTCGCGCCGTTTGTTTCCCGACGGCCGGCGGCCGGTGACCAGCGTCTGGTATCCGGCGTTCACACACTCTGTGCTCTGTGCTCGATTGTTCAGGCTAAGGCAAGGCTAGGCGTGGCTAGGCATCATGTATCTGTCCTCCTCCTCTCTTATTGTTATGTTTGGGCAGCTCTATCTCATTGTGTCTGATGAATCTCTAGTCATCTTTATCTTTATAGATATCTACTCATTGAACCGCTTGGTAAATGCTATGTTACTCTAAAAAAGATCTGAGTGGATGCCATTAAACCCTAGGTATACTTTGAAAGTTCAGTTGTCATATGATGCTCTGCTCTTCTGCATGTCATCGTATTATTCATTATATGCATTTATGTAATCCTTACACCGACCTTGAATATGGTACCTCTGTCTGCACTGTGTGCATTGATTTGAAAATACACGGGTCCCCTTTCCCTTTCTTTCTTTTTCTTTTCTTTTTCTTTATCTTGGTGCACCCTATTCCATTTTATTAGTCCTTCGCTCTTATTATCTTATGAATGTTGAATCTGGGACCCCACTATGGCTTACTATTGATACACTAGTTTTACTATACAAATCACTTAACGAGTATCCCTGCATGGAATAAACACCATGTTATATGTGAGTGTTACATTTTGAAAATGTACATGCTGCATTTTATTATTTGTAAGTTTGTCTGTGTGCCCCACACTACATATCTCTCTACCGCCCTGATGAAGGTGTATCCCCCCCTGGGCCTCACACAGAAATGCGCGTTGGCGTTTACTTTCCTCCAAGCAATTGGACCCTGCCTTCCTCCACCACTGGGAGGATACACGAGAACCCTTCATTCCATCATCACGCTGCTGTTTACCACCTGGATTGATTTTAGATGTTCTAGGAATGTAACTGATGAATGAATGTTTATGTTACCGTGAGTGAGTGTTAGCATGACTGATGGCTGTGACTGTTGTGTGTGGGACCTGTATGTATCCATGTATTATGTATCTATTTATATACTATGTGAAGTTTGATATACATTTTTGAAATGATGATAATAAAAGTAAAACAAATCCGCTAATTAGTTTAGCTCTTAGATCATTTTGATTATATCCGCCTGTTAGCCCTAGTTGTTGCCCTATATTGTTGTGATCCTTTTCCGGGCTTATATAGATCTTTCTATATAGGCAGGTGATTTTTGCCAGTAGTGGTACCCATACACGATTGTCAACAGTAAAGTCTGGGAAGAGAAGTTTAAGCCTCACATTGGTGGGCAACTCGAAAAAGCAGACATCATTATTAAGTCATTTACAGGTGAACCAATTTGATGTTTGTGGTTTCAGAAAGCTAGCTTTTGAGTTCAAAGGCAGGGAGTCTCCTGGAAAACTGTATATATCTGCAGTGGGGGCGTTTAACATGTCCTGTGTTCTTGAAGTATGTTCCCACTCACCACCGGGATAATACACGAGAACTTTCCACTCTAACATCAGTTGGCATTCCTATCACTTTGATCAATTTGTGATGTTCCAGGAATGGGCTTGTTTTGCGGAATGAATGATTATGTCACTATGAGTGAATGTAAGCATGACTGATGGTTATGAATGTTCATTGTGGGACATTGTATATATTTATTGATGATACCTTATGTATTTATTTACGTATTTTTGAAGTTTGATAACTATGCTTGGCATAATGATAATAAAAGAAAAATAATTTTGCTAATTAATTCTATGTCTGAATTCTTTGAATATATGCATCTGCTAGCCCTAGCTGTTGGTGTTTAATATTAAGACCCTCTCTTTTGGGCCTTTTGCAATTCCTATATATAGGTAGTTGGCCTTTGTTAGTGTTGTGTATCTGCAGTGGGACCATCAGTGCTGGGGTGGATGGACCAGGGTAATCTAGGAATCATACTCGACCACAGCAAACCAGACCCAGTCTTAGTAGTCCAAAGTAAGGATGTCTATGAAAAATCCATGTTGTACAAATACCCAAGAGCTTTAAGTGGCGAGATAGGTGCACTAAAAGGGTACCAACATAAAATCCAAGGGAAACCAGCGGGCATTCTAGTTGTACATAAAGCAAGAAATGTACCATTCTCCATTAAAGATGAAGTAAAAAAGCAACTGGACAAGCTTCTGGAGGACGGCATAATTGAACAAGTTGAGACCCCTGAGTGGATTGCACCTTTGGTCGTGGCCATACGACCCAGCAGCAAACTGAAGTTGTGCGTCGACTTACACGACCTCAATAACAATATAGTTGTCGAACAGTTTCCCTCCCAAGGAAAAGCAAGATGTTGGCTACCACTAAAGGGGTAAAATGGTTCTCTACAATTGACCTGAAGTCGGCCTACCACCAGTTACCCCTTCATCGTGACAGCAAGAAGCTAACTACTTTCATCACGCCCTTTGGATGTTTCAGATTTACCAGGGTACCATTCAGGCTAGCTTCTGGAGGCACGATGTTTCAGAGACTGATGCATAACATCTTCAATGAAGTCTCTGGAATACTAATGTTCCAAGATGATATCCTCATAATGGGGAGAACCAGGGAGAAAAATGACTCCAAGGTCAATCAGCTCCTGTAAATCCTGGATGCCAAATGGTTAACAGCCAAGTACAAAAAGTGTAAATTTGGATGTTTCAGGTTTACCAGGGTACCTTTAAGGCTAGCTTCTGCAGGCGCGATGTTTCAGAGACTGATGCATAACCTCTTCAATAAAGTCTCTGGTATACTAATGTTCCAAGATGATATCCTCATAATGGGGAGAACCAGGGAGGAACATGACTCCAAGGTCAAACAGGTCCTGGAAATCCCTGATGCCAAAGGGTTAACAGCCAAGTACAAAAAGTGTAAATTTGCATGCAATTCAGTGAGCTATCTTGGTCATGAAATCACGGGTGAGGGAATGAAACCAAAAAAAGAACTTCTGCATGCAATTAAGAATTCGCCAGTGCCAAGCAACAAGGACGAGTTAAGATCCTTTTTGGGATGGGTTGAATTTTACGCAAAGTTCATAAAGAACTTTTCAAGCAAGACATTCGAATTGAGGCAACTACTTAAACTGAAAAACAAGTTTGAATGGACTGACGTGAGTCAACAAGCATTCAGCACTCTAAAAAATGAAATGTGCTGTGCTTTATCCATGCAAGGTTTTGACCCGTTACTGGAGAACTTCATCACTACAGATACAAGTTCCAAAGGATTAGGTGCGGTGCTTACCCAAAAGGACAAAGAAGGTGTGGGATGCACTATAGCTTTTGCTTCATGCTCTTTGACCACCTCTGAGGAAAAATTCTCAATTATAGAGCGTGAGGCACTAGTGTGCATGTGGGAACTAGAACATTTCAGACAGTTTGTGTGGGGTAACAAAGTCACATTGTGCACTGACCACAAACCCCACACTAAAGTGTTCACTACTAAAGGACTGTATGCTGCATCACCTAGACTGGCAAGGTTATCTATGCACCTATTTGACTACAATTACAACATTCAGTATGTTCCTGGTGTAGAAAATGTCGGAGCAGACTTCTTGAGCAGATTGCAGTAGAGGCGACGGACAAAGACAAACAACACGAGGTAGAAGAGTCATACATAGCCAGCATAGATGAAAAATGGACAGAATTTCAAGAGAGGGATGGTTATGTGAACAGGACAAGCATACTGTTTTATGTCAGGTTATAAAAATGTTAAGTGATGGGTGGCTATGTAAGAGCAAGCTACCTGATTCTTTGCGACACTCCTGGGAGGTCAAGGGCGATCTATCACATGAAAATGGACTTTTATTAAGGGGTGGTAGAGTCATTCCTCCCAGTAGTCTTAGAATGAAAATCCTGAACTTGTGCCATGAAGGGCACTTAGGCATAGGGAAACCTAAGACCCGGGTCAAAACTTGCTATTGGTGGCTCAGCATTAGTTTGGCAGTAGAAAGGGTAGTCAGAGATTGCACCCTATTTCTCAACTTTGACAAAACCCAGGTCACTTTCAGACCGCCACTTCACCCCATCCCGTGCCCATCCATGCCTTGGGAAAGGATTGGGGTGGACATCATGGGTCCCACACAAGAGCAAATGGAGCAGTGGTACGTCATAGTCGTAATCAACCATTTTTCTAAGCGGCCCAAGCTCAAGTTTGTCAAGAAACCAGATTCTATATGCATAGTCAGATTTCTAGATGACTTGTTCACACACAAAGGTCTTCCCAAACAGACTGTCAGCGACAATGGGCCTCAATTTATGTCAGACGTATTCAAAACTTACATGCAAAGAAACCAAATAGAGCATTAATCCACTTCTGTCTACCATCCAGCGGGCAACGGTGCCCTTGAACGCTTTAACAAGAGTCATCAAGGGTACAGTCCAATCGGCCTGTAGAAACAACCTAAGTTGGAAACAAGAAATTCTCAAAAAACTTTGGGCTTATCGTATCACACCTATGGACACCACAGGCCACAGCCCATTTGAACTTATGTGGGGAAGTATACCCTTGTCCAGAGACAATGTGGGTTGGGCCAAGGCAGCCAAAAGGGTACACTGGTCAGCCAACCAAGTGTGGGAAAGTTTCAGACAAGCTCAATCCAGATGCAAGGTCAGTTGCGACCTCAAGCATGGTTGCGAACCTGTTGAGCTCAACACCGGGCAAGGTCAAGATCAAGAGAAGTGGGCACATAGACAAGGGCCAGGATAGGTACTCCCCGCCACTATCAGTACACACAGTGTTTTGCAATTCCGCTCTTCTGAGCGACGGTAAAATGTGGCACTTCTCTGCCCTCTCCCTGTGCAAAAAAACCTTAAGGGATACTGACAATACCATACCCTTGAATGACTCCAGTGAGCTTCCCATTACCAAGAAAGCTAGCATTGCCCCCACTGGAGTGTTTGATGATGATTCTGACCATGAGCCCCACAAAACTAAGGCCACTGCACCCAGCACGGCTATGCAGCCCACGGCTACACCCATTCGTGTTTTGCCTGATCGCAACATCACTGGCAGAGTCGGAAGGCAAATACCTTCCACACTTTTGCATGACACCACTCAACCCATCAGCACTAGCAAAGCAGGCAGAAGGTTCTTACCCCCAGTTAAACTCTCGGATTACATTTGTGAGTGGCCTCACACATGCATTTACCTGAATGTTGTTGGCTCTATTCTATTTCTCTCTCTCTTTCACTCTCTATCGCTCTCTATCGCTCCTTGTTCTTCTTCCTTCCAAAGAAGGAGTATGTGTTATGGTTGTACTTGGGTATCCCTGCGATGACACCATATGTTACTAGTTCATTCTCGTGTCCCTGCGAGGACACTGTATACTGCACTGACACCGCCTGTCATCAGCTGTCAGTCGGACCTGTCAGTTTACAGCTGATGACTCACGGAACGGCAGCATTCTGTACAGTCCGCCTCATGCGGAGCCAGTGTTGGTGATTTGAATAAAGGACACATTTACTCTTCATCCTTGTGTCACAGAAGATTCTTTACAGTATCATGGACTAGGCAGTGCTATGTTAAGCAGAAGATAAGACTGTATAGACATATGCAAGAACACTGCTGTAGTCTGTAAAGTGAACGCTTCCATGAGTAATGAGTCCTCCCAATTGCCACCTTTCTCAGACGGACCAACCTTCAACTGACCGAAGCCATAAGAGTTCTTACCGGAAGCACTCCTGCTTATGAGGGGGGGGGGGGTCCGCGGAGAAACCACTTCTGCCACAGTCTGAGATCACAAGGGGGGCTTGGGGGTGGTTGGATGACTGCAGTGAGGTCTCCCCTCGGGCTGTTTGGGAGGGGTGGGGGGTGTGGGCTCGGGCCTTAGGCGTGTTTTCTCATTAGGGCTTGCTTTTTATAGCCCAAAAGTAGCCCAACTTATAAAGACGTTGGGCTACTGCTCCCAGCCACCATTTTGTCTTTGGTGACCTGGTGGCTGGGAGCGTTAGTTAGAAATTTTTCTGTGAGGTATTTTTGTCAGTTAGGTTGTAGGTAGGGTTGGTTGGCATTACGATGGTGTTTTAATTAACCTGGCAGCAGGAATTTCGGTGAGCATGTCAGCGGTAGACGTCAGAGTGCTCGAGGCTCTTAGCCTCCTGAGCAAAGCGGGGTGCCTGGATTTGGTCCTCGGCAACGTGGCCAGACCGCCGCGGCCAGCGTGGCAGTCATCCACGGGGGTGGCGGCAGCAGTGGCTGCCTGCACCCCCCCAAAAGTCCCAGAATGATGCTGACCTTTGAACGGTGCCGCCCGTTCGCGGAAGTCGTCCCCGGGTCGGCGAGTGCACCTAGAAGAGCAGGCCGGTCCGGCAGAGGTGAGCCAAGGGAGGCGGGAAGGTGGGATGAGTGAGGTCGGTGGGAGTATTGCCATGGTGTTGGCCAAGGTGGCTTCTGCTGCTTTGATTGCTTAGCAGCGGGCGGGGTGGCAAAAGACTCTCCGCGTCTCTGTCAGCCGATTGTGGCTCAGCAGGGACGATGGGGGGTGGGAAGTGGGTTTTGGAGTGTTCCTTGGCGATCCCCTCTCGGAGCAGCTGTCACATAAGGGGGAACAGCGTAGTGTGCTGGAGCTTCCATCTCTCAGGAAGTTCAGTGTGTGAGCGGGTGGGGTGGGGAGCCCCAAGGCCAGTAAGCATCCCCTCAACTCATTGGGGTGCATGCGGAGTTCGCTGGTGGCAGGAGAGGGCGGGGAGTGGGCCATGGAGGTAAGGGCTTTTTCTGGTTTGTTGTGTGCCATGCTCGAGCAGGAGGACAGGGAAGGGGGGTGGGGTCGGGTGGGGAGGGCAGGGGTGGAGGGATTCTGTTAGCCCGCTCCTTTTTTCCCTTCCCCTGCGACCAGAATTAAGCCTTTCTTAGTGGGCGGCAGTTCTCCTGGGGAGGGGGAGTGGGTGCAGGTTGGTGGGTGGGGGGGTTTACAGCCTTTGGGGGTGGAGCAAGGCCAGGACACGGGGATTGATGAGGGTGATGCGAGGGCCTATGGGCCTTCAGATTCAGAGTTGGACCCGGTGGCTGGGGTTCAAGCCTGGGAGGGCCTTGATGTTTTCCCGTCCATGGTGGAGGGAGTGCGGGGCAGGGGGGCGGATGGGCATAGTGATTTTGTCAGCCCCCCCAGAGTTCAAGGGTTGTTGGGGGTGCGGGGGCCGGGAAAGGGTATGTGGTGGCGATGTTTGAAGCTATAGGGGTGGGCGAGGGGGCAGGGAGAGGGTGCCAGTTGGCGCCGGTTTCTGCAGACAATGCGCAGGCAATGTTGGAGTGCAGTGGGGATGAAATGGAGGGGGACCCCTTCCCCCCCATTTGCCCCCGGGTAAGTAAGGTACAGTCACAGTATGCAGGTCATGGCGATGAGAGGGCAGGAGAGGGTGCTTTTTTGGGGCGGGAAGGAAAGTAGGCAAGTTAGTTTTTTGCGTCTGCCCAGCACACCAGTCCAGACTTTCTCTTTTCAGAGTAGGGAGCGACGTGGGACCGCAGACTCGGTAGGGCGGAGTGCGGCCTGTTAGCGCTGAGGAGAAGGGAGGGTGGAGCATTGCAGGGCACATTCCATACCGTCGAGGGATCCCGGCGCAACCAGCTTACGAAGGTCCGGCGCAACCTCGCTGATCCCAACGTCAGGAGGAACGAGTTGGTCACCAGGGCCAAAGGACAGGAATCCTCAGGACAGTCAACGTATGGGGGTGTACCGGCGAGTACAGTTGGGTCCCCCACCAGGAGGGATTTCAAAGGCCGCTAGGGCTGGTATAAGCAATGTGGGGTTGATTAAGGCCCGCAGTGCCAGGTGAGAACATTGTCCCACGGGCCAAACCAAAGATGGTGTTGGTGGGGACAGGGGGTGAGGATGTTCGGGAGGAGCTGGGTGGTAAGCTCCATAGGGGTAAATATGTTAAAGACCAAGGTGTAGGGACTGGGGATGTGGTGGCGCCGGGCACTAAAGTGGAGAGTGGAATGAACACAGAACCAGAGCTCACAGGTAAAGAGGGTTTACAGAGTAAAGAGTTAAAGTTTAAGAAGCTGCCCTATATGGGTGTGACAAAGCCCTTGGGTGCACATTTGATGTTAGCCACTAAAGAGCGCATCTGGAAATGGGAATATGTTGAAATTTTGAAGCTACTTCATAGGGAAGTACGGTCCAAAGAGGGATCTAAAGAGGAAGAGTATGAGCTGGCCAAGCGGCCTAAGGTGCCTTTGACCATTGAAAACTGGACGGCTGCATTTTTTCCAGAATGCTGCGTGGCTATATTTAAATATTCGGAAAGCGCAGATCACGGGTAATGGGTATGCGTGGGCCCAGTATGATGAAGAATTCAGGGCCCGGATGGCTTGGGATCCGGAAGCAAAGATTGGGGAGTTGGACGCTGATTTATGGCAACATACAATGGGAGCGCCAGCGGGGGGTAAAACCATATTTACAGCAAGTGGTTTACCCTTAGTGTACCGGCCCTTTCAGGGGAAACCCACCCGGGGAGGGGTGGGGAGTGCAACGGCCACACAATCTGGGTCAGGAGCGTGCTGGGAGTTTAATAAAGGCATGTGTACGAGGGAGTATTGTAAGTTCCGGCATGAGTGCTCCCAGTGTGGGAAGAAACATCCCTTGGTCAGATGTTGGGGAGTCTAGCCGCAAGGAAGTCAGCAGTGGCAACAGCCAAGTGCTAGCACATCAGGGATGTCACAGCAGTTCCAGAGTAGTAGGGGTGGGAAGGGATCTCAGGGGCCTGGGCCCAAGAGCTCCTACGCCAATTAGGTTGGCAGCATTGGCGGCAGCTTTGAAGGATTACGGGTATTTGGAAGCAAAACAGGTATTGATGGAGGGTTTTGAAGAAGGGTTTTGTTTAGGCTACAAGGGTCTTCGGCAGAGGAGGTGGGCAAAAAATGTGAAGTCCGTATTTGAGCATACGTCAGTGGTGAAGGAGAAATTGGATAAAGAAGTCAGTGAAGGACGGATGGCAGGTCCCTCTAGTGATTGGCCTGTAGGCGACTTGATTGTTTCCCCAATCGGAGTGGTGCCCACAAAAGAAGTTGGACAGTACAGACTAATACAACACCTTTCGTGGCCTGAGGGGTCTTCAGTCAATGATTTTATTGATGAGGAGGCAGCCTAAGTGTCCTATTCCTCAGTTGACGTTGCCATGCCACTGGTGGTGACCGTGGGCGCAACTGCAGAGATGGCGAAATGTGACATAAAATCTGTATTTCGCTTGCTTCCCGTACATCCGGTTGATTGGAGTCTTTTGCGAATCCATTTTGACGAACAATGGTACGTGGATAAAGCTTTGCCGATGGGTTGTTCAATGTCTTAAGCTTTCTGTGAGTGTTCCAGCACTTTCTTACAGTGGTTTTTCATGCGGCACACTGGTCATGAGCTGGTAACAGACTACTTAGACAACTTCTTTTTTGTTGGTTTCTCAGGCTCCATGGAATGCCAGGTAGTGCTGGGCACGTTCCATGAGCTCATGGGGGAGCTATGGGTGCCTTTGGCACCGGAAAAAACAATGGGTCCTTGTACAAGCATGTCGTTCCTAGGCATTGAAATTGATTCAGTAAGAATGCAAGCACGGCTGCCAGCTGATAAGCGGGCAAAAATGTTGGGGCTGTTGGAAGAAATGCTTGCAAAACATAAGGTAACGGTGAATGACATCCAGGTTTTTTTGGGCCATCTCAATTTTGCCTGCAGGGTAGTTAGGTCGGGGAGGACCTTTTGCAGGAGATTGGGGCGTTCATTGGCCGGTCATCATCTGCCTCACCACCATATCCGATTGTCAGCTGGGGTGAAAGAGGATCTGCGCATGTGGAAGACACTTCTGCATTCCTTTCATGGTATACCATTGGTCAGAGAAGATGCTTTTCATTGGGATATTCAAATGTTTTCAGGCGCAGCAGGTAGTGATGGTTTTGGCTTGTACTGGCAGGGCAAGTGGTGTGCGGAGAAGTGGCCTAAGCAGTGGAGGAATGGTGGGAGGAGCATTGCGTTTTTTGAGCTTTTTCCGGTACTAGTGGCATTGACGCTGTGGGGTGAGGAACTGGCGCATAAGAAGTTGTTGTTCTGGATTGACAATATGTCTGAGGTGGAGATTATCAACAGGCAATCGGCTCGGGCGAACAGATTCTGAAGTTGTTGCAGGTGTTTGTTCTTGGCTGCCTAAAGCATGATATTGCGTTCAGGGCTCCTTATATTCCCGGGGTGGACAATGACATTGTGGATGCTTTGCCTCGATCGCAGTGGAAGAGATTCCATGGGCTGGCCAAGGAGGCGGACAGGACACTGACCCCAATGCCGGATCATCTGTGGTATGTTGGCAAAGTAGGGTTATACAGTTGGTGGTAGGTTCATTATCAGCATCTACTCGTGCAGCTTACTCCCTGGCCTGGAATGAATTCATGGCATCAGGTGCTTGTCGGCGGGGGAAGCATGGAGGCGGTCAGAGGATGTGATACATTTTCTGCTCGTCCTCATTGAGAAGGGGCTTTCTAAGAGTACCATTGCAGGGAAGTTGGCAGGTATTTCTTTTATGGGGAAACTTTTGTGGAGCTACTCTCCTTCAGCAGGGGAAGTAGGGAGGAGGATGTTGGAAGGTTGGGCAAGGGAGCGTGGTGGGGAACGTTTATCTCGGAGACCGTTATCTTGGCAAACTTTGGAGCGTTTGTTGGCAGTGTTACCTGTGGTTTGTAGAGATGGTTTTGAAGCTTGTTTGTTTTCTACTCTTATGGTTTGGATGTTTTTTAGAGCCTTTAGGGTCTCTGGGCTTTTAGGTTCCAGGTTGAAATTAGGGATCACTTGGCAGGAGGTTTTTTTCTCTGAGAGAGGGATTCATATTTGGTTGGCCAGCGCAAAGACAGACCAGAGGAGTTGTGGTAAGGGAGTATGGCTGGAAGCGGCCTCTCCGGTATCAACATGCCCTTTAGACTGGGCCAGGCGATGGAAGATGCTGTCTGGAGGGGAGTGTGGTATAAGTGTTTTTCGGCATGCGGATGGATTTAGGGTGACGGATTATCAACTGCGCATGGTGCTGCGTAAAGCCTTGCGGGAGATCGGTCTGGATGGGTCTCAGTTTGGAACGCACTTCTTTAGAATCGGGGCAGCAACAGAAGCTTACAATCGAGGCTGGTCTAGGGAGGATATCATGCAACTGGGGCGCTGGTCACCTAATTGTTTCCAACGCTATGTGAGGAATAATGCAGAAGAAGCGCCTTACTTGTTCACATGAATCTCACATTGTTTTTTCTTGTTACAGGTTCTGTGGCGGGTCCTCGCTCCCCGAAGTTGACCATTTGGATAGTGGGGCACTCTTTCGTTAAATGGGCCCAAGTCCAAGCTGGCAGTACTTATTTTGGGAAATAGTTGGGGTTTAATGAGCGGTTGTTTAAAATTGTTTGGAAAGGGAAAGGGGGATGTTGTGGAAGGAGCTGGTTCCGGCTTTGAATAAGTGGTTGGTTGGGGGACAGTGTCTGGATGTCTCTGGGAGAGAATGATCTTTGTGGGATGAAAGGTGTGGTTTTGTTATGGGCGATGAAAAGGGATTTGGCATTTTGCGAGAACAGTGGTCTGGTTGCCATGTTTTGTGCCGCGCAGGACTTGGAGGGGTGCTCGGAATCCCAGGGCGATTGATAGGGCCCGGAAGAAGGTCATCTTTGAGATTTCCAGGTTTTGCAGGAGTCTAGGATTTGGGGGAGTGTGCCATAGAGATATTTGGTTCGACTCAGTAGAATATTTCCGGAGTGATGGGGTTCATTTATCCCGGTTGGGTATGGCCCTTTATTTGTTGGAGCTGAGAGAGGTTTTATCCAAGTGTCTCAATGTACAGGAACGTGCGAAGGAGGCATAAAGGGTCGTTCTTTTTTGGGGGGGGGCAGAAAGGGGGGGTGTAGTCTCCCTCCCCCCCGGCTTTCTGAGTGGCGGGGATTAGTGGAAGTTAGCCAGGGTTAGCAGAGTTTTTGGTGTTTAGTTTAAAGTTGGGTCATCGACTGGGATTGTTTAGGCAGGTTGTTTGTTGGGGTACTCACAGGGGTTGGGTGATCGTAAGTGGTGAAGGGGCACGCAGGGGAGTTTTTGGGTAATAGATGTTTTTAGATTTATAGGCTTATATGTTTATGCATTGAATTATAGTTTGTAATTGCTGTAATGTTGTAATGCTTGGGTGGGGGCGGGTTCGTAAAATGTTAGGGGCGGGGGAGGGGGGCCGGGGGTAGGTAAGTGTTTATTTAGTGAGTTTTAGTTTTGTAAGGCATTGGCCGAGGAGTTTTTAATTGTTATGTGCACCTGTTCCAATAAAGCGGCCTTTTACACACAAAAACTCTGGTGTGGTCTCGTCCTCCCCCCCACCCCTACCTCCCAAGGGAGGCTTGGGGGGGTGGACAACCACATTGAGGTCCGCCCTCTGGGCTGTTTGGGAGGGGCCGGTGGGGGCTCGGACCTTAGGCGGGTTTTCTCATTTGGGCTTGCTTTTTATAGCCCAAAAGTAGCCCAACGTATAAAGACGTTGGGCTACTGCTCCCAGCCACCATTTTGTCTTTGGTGACCTGGTGGCTGGGAGCGTTAGTTAGAAATATTCCTCCCTCCCTCCCTCTTTTTAAATGTATTATTTATTTTTCTCTAATTCCTATTCCTTTTAATTTTGTTAAGGCCCCTTTTTTGTTTTTTCCTTCTATTTCTATATTGGTCTCTTTGTTGGTTCGGTGCGCAGGGTACTTGGTTTGTATTGTCGTTTGGAGCAGGTGCAGTGCGGGGATTAGTGGAAGTTGGCCAGGGTTGGCAAAGTTTGTGGTGTTTAGTTTAAAGTTTGGTCATCGACTGGGATTGTTTAGGCAGGTGTTTTGTTGGGGGTACTCACAGGGGTTGGGTGATCGTAAACCACAGCTTGAAGCCTTATGAAGTAAGGGATTAATGACCTGTTTGGTATTAAAGCCCCTGACAAAACAGCTGCCGGACTTAACCCTAGACCCCTTTTAAAAGTCCTACGAGCAAAACTACAGCCAGTTATCACCTACGGGAGTCCATGACAGAAAGAGATGCTGCAACTCTTGACAGTATAATTGCAACCTCCTATTGGGCGATATTCCTGCTCCCTAAATACGTTTCACCAGCTCAAATAAGACTGGACTTTGGAATCCAGAAACAGGAAATAGAAAGTCAGGGAGCCTTCTTAAAGAGTTTCCACAAAATTAGAGCTGGCGAGACAGGCTCCTTGAACAATCAACTTTGGCTAGAGCTGTCCCGCACAGAAAAATTGCTAGCTAACGTCGACCTTCAAAAGTCCCTGCAGCCCTCGGTCTGGAACACTTCAATGATTTGGCCTTCAAAAAAATGGTGACAAAATCAACCAAGCTCATATCGGCTATCGAGGACAAGAAATCGGTATCCAAGAGAGCTCATGGCTGGGTCGTGCTTAACAACTATGAAGTTCTAAAACCTCAGCCCTACCTCATGGTTGGAACCAAGCTGGTGACCAAAGAACATTTTTTAAGGCTACGGCTGGGTGTCGGCCTCATCAACCCGTTTATGCCACTGTGGGAAAGATGAGGGGCTGATCACTCCTGCCATCTGTGTGCGAATGATACTGAGACTTTGATTCATATTATATGCACACGCAAGAAGCTAAATGACATATGGAAAAGTCTGTTAAAACCACTATTTAAGCAGCATGGAGTAAGGTCCTGCAGGCAGGCAGTGATGCTGTGTTTTAATCCCTCTCTAGTGCAGCTAAACTGTCGCCTAACAAACTTCTTTGATCCGATAGCACTGAGACTGTAAAACTCTTGCTCCTCACAGCAGAGACATACTAAAGACTACAGTAGAAACTGAACTGGACCATTCTATCAGTTTCAAATTACGCAGTTTAATAATAACCTGAAACGGGTCTGCAACCCTGAGTCAGCAGTGCCATCACAATAGGACCAATTTTACGTCTCTATATTCTAAAACAAAGGTTTTTTTAATCCTGCATCTATTTTATAACTGTTTTATCTAATGTTATTTCCTTTTGATATCAGCCTGTAATGTTTGAATGCAACGTTTTTAATTAATCATGCATAATAAAATGACTTACTTACTTACTTAAGGGCAGGCAGCGGTGACTAACCTAAGCTGCCCTGCTCGCCTGATGAGCCAAACTGCAAAGTGGCCAACCCAATCGGTGCTACCAATTATGTGGGTGTTATCCCTCTTACATACCATGGACCCCTAGTCCATCACTTTTCGCCATTTTAGGGGCGGAGCGTATCCAAGCAAGCCCCTGGTTGCTCAGGCTTACAACCACCCGAAGGACTAGGAGGGCACCGTCGTTTTCAACCAGGGTCCTGCCGTAAAGACTCCTGGGATTTTGGCATAATGCACCCCTATTGTGCTCCTGAAAGGGTACCCCTCGTACCAATCAGCCTCCGGATCGACCTGTAACTCCGCCAAAGCCCTGGATGTGGCCGCCGTCATATCCGGGGCCCCCCCACCAAGGCAGGCTCCATAACCTACTGCAACGTGGGGTTACCAGTCCTTCGCTGGACAATTCCCATCTACTTCTGACAGGTTACCAGTCCTTGTAGCTGGTAATTCCCATCTACCTCTGCAAGTGTTCCCCATCTGTATCGCGGGAACCATGTGGTGTATGCACTAAAGAGACCATGCCTTATTTAACAAGCCCTTCCTATTTTATTTTATTTTGAATTACAGTTGAACAAAGCCCTCCTGTTTGGTGGGCTTGTGCTTGTCTTATTTAACCTTCTTTAGGTAAGATCAATGAACTTCGCTTAACTTGGGAACTACTGTTCTCTATTTTAACCGCAGCTTAACCGCAGCTTTATTCACCCATCCGTAGGCATGTTCGATGGCCTCCCCAGAATTGAGAACAACTTTTCTCTACCTTAACCACAGTTCAGGGTGAAATCCCTATGGTGCCCTCTGTGCCAATAATGGCCTATTTGTTAGGTGTTGCCGGGTCATGCATTTACCCATCCCCGCCCAGTCACTGATTTCAGAAAACACTGGAAAACAAATTGGAGCTCGCCTCCCTGGCCAACAGTGTATTTGTTATCAAGATATAGTTTGCGGCCAACACCATACCCTTCTCTCTGCCAGCTGGCCTCCTGTATAGGAGTAACGCACCGGCAAGAGTTCTTACTTAATAGGGAATGCCAAACTACTGCTCTTCGTAGCCATACTTATGTCTGATTTAATCCCTTGTGCACTGCGTGCAATTTGTGCCTTACATTTAGGGTTGACTAAGCCCTTGTTTACCCCTGCACATGGTTATTCCCAATCATGGGGGTTCAGACTGATAACTCAGAGGAACTGATAACTCAGAGGAACCCTCATCTACAGACCCCCCAGACCCCGACCACAGTTCAGCGACTCCATCACCGATGTCTTCAGTACGCACTGCCTTGCATCCACAGACTACATCCTCCTCGGACACCTGAACTTTCACCTCGAGAACACCAACGACAGCAACTCCACCACCCTGCTCGACAACCTCGCTAACCTCGGACTCAAACACCTTGTCACAACACCCACCCTCTCCGCCGGGCAGGCTGGACCCCATCTTTTCCGCCAGCAACCACGTCACCTTCAGCCACACCACTGAACTCCACTGGACCAACCATCGCTGCGTCCACTTCTCTTTCAAGAAACACGCCACGCACAACGACCCGCAACAAATCCCCTACCGCAGCTGGAACAAGGTAACCGAACACCAGCTAATCAGCACCCTCACCCAAGACCCACCAACTGACCCCACCGACACCGACACAGCCGCCCGCAACTTCAGGTAATGGATCGACGACTGTGCAAACACTCTCACCCGATCAAGAGACCCTCAAACAGATGTACCGACAGAAGGGCCATCTGGTTCACCACCGACCTCCAAGAAGACTTGCTGTAGACTCGAGAAGAAGTGGTGCCACGAACAGACACCGGGCAACCATGCTGCCCTCAAGAACACCAGCCGCAAGCACCACCAACTCATTTGAACCGCCAGAAGGATCTCCTTCAAGGAACGCATCAACAACAACGTGCACAACAGCAAAGAGCTCTTCAACATCGTGAAAGAACTCACCAACCCCAGCTCTAACGACATCCCGCTGTCGCAAGACCTCTGCGACTCCCTAGCCACCTTCTTCCACCGCAAGATCAGACATCCACAACAGCTTCAACACCCAGAACCCACAGACAGCCACCGACAGTTCAGACCCTCCACCCCCTACCACACCGGCCTCCTGCTCACCTGGTACCACATCAATGACGATGACACCATCAAAATCATTACCACCATACACTCCGGCTCACCATCAGACCCCTGTCCTCACCACATCCTCAACAAAGCAAGCTCCATTATCGCACCCCAACTCCAGATGATCATCAACAGCTCTTCCAGACCGCCACCTTCCCGGAGAGCTGGAAACACGCCGAGATCAGCGCCCTACTCAAGAAACCCAAGGCGGACCCAAAGGACCTCAACGGCTTCCAGCCCATCTCCCTGTCCCCGTTCCCGGGAAAAGTCATTGGAAGATAGTCAGCATACAACTGACCCACTTCCTCGAGGAGAACAACATCCCAATCTGGATTCCACAGCAACCACAGCACTGAAACCGCCCTCATCGCCGTCACTAATGAGATCAAGACATCAGGACCCTGCTGGACAATGGCGAAACCGCGGCTCTCATCCTCCTGGACCTCTACGCTGCCTTCGACACTGTCTGCCATCATACCCTACGCACATGCCTCCACAACTCAGGGATCCGTGACAAAGCCCTGGACTGGACCACCTCCTTTCTCACCGGCAGAACCCAGAGAGTACGCCTCCCCCCATTCCGATCGGAAGCCACGAAGATCACCTGCTGCATACCCCAAGGATCATCCCTCAGTACGACCCTTCCCAATAT
Source organism: Lissotriton vulgaris (assembly GCF_964263255.1). Classification (NCBI taxonomy): domain Eukaryota; kingdom Metazoa; phylum Chordata; class Amphibia; order Caudata; family Salamandridae; genus Lissotriton; species Lissotriton vulgaris. The sequence goes on along the minus strand of NC_141685.1, from coordinate 1,323,692,647 downwards.
CTACATGGCACTGCTCGCCAACATCCACCGATTGCACAACCTCAACATCATCTCATACGCCAACGACACCCAGATGATCCTTTACCTCACCAAGGACTCCGCCACTGCCAAAACTAATCTCCACGAAGAAATGAAGGCCATCGCAGGATGGATGAAGAACAGCCGCCTGAAACGGAACTCTGACAAGGCGGAGGTCCTCATCCTCAGCTCCACCCCCTTTGCCTGGGACGACTCCTGGTGGCCGGCCACACTGGGAGCTGCACCGACACCCACCAACCACGCATGCAACCTGAGGTTCATTCTGGTTTCAAAACTATCAATGACCAAGCAAGTCAACGCCGACTCTTCCTCCTGCTTCAGAACCCTCTGCACGTTTTGCAAGATCTATAGATGGATCCACACTGGAACCAGAAGGACGGTCACCCAAGCCCTGGTCAGCAGCAGGCTGGACTACGGCAATGCCCTCTACATGAGAACCACGGCCAAACTCCAGAGAAGACTCCAAAGCATACAGAACGCCTCTGCACGCCTTATCCTTGACATCCCCTGCCACAGCCACATCACTGGCCCCCTGAGAGACCTGCTCTGGTTCCCTGTCAACAAGAGGATCACCTTCAAGCTCCTCACCCACGCTCACAAAGCACTCCACAACATTGGAACGACATACCTCAACAAACGACTCGCCTTTATACCCCGAACCGCCAGCTTTGCTCCGCTGACCTTACCCTCGCCACCGTTCCACGCATCCACCGAACGACCACCGGAGGCAGATCATTCTCCCACCTCGCCGCCAAGAAATGGAACACCTTCCTCATCCACCTGCGGCAGACCCAGGACCTACTGACCTTCAGGAGACTTCTCAAGACCTGGTTGTTCAAACAGTAGCAGCACCCCCCTCCCCCCTCAGCGCCTTGAAACACTCACGGGTGAGTAGTGCACTCTACAAATGAATGATTGATTGGTTGATTGACTATGTGCCATGCCAGCAGTGGGGAATTTACCTGCTACTTCCAAATTTTAATGCACGCTGTGTTCAAGTAACTGTATTTGTGCTCCGAACCCTTATTTCTCCACCTTATTGGAGTCACAGCACCCGTTTTATGGAATGGCAAACTTACGCAAACCACCTTTTAAAAAACCACTTTATTTGCGGGTTCCTGGCACTGTACCCTTCTGCCCGTGTATGGCCAATGTAACACTTACAGCATCACACCTGCCCCCCTTGTATTCTGCTTCATTCCATGACCATATTGCATGCCAGCCCCTCACCGTCTGACCGCTTTTTGGGTGATGTATCGCCATGTTGATGTCAGCACCCTGACGCAGTCATCCAATTCCAAATTTCTGCTATTGTATACCCAGGAGCTAGCAAATGGGTGGGAACAGGAGGAGAACCACATGTTCAGTTCTCTGCCCTTTCTTGGATAAGCTGTAGGTGAGTAATTTCTAGCATAACCGAAGCAAACCTCTGTGGTGTGGTATGAACTGCTATGACTGTGCAACCTGTAACCTGCCTTTGTTTACGGAATGCACATACTTTGCTGAATTGACCAGACATTTGCACAGACAGTCTTATTGATAAACTATGGCGAACAAATTAATGTTGTCAAATCTAGATTCAGTCAAATGTTTGTCTGTTGTGCATCTGCAAGGGAGTACCTAGATTTGTTTTAAGATCTTGCGTTCCTCACAGCTGAGTGAGCTCATTCGATGAATAGGATCTAACTCACTAGGTTTATCCCCAGACTGTATTGCCCTCCACCAGACTAAAAGGCCTGCCTATTCACTGATTTGCTTTCTAGTACCCATCTACTTGGTGATGCAATACATTTTACTAAGCAAGCTGGCAGTCTAGCGTTGCCATCTTCATCACCCATCCTCTGCCCATTGTAATCACCCTCCATCCTCCTGTGCAGTTGTCATTTGAGTAAAAGCCAAGGGAACCCTGAAATGCTCTTTAACCCACATATCCTCAGCACTCATGGCAAGCACCACTCACTGTATACCACATAAAGACTCCGGTTAGTAGAAAGGGTGTGACAATGTCTTGCTAGAGTAGAACCAACACGCAACATACGCTTGTGACCAACCTCACCAAGCTACATACCTGCCCAGCTTCTGGAGCTTATGAACGAGTGGCTTTGAGGCATGCATGTCTATATAATTCCAATCTATCCATTGTTTCCCTAAAGGAAATTCCCACGTGCAGTTGGGCCTCTGTTGTTCCCTTTTACAAGACCCAATTAACTGTTAGCAGTAAGAGTGTTGTGGGGACCTTTTTGTGGACTCTAAGTTGCAGTTTCATGTTTTGATGCAGCCGTTTATTTTTTTGCATCCTACCAGGACCCCTCAGCCTAATGTGCGTGCCTTCGGTACATAGTCCAGCCCCTTTGGCGCACTTGCGTGTGACTCAAGACAGGCTAGATCTAACTGAACGTGCTGCTGCATGGGAGCGGGGAGGGGGGGGGGGGGGGGGGGGTGGGTGGGGGTCCAGCTGTGGCATCCGCTCTGGAGAGGTATCTAGCCCCACATGGATGGCCTGGAAGCTATTATAGACTTCCTGCAGTTATTTCGAGTAACTTAAGACATTCCTAACAATGCTGTCCCCGTGATTCGTGGAGGAGTTGGAGGAGATACGTTTTCATACAAAACTAGTAAATGGACAATTACACAATAATGTGTTCTACCTCGTGCTCCAGAACTTAATTTAGTCTCTCAGAGCTGAGTCTGGCGGATGCTACTAGCTGAGTGTTTCCTGTCATTACCCAGCAGGGGGAAGGTAGCCAATCGGGGGAGCTAGGTGGCAAGCCAAAAAGTATTGAGGTTGACCCTGGTTGTGCGCACGATATTGTGTATTTGAGCGCCCATCACCCCAAAAGGTATCATGGCTCTGGATGACAGGCTGTTACCCACCTTGTTCGTACTTATATTATCAACCTCAGGAGGATGAAGGGCTGGGTGGACTTACCGGGCCGGCCTGTGACCCTGGGATCAAACACTGCCCCAGCCAGGGTGCAATAGTCTGCTAGCTACTAGAACCGAGTACTATCCTGGACCTAATGCTTCCGTCTTTCGTATGCAAGGAATGGCAACACATGCAGCGCTCAATCGCTCCCGAATAATAATACTCTGCGCTGGCAAGTTAGCATAGCTAACTTGTTCCGTTAATGTCCTGTGTGGGTCCTACTTAACACTTGAAGAGCTGCCTGCTTTCTTGATGTAGGTGATCCATGTATCAGCTAGCAGCTATTAATGTTACTTACGCCTGCACATCCTACGCTCAGAACAGTGTGAACTTGCTCTGTAACCCCTTGGATTCTTGTCTGGCATGCCTTATGCCAAGATATACGTAAGGAAATGCTTCAGATCTGAAATGATGAGACTGTCCAAGGGCTATAACGACTTTTTGCCTACACCAGTCACCCCACAGACAAGTGGGCCCTCACAAACCTTGTGTTCTAGCGCCAGATTTGGAAAGAGCTTTGCCTTCGCTTGCCGCCTAGAGGGGCAATACAACACCCTCGCACTGGCCGCAGCGACCACAATGACCTCGTGTAACTTCGAGCACTTGGTCAAATTCACTTGCCAACTCCAGCTTAAACCTACACCTTGCCAATAGTGTATCCATCCAACATGCACCTGAAAACCCGACTAGCTCACTTTCCCACTTAGAATGCCTCCACACTGGCTGAACACAGAAAGTCTGCTTCTGGGTAGCACCATGGGTGAATATTTTCGCATATCCTTTAGATAAATGAGAATTCCTCAAAAGGTGGCTTCCTTGTGACAGAATGCTTTGTAGTATTCCCAGCACTGTAACGTGAACCACTCGCGCCTAACCAAGCCAGCGCCTGCACCCACAGAAACAAACTGCTCATAGCGCACGCCACCAATACCACCACCACTGTGCCTATCCGTAGCCGCAATTCCTGATTTCAATCTCTTACAAACTATGGTTATAGGGCCGTGGAGGCAGCCTTTGCAGCCCGGGAAGCCCATCCTTCTGATAAAATATCAAAGGCCGCTACTCCATATAGTGATAATTCTGATCAATCGGAATACGAGGTCGAGCAAAGAGACTCAAATAAGCATGGGTCTGAATTAGAGTAGGTTATTGCACATCTCAGACAGATCCTTTCTTTTTCTGAAACACCTTCACAACCATAATGCGAGGATTTCTTCTCGCAGTAGAGAGGAAAGGAGCCAGGCTCATCACCAGAGCCATTACCAATCCATAGGGCCATAAGGGGGCTTTTAGACATAGGATGGTCTAATGTTGGGAACACTGACTTCCAAAGGATTCTGGACAAGTGGTATTCCCTGCAAGGCTTTCCAGAAGAATGTACATCATCAGTAAAGGTTGATTTCCTCATAGCTTGTCTGGCATTTACCAGAACGATGATTACAGAGCACCCTTCTCCCTCTGGACAGATAGACGAGCAGGTAGAATATCTGTGAATAGATCCTATTCCGCTTTCAAATTTGCCATTAGAGCCAGGGACACGTGCAACTTACAAAGTCCAATTGTTTTTGCAGGTTCTTTAAACCGTGGATGAAGAGCAGCAACAAAGAGAGGACACTAATACAAGATTGTCCTAGATGGAACAAGTCAGAATTCTTTCTGATATTCCTTTTGCCCCTGTTTTGGGCATTGCAGTAGCATTAGGAGACATAACTGGCTACATGTCTCGAAGGCTGATGAAGCTCAAAAGCCTCTTCTGTATTACTGGATTACTGTAATGGCCAAATGCTTGGTACCAACCTAACGGTCACTAAAAGACTTCAAAGGGTCCAAAACGCAGCTGCCCGCACTGTCTTTGCCCTACCCAAACACTGCCACACCTTACACATTTTACGCTGGTTGCATTGGCTGCCCGTGAAACAAAGAATCCAATTTAAAACCCTCTGTCTAACCCATAAAATCCTACATGGCCAATGCCCCCAAATATTGCAGGGACTCTGTTCTTTCTACGGTACACAGACAAAATATCGAGTTTTAAATTTCGATATACAATTATATCGAAGTTTAAATATCGATGGGACAAAATATCGAAGGTAAGTAATATCGACAGTCTTAATATCGATATTAGTATGATATCAGTAATATCGAAGTTTTAAATATCGATGTCAATAATATCGAAATAAATAACTTCGATGTTACTAATATCAATTTTTAAATACATTTAGTGTATATTATATTGTATTTATTATGTTTTATTATTTATTTTTAATGTAATTTAATTAAATATTGTCTTTTACTACTGTAGCGGGTTGTGGGTTTATAGGGGAATAGGGTGGGAAGTAATTTAATTATGTTAAATTAATTATTAATTAGTAGGAATTATTAATTAATTAATTGAGAATTAATTTAATTAATTTTAATTAATTGATTAATTGATAAATATGTTCTGTAGCGGGTTATGGGTTTAAAGGGGAATAGGGTGGGAAGTAATTTAATAATAATTAATTAATTAATATATGTTTGTACATATTTTAATTAATAATTATTTGGTAATTAATTTATATTAATTAGTTAATTAATTAATATAATTTTGTACATATTTTTAATTATTAATTAGTTGGTAATTAATTAATATTAATTAGTTAATTACATTAATTAGAGTAATTTTTTTATATATAATTTTTGGTTATTCTTAATTAATTAATTGGGAAAAATAATATTAATTATTAAATTAAATTAATTACAGCTAATGTGCTAATATATTTACTTTATTGTGATTGTTAATTAATAATTAATTGGTAATTAAATAATATTAATTAATTTTGGGTAAAGGAGTATTTTTAGGGTTCAGGGTCAGTTTTCAGTTTTTGGGTAAAGGGGTATTTTTAGGGTTCAGGGTCAGTTTTCAGTTTTTGGGTAAAGGGGTATTTTTAGGGTTGAGAGTCAGTTTTCAGTTCTTGGGTAAAGGGGTATTTTTAGGGTTTAGGGTCAGTTTTCAGTTTTTGGGTAAAGGGGTATTTTTAGGGTTCAGGGTCAGTTTTCAGTTTTTGGGTAAACGGGTATTTTTAGGGTTCAGGGTCAGTTTTCAGTTCTTGGGTAAAGGGGTATTTTTAGGGTTCAGGGTCAGTTTTCAGTTTTTGGGTAAAGGGGTATTTTTAGGGTTCAGGGTCAGTTTTCAGTTTTTGGGTAAAGGGGTATTTTTAGGGTTCAGGGTCAGTTTTGGGTTTTTGGGGTACAGGGATATTTTTAGGGTTCAGGGTGAGTTTTGGGTTTTTGGGGTACAGGCGTACAGGGTAAAAATATTTTTTTTTACATTAAATCAATTAAATGAAATTAAAAAAAGAAAATTACATTAAATTATTAAGTGTTTTATTTATTTTAAATGTATATGTATTAGTTTTAATTTTGTTTTAATATTTTTATTTAATATTTGTAAAATTATATGTATTTTAAAATTATTTTTACATTATTATTAATACATTTAAAAAAACGGTATTTTTAATTTCGATATTTTTGTACTACGATATTATTTTTTCGATATTTTTGTACTTACCTTTATGAAGATATGACTCCGATATGTTTGATGTCGATATTTTTGTGCCGATATTTTTGTATTTCGATATTCTGTCTGTCGATATTATGTCAGACATTCTCTTTCTACGTCCCCATACGTGCCTTACGCTCTGAAGACCTCCACCTTGCATGCACCATTAGGGTGCGAAGGAGCAGTGCAGGTGGTCGGTCCTTTAAGTCCATAGCCCGACTCTTTGGAACTCCATCCCCCTTGAGGCCCGCGCCACACAGGACCATCGGCTCTTTCGGAAGCAAATTAAAACCTGGTTGTTCGCCTCCATTTAGGATGATCAGCACTTCTGCTGCCTGATAATATTTCTCTGTTTGCCTACTGCGCTCCTCCAGATGGCATGCCTGCAAGCGCTGGGACGCCCAGTTGCTGGGGCAGTCATGGGCTATATAAATAAATTTAACATAACATAACATAACATAACCTAACATAACATAACATAGTATCAAGATATATAATTAACTTTGCAGTGTGACAATATTTCCGATCTTTTAAAGTAAACTTACACATGTACAATGTTGTCCATTACCAAAGTGGACCACTTGCTTAAGTTTTACCCATGATCCCCCACCGTAAAGCATTGTTTGAAACCAAATATGGCATTGATCTATTCTATTCGCCTCTGGCACAGTCTTAGTAAAACCGTGGCGCACCCACCCATAAAGGACATTCATTCCATAGACAGTGCTGCTTTTCCACCCAGTGGCCTACATAGCTTGACAAGCCAATGCTGTGCTCGACACTTGGGGAAGGAAAACAAACTCGTAAGTTGTTCTTACTCGCCCAAGTTGATAAACTACTGAAGGACGAATAAGGTGGAAAGTGGTGAATCCACCAGCCTGAGGTCTTCCTCCCAAAATATAACTGCCCACGAACCTACTCCAATCTGTCGACATGTCAAGGAATGTATAACTCTAAGGGACAGTTTTACCCGCCCGACACTCAGCTTCCCTTCCCTTCCCTAACATTTAAAAGTACTTCTACCTGCCCCGACCTGATGGCCCCAAGCCTGCCCCAAAACACAACTCAGGCCCAGGTTTTATTTATTATTATCTTTTATTTTTCATTAAAAAGGGCCTGCATAGTGCCAATTACCGTACCCCCGGGCTGTAATTGGGACAAAAAAACTGGTGGTGGGGGGGCAAGACTTTCTCAAGGGGGCGTAGTCGATGTAATTCTGGCGTGGCTTAAAACACGTAAGCTGGACAATTGACTGGCAGTTGAGGGTAATTGTATTGTATTGTATTGTAATTGCATTTATATAGCGCTTACTACCCCTGACGAGGTGTCGAAGCGCTTTTTCGGCAAGTAGCACGCTACTCCGGGACCCATAGGGGATTAGTGTTGAATTAGTATAGTGAAACATGCAAGTGCATTTTAAGTGGTGGATAGGTTAGTCAGTTATTTGGATTTGGAATGATAGCAGAAGGAAGAAGGAGGACAAAGGTTTGTATTTATACAGCGCTTGTTGACGCACGCTATTTAGGAAGCCTACAAAAGATTAGTGGTGAATAATATGGTGAAATATGAAGTAATTTCAGTGGTGGATATTAGTCAGTAACTTGGAGTGAGAAGGATAGCGGAGGGATAAAAGGAGACGAAAGATTTGCATTCATATAGCACTTGTTACCCCTGATGGGTGTTGAATCGCTTTTCTAGTGAGTAGCACACCACTCCGGAACCCATAAAGGATTACTGTTGAAAATTAGTATAGTTAAAAAAAAATGAAGTAATTTGAGTAGTGGATATGTTATTAAGTTATTTGGGTAGTATATTAGTATAGTTTAATATGGAATTTGAGAAGTGAACATATTTGTCTGTTAATTTCGATTGAAAAGGATAGTGGAGGGATAAAAGAGGGAACCTTTTTTTTTTAATGGTCTTAGCAATAGGAGGAGGCTTTTGGATGAGTAAGAAGGAGTTTTGGAGGGGAGGACTCAGAGGAAAGAGTTTAGAAAGGTTTGTTTTAGGGGATTGGTATAGTAAAAGAGGTGTCAGATGATACAAGGAGGGGTAGAGTAGGAGAGAGTCTAGAAAGGGTTATTTTGGCAATCTTAGTAGTGGTATAGGGTTTGGGATAAACGAGAGAGTGGATGTAGAGGATATATTGATAGATGTATAGGATGAGAGATAGGGTAGTGCATTGGAAGGAGTAGTAGAAGTAGTTTGAGATGAGTCAGAAGGTTGGGCTAGAAGATATATTGAGCAAAGTATAGGCTGAGAAATAGGGTAGTGCATTGGAAATGCTAAATTAGAAGAAAGTGATAAATATGTAGATGCATAATTACATTGAAAGTATATGTGTTGCAAGAGTTGCAAAGTGTGATGGTGTGCAGTGTATGTGTTGTGCGTTAGTGTTATTATGGTAGAAGGGAGAGGAGGGTGTTTGTTGGACAACTGATGGAAGGTCTTTTAGGTGGAATTACAGCAGGGAGAGTGTGTCTGAATGGGATGCAGTTATGTATGGTGTTGATTGGTGTTGTGTTAGTGATGAGTGTATTGGTTAGTGGTATAGGATAGAGTTGTGTACTGTTTGTAGGTGATGGTGGATATGTGTGGTAGTTGGGATAGTAGGGTGTGTAGATGTGGTTTGGTTGGGTTTGTAGTGCAGGCTGGTACATTAGTCTGTGCATAGTGTTGTGCGTGGTGTACATTTGGTGTGAGTGTGTTGCTCTGTTTGTGGATGTGGATGTTGTGGGCTGGGTATTGCTAAATGGGAAAAAGGGCAGCATTTCTGGCCCTAGTCCCGACCAGTCTCGAACAGGCTCAAACAGGCAACTGTCCTTGTCCACTCTGCCCTTAGCCTCGACGCCCGGGCTGAGACGCCCTAACCCTGGCCTTTTTTATAGCCCTGGTAATCAGGTGACCACTTCAGCCAATGGGAACCCTAGCCCTAACACTATCCAATCACAACACTAGCCCAAAAATCTAGGAACCAATAGGAGACCAGGACCTTAAAGCCAATCTTAGCCCTAGTCCAAACACCCAATCAGTTCAAAAACCCTGATCTCTACATCCAATAAAGGCCCTAGCCCTACCAGTAAACCCAAAACAAGTCCATGCAACCAATGGCACAGGTATCCCTAGTCCATACTTCCAATAGAAAGCCTAACCCTACTCTAAGTCCCACACCTAGTCCAGCAACCATTCAACCATAAGCCCTAATCGTTACTTCCAATTAAATGTCTAACCCTAGCCCCACCCTTCTCCAAACAACCAATAACATAGGAAGCCCTAGTCCCTACTTCCAATAGAAATCCTAACCCTAGCCATAGTCCCAACCCTTCAATGATAGCATCACAGATCCAGAAACCAATCAGAACCCTCAAATACCCAACCAATGAGGACATTAACCCTAATCCAATAGAAACACCAGATACAACCACCAATCAGCGTAGACATGTACCAACCACTAGCAGACCATATAAGGTCCCAGCGACCTCAGACAAGGTTTTCTGGCCAGGGAGTTGGAAGCTGCTTCTCCTGTTCAGAATCTCTTAGGAGACAGACAGGTTCAATCCACACTTTGGACTTCAGCCTTTAAGGGCCTCACTAACTTGAAATCTAAGAATACAGTTTAAATAAAACTTTACTCCCCCTGCTGGCCAAAAAACAAAGTGCACAGGCCCTAGTAAAACACAGTTTAAACAGCTCACAGAAGCACCCTCTGATGTAGAAAAAATCCCTGTTGCTGGGGGGGAGGCAGGGGGGGCTGGTTTCACTGGCTTGTGAACACAAAATGGCGGCTGGGAGTGCACTGTTTTAACATACAGGTCTTAGCACAGAGCAAAGGAGAAATTTGGAGGGAAAACAGATTTGTCACCAAAGAATGAGAGGGACAAACTACAGAGGTTGTATTGCAAATCCCACAATTCAACACACTAAATGGAGGCAATCATGGGCAGGGAAAACCACAAATTTAAAACACAACACAGGTGATAAAATATGCAATTAATGGCAGGCTAAAACTACAATTTTTTTTTGTTTTTGTTTAAATCATTTTTATTGAATTTTTGAATAGCAAACACATGACAAGAGGACATGATAATAGTTCGAGGGGCCTCCCGTCTTTCAAGTTGTCTACCCCAACCTCCCGCCCGAGGGCGAGTCTCACCTCTGCGTAAGAGAATGTGTCCATGAAGACGAATGAGGGCCCAGATTTGACCTGCAATGTCATGAAACAATCCCATCAACATCCAACAATCCCTGTTCCCCCAACCCTCCTCCCTCTTCCCCTCCCGTGTCCCTCCCCCCCGGTGTGGTAGGGCGGCGTCTGCTAAGCATTCTAAAGCAGGAATAAAATGTGAGGTTCAGATTGAGGTCTCCGTGTTCTTCCTAAAGTCGTCCGGTAGACGGAGCACCCTGAGGTATTTTGGGCATGTGATTTCAGTAAATTCGTCTGACAGGAGAGAGACCAGGGGTTGCCAAGTGTCCAGGAATGTGTCTCGTGTCTGAGTGAGGGAGGATTGTATCTTTTCCATACCCATGATGTACCAAAGCCTGTGGAGCCACCCCGTGTATGTGGGTTTCCTCTGAGTGCCCCATAATGATAGGATATGTTGAGTGGCAGCCCCCATGGCCAACCCCATCTGCCTCCCCCTGAGCGATTTGAGAGGGAACGTGATGGCGTTGGGGAGACCGAGAAGTGTATATGCTGGAAATCGGGGGATCTCCGTCTCAAAGTGTTTATCGATATCACGTAACACCTGTTCCCAGTAGAAAAGGCACATAAACTGTTTAGGTTTGAGCGCACAGCAGGTAAAGGAATGTCACAATACAAAGTTCAAGTGTGGTGCTCCAGATGAAACAAGTCGGTTACCACGACAAGATCAAAGTGCTATCAGGATAGCTCAAACAAAGCAATTATTTTCATCGAGCACTCAGAGCCCACAAAATTATTTTTCAAGTAAGGTAGTTTTGTTTTTAATCTTGATATGTTTCAATTCTCATCTTCATCGAAAACAATCTTCAATACAATCTGCAACCCAAGTGCAGCCAACACGTGTTTCGTCTGGTCAAGTTCGACCAAAGACTTCCTCAGGGCTGCAATCCAAACAAAGTATAGTAACACCATTACATTCTTGTTTTGCCTTCAGTATGACAAGAATATTTGAAATATTAACCTAGTATCAAAGGGATACATCCCAGAAACTCACATGTGCTCAAAAGTAGAAATATAGATCATAGTTTTCTGCTCACCACCAAGTTATAGCTTGAAACACCCAGGTATAATGCTAATATTAGGTGGGATATGTAGCCTACACCTAATTTGTTAGGTCTTTATCCGTTGAATATAGTCACTTATTGTGGATTAGTATAAAGTAAAAGATGTGACCAAGCTGCAAGGCTTCCTACCTATATACCTCCACGTTACTCAATTCTAATTCCCAAATAATCCAGTATTCGTATAGTACTTCAATCTGTAAAGATTTTATGATCATTATTAGCCTAGTATGATAGTATTCTCAATTTGCACTCAGTATTACGTGCAATTGAGTATATTCGGTAATGGTAAGCCAATTGGCTCTCTTACCTATTGCCTTCGCAGAATCTCCCAAATATAACGGGTTGTAGTATCAAGGTGTCGCTTTCCGTCACCTAGAAAGTCGAAAACCTGTGTTAAAGATACTACTCCTTACGATATATACGCAGTTTCATATTACCGTCTCATAACTTCAAAGGAATCTCACCTCGTAAAGGATATCTCGTGCTTCGGAACGCGTATCTCCTGTCGGCGTCCTAGTATCGCGCCATCTTGCTAGTCCTTTTTATACATGACTGAAGGCGGGAAGCGCCATCTTAGTAAAGTGCGTAAATATGTATGAACTGTTGTTATTGTTTTGGGCTGTTAGTCACCCAGAATTAACGAACAGTTATAAAATTCGAATTAAAAATGTATGTTGATATAATATAGACAATATCCATAATCAACTATTATTATATGTTCTTCTTAGTAAAAAGATACATAACACAAAAGCGTGGTAACGTGCATGTGCATGTCTATAAACAAGAGTCGCCATCTTATGATGGTCAAAATAAGAATCCTTCTCAAGTAGGATCAAGGCTTATTGGACCATGATCTCGTATCTCCATTCGTAAACAAACAATTATAGAGATCGTATTTTTCAAAATAGTATTATTAATATAGTATTGACTGTATCCACACTCAACTATTATTCTTAATTCTCCTAAGAGAAACGATGCCTATCACCAATCCGTGGTAGGACGCATATTGTAAACTAGAATCTCCATCTTAAGATGGTCAAAAATAAGAATCGATCTTTAATGGGGTCCGAGCTTTATTAATCCACGCTTACGTGTCTCAATTGATTAAAGACAATCGAAATATTGTAATATTAGTTCAGTTATTATCTAAGACTATATAACGACGAGTACGTCTATAAATTATATATTAGTCTAACTTTTATACCGTTCGAGTAAGGTACTTGCTAGTGTAACGAAATATTCGAACAGCACGAGTATACTAGAAAGGAGCATTCCTAACTCTTACTCTACTAGTTGTTGTATTATAGGAGGAGGTTTTTATCTTTTTAGTTATTATTGCAAAGCGAAGGGACACTAGCAGTCTGCCTTGCTATCCAGTCGCAAAGAATCAGGTCAAGGAATACATGCAAGAATGCAGGAGATTCAAGTTAGGAGGTAGCGAGTTCAGTATATCATTGATTCATTAGGTTCCTTTTGCGCCATATTCAGAACGTGTTAGAGACAATAGATGTAAACATAAGTGTCAGTGTAATAGGTATACATATAACCAACAACAGTTGACAGCAATTAAAAGCAATTTCGCCAGTCTGTTCTAAATAAGTCTAGTTCTTACTGTCATCTAACATGTTGCGCTAGTTAATAAGCATTACAGTAAATAGAGCCATCTAACACGTAATAAGCATTACAGTATATGAGTAAGTGTCCATGTGTGGCCACATCCCCTCCAACATGTCAGGTCCCTATGAGGGTTGCTCTGGTGCAGCCGTGCTGGTGTAAGGTGCCAGTAATATGCTATTTTCACTGCAGATTCTCGGCTGGCTACGTTCCGGGCAGTGTGATGGGCTCTGAAGTAGATGTCTTGCCATTCTTTGTCCGTGAAGGAGCGCTCCAATTCTTGTTCCCACCGCTTTCGGCCCGCTGACCGCGAAGCAGGAGGAGGTGGGCTGAACATCTTGTATAGGTCTGTAATCGCCTGTTTATCCGTCGTTTTCGTGTGCAGCCATTTCTCGTAAGTTGTGAGATGTCTGCTCACGTGGGGCAGCACCCTCTCGTCGTTAGCCAATGCCTGATCTGAAAGTATTGAAAGCGATGGATCTGAGGGAGCGTGTAATAATATTGTAGGGTATGCATTTGCAGGAAGCCCTCGGGATCAAAGAGGTCGCCTGCGCTTTGCATTCCGACGTCCGCCATAGTGGAAATGACCCAGGGATCATGCCCGGTAGAAAGGCCGGGTTCTCAAACAGGGGCGTCATCGGGGACGGAAAGGTGGTGAGGCCACACGGGACCGCCACTTTGTCCCATACCTGCATCACTGTTGTCGTGATGGGTGATCTTTTAAGGTACGAGGGCCTGTCGGTGCGTTTCAGGAATGGAATTTTCCATAAGGACATCTGGCCCATAGCTCGGTCCTGTTATAGCTATCTTCTATCCGATTCGGGTCGGCTCCATTCCAATAGGTATCGGAGCTGCGTCGCCTGGAAGTAGCGGAGTAGATCAGGGACCCCCAGGCCGCCCTCTTACGTGGCACACGTGTTCAGGTCTCTGCAAAGTCGCAGGCGTTTGCCGGCCCAAACAAATTGTCTGATGCTATCTTGCAGTTTCCTGAGCACGCCCAGTGGGGGAGTCACCGGGATGGTCTGGAACAAGTATGGGACTTTCGGCAAGAGAGTCATTTTGACTGCCGCCACTCGTCCCAACCAAGAGAGTGGTTGCCGGCGCCACCTTGCCAGGTCGCTTTGCAAGTCAGCAAGCAAAGTCGTATAGTTTTGTTCGACTGTTTGGGTCGTGCTCGGTGTCAGGGAGATGCCTAGGTATGGCAGCGACATCCGGGACGAAAGGCCCCCATATCGCCGCTGGTCTCTTGCAGTCGCGCGGGCGTTCCGCCCCAGCGGCAAGATCAACGATTTCTCGGTGTTCATTCTAAAACCCGATAATTTCCCGAAGTCCTCCATCTCTGTGAGGAAGGCCGGCACCGAAGTCGAGGGGTCCTCCAAGGCAGCGAGGACGTCGTCCGCGTAAAGACTTATGGTCTGCGGTTCTCCGCCAAACTGAACCCTGACAATGGCTTGGTTATCTCGAACCCTTTGCACGAGCGGCTCGATGTACAGCGCAAACAGTAGGGGTGAGAGTGGACACCCTTGTCTGGTGCCCCTCTGGATATCAAATGGCCGCGAGCGCACCCCTTTGACATTTATCGTGGCTTGCGGGGCCGTGTAGCAACTGGAGACCCACGTGCGGAACCGGTCACCCATCCCGAACCGCGCCAGGACTGTATCGAGGTATCTCCAATCCACCCTGTCGAACGCCTTTTCGGCATCCACTGACAGGAGGACTGCATCGGAGTCATTGAAGTGGGCCTTGTCGATGAAGTGGAGCAGGCGTTTGGTATTGTCCGCGCATTGCCTGTTCGGGATGAATCCCGCCTGGTCTGGTTCGATGATGCCTGGCAAGCATCGGCCCAATCGCGCCGCCAGCACGCCAGTGAATAGTTTCAGGTCAAGGTTGAGTAGCGAGATGGGTCTGTAAGCCGTACATTGAGACGGGTCCTTGCCCGGCTTGGGAAAGACCACGATGTCGGCCTCTAGCATGTCCTGGGGAATAGAGCCCCTGCCCTGGAAGGAGTTAAATAGCCTGGTCAATACTGGCGCTAGTATGGGGCAGAAAGCTTTATAAAAGCCCACCGAAAAGCCATTGGGGGCCGGGGCTTTTAACAGCTTGAGGCGTGCAATCGCGGAGAAAATTTTGTTTGTCCTAATGGGCGTGTCGAGAGAATCCCGAGTGGCTTCATCAAGAGGCGTGATTGCCGAAAACTACAATTTCTAACTGTAACAACCACAGGCATAGACAGTAAACACAGAAAGTGAAAATCGTTTTTTAAACAACTTTTTATCTTGGGAAGAGACAGCACTAGTCTGTCTCCTTACCACTTCCTGGACTCTGCTCACTGCAATCTGAGGCACAGGTAGGCTGCAACCCAGCAGGGTGACCGATGAGTACACGTGAGGCCATATTTAAACCACATGAATCCAAGGCCAACTGTAACAATGGAGAACCTGGTAGATAGGATACACTAAGCAAACATGTGTAGGAACCCGTTGCACGTTTTGCTGTGCCGGCCTGCACAAGCAACTGCCTTCTGAAAAGAAAATGGGTGGGGGGGCCTGTTTTAACTTTACTCAGATAAAAAAAAAATGCATTGATTTGTTCACACTGCTGAACCGCACATGAATGCTCCTGAGACCACTTCTGCTCAGGCGCCTGCCCAGCTTAATCATCAACATATATTAATGGGCCGGCCCAGCGAGAGAAAAAGAGTGATACCTCCCTCCATCTGCTTCTAGAAAGGCCACTCAGGCACCCACTGGGACGCTGGTGGCATCCTAGCAGCACAGACAGCCCCAGGCTGCACAAAAAAGCAGCCCAGTGCTAAAACTCGGCTACCAGCCCATCGGCCATTTTCCGAGTGCCCAAGTTACCAACCCGACCCTGCCCGCCTATTCTCTCAAAAGTACTCCAGGCGCCTCCAATTGCTTGGATAATAACCAACTGGAAGGGATGCTATCCTGCCTGAAGGATTTGTCAGCCCGACCCAACATGAAGCCCAGGAAATATAGTATATATAGCGTGACCGAGCCCGGAAGGAGCCCGGGTGCATCGATGAGCCTCACCGCTGCCCCCACAGATCTGTGCCCAGGGGTCTGTCACTGCAGGCTGATCTCGCCTGTGTAGTATTACCCCGAAAACACTGGCAGTGATTCGATGTACGTATGGGCTGGCAATTCTGCTGGTGACAGCAGACCCCCCTGCGTGAAGTTCGGTTTCCCAGAAAGCCAAGGGTGGTGGAAGCAAGTTGTCTACTTTTTGACCCCTTACTCAGCAAGGTCACTCTGAGCCCCTCAGCGTCCTCCTGATTGCTACTGTGAGATCAGGCAGGACACTGCAGAGAATAACCAGGTCTGAAACAGCTCTGCTTGCCTTGTCGCTACTTTCATGAGAAGGGTACCAACGGACAGCCCTGACTGCCCACTGGCATGATCCAGGCTACCAGTCCTGTGGGTACAGGTGAACGTGGTAAGGGACACAGCGTACTTGAATATGAGACCCTTTGACAGTAAACATTGATAATTGCACTGTCATTGAGGTGGCGATTGAGTGGCTCAGTCAGGACAAGCCCAGGCCGCGGACCTGCCAGGCTTTGCTCTTATACCCCCCACCCGCCGCCGGTCAAGAGTGCAGTGGATCGTTGCCACACTCGACCGCGCAGTCCTTTAGGGCACACTGCCCAGCCTAAGGCCCAGGCGAACAGAACAATCCCAGCCCCAGGGGATACAAGTACTCACTTACTGTAAACACCCAACGCCCGCAGTGCCTCACACGGCGAATAGGCGCCCGACTGCTGTGTCTCCGAACCGGGGCCTGAAGCATCTCCAGCGGGGGACAAAGAGGGTGGCCAGCGGGTGGGGGCCGGTATAAGTACCTGGCCCCAGCCCACTGCACACCGGAAATGGCGCCACAGAGGTGCCAGACTTAGGAGGGACTCTCAGAGTAGGGGGTCCCTGCAACAGACCACAGAGAGGTGCCTAATGCGGCACTAAGGGGGCCGCCCTCTTGGCAGCTGCAATTTCACCATTCTTATATAGGCCTGTCACCCTTTGCGGAGTCATGGAATCAACTAGGAGTCATGTACGGGCACTACGTATAACACTGTATTAGACTTACATGGCTGCACAAAAGTTTTCCGTGCAATAAGACACGTTGAAGCACCACTCCGGGGCACATAAAGAGATGAGGCACAGCACTCATCAGCACGACGGTAAGAAAGACATTGGGGGTCCAGTGACGCCTGGCATGGATCGGGGCTGGCGGGCGGGGGGCTAAGGGAGGTGTAAAAACGTTTTTACAAAAACGTACCCCTTCGCAGTGCCTCTCCTCCGACGTCCCACGGTTGTCTCTCCCGGCTGGAAAGGAACAGGAAGTATCCAGGCTGAGGCTTCTCTGAGCCAATCACAACGCTGCAATACAGCGTTGTGATTTGTCTGAGCACCATAGTACAGCAAACAGCCGAGAATGGGAGCCTGGGCGTCTTCGCCATCCAGGCTGTAGAACATGCAAAGTGTGCAAGACTGTTTGGCCGGCCCCAGGGTCCAGCCAAACAGTCATGGGTATTTATAGTGTGCCAGCACTCCTCCTCCTGCTCCACTGTCACCAAAGCAGCCCTGCCCATCCGCAAAGCTGCTGGATCAGGCAAAAATAAAATGATAAATACCTGTAGTTACTATCATTTTATTTTTCCTTTATTTTACAGGGCAAATCAGTGGGGCAACGCTTCTCTGCCCTAGCGGAGGAGCCGATACTGGTCACTGCATATGAGTAAACATTCATGCCAACATGTTTCTGCCTTCATTTGGCCTATTCGACTATGGCATTCATCAGGGCTGTATGTATGAATCCCTATACTGCAAGTAGTCAGTGCAGAGTACCCATAAAGAAAGAATATGTATATGGAGAGGACCTACCTCTCAATTATGGTCCCTCAGTTAGGAATAACCTACAGATACAAAGAATAAAGAGAAGTAGCAGAAAAAACATCATTCATATACTAATAAACGGATGAAAAAGAATCATTCAGTTCTTTTTCCATTGTTATATGCTCTGTGGAGCCTATTATTTTTACACCCAAAGTAGTTTGTGATTAAAAACCTTATCAATATATGACATTAAACCAAATGTGATCAGGTCTTTATAAAAGCATTCATTGACACGACATGCATAAGTGGCATAGCAACACGTGAAAACACGAACTGGCACCAAAAGAAATTTTCCGATACTTACAAATCCGGTATGCACTTAATGCAGCCCTAACAGACCTGACGACTATCCCAGATACATCCCCTCTGTAAGATCGCCTTTGTCTGAGCCCCTCCTGACCAAGGCCATTTCCCTTACATATCACAAGCTGTTTAATAACCTACCAGACCCCTTCCTTACTCTCAAAGACAAGTGGCAATTAGACCTAGGTCCACTCGACGATGAGGACTGGCAAGCCGCCTTGATGTCCCCTAGAGAGGCTGCCATTAAACAACGCATTTGATTGATTCAACTGAAGGTCCTACACAGAACATACCTCATTGGGGTGACATTGGCCAAGATAGGGACTCGGCTAGATGCGATTTGCTTGCGTGGCTGCAATCAAGTTGCCACATTTTATCATATACAATGGGATTGCCCCTACATACGGCACATTTAGGAACGAGCTACGAATAAGATGCAAGAGGCATTGGGGAAACCACTCGTACTGACACCCCCCACCGGGAATCCTGAACGTTTGGGAAGCAAATGATCTCACAGGCGTAGAACAACAATTCACTACCCTGGTGTACACCCTGGTTAAGAGAGCCATCGCTATGAAATGGGGGGGGCCGCAGACAAGCCGTTGCTAATAGGATGGGTGGCGGAAATGGACAGATGTATGGTAGCTGAAAAAGAAGTCTATAAAACTAGAGGATGCCCTAAGAAGTGGGACAAAAAGTGGTGGGCCTGGAATGTCTATCGGGGGAAACTATGCATCTCGCCAACAGTAGAACTTGAAATGTTGCAAAAAAGAGCCTCTGAAATGTAATACCTAATTGTGATGTTGCATATACTATTGTATTATTCTCTTTCAGAATTCAAACTGTATGTAACGACGATCTGTAAGTGACGATTGTTATATTGCCAATAAAAATCTTATTTGAAAAAAAACCAAAAAAACGTGGCTCTCGCCCGCATCTGATTTCTGGTATTGTTGGGCGGTAGTTGGCTTCTCAGTGTGGAAGGAGGAGGAGGAGCGGGCCCCGAGCGGGAGCACTCTAGGTCACCTCAAGCTGCACCCAGCCTAGCTGGACCGCTTCTGCTGGAGACCCGGGATCGCTCTCTGAAGTGGAGAGTAACCCCCTGTGCTCAGGCCCCTTACCTCGGTGCCAATTTCCGTTCCTGGTGTTTCGCGCACGGCTCTGATCCGGCTCCTGCGGTTTGCTCTGTGAGTTTCGCTTCCACCTCCCAGATGTGGTCTGAGGTCTGGGCGCCACGGGTGCTACTTTTATGCCCACAACTTATCCTCAGTAGATGCAGTGACTACTAACTAATGGGAGACAAGGTCCCCTCCCTTAAAAATCTGCTACAAAAAAATCCATCGTTGTAATCCTCTCTCTACCTAAAGCCAGCATAAATTCAACATTCATAAATCCTAAGTTAAAATTTGTCCCAAAAAGTGTTTCTTCGATCCATAAAACCTGTGTCCATGTTTCTTTTATCTATAAGAAAAATGGTGATGACGCAAAACCATAATTTCAAAACCTGTTGCATCAAAAATATTTTACAAATGTTGCTTTATAACACTGTGGTTTAATAGGAAATGTAATCCATCTTTTAAAATAATTCTGTTAAACCAAAATTATTATGAAAGCAAACAACCTGACGTAGGCCTACAACTTCTACCTGCGTAAGAAATGTTTTTGGGAGTAAAACATACAAAACTATCAAAATATAACTACCCTAGTTATTACTACATCCCTCCTATCACCTTACAATAAACTATGCCACACAATCTATTTTTAATAATTTGAATTTGCCTTACCTGTACGCAGCTCTTCCTTGCTTCGGATCCTGACCGCGACGTTTCTCGCACTAATGAAACTTACGTACAAGCGGCAACGTCATCTCTTCTTGTAACAAGAATTGGCATAGCCAATAGGTCTCGCCTTTGGGACCTTTTAAGTGTTTAGCCATGCAACAGTTGTTGTTGCACCAAGAATATTGTGCTGCATAACTAAATACTTAGAAGGTCCCAAAAGCGAGACCTATTGGCTATGCCAATGCTTGTTTTAAATACAGTTTATTGCCTTTAACCATGCTCCTCAGCATTGTGGATGTGGTACAGCATGGCTAAAAATCGTTGGCAAAGCCAGTAAATAGGTCTTACCACAGGTGCGCCCTGTTGGCTTTGCCAATGCTTGTTTTAGTCGTATGTGTGCTTTTTGAACATTTAACATTGTGGGAGCCTGACTAAAATGTGCCTAGAAGATCCAGTGTGCTATTATGAAGTGCCCTTTGTGATGACTAAGAGCGCAGCTAATACTGTTGTAAATTATTTGTTGTAATGTAGCAGAAAATGGCGTCCTGTGATTCTCGTAGAATTTGCGATTAGGAGTACTGATTTACAGAGAGATTATATTCAGCATGAGCCCGTTCGAAAAGTTTGATAGGATGCATAAATCAACAGCAAGGAATATTGTTAAAAAAGTCTGATATATTTATGTAAGAATTACTCATGATTATTGAGACGGGGTTTCTAGTATATATTGACTCTAAGACTAGAGTCATTCCAGATTTTGTGTCTGATTGCAAAACACGTATTGGCTGCTTTTATTTAGCTATTGAAATCAATCAAAATTAAAGTGTGTATGTTATGTCGTGCCTCTGTACTTGTTTTTATATATTTGTATACCACGGATGGGAAAGTAATGGCGCACCAATAATCTGTTATTTACAGCAATTGTGATCATAAACACACATTCACCAATGTATTAATGCGGCACAGAGGTCAACTTCCATATTTTAAATTCGCTAGAGTAAAACACTGTTCACAACCGTGCATGTTACATTGATTTGACACACGGACACCACTCCCCTAATACTTACAAGGTCACTTCAGTGTGACTTTACAGTGCTGCACAAGTGCAACCCCAGCATTCTAGTTTTGGAAAATATAAACCCGACACTCATGAAAAACGCATTGATATGAACCAGGTATGCAGACCCACGGGAGGCTTTTCACCTAGTGACTTATGGCCCCTCTCAAGCAACAATGGTAATTACTAGTATATGCAACTATGCGCCTATGCATATATACTAAAAGGTTGGCTGACGTCTTAAGAACTTAAGGGATCACTTCTTTGGTAAAGCGTGTGGTAAGAACCTGTCCTGTGAAAGGAGAGCTTGAGGGACGTTATAAACCAAGACACTATTGATAATATGAGGCATTTTTGATAATATGAGGCATTATTGATAATACGAGGCATTATTGATAATATGATGATGCCCACTTTAGATTTTCCCTTGTATGTCCTTTTATCATTGCACTATCATTCATAAATTCTATATCCTTCAGTTTGAATAGTAATTAAACTAAAGAGAATCAAAACTGCGTCTTTGCAAAATCAAAACTAACTTGCTTGCAACTGGAGTCTAGTCTGGCCATCAGCTTCCCTCTCAGCAGTGGTTTTAGCTGGGAGCGTTTAGCCCCGTAGTGTTCTGGTTGGTTTGTTGAGTCAACTTTTGTTTACTTCTTGATCTGTGTTATGTTTTCACTGTTCAAAAGTTTCATAGGGGTCGTTGCAACATTATAATTCCATGCGAGTTGAGGGCTAAATTAGGTAAGATTGAAAACCAAGTTAATTCGAAATCATTATTAGTGATACAGCCAAATAAATGTTTTTTACTTTTTTATGGCAAGCTTATGGTGGCCTTGTTTCCTTGTTTAAGTAACAGCATATTGCTTTCTCTATATTTTGTGGCATATGCAAGGGATGAAAAGTACTTAACCGTTGTACCAGCTTGCCAAAACCAGTCCTGTGACGTTGCCAGTGCTTGTTTTCAGTATGGTGGGATACCTGGGCATCCTGGTTCTTCAAAGTAGCTGGATTTGCAGCCGTGTGTATTTATATCTCCAGTGACGTGTGGAGCAGTAAAGTGCCCGTGGATTGGCGGTCTCCTGTCTCCTAACAGTCTGCAGAGACATGTTGATGTGTTCAGCGCTGTTACCCACTCAAAAGCCCCAAATACAAAGAATACACGAGTCAAAAAGAGTCAATTTAAGACTGAGCAATAAAACAGTTAATCAGGTGGCCCAATTTAAAATTGTACTCCTGCTAATTAGGCCAAAATAAGTCATGTACCCAAGCAGAACCGTGACCAGCGGCCCATATTTACCCAGAAAAGTAAAGCAGAACTTGGCAAATGAATTAAAAGTGTTTAGGGATCTCTTGCTGATGTCTTTGTATTACTAGGGACTTTTTATAGTGTTGTTGCCAGAAATGCTGAAGTGAAAAACGTTCTCTGGTGAGCCGGCAAGAGAAAACAAACTGAATACGATGTTTCTGGAGAGAACAGGCTAGAGCATGGGCCTCCAACCTTTTCTGTAGCAAGAGCTACTTCTGATCAGGAAAAATCGTCGTGAGCTACTAAAGGCCAAACTACTCGCGTATTTTTCGGAGACACCTCCCACACCCTGCTTCATTGTCTTTAACTCTAATTTATGTGTGGCCCATACTGTGGTTTGAACAAAATACAGCTATAGAGCTATTCAAAGCTGTCAGCAGACTGAAAATCATAACATAGTAAACTGTATATCTGTCTCACACCTCATTCACCACACTGCTATGCAATGCCTGAAAACTGCAACTTGGTGTTTATCAGGCAAGACAAGGAAGCACTTCCAAAATAGGATAAAAAAAACAAAGAAAGCACCATGAACCCCCCACCCTACACATACCATAGCTTGCTAACCATGTAGGTAAGTTCTTCAGTGCCACACATTAGTAAGTGCTATTAAAATGCTTCAATAGAAGGCATCCCCTTTCTTATCAAAAAAAGTAAAACAAAGGGAGAAAAGTTATGTTACAAATAAATACATATGATTTTCATTCATGTCCTGGCCTTTGCAGACTATTGGAAAAACAAATGGCTGATATTTGGAAAGGTGGCAACCTTACTTTCATTATAAAGCACTTCACTCAGTTCTATGGTACATGCTTTAACTCTGCAAAGTCCATTTTCAGTTATAGTAGCATGAAACATATGGCAATGCCCCTCAGCACATAACAATAAACCAGAAAGCGCCAAAAAGAAATACAATACATTCATCTAGTCCCGCCTTGTCACACTTCTGTTGAGTAGGACTCACCTACAAGCAATACAACCACATGCAAAAACAGATAGTTATATTCTTTTTATATAAAACATAACTTTCTGAAAATAAGCATGAAATAAATAGCACACTGGTAAAATGCTTCATTCTCATGGTATTTCAAATGGGCTCTCATCTCCCGCCCAGATCGTGGGGAAAGCGGATCTTTCTCAGACATTTCTGTGACTATGCATAAAAAGGGCTGCATTATAGCTCCTATTTTATGGTATTGAAAATGTCATTACTGAAGCAGAAGGCCCCTCGTGTAACCTTACATATCATTAAAATAATAAATAAAACGTACGTATACAATACATAACAAATCTAATATACAGATCAAATTAATTCACACTCCTACACATCATGAAATACTGAAAAGGCTCCGACAAGTGAGCATGAATGTTTCTTAAAAACAAATGTCAAATCTGATCACACCTTGTGCACGTTCACACACTCCAGTGTTCTATTGCACTCACTGCTTTCCTCCTACACAGGCCATGAGTTTCTAAATCCGTGTAATGGAGTCCTTCCTTCAACATTCCTCTAAGTAGCACCTCAAGAACCATGCTAAATAAAGACAGAACATCAATGGGATCCAAGTGCATGGGTAAAATCACTCTCTTAAGGACTTATGAGCCTTGCTTAGAAAAATCCCACACAAGAAGAAATTGCATCATCTCAGCCACTAAAATTGTAAACTGCCTCTATTAAACGCAAACCAGTAGAAGTACTTAACAAACAATTTGTTTTGCGTATCTGTTGTGCAGTAAAACACAGCTCCGTGTCACACAAGCAGAGCTGCCTTGGCACAAAGGAAGAGTGCGGGAGACAGAGACTGTGAGCGACAGGACAGAGAGGGGAAGGGCCTGTTTTGGGAGGATTGGGCAGTACATGTAAAGCGCTTTGATTTCAACATCGCTGCCACAGCGCTTTAAATTTGAAAGAAGATATAATAAAGCACATTGTCAGCTGATGGTAAAATCAAAGGGCCTTGCATGCACTGAGCCGCTTTCATTGACTACCACGCAAAGGCAAATTTAAAGCGTGTTTGTTATGTCGTGCCTCTGTACTTGTTTTTATATATTTGTATACCACGTAAGTGAAAGTGGTTTGTGCAGACAAGAATCTATGGGGCAGATTTATGTTGGACTTGCGCCACGTTTGCGTCATGCAACGGCGGCGTAAACGTGGTGCATCCCCGCGACCTATGTACAACGTGACGCATCTAGGCGGATGCGTCATGTTGTAAAGCCCTGCGCCACATGTGGGCGTTCTGGCGCAGGGTGGGCGTTCCGGGGCAGGTGCGTCTCGCAAAAGTGGCTGAGTGAAATCTACAAGATTTCACTCAGTCACTTTTAGGCCAATGCTGCGTCAAAACCCTGCGCCTGCTTGAAGCACCAGAGGGTCGGCGAGCTACCGGTAGCTCGTGATCGACCGGTTGGAGACCCCTGGGCTAGAGATAGCGCAAAATTCAATTGTGGCAACTCGGCAGAGGGCGACTTGCGTGTGCTACCCCAGGCAGACAGAACAGTTCTTAATTTAGGAAGACAAGCCTGGCGGGATGCGCTTCTCATGACTTTTGACCTTACGCTGGCGAGGAAATGGTAAATTCCAACCTGCGCAGAACAACAAAAACAAGCTTTGGCCACGCTGCAGTAAAAGTAATGCTGCACGGCCGTGAAAGCAAAAGTAATCGCGATCACTTTGAAAGCGAAAGTGATCGCGATGACGCGCTAAAGCACACTAGGCGCGTGCTTGTGCGGGTGACAGTAAGCTGGTGGCCGCTTTGGTAGCACTTTTAAAAGCAGCTACTAAATGTCTCGGCCAGGACAGCACTTGCGCTGGATCAGGCCGAGACAATAAAAAGGAAAAAAGGACAATTTCTCTCATTCATTCCAATGGGAAACCGTGGGAAAACCTACAAAAAGTAAAGAGTATATGTCATAATACTGTCAAAAATCCAAAAGTATTAAAAAAAAAAACTTTAATTAAAAAAAAGTAAACATTTTTGGTTATTTTTTAATAATGTGTTATATATTTTTTAAATGTATTAAAGTTTCCTACAATACTATTAATGTGTCAATATTTTGATTTGTAAAATATACATTGTTAATTATTTATATCAATGTTATTAAACATTTTCAATGTCTATTTATGCAAACTTATGTTCCACATATCTGCTTTTTTATATTTTGAACTATGTAATCATTATTTTTAAGGATTATTAATTTTAATAAATTAAATGTAAAATTAATATTAATTTTTTGTAGACTGCTTATACTTACTGGTGGATATTCAATCTTTCCACCACCATCAAACCATGTGTATGGTTGCCTATCACTTTTATTAATTTTAGTGATATATATTCATTTAACAATGTTTTAAATACATTATTTTAAATGTAAGTGATTAATAATACTCAAGTATCAAAATTAATGCCTGAGTATTAATACACTTCTGCACCCTGCCCCAGTGGATAGATGACAAGTCCTTTAAATAAATTATTTAAAAACATATTTTTTTAAATTTACTAACAATAAACGAAATATCAATTAATACTCAAGTATTAAAATGAATACCTAAGGATTACTACACTCCCCCACCCAAACCTCCTGTTTCCCATGCACTCCGTCCCAGTGATTAGATGCCCGGCCCTTTTAATTAATACACTCAATCAATCAATTATTTGTAAGGCGCACTACTCACCCGTGAGGGTCTCAAAGCTCGGGGGTGAGCTACTGCTCCAACAGCCAGGTCTTGAGAAGTCTCCTGAAGGTTAGCAGGTCCTGGGTCTGCCGCAGGTGGATGGGGAGGGTGTTCCAGGTCTAGGCGGCGAGGTGGGAGAACGATCTGCTGCCGGAGGTTGCTCTTCAGATGCGGGGGATGGTGGCGAGGTCGGCGGAGCGAAGCTGGCGGTTCGGGTGTATAAGGTCAGTTGTCTGTTGAGGTATGTGGGTCCGGTGTTGTGGAGTGCCTTGTGTGCATGGGTGAGGAGCTTCAAGGTCATCCTCTTGTTGACGGGGAGCCAGTGCAAGACTCTTAGGTGGGGTGTGATGTGGCACCAGTGAGGGATGTCGAGGATGAGGCGTGCAGAGGCGTTCTGTATTCGTTGTAGTCGTTTCAGGAGTTTGGTCGAGGCTCCTGCTTAGAGGGCGTTGCCAAAGCCTAACCTGCTGCTGATGAGGGTCTGGGTGACCGTCCATCTGGTTTCGGTGGGAATCCATATGTAGATCTTGCGGAGCATGCGGAGGGTGGGATGAGACGGCGCTGACTTGCTTGGTCATGGAGAGTGCTGAGTCGAGGATGAACCCCAGGTTGTGTGTGTGGTCGGTGAGGGTTGGTGTTGCTCCCAGAGTGGTCGGCCACCAGGAGTCGTCCCAGGCGAAGGGAGTGGAGCCGAGGATGAGGACCTCTGTCTTGTCCGAGTTCAGTTTCAGTCGGTTGTCCTTCATCCATTCAGCGACGGCCTTCATTACTTCGTGAAAGTTGGTTTTGGGGGTAGAGGGGTCCTTGGTGCTGGAGAGAATCATCTGGGTGTTGTCGGCATAGGAGATGATGTTGAGGTTGTGTGATCGGGCTATATGGGCAAGCAGTGCCATGTAGATGTTGAACAGTGTCGGACTGAGGGATGATCCTTAGGGTACGCCACAGATGATCTTGGAGGCTTTGGAATGGATAGGAATGGTGGGAGGCGGATACTCTGGGTTCTGCCAGAGAAGAAGGAGGTGGTCCATTCCAGGGCCTTGTCTCGTATCCCTGCGATGTGGAGGCATGTGCGTAGAGTGTGGTGGCAGACAATGTCGAAGGCAGCTGAGAGGTCCGGGAAGATGAGGGCCGCAGGCTCTCTGTTGTCCAGCAGGGCCCTGATGTCGTCGGTGATGGCGATGAGAGCAGTTTCAGTATGGTGGTTGCTGTGGAACCCAGATTGGGATGGGTCTAGGATGTTTTTCTCCTCGAGGTAGAGGGTTAGTTGTCTGTTGACGCTCTTTTCTATGACCTTCGCCGGGAACGGGAGTAGGGAGATGGGCTGGAGGTTCTTGAGGTCCCTCAGGTCCGCCTTGGGTTTTTCGAGAAAAGTGTTGATCTCGGCGTGCTAGCATCTCTCAGGGAATGTTGCGGTATCAAAGGAGATGTTGATGATCTTGCGGAGATGGGGTGCGATGGTGGCGCTAACTTTGTTGAAGATGTGGTGCAGGCATGGGTCTGAAGGAGAGCCGGAGTGGCTGGTGTTCATAATTTTGGTGGTGTGGTCGTCGTTTACGTGGATCCAGGTGAGCAGTGGGTTGGTGCGGACAGTGGGCGGTGGGTCTGAGGTGTTGGTGGCTGTCGGGGGGTCTGGTAGTTGAAGCTGTCATGGATGTCTGCGATCTTGCGATGGAAGAAGGTGGCTAGGGAGTCACACAGGTCTGGTGATGTTAAGATGTCGTTGGTGTTGGCGCTTGGGTTGGCGAGTTCTTTCATGATGTTGAAGAGCTCTTTGCTGTTGTGTACATTGTTTTCGAGGCGGTCTTTGAAGGAGGTCCTTTTGGTGGTTCGGGTGAGGTGTAGGTGCCTGCGAATGACGTTCTTGTGGGCTGCGTAGCTGTCTGGTGTATGTTCGTGGTGCCTTTTCTTCTCGAGCTTTCAGCAGGTCTGCTTGGAAACCTGGAGGTCGGCAGTGAACCAGCTGGCTTTCCTGTCAGTGTGTCTGTTAGAGGGTTTTGATTGGGCGAGAATGTTATTGCAGTCGTCGATCCATTGTCTGAGGTTGCGGGCGGCAGTGTCGGTGTCGATGGGGTCGAAAGGTGGGCTTCGGGGGAGGGTGGTGTTCAGCTGGTCTTCGGAGACTTTGGTCCAGGTGCAGCGGTGGGTCTGTTGAATGCGGTGGTGCGTGGTGGGTTTCTGGAAGGAGAAGTGGATGCATTGGTGGTCGGTCCAGTGGAGTTCGGTGGTGTGGCTGAAGGTGACATGGGTGCTTGCGGAGAAGATGGGGTCGAGCGTGTACCCGGCAGAGTGGGTGGGCGTTGTGATGAGCTGTTTGAGTCCGAGGTTGACGAGGTTGTCGATCAGGGTGGTGAAGTTGCTGTTGTTGTTGTTCTCGAGGTGGAAGTTCAGGTCTCTGAGTAGGATGTAGTCTGCAGAGGCGAGAGCGGGCGTGCGTGCTGACGAAGTTGGCGATGGAGTCGCTGAACAGAGGCCGGATTCCAGGGGGTCTATAGATGAGGGTTCCTCTAAGGGTGGTGTTGGGGTCAGTGTGTATCTGGAAGTGCAGGTGTTCTGCGGTGCTGAGGGTGTCATCGGTGCTGGTCGAGACCCTGAGGGTGTTCCTGTGGATGATGGCGATTCCTCCTCCTATTCCATTGGTGCGGTCCCTACGGGTGATCTTGTAGCCGTCCGGGATGGCTATGGCGATGTCAGGTGCCGAGGAGGCGTTCAGCCAGGTCTCAGTCAGGAAGGCGACGTTCGGGGAGGATGCGTCGAGCAAGTCCCAGAGTTCGATGGCGTGCTTGCAGGCTGAGCA
The DNA here is from genome assembly GCF_964263255.1 of Lissotriton vulgaris. Lineage (NCBI taxonomy): Eukaryota > Metazoa > Chordata > Amphibia > Caudata > Salamandridae > Lissotriton > Lissotriton vulgaris. The sequence continues at coordinate 1,323,663,432 of NC_141685.1, read as the reverse complement.
GGTGTAGAGAGGTATGCATCTGAGGTGGTTATGTCGTGTCTTGGTGGGTGGTTTGGTGGCTGGGAGGCTGGTGAAGCTGCAGCTCCAGCAGGAGAAGGGTCCTTGGGTGCACCTCGGGCGGCCCGGACGCGGTCGTGTGATCGTCTGGTGTTGAGCGCGTGGAGGGTGTTGGCATCGTAGTGGCGGCGGTCATTGTGGCATTCACAGGGGCCAGGGGGGGGTGGAGCCGCAGGGGCTGCAGCGGCAGGAGAGCTGGAGGGCTACGGTGCGGGGAAAAAACAGCTGCAACACAGAATACAAGAAGAATACAACAGTGGGCACAAGTAATATGCACAAGTAATGTGGGCAGAAAGCACTGAATACAAGGAGGAATACAGCAGAGGGCACAAGTAATACGGCACCAGTAGTGCAGGCAGAAAGCACAGAATGCGAGAAGGAATATAACAGAGGGCTTAAGTAATACGGCACAAGTAATGCGGGCAAAAAGCACAGAATACAATAAAGAATATAACAGAGGGTAAAAGAATGCAGCAGTGGAATATCAGAGAAATCAAAACCATGAAGGAACAGAAGGAGGGCAGGGCCACAAACTTGTGGCGGTAGCGAGGTCAGGGACACGGGCACAGACGGGTGGAGCTGTGCGGCGTGGGAAGCAACCTGCCTGGAGCAGGGTCACTCTTCCCCACCCAAAACTCCAGTTTCCCATGCGTCCTGTCCCAATGAATGGATGCCAAGCCTTTTTTTTATTATTAATATTAAAAAAATGTACTAACAATAAAACTAAATATTAATTACTACTCAAATATTACAATTAATACCTGGGCATTAATACACTCCCTCACCCAAAACCCCTGTTTTCCATGCATCAAATCCCAGTGAATGGATGCCAAGCCCTTTTTAAATTTTTTTGTTGTTGTAATTTTAATATTAAGATTTACTAACAATAAAATTAAAAATTAATTAATATTCAAGTATTAAATTAAAACATGAGTATTAATACACTCCACCACCCAAAACCCCAGTATCCCAAGCATTCCGTCACAGGGGATGGGTGCCAAGCATTTAAAAAAAGTTTTTATAATATAAATTATATTTTTGATATATAGTAATTAAATTAAATTAAAAATAATACTAACCCCAGTTTCCAAAGCATCCTGTTGTAATTTGGCAGCAATTAGGTTAAACATTAGCAGAAGACATCTTGTATTTAGAGACTATCTTGTCCGTTTTGTGGAATCCATTTTGTATTTCTGTCAGCCATTTTATTTGCCATGTGCTACCATGTGCTCGCCATGTGCTCTGTCCTACCTTTCTGTTAACTGCTCTTGAAATCTGCCTGGAGACGAGATATATTTAGCCTTTTCAGCTTCACACATGCTCAGTTGAGCTTGCAGCTGTCCCCAGTCTGTAACTGTCAGGATAGGTCCACCAGAATTAGAAAACGGTTAGCTCCTCCCACTTGTTGCCTGTGCACTTTCTGTATGACCTTATATGTACCTACAACCAGCATTTTGTACTTGTACCGCCTTCATTTGAGCCCCTGTGTGGGTATAAAAGGACCAAGCTCCTTCCATTCAGTGTGCTACTTCATACATTACCGAAGGGTGCTGTGTAAATGTAGTTCCACCTCATGAGGTTTAATAAACTTTGTACTTGCTATTCCAGTTTCTGTGCCAACTTCTATTCTATGGTCTGAGGACTCTGTGCAGAGAAGGGAGAACCCCTAGCACTGGTAGGCCTTGCTGAGGCTCACTACTACAATCTCATCCCAGGTGATGGATGCCAAACCCTGTAAAAAAAAAAAATATATATATATGTGTATATATATATTCACAGAAAAAACCATAGGTTATAGTCCATATATAGTTAGGAATTTGCATTTACAAAACCTTGAAAATTCAATGAAAAAACCATTGGTTATAGAACATATATAGTTAGGAATTTGCATTTACAAAACCTTATTTTACTCGCATAAAACCATTGAAATTCCATATATAGTTAGATGCGCTAACTATATATCGCGCACCCGCAATCCACTGCTGATGATGCCACATATTACATCATTCATGACATGGTCAGTGACATCACTGATGACATCACTGATGACATCTCAAATGACATCACTGATGACATCACTGATGACAACACCCAGTGACTGTATGTTTCTGTAAAGTTAAAATATGTCTCACATATTGAAGAATGAGTGGATGTATAAATGTCTGGATGAAGGATTTAGTAGGTGCATGACTGATTGTATGAGGGAGTGATTAAATGTGTCTCACTGAGTGCATGGGTTAGTGATTAAACTGTATTAATTTGTGCATCATTATATCTGTTGTTCTGTAAAGTGCTGCATGTGTTGATCAGTAGCTATATGAGTAACTATATGGGTTATTGATTGGTTGCCCAAATATTTGAATGGGAGAGTGAGTGTGTGTGTGAGTGGCTGGGAGGTGTGTGACTCTGTGCATAGATGTGTGAACAGCTGATTCACTAGATGTATGGGTTCAAAACTGCATGTGGAAACAACTGTATGGGTGGTTGACTGTGTGTATGAGTGTATTGGTGAGTGAATGGATATCTCAGTGCTACATGTCAAAGTAAGTACATATGTAAAAGACAGTACATGTGAGAGTTGACATATATAAATAACTGTGCATAAGAGCCAGTGAATGTGTGAGTGGCTGTATGGATCATTGTGAACTTGTATCAGGGATTGTATAAGAGAGAAAATATGTGTTAGTATATATTTGAATAAGTAAAGTTTGTATAACTGTATAGTTCAGGAAATGGAGTTGTGATTGATTGTTTGCATGACTGACTAGTTGTGTGAGTAACTCCATGGATGAGTGACAGTCTGTGAGTGTCTGTTTACACTGATTGTATCTAAGGTTATATTAGAGTCTGAAGAGGTTCATTGTATTATCACATGAATGATATCATGAGTGATGTCACCAGTGATGTCATTTGAGATGTCATCAGTGATGTCATCAGTGATGTCATTTGATATGTCATCAGTGATGTCATCAGTGATGTCATTTGAGATGTCATCAGTGATGTCATCAGTGATGTCACTGACCATGTCATGAATGATGTAATATGTGACATCATCAGCAGTGGATTGCGGGTGCGCGATATATAGTTAGCGCATCTAACTATATATGGAATTTCAATGGTTTTATGCGAGTAAAATAAGGTTTTGTAAATGCAAATTCCTAACTATATATGTTCTATAACCAATGGTTTTTTCATTGAATTTTCAAGGTTTTGTAAATGCAAATTCCTAACTATATATGGACTATAACCTATGGTTTTTTCTGTGAATTTCAATGGTTTTTTAATAGCAAATATCAAAAGCTGTCAAATGTGAAGTACGTGATAGGTAAAAACGTTTTCGTGTTTATGCACGCTGATGTGCTTTGAACGCTGCCCCCCCCCCTCCCTTCTTTTCTCTTAGTAGTACTCTCTCTTTGCAGATAGTGAACGGTAGTTAACGCAGACCTTTAGCCCCGTTGTAATCCGTCGTACCTGCTTGTCCCTCCATTTGATTGATTGTTATCCAAGCATTTACTGTTTTAGAATTGGTTCTCTTTGGATCATTCTCTATTTACAAACAAGCACAAAGTCGCAATACTCTGTTTAGTCTTTGCAGATAGTGAAAAATCGTGTAAAAAAATAAAAGTAATCGAGCAAAATCAGTAGACCACCAATTCGATCTCTTTTTGACCTCGGTAAAATACAAACATTAGGAACAACCCTTCATGAGAAATACGAAAATAGTGAAATGAACTGAGCTCCACACCATGAGGGCTGCAAGACAGCTCGACTCCGCCACCCACCCCGCCCAAAATAACGACAAACCCTATGCAAATATTATAAATATAGCCAACACACCAGCAAAGAAACAGGGTAAAACATTTTATTAAATAACTATTTACATAACTATTTTATACTTTTTATTGCCCGATCCGGCTAGCTCAATCGATCGAGCATGAAACTCATGCACTGATAGCAAGCATTGAGAGTTTGTAGAACAATGGCTTCAGATTTTCCACACACGGTGTAGTAGCGCGAACTGGGAGGGGGCGTTTGGATCCTGCCCCTTCCCCAAATAAGATTTTCATACGTGAATGTTCGTTCATGCTTTTTGTCCCTGAGTTGCTTCGATGTCACTGCCTTACACAAATGGCATAAGTCCTGGATGTTGAGTGCCATACTTCAGAGTTCTAAGCAGCACTTGTAACACTGTTTAAACCTTATTTGCACCTGCTGCAGCTTCACTATTCAAAGTAAGTGGGGTCCGTTTGTGGACCTGACTGCATTGGAAAACAATGTGATACGGTGCCTCCCTAAACCGCTTGACGGAGGCCCCCGAGGGGCGGTGAGATGGCGCGGACTGAGAGGGGGCGCTTGGCTCCTGCCCCCTCCCCAAGTCGTGTTGCCCTGGTGTGGCCTGAGATCGCCCCCGACATAGGCGGCCGGCTCCCGGGGTCCGGCGGAATTTTTTCCCTTTTGATGACTCTTCCATTCTGGACCTTGTCCCACAATCCGTTTGACCTGAAGACACGCTGTAGTGGGGCGCCCCTTTACCGTTTTAGTTGCCATTTCGCCCGCTTTTGGTACTCTGTGCCTCTTCCGCCATTCAGCTGTTTACCGCCCGCTCTTGCGACTACAGCGTCTCGCTCACCATGTAGTTGAGTTGCTCCCGCTCTTAAAATTTAACCAAACTTTTGGGACTGCTGAAAGCGGTTGTATTCCGACCGCTGGTTGGTGGAGACATTTTGACTATATTCTGGACCTGCGTTCTCGCGTAATGCGTCATATGACGCGCCGCGTTAGCGCACCCGGAAGTGCTCCGGTGCGCAAGGCACAGCTTCCCGGAAACGATCCAGAGCGCGCCGCGCACCGCGTAACGTAAGCATAACAGGTCATGTGACTTGTTAATAAAACTTTTCATAGGTTCATTTTACTTTTGTTTTCCTAATGATGTAAGACTAGGTCATGTGACCTAAAAATAACACTTTTCATTGGAGTAAAACATTTTTTTTCCCAAACGATGAAAGCCCCACCTTGTTTCTGGATGTTTCAGACTGAAGCTGGCGTCACCATGAGAGCACCACCATCTCGTAGCTCCGTCGTGGCCATTCCGCAAGCAATCATGGCAGCCGCTCCCCACCGGAAGCCTGCGGGAGTCGAGGGCCCCCAAGACTTTTGTACAATCTTCAAGGCTGAGGGGACGCTTTCGAGAATGGAACCCAAGCCCTGGCAGACAAGCGTCCGAGTTCCAAGGTGTCCCAGGGCCATTTTACTGGACCAGGCCCAAATCCGAAGAGCCGGCCGCCATTTTAAGAGTCCTGTGGCAGCCGCCTATCGCTGCACCGCAAGAGTGGGAGCAACTCAACTACATGGTGAGCGAGACGCTGTAGCCGTAAAAGCGGGCGGTAAACAGCTGAATGGCGGAAAAGGCACAGTGTAGCAAAAGCGGGCGGAATGGCGACTGAAACGATAAAGGGGCGCCCCACTACAGCAGACGAGCCTCCGCCATGTGCTTCAAAACTGCATACGTATCTCGTGATATCAAGGTTGGGCAATCAGTACACAACAAGCAGTTACGAGTCCCATTTACACCGGCGCCATTTTGGGCGCGGCCGGGCAGGTCCAGGATCTAGTCAAACATAACAAATGAGGCTGACGTCTCTGAAGCAGTTGACGCACAGCAGGACATAGCAAATAAACATGAAGTCTCTAAAGCTGTTAACTCACTGCAGGACAAAACAAGTGAACCTGAAACCTCTGGAATAATTGTCGCTCAAAAGAACAACACACAAAACTCTATAGAGCCTGAAGAAAGAAAAACAAAAGGGCACTGTAGTTTCAGACACACTTAACACTAATGACTAAACAAAGATATCGTCTGTTTATGAAGCAGTTATCATGTTCACAGAATTGACAAAGAAGTGTGCAGACACCAATGCTATTAAGAAACACAAGGAAATCCCTAACGCATCAGCATTCTCGGAAGAGGTTGACACAGATAACATCTTAAGGAACAAAGAAAGACAAAATAAGGATGAGGAAGTTATCACTTTAGTTTTTTCATCAGCTAGCGACAGCAAGAAACATATTGTAATGGAGATTAGAGAGGCTATGGATGGATAAATAAATTATCAAAAGAAATAGCGACTCCCCCCTTTAGCAAATTAGCTAAATCTTTGCGTAATTTGGACATTAAAGTTATATTATTGTTGTTGTTGTTGTTATAGTTATAGTTTCCTTTTAAGTATAATTCACCAATAGTTTTGTTTGTAGATGTTTTCCCATTAACAATCCCAGTTCCATCACCCGCCCAGGATATCACCACTGTTCCCCATGTCATAAAACCTTAGGATGTTCAATAACTGAAACAGCTAATATGGGTTTACTTACAGGGGACATCTTTTGTTCTGTTTTGTAAAGTAAAACTATTGTGAACGCAAGTATTATACATAGTAAGTGTTTAATATAGCATTTGTCAGTCATTGATTAAGCAGCTAGGACCTGTTCACTCGTGACACTCCAGGTGCTGTGTATGTTGCACTATAGTGCTGCATCGGGAATACGGACAACCCTATTGATGTTGATTTTTCATTATTGATTATTGTAAAGAAATGGCGACTCCCCCCTTTAGCAGATTAGCTAAATGTTTGCGTAATTTAGGCATAAAAGTTATATTATTGTTGTTGTTGTTGTTGTTATCGTTATAGTTATAGTTAATTTCCATTCAGAGTGTCCTACACAGCACCACTCTAGGTAAACACTACTTTATGTAAAACCTGGGACATAGCACTCATTGAAACTATAGATGGTCACCATGGGGTTTAAAGAAGGGATGGTTCTTCACCTGGGTGCCTTCCACAACTCAGCACGTTGTGCTGCCTTGGGACTATTCGCACAAAAGACAGCTTCTGACCATTGTTGTTTTTTTTTATCAAAAAATGTTTAAATATATTTACAGTTTTTGTTGCGTTCGTTATATTTAAAAGTTAATAACGTTTTATAATCCAACTGTCTTGGAGTACTATATTTTTTTTAAAAATTGGGTGAATGGGGCCTTGAATCGGGTTATTGTCATGTGTGGGCTTTGCAAGTGTACTGCTACAGGATCGGACATTTCAAACTCAAATGCACGTTCTTTTTCTTACCTTTCCGAAGCATGGAGCGCAATAGCAGGCAGAGAAAGGGTGATGCACGTGTTGGACACTGCCTGGCCTGGCAAGTTGCTGGCAGTGCCCCCCCGCCCGCTCTTGAAAGAGGGCACACACACACCGCCGCCCCGAGTACTTCACAAATCTTTAAAAGACCATGCGCTTGTTCATGAGGCTTAAATGGTTTATCACCCCTTCTAGAACCCCTGCATCGACCCTCTGACGTTTCCTGGAAGAATTAGCACGTAACACAATACCAAACCCTGTCAGCTGAAACCCCCGAGGAATCGTGGGGCATATTATCAAGGGGGTTTATTTCCGCTTTTTTGGCTTTAAAAGCCAAAAAAAGGAGATAAAATTATCTCCCTATTACCAAGCTGTCGCTAACACCAGTTAGTGACAGCTAAAAGGAGATAGCGACCATCTTGGGCCCCGCTTTGCATGTCAGTGATATTTATCACTAATGACATGCAAAGTGGGCCTGCCAAGATGTTAGCGACTGGAAACAGTCCCTAACCATCGCTATCTCCTATTACCAACTTTTGGAGATATTTGCGCTAAGCGCGAATATCTCCAAAAGCTAACACCTGCCCTGAGCAGTTTTTAGCCATGTTATCCAATGGGAGGTGGATAACATGGCTAAGAGCATTTGCTGGATAATGCATGAATATCGCTGACTTTTCAGCGATATTCATGCATTGCGGCCGTTTTTTATCGCATTTGCGATAAACCTTGCTAATAGCAAGGTTTATCTGCGATAAAATTCGCCGATGTGCGGCGATAATTTTTGTCTCTAAACAAGTTAGAGACAAAAATTATCGCTAGTTGTTGGTAATATGCCCCCGGGTTTTTCCTTGCAGGAATCGGGAGGAGGAAGACTAGCACTGAAATCAGTAGTCTCACGCCTGAATCGGGAGGATTGGTATGTCTGGATTCTCTACAGCTGGAGCCATAAACTACATCCGCAGGGCTAGGTGATAGCCTGGGTCCGGCCTGGACAATCGGACACAGAGGAAGAGGAGTGTCAGAGGGTGCGGTAGTGAATAGGGTGAAAGGGAGGTGTCGGGCGGGCACAGGGTGTGATTCTCAGGGAAGAGCAGCGCAGATGGGGGGAAGTATATGGCCCATGCATGAGAGAGAGAGCGGGGGTGACCAGTGCGTGGGGGAGATGCTTGCGAGGGTGGGGAGCCGTGCTGAGAATCGACGGCGTGCAGAGAGTGGATCTGGTCAAGGCATCTAAAATGGCTGCCGTGCACGACAAAATTGTGGCATTGGACAAAAAGGCAAGATGGCGCAGACAATGTTTATCAATAAGGATTCATTTATAACAAAATATTTACTCGCAGTGACAAAATGGTGGTCAACACTTCCTGATTTCCATCGAATCGAACGTTAACAGACGTCACGCAGCAAAAAAAAAAAAAAGCTCACGCACAGCCGCTGGAAGACATGTATCAACATATTCAGAAAACATAAGGGGTCAGGATACGTCTCCCGCACCCCCTTATACCTAGTAATTTAATTAAAACGAAACACAAAATGGCGAATTCCCGTTTCGCTACCAGTTTGCGGCCCAGTTCGCGGCTCGGGAAGCGCTTCTACCGTGAAAAATATATATTTTTTTATTTTCCCCACGAGACCCTTTAATAACCCCAACATCATTCCTAGGGGGTCAAGAGAGGTATACCTTGCCCCCTTTCATTAAATTCCCCCTTCGTTTTTCACCTCTTCTTCTCTCTCGATCCTACCGAGAGATAAGATGGCGGCCGCTCCGGACTGTTTAGAATGTTGACAGACACCGGAGGGCCAATCAGCTTCGCATCGCAAAGTTCCGATACGCGAAAAGTTCGCTAACCGGATCGCTGCCCGGAGCGCTGTTACAGATATATATCTTGATTTAAACGTTAATTTCTCAAAATCCACTGAAGCACATATATTGAGACCTAGCAAATGCACATCGGGCTAACAGTCCCTACAATTTTGCCAAGTTTCGTGGAAATCCATTCAGCCGTTCGAGCTAAAAGTGAGGCCAACCGCACTATGGAAATTAACATGGGAAAAACGCGTTTTGGGACCCCCCTTTTTTCTCGGCCCCCCTTGACAAACCCCCCCCAAATTTTCAAGGGCTGCTCAGAAACAAAATGTGCCATTTTTCTGAAAATTTCAGCCGATTCCGTCCGCAAACGCCAAAGTTATTAGACATAGAATTTTCAAAAGTTCCATAGAGAATTAATCCTAACTATATATACCTACTGGCGAGACGCCAGTAGGTAATATATATATATATATATATATATATATATATATATATATATATATATATATATATATTCAATGAAAAAACCATTGGTTTTAGGCCATATATAGTTAGGGATTTGCATTTAGAAAACCTTATTTTACTCGCATAAAACCATTGAAATTCCATATATAGTTATAAGCGCTAACTATATATCGCGCACCCGCAATCCACTGCTGATGATGTCACATATTACATCATTCATGACATGGTTAGTGACATCACTGATGACATCACTGATGACATCTCAAATGACATCACTGATGACATCACTGATTACAACATCCAGTGACTGTATGTTTCTGTAAAGTTAAAATATGTTTTACATATTGAAGAATGAGTAGATATATAAGTGTCTGGATGAAGGATTTAGTAGGTGCATGACTGACTGTATGAGTGAGTGATTAAATGTGTCTCACTGAGGGCATGAGTTAGTGACTAAACTGTCTTAATTTGTACATCATTATATCTGTTGTTCTACAAACTGCTGCATATGTTGATCAGTAGCTATATGAGTAACTGTATGGGTTATTGATTGGTTGTCCAAGTATTTGTATGGGAAACGGAGTGTGTGTGTATGGGTGGCTGGGAGGTGTGTGACTCTGTACATAGATGTGTGAGTAGTTGATTCACTATATGTATAGATTCAAAACTGCATGTGGAAACAGCTGTATGGGCGGTTGACTGTGCATGAGTGTATTAGTGAGTGAATGGATATCTCAGTGCTACATGTCAAATTAAGTACATATGTAAAACACAGTACATGTGAGAGTTGACATCTATAAATAACTGTGCATAAGAGCTAGTGAATGTGTGAGTGGCTGTATGGATCATTGTGAACATGTATCAGAGATTGTATAAGAGAGTAAAGTAAATATGTGTTAGTATATGTTTGAATAAGTAAGGTGTGTATAACTGTATAGTTGAGAAAATGGAGGTGTGATTGATTTTTGGCATAACTGACTAGGTGTGTGAGTAACTCCATGGATGAGTGACTGTCTGTTTACACTGATTGTATCTAAGGTTATATTAGAGTCTGAAGAGGTTCATGGTATTATCACATGAATGATATCATCAGTGATGTGATCAGTCATGTCAAATGAGATGTTATCAGTGATGTCATCAGTGATGTCATTTGAGATGTCATCAGTGATGTCATCAGTGATGTCACTAACCATGTCATGAATGATGTAATATGTGACATCATCAGCAGTGGATTGCGGGTGCGCGATATATAGTTAGCGCTTATAACTATATATGGAATTTCAATGGTTTTATGCGAGTAAAATAAGGTTTTCTAAATGCAAATCCCTAACTATATATGGCCTAAAACCAATGGTTTTTTCATTGAATTTTCAAGGTTTTGTAAATGCAAATTCCTAACTATATATGGAGTATAACCTATGGTTTTTTCTGTGAATTTCAATGGTTTTTTAATAGCAAACATCAAAAGCTGTCAAATGTCAAGTACGTGATAGGTAAAAACGTTTTCGTGTTTATGCACGCTGATGTGCTTTGAACGCTGCCCCCCCTCCCCACTCCCCTCTTTTCTCTTAGTAGTACTCTCTCTTTGCAGATAGTGAACGGTAGTTAACGCAGACCTTTACCCCTGTTGTAATCCGTCGTACCTGCTTGTCTCTCCATTTGATTGATTATTATCCAAGCATTTACTGTTTTACAATTGGTTCTCTTTGGATCATTCTCTATTTACAAACAAGCACAAAGTCGCAATACTCTGTTTAGTCTTTGCAGATAGTGAAAAATCGTGTAAAAAAATAAAAGTAATCGAGCAAAATCAGTAGGCCACTAATTCGATCTCTTTTTAACCTCGGTAAAATACAAACATTAGGAATAACCCTTCATGAGAAATACGAAAATAGTGAAATGAATTGAGCTCCACACCATGAGGACTGCAAAACAGCTCGACTCCGCCACCCACACCGCCCAAAATAACGGCAAACCCTATGCAAATATTATAAATATACACAACACACCACCAAAGAAACAGAATAAAACATTTTATTAAATAACTATTTACATAACTATTTTATACTTTTTATTGCCCGATCCGGCTAGCTCAATCGATCGAGCATGAAACTCATGCACTGATAACAAGCGTTGAGAGTTTGTAGAATAATGGCTTCAGATTTTCCACATACGGTGTAGTGGCGCGAACTGGCAGGGGGCGTTTGGATTCTACCCCTTCTCCAAATAAGATTTTCATACGTGAATGTTCGTTCATGCTTTTTGTCCCTGAGTTGCTTCCATGTCACTGCCTTACATAAATGGCATAAGTCTTGGTTATTGAGTGCCATACTTCAGAATTCTAAGCAGTTCTTGTAACACTGTTTAAACCTTATTTGCACCTGCTGCAGCTTCACTATTCAAAGTAAGTGGGGTCCATTTGTGGACCTGACTGCATTGGAAAACAATGTGATACGGTGCCTCCCTAAACCGCTTGACGGAGGCCCCCGAGGGGCGGTGAGATGGCGCGGACTGAGAGGGGGCGCTTGGCTCCTGCCCCCTCCCCAAGTTGTGTTGCCCTGGTGAGGCCTGAGATCGCCCCCGGCATAGGCGGCCGGCTCCCGGGGTCCGGCGGAATTTTTTCCCTTTTGAAGAATCTTTCATTCTGGACCTTGTCCCACAATCCGTTTCACCTGAAGACACGCTGTCGTAGGGCGCCCCTTTACCGTTTTAGTTGCCATTCCGCCCGCTTTTGGTACTCTGTGCCTCTTCCGCCATTCAGCTGTTTACCGCTCGCTCTTGCAACTACAACGTCTCGCTCACCATGTAGTTGAGTTGCTCCCGCTCTTAAGATTTGACCAAACTTTTTGGACTGCTGAAAGCGGTGGAATTCCGACCGCTGGTTGGTGGAGACATTTTGACTATATTCGGCACCTGCATTGTCGCGTAATGCGTCATATGACGCGACGCGTTAGCGCACCCGGAAGTGCTCCGGTGCGCAAGGCGCAGCTTCCCGGAAACGATCCAGAGCGCGCCGCGCAGCGCGTAACGTAAGCATAACAGGTCATGTGACTTGTTAATAAAACTTTTCATTGGTTCATGTTACTTTTCTTTTCCTAATTATGTAAGACTAGGTCATGTGACCTAAAAATAACACTTTTCATTGGATTAAAACATTTTTTTTCCCCAAACGATGAAAGCCCCACCTTGTTTCTGGATGTTTCAGACTGAAGCTGGCGTCACCATGAGAGCACCACCATCTCGTAGCTCCGTCGTGGCCATTCCGCAAGCAATCATGGCAGCCGCTCCCCACCGGAAGCCTGCGGGAGTCGAGGGCCCCCAAGACTTTTGTACAATCTTCAAGGCTGAGGGGACGCTTTCGAGAATGGAACCCAAGCCCTGGCAGACAAGCGTCCGAGTTCCAAGGTGTCCCAGGGCCATTTTACTGGACCAGGCCCAAATCCGAAGAGCCGGCCGCCATTTTAAGAGTCCTGTGGCAGCCGCCTACCGCTGCACCGCAAGAGTGGGAACAACTCAACTACATGGTAAGCGAGACGCTGTAGCCGTAAGAGCGGGCGGTAAACAGCTGAATGGCGGATGAGGCACAGTGTAGCAAAAGCGGGCGGAATGGCGACTGAAACGATAAAGGGGCGCCCCACTACAGCAGACAAGCCTCCGCCATGTGCTTCAAAACTGCATATGTATCTCGTGATATCAAGGTTGGGCAACCAGTACAGAACAAGCAGTTACGAGTCCCATTTACACCGGCGCCAATTTGGGCGCGGCCGGGCAGGTCCAGGATCTACTGAAACATAAAAAATGAGGCTGACGTCTCTGAAGCAGTTCACGAACAGCAGGACATAGCAAATGAACATGAACTCTCTAAAGCTATTAACTCACTGCAGAACAAAACAAGTGAACCTGAAACCTCTGGAATAATTGTCGCTCAAAAGAACAACACACAAAACTCTGTAGAGCCTGAAGAAAAAAAAACAGAAGGGCACTGTAGTTTCAGACACACTTAACAGTAATGACGAAACAAAGATATCGTCTGTTTATAAAGCAGTTATCATCTTGACAGAATTGACAAAGAAGTGTACAGACACCAATGCATCAGCATTCTCGGAGATAACATCTTAAGGAACAAAGAAAGACCTGTTCACTCTTGACACCCCAGGTGCTGTGTATATTGCACTATAGTGCTGCATCGAGAAAACGGGCAACCCTATTGATGTGGATTTTTCATTATTGATTATTGTAAAGAAATGGCGACTCCCCCCTTTAGCAGATTAGCTAAATGTTTGCGTAATTTAGGCATAAAAGTTATATTATTGTTGTTGTTGTTGTTATCGTTATAGTTCTGGTTAATTTCAAAAAATGGTTGAATATATTTACAGTTTTTGTTGCGTTCGTTATATTTAAATATTAATAAAGTTTTAAAATGTAACTGTCTTGGAGTACTATATTTTTTTTAAAAATCGGGTGAATGGGACCTTGAATCGGGTTATTGTCATGTGTGGGCTTTGCAAGTGTACTACTACAAGATCGGACATTTCAAACTCAAATGCACGTTCTTTTTCTTACCTTTCCGAAGCATGGAGCGCAATAGCAGGCAGAGAAAAGGTGATGCACGTGTTGAACACTGCCTGGCCTGCAAATTGCTGCCAGTGCCCCCCCGCCCGCTCCTGAAAGAGGACACACACACACCGCCGCCCCGAGTACTTCACAAATCTTTAAAAGACCATGCGCTTGTTCAATGGGAAGTGGATAACATGGCTAAGAGCATTTGCTGACTAATGCATGAATATCGCTGACTTTTCAGCGATATTCATGCATTGCGGCCGTTTTTTATCGCATTTGCGATAAACCTTGCTAATAGCAAGGTTTATGTGCGATAAAATTCGCCGAAGTGCGGCGATAATTATTGTCTCTAAACAAGTTAGAGACAAAAATTACCGCTAGATGTTGGAAATATGCCCCCGGGTTTTTCCTTGCAGGAATCGGGAAGCGAAAGACTAGCACTGAAATCAGTAGTCTCACACCTGAATCGGGAGGGTTGGCATGTCTGGATACTCTACAGCTGGAGCCATAAACTACATCCGCAGGGCTAGGTGATAGCCTAGGTCCGGCCTGGACAATCGGACACAGAGGAAGAGAAGTGTCAGAGGGTGCGGTAGTGAATAGGGTGAAAGGGAGGTGTCGAACGGGCACAGGGTGTGATTCTCAGAGAAGAGCAGCGCAGATGGGGGAAGTATATGGCCCATGCATGAGAGAGAGAGCGGGGGTGACCATTGCGTGGGGGAGATGCGTGCGAGGGTGGGGAGCCATGCTGAGAATCGACGGCGTGCAGAGAGTGGCCCTGGTCAAGGCATCTAAAATGGCTGCCGTGCACGACAAAATTGTGGCATTGGACAAAAACGCAAGATGGCGCAGACAATGTTTATCAATAAGGATTCATTTATAACAAAATATTTACTCGCAGTGACAAAATGGTGTTCAACACTTCCTGATTTCCATCGAATCGAATGTTAACAAACGTCACGCAGCAAAAAAAAAAAAAAAAAAAAAAAGCTCACGCACAGAGCGGTTTTTAGCCATGTTATCCAATGGAAGGTGGATAACATGGCTAAGAGCATTTGCTGGATAATGCATGAATATCGCTGACTTTTCAGCGATATTCATGCATTGTGGCCGATGTGCGGCGATAATTTTTGTCTCTAAACAATTAAAACGAAGCACAAAATGGCGAATTCCCGTTTCGCTACCAGTTTGCGGCCCAGTTCGCGGCCCGGGAAACGCTTCTACCGTGAAAAATCATTTTTTTTTTATTTTCCCCACGGGACCCTTTAATAACCCCAACAACAATCCTAGGGGGTCAAGAGGGGGATACCTTGCCCCCTTTCATTAAATTCCCCCTTCGTTTTTCACCTCTTCTTCTCTCTCGATCCTACCGAGAGATAAGATTGCGGCCGCTCCGGACTATTTAGAATGTTGACAGACACCGGAGAGCCAATCAGCTTTCTGTTATCCAATGGAAGGTGGATAACATGGCTAAGAGCATTTGCTGGATAATGCATGAATATCGCTGACTTTTCAACGATATTCATGCATTGTGGCCGATGTGCGGCGATAATTTTTGTCTCTAAACAATTAAAACGAAGCACAAAATGGCGAATTCCCGTTTCGCTACCAGTTTGCGGCCCAGTTCGCGGCCCGGGAAACGCTTCTACCGTGAAAAATAATTTTTTATTTATTTTCCCCACGGGACCCTTTAATAACCCCAACAACAATCCTAGGGGGTCAAGAGGGGTATACCTTGCCCCCTTTCAATAAATTCCCCCTTCGTTTTTCACCTCTTCTTCTCTCTCGATCCTACCGAGAGATAAGATGGCGGCCGCTCCGGACTATTTAGAATGTTGACAGACACCGGAGAGCCAATCAGCTTTCTGTTATCCAATGGAAGGTGGATAACATGGCTAAGAGCATTTGCTGGATAATGCATGAATATCGCTGACTTTTCAACGATATTCATGCATTGTGGCCGATGTGCGGCGATAATTTTTGTCTCTAAACAATTAAAACGAAGCACAAAATGGCGAATTCCCGTTTCGCTACCAGTTTGCGGCCCAGTTCGTGGCCCGGGAAACGCTTCTACCGTGAAAAATAATTTTTTTTTTATTTTCCCCACGGGACCCTTTAATAACCCCAACAACAATCCTAGGGGGTCAAGAGGGGTATACCTTGCCCCCTTTCAATAAATTCCCCCTTCGTTTTTCACCTCTTCTTCTCTCTCGATCCTACCGAGAGATAAGATGGCGGCCGCTCCGGACTGTTTAGAATGTTGACAGACACCGGAGAGCCAATCAGCTTTCTGTTATCCAATGGAAGGTGGATAACATGGCTAAGAGCATTTGCTGGATAATGCATGAATATCGCTGACTTTTCAACGATATTCATGCATTGTGGCCGATGTGCGGCGATAATTTTTGTCTCTAAACAATTAAAACGAAGCACAAAATGGCGAATTCCCGTTTCGCTACCAGTTTGCGGCCCAGTTCGCGGCCCGGAAAACGCTTCTACCGTGAAAAATAATTTTTTTTTTATTTTCCCCACGGGACCCTTTAATAACCCCAACAACAATCCTAGGGGGTCAAGAGGGGTATACCTTGCACCCTTTCAATAAATTCCCCCTTCGTTTTTCACCTCTTCTCTCTCGATCCTACCGAGAGATAAGATGGCGGCCGCTCCGGACTGTTTAGAATGTTGACAGACACCGGAGAGCCAATCAGCTTCCTGCGCGCAAAGTTCCGTTTCGCGAAAAGTAAGCGGACCGGATCGCTGCCCGGAGCGCTGTTACAGATATATATCTTGTTTTGAACGTTAATTTCTCAAAAACTACTGGAGCACATATATTGAGACCTAGCAAAGGCACATCGAGCTAACAGTCCCTACAATTTTGCCAAGTTTCGTGCAAATCCATTCAGCCGTTCGAGCTAAAAGTGAGTCCAACCGCCCTATGGAAAAATGAATGGGAAAAACGCGTTTTGGGACCCCCCTTTTTTCTCAGGCCCCCCTTGACGAAACCCCCCCAAATTTTCAGGGGCTGCTCAGAAACAAAATGTGCCATTTTCCTGAAAATTTCAGCCGATTCCGTCCACAAACGCCAAAGTTATTAGGCATAGAATTTTCAGAAATCCCATAGGGAAAAAATCCTAACTATATATACCTACTGGCGAGACGCCAGTAGGTTATATATATATATATATATATATATATACATATATATATATATATATATATATATATATAAATACATATATATATATATATATATATATATATATATATATATATATATATATATATATATATATATATATATACATATATATATATAAAAACAAAGGTGTGGTGCAACGGCCAGGGCGACTGACACCGGAACACGGGGTCCCACGGTTCCATCCATGGCGCCGCCAGCAAGTCAGCCCAGCACCCTGTGACTCTGGGAAATAGCTCGCTTAATCTTCTCAACGACCCCCAGTGCCTTGACACCTTCAGGTAATTGTTCGCGCTTTACAAATACTGGATTTGGTTTTTTAAACTAAATATTAATTAATTCGCAAATATTACAATTAATAGCTGAGTATTAATACACTCCCCCCACCCAAACCCCAGTTTCCCAGGCATCCCGTCCCAGGGAATGGATGCCATACCCATTTAATTATGTTTTTAAAAACATATTACATAATATTTAATAATTTATATAATTACAAAATTTGCATAATACCCAAAAATAAAAAAGTCAAAGATCAAAACTTGCCTCTGAGACTCAGCTTGCAATGAGTTGTAATAGCATGCGTTGTAATGGCATATGCTGTGTAATAGCAGGCGTTGTAATGAAACCAGCATTGTAAAGGATGCATTGTAAAGGCATTATGATGTAATGTCTGCGTTATAATGGACGTTACCCCCTTGGATACCTGAGGGCTACAACCTGTCTACCAGAACAAAAGAGCATCCCCTCTTGTGTGTGTCCATCATTTTCCCTTCAAAGGTAGCTTCCCCTTGGAACTGTATAAAACTGTTGGTGAATGAGTGGATGTGTATATAGATGGTGGAATTACTGAATTGGTTTTTGTAACTGGTATGGGTATATCCATTTTTTTGAAAATGTTAGTTTCTATTTTTGAATATGTGTTTCAAGGGTTACATTACAATGAAAGGAAGTCTGTCGTTCTGTCACAAGGATGGTGTCATCAGTGATGTCATGAGTGATGTCACTGACCATGTCATGAGTGATGTAATATGTGACATCATCAGCAGTGCATTGCAGGCGCGCAAGTTATAGTGAGTCCAACTAACTATAACATGAGAATTTCAATGGTTTTATGTCAGTAAAATTTCCAGCTACCTATAACTGGTGTCAAACCTATGGTTTTTTCAGTGAATATATATATATATATATATATCAACATTAGCAATAAAGAGAAAGTGGGGGAAAGCACTCTGGAGCTCCACACGGCAAGCTGAAGCTCAGTAAGTTCCTCAGCCACAATTGCTGTTACAGATACTGACTGCAAATACCCACATATAGGATGTACATGCGTAAGGAGGGTATGTGGAGCTGATACCTATGGTGATGTTATAAATGTAATTCAAAGACAATTGTCACAGTAGACAGAAACACTGCCAAGGTTGTTAGCTATGTCCACGCATCCTAGCGATCAAACATGAATACGCAAGGCAGTAACCCAAAGGGCATGGAACTAAATATGCAGCCACAATAGATAAGGAGCTATCAAGGAGGAGTGTCTAACGGTAAAGAAGGGAAACAAGGACACACTACGCAGAAAGCAAGTAACAATACATACAAGGAAACTAGAAGCAAGACAGTGGAACAGGAAGGCAGCAAACTAGGGACTGAAACGGAGGTAATGGGAAGAAAAGCAGGAACTGGGACAAAGTAAATACAGGAGAGCAGATTGTATGATGCATTAATTAGTACTAGTCCAGGAAACAAAGAATAGCTAGGGATCAGGAGTCAAAATAGCACTGAAGACAGTGCTAACTCAGGAACAAGGAATGCTATAGCTCAGGAACAGGAATCAAGTAAACACTGACGGCAGTGCTAGTTCAGGAACAAGGTTAGCTACAGCTCAGGAATAAAGGAGGCAAAGCACTGCATACAGTGCTAATTCAAGCACAAGGAATAGCTATAGCTCAGGACTCGTGGAATAACTATAGCTCAGGAATTAACAGAGCAAACACATAATAGATGCAATTCAGGAAAAGAACAAGAAATAATTATATCTGAGGAATATCAAAAGCTCAGCAAACAAGGATATCAAAAGCTCCGGAAACAAGGCTGTCAAAAGCTCAGGAAACAAGGATTGGTCTCACCAGAACACAGCTAAAATAACCAACCCTGCACTGTTGAGAGCTGGGCTTAAAAGAGCTCACAGTAATTATATGCATTAGGTGTGAGCAGGCTAGCCGCAGCCAGCCCCAGGTTAGCTGAATTCCTCCACCCATCCTTTGCCTGCATCAGTGGAAACAAAGCAGTGGCCAGGGGATTATAGGTAATGGAGTTTCCAGCATGAACTGACTGGCTTCGACAAAACCCTGCATGGATTGGGAATGGAAGTAAATTCCCAAATAATGTCCAAATGGCTGGAAGTCTGGGTATGCATGCAGAGGAGTGTTTGGAAGCTTATTGAATACTGGAAAGTCACAAAATGTTGCCCCCTGGTGGTGGGCACAAAAGTGCAGGGAGCGAATAGTGACAAGTAGTATGGAAATGGTTGTATGTTATGGAAGGAGATGTTGCCAGCATTGGACAGGATGTTAGGTAGGGAAAGCTGTCTGCCATAGCCAAGCATAGCCAAGCAGTACTAGCAATACATCTGGGAGAAATCGATCTAGTGAAAACAAAAGGGTTGGCATTAGTAAGTGGACATGATAAAAATTAAGGCAGGCACTTTTGTATTGTGAACAGAGTTGATTTCCGAAATGGAGGGACATGGAGCAGATAGACCAGCAACATAAGACAAAAAAGGCAAAAAGTAAATAGGAAGTTTAGGATGGATGATAGGGTAGGTTGGGTGAGGCACCTAGGATTGCAGTACGTGGAAATATAGATTTGTGTGGTGATGGTATGATTTTACTCTTCATGTGAATGGATCTGTATTTAATGCTGTTAGGTGAGGCATTTGTGGAGGCCTTAGGTGTCTGGATGTGGTGAGATGTAGAGATGCTAGATGGGGGAGAGGGCTTTTTTGAGTCAGGGCTTGAAGGAACATTCCCATGATGTGAAATGGTTTCATTGCCAGTTGCAGTGAGCAAGACCGTTTAAAATGGGGTGAAAGTAAGTTGTGCTAGCAGAATGCAGGAAACTTAAGATTTACACTGAAATTAAGTGGATAAAGTTTATAATTCAAGGAATAGGTACAGTGATTTGGCCAGTTGGCTTTGGGGGAGTTTGCTGGCTGGTGATTGTTGGGATAAGAAGTCTTCTGCATGTCTTTGGAGGGAGTGCTGCCCTTCCCTAGGTTGATATCTTGGCAAGTCACCTGAAAGTACTGTAGGTTTACTTGATATATAATTTAGTGAGCATGACTATCCCACATGTCCACTGAGGACCCTAGAGCTTGGCTCTGAAGTCGAGGCAGCCTGTATAGTGCACCCCACTTTCACAGAGAGTGGCCATTGCGCTCTATGCTTAGGCTGGGGTAGACTGACAGTGGTAGTAGCATTAATCTATGCACAGTGGTACCTGTTCTCCTTTCAAAATGTGAGGCTACCTAGCAGCTGCCTACTGGTAAATAAAGTCTCTGAAGTCTCACTCTCTAGGGTTCTTTTCTTGTCTGTGGGATGTGGGATGTGTGTATTGAGACCCTGTGGGTGTGATGGGCGTGAGGATAATGGCCAATGTGTTAATTTGAGCCGAGCTAGTATCTGTTCTGCTAAACATTCAAATACCGCCCAACCCCCTCCCCCCCATGCCGCTCCCTATTCTAAGAAGAAGCTTTGTTGTCTGGGGTAGGCAATAATTCTTATCTGTATTTAGCTAAGATAAGGAAACTTTCTGCACATTGATATTGAGTGAGGCGGGGCAAGATACATGTTATCATTGAAGGTGAGACTACTTCACCCTGACTCTCCCTTGTGCTGTGGAAGACTGTGGGTGCTTCAAATTACCTTCTCTAGATGGGGCAAAAGTACCCTGTTAAAGAACGTACCATTTAAACCCTTCGTCCCTGCCCAGGACTTGCACAGTCTCCAGCTTTATCCTTGTTTGCCCTGCACCCTCCCCGTGGGTGCCCTGCTATTAGAGAATCTAGAATGAGACAAGTAGGCTATGCGGTACAGGCACCCAGCTCTTTCGTTGGACTGGTACCCTGGCCAGCCACTGCCCTCCTACATCTAGCCCAGTGGCTACTGAACTAGTGGGACTCCACTAACTGTGCCGGACACCAGGCACTTGTATCCAGACCCCTCGCACCCTCAGAGAAGTATCCTTGCCAAGTAAAAAAGGGCACTTCTATTGCTGTGGACAGTGGCGGCTGGTGACATTTGAAAGTGGTGAGCGTAAAATGATTCTTGTACTGCACTGTGGCGAGCGAGCGTTGAGAGCGAGCCTGAACAATCTACTGGCATGGCACTCAGTGCCCAAGCCCGGACGGTGGGCAGTTGTCAAGAACTAACAATGGTAGTGGGTTAGGTTTAGCATCTGGTACTGTGGGCACTCCAAAGACAGAAGTACTCAAATAGACCGAGTTCAAGTGTGCTTGATCATTTATGATGGAGTAGTGCCAAGTTTGATATAAATTGTCATAAATATTGAAATTGTTTTGCCCTGCCCCCAAGCAGGTCTTTTGTGCCTCTTCAAATGTAAATAAAGTGTGGTCCTTTGAACTCCAGCAAAGGACTGCTTGTATGCTTTTTCTCAAAGAGTGCAGGTTTGGGGATTCTGGAAGGCTGGCCCGAGCGATTGGGTTAACAGTCAAACCTTGAATAGTATTTCCTTGCCTTCCCAACGGGACTTCCCAATCAATTCTGAATTGACTACTACACCCAAGGAGTGATACTACGATTTCCAGGATACCGTGATTCTTTAGCCCTTGCTAATATTTTTATTGTCTTGAGCTCGTGACTTGTGTTTTCTGGAGAGCTAATCACAAGTTGAGCTATACCAAGATGGTTCTGTTCAAAGTGTATCACCAGTTCTTCTCATGATCTCTGCAAGCCAATTGTGCAGCTGTTACCTTGCGGAAGGGAGGGACTAATCCTTTTGATGGTGCCAGTGGGGGATCTCTGTTTAAATAGCCTACATCCAGTACTTTATATGGCTCCAACAGCCCATACTTGGTCAGTTCCGCAGGACTCTCACAATGTGAGCTTTCTGCAACAATGTTCTGCCAGTGCTTTATGCCACAACACACTGGTATTTCCTGCCACCAGTGAGTTCTACTAGTGCACCAGCTGTTTTATTGTTCTCCAGCTTTGTTACGTTTCTGAGTGACAGCCCTCAAAAACAACCATATTGTGAGCTTTTTTTATTGCTGTGTCAATTAAGAGCTTCAACGCCTCGTCGTGAGTAGCAAGTGCTATATAAATGCAATTACAGTACAATAAAATGAGTTACAAGCTTTACAGAGTGTCAGTCTGATTTATAGCTTTCATACCGAGGCATCTAAAAGGCGCCAAGAAGCAAGAAGCTGCATGTCATTGACATGCCAGGCTGAGTTAATCTGTAGTCAATAGTAAAGTATCACGAAGTCACCCGCTCTCTTTTCAAGTCAAAGACAAACCTAAATCAAGTTGTAGCACGTTGATATGACAGTGCAAACACGTCTATGATTATTTTCCCGCCTTGATAGATTCCACACACAGGGCCTCATTTATGAAAAGTGACGCATCGATGCATCACTTTTCACTGCGCCCTTCTTGAGACACCAATGATGCGTCTTATTTAAAGTATGACGCATCATGGCGCAAGGAGTTACAGATACGTCAGTATTTCTGACGTATCTGTATGGTGCAAAAGTGACGCATTGCTGGAGTGTGTCACAGAAGTGACGCAACTCCAGCAATGTGTCCTTTCACATGGGGCAAGCCCCATGTGAAAGAGCCTGCGTCAGTATTACGCCTGCTGTGAGGCAGTCGTAAGAAATTGACGCATTTGTGTCCGAGAAGTGGCGCAGTAAAATCTGATAGATTTCACTGCGTCACTTCTATGACCCTTTCTTGCGTCAAAGCGCCCCCCTTGCATACATTATACCTGGCGCAGGTATAATGTTGTTAAGGAAGCAAGGGACCCCTATCTTAACATCTAGCTAAAAATAGGTAACAATTTAACATTAAGAAAAGATTTAGCTAGATATACGATTCAAACTTCTGTCTATTTTGTGTTGTATCACGTTACAGTGAAAGAGACAAAGAACATAGAAATGCCACCCTTTTAAATAAAATGGGTATACACAGATATAGATATCAAAACATATATTTTTTATTCTTGTTGTGTATATATATTACACTTTTTTACATTATAATTTATCTATATCATTCAAATACAGTCATAATTGTATATCCATAATGCATGATAGACGCAAGGATGATGGAGGCAGTGCGGCAGGTGTCAACTACGCCCGTTTCGGCATACCTGCCTTCATCAGGTAGCCGTCTATTGCACTAGAACAAACACATAATCAGAAAAACACAACAAATTGGTATTTAATTATTATTGGGTGGTTACGTATCAATTGATATATGCTTTAAAAATCTTTACACTGTAACTTTCTATCAATATAGAAGTTCATATTTACAGTTCTCAAGTCGCCACACTATATATCTCATATTTCCACATTTTACATAATTAAACACTAACAAACTATCAAATTCTATATTTCCACATACTACCTTTTGTGTTCCGTTATCTATTATACTAAAGACTCGACAAATAGAGCACATAATACATTTACAAAGTTTCAAATAGATCCTTATCACCATTTAATCACCTGTGTAATGGCAGCCTCATTATTCACTAGGATTGCTCAAATTTTCAAGTTGCAACTATATTGCATTGATATCCACATCATAGCATGTTACCTCTAGAGTGTACATGTTCTTAAATAGTAGAATTTTGCTTATATAGTTGGATTTTACTCATGCCATTAGATCAATGTACACATGGCATTTATAATATATAAGAGAATGGTGTTAACCCACTCAAAAAGAAGCTATATGATTGCAGATTCCGCTATACAGCATGTAATATACAGCCTGATGCATGAAATCCGAAATCTGCGATTTTCAAATTGCGATTAACAGCGAATCGCAATTTAGAAATCGCAGATCGGTATTCATGAAATCTACCGATAAAATAATGCGATTCGCACGCGGCCGCAAAAAGCGTTTGCGAGTTACGGAAATCGCAGAATAATCGCTATTTTCGGCAACATCCGTGTAGGAATTGCGATATCGCAAATAGCGATCTCGCTAATTGCGAGATCGCTCAATGCGAGATCGCAAAATCGCGAGATCGGGAAAACGGGAAGTCGCATTTCGAGCACAGTGATGACATCAAAACCAGAAAGCAGCCAGTTCCCACCCCCATTCACTACAGTGAGGCAGACCTCGAGGCAGCAACTAACTCAGCTCCTACCAGGACACCAGCAAACTTGCTCTTCCACACCCAATCTCACTGCAGCAATGGCAGAGGAGGCTGTACCAGGACCCAGCAACACCGGGCGTAAGAGGAAACTGAAATTCTCCAAACAGGAGTTGGAGCACCTCATTGATGGGGTGGTTGACAACCACTCCAAACTTTTTGGGAGAGAATCAAGGAGGGTGCCTGAGCAGGAGAAAAGGCGAATCTGGGTCGGGATAGCGGCCACAGTGAACTCCGTGGGCGTGGCACACAGGTCACTGGAGGAACTCAAGAAGAGGTGGTACGACCTCCGAGGTCGTGCCAAGGAGAAGGTGGCCGAGAGGCTGGGCGAGGCACTGGCCACTGGAGGGGGAGGACCTACAGTCCCTCCCAACACCCCCATGGAGGACCGCGTCGAGGATACGTTGGAGCCCGAGGCATGCATTGGGGTCACCAGATTGGACTCATCCCGCCCCACCCAAGAGAGCCAAGGTAAGTGGCATGCGACTGCGACCCTGTCCCCTCCTATCAATGGCCATGGCCCTATATCCTCCCATAATGTTCCAAAGTCATGCCATCCGTGCACATTAGGTAATGCCCCAAAGCATTGTGGGACACGTAGTCTTTCCACAATGTACAAGTACCCCAATGCAGCCAGACAGGTCCCAAAGTACGCAATGCCACATCCAGTCAGTGAATGTCATCCAGCATGCATGTAGCAACTGCACGTGTGACAGATACATGCAACTAATGAACGTCCATTTCCCCTCACAGGTGGCGCAGACAGCAGCGACAGTGACAGGCTGCTCATCGATGAGCAACCAGAGGATGCCGAGGAGGTGCCGCCACCAACACATCCTGCAACAACAGGCGCAGCACCTACCCCCGCAGCCAGGCCCACAGCATCTGCGCCTCTACCATCAGGCGCAGCACCTACCCCTGCAGCCAGGCCCACAGCATCTGCGCCTCCACCATCAGGCGCAGCACCTACCCCTGCAGCCAGGCACACAGCATCTGCGCCTCCACCATCAGGCGCAGCACCTCTGCCTACCTCAACCCCACCAGCAGCTGGAGCCTCCACATCTGCTCCAGCGACTGCGGTGACACAGCGCCCACCCACTGTGGCCAGCCAGCAGAGCAGGCATGGCAGGGCGCGCCTGCAGAACAATGCACGCTGCGGCAGGAGGGGGATGGATATGCGCCTGCCGAGCATGAGCATTGAGCGTAGGATGCTACGCATTCACCAGCTGCAGGCACGCCGGCAAGGGGCCATACAAATGCAGCTACATAACATTGGCCGCAATGTGGCAAATGTGGCAGAGAGGATGGACCGCATGACGGCAGCCATGGAGGCCAACACTGCTGCGCTAATATCGCAGCGCAACACCGCCCGCCACCGCCACCGGCAGCTACTGACGCGGCTGTCCGCATACACCAGATCCAACTACGTGATAGGGAATGCGACGTCCCAGCTCTCGCGACGGTCCCTGGTGCAGCAGCAGCAGTTAATCCAATGCTGTGAGGATGTGGCCAGAGTGTTAGAGCACGTCACCACTGCCGTGCTGGCACTCCATCCCACTCTACCAGGCAATGTCGGGGGGGACGATACCAGCGAGGGCACCTCTAGTGTGAGCAGCCTGTCTGCCTCACAGGTTGCGGTGTTACGACGTAGCACCAGGCCCACTGCAGGGTCACGTGCTGTGGCAGATGAGGAGCCGGAGAGGCGCTTGGGTGCTGCGCGCCGGAGGCGCACCTGAGTTACATGTACTTTTACAGGGACATGCTGACACTACAAGCCTGCCCTGTGTTTTGGACGCAGCAATATGGGGCAATACTGATTGCATAGGAAGGATGCCAACTTAACACTGTTATTGAGAATCCAACAATAATATTTATTCTTGCATCATACATTGGCGTCCTGTCATTATTTCCATTTGCATGCAATTGTGATTTGTTGGGTGAGGGGACTGGGTGCACTAGAAACTGTTCATTGTGATGTGGTTGCGGCGTCTGTGGCCTTCAGCTGGGTTCTCCCCGCGTGCATGGCGCACATGTGCAGGTGGCCGGTCGTCCCCTTCCGACTCACTGCCAGAGATGTCTACAGGTATCCGGTGCTTGGTAGCAATGTTGTGTAGTATTGCACACACAGCCACAATGTGGCAGCACACATCAGGACTGTAGTACATGGCCCCACCTGTCTTGTGAAGTATACGGAATCTGCTCTTCAGTAGCCCAAAAGTCAATGCAATTCCTTGTGCATATGTGTGATACGTTGTAATGCCGTTGCTGTGGTGTAGCAGGGTTGAGGTATGGGGTGAGGAGGTATTCACGCAGGGCATAGCCACTGTCACCTGAATGAGAGGAGCAGAGGGTGAGTGCCTGTGCAGCGCAGCTACTTCATCGCAGTGTGAAATTGTGGGCAAAGTGTACTTACCAAGTAGGTGTCCTTCCCCGAAGTCTCCCCTAGCCAGTCGTGTGTGGAGGCCGCTGTGCTGGAATATGAATGAGTCATGTGTACTCCCCGGGTACTGTGCCACTATGTCCGTGATGTATGTCTTAGCATTGCAGACCATCTGGATGTTGAGGGAGTGGTAGGACTTAAGATTGCGGTACATGTACTCCGTTGCAGCTGGTGGGCAGATGTGGTTGTGGGTAGAGTCAATGCATCCTATCACATGTGGGAAATGGGCGAAATTTTAGAATTGAAGCTTGGTCTCATCCAAATCCTGTTGGCTGGTTGGAAATTTGATGTGGTGGTGTAGCTGGGTCAGCATTGCGTCAAGGAAACTCCCTAGGCAGCGGGACATGGTGGGCTGGGATATCCCCCCAGCAGCCGCAACTATCCCCTGGAAGCTCCCGGAGGCCAGGAGGTGCAGGCTGAAGGACTGGGTTTTTAGAACCCAGCGGCGTCAGGGAGAACGCCTAAAACCTTCGAGTTCCCCTGTCTTGGCAAACAGAGACACGGGATACTTCTTGATGACGTCAAAGACCAAAGTTTATTGGCTGCAACCAGGAACAGAGATCTACGAAGCACACACGGGTGGTTCGTCAGAGACTGCACAATTTGGGTAAGCGGAGCATGGTCTTTTATGCCAAAAATCAAGCCTCGGGCAACATTTCAAATTTACATTCGGTGCATACAAACTGACCAATGACAATGTAACATTTCAAAAGTAGCGTATGACGACGATCCCAGACAATCCCATTTTCCGTTGTCCAGCCCACCAGAAATGACCACGCACATTCCCAAGTTTCCTGTTCGATCAGGCCGGACAAACCCATCATAAAGCCTTCAACCCAAATCAATGATTATGTTGTAAAGGAAAGGCAGAAACAGATTGGAAAGGAGATAGAAAGGTGGGAGCAGTGTACCATAAACTCGGGCACGTCCTGCTCTTTGATCTTTTTATCGGACCAGCTGCTGAACAAGGAACTGGCTCAGCGAGGTCAGCCTCGGGCAAGGAGTCAGTTCGGCCAGGTCACCCAGAAGTCAGCTAAGGCGTATGTGTCTCAAGGACTCGTTCGGCCACAGTCATCGGGCCTATGTTAGGGCAACCACACAAAATGGCTGCCATATACATAATGGAACCCGGAGGTTCAAACTAAATCCTTGAATAGAGAGTGTTCTCCTATATCGATTCATAAGAAAACACTCAGTCACGCTACACTCGCCATTTGCGGTCTGCTGACACCAAAATCGTCCATTTCCGACAATCTTTAGTGAACGGGTTCGGAACCATCGAACCCGGTTCGCAAACCACGGAGCCACAGACCCTCCTTTTGCCCTAATATAGGCAACAGACCCAAACCCATGTTAATCTGAATCCGGATCTATATTCATCAGATCATCGATATGGTGCTGTAGCATCATCCTATTACTTAGTACCTCTCTCTGGACAGGTCTCCTTGCACACGAAGTAGCACAGAGGCCACAAATAGCAGGAGCGCACTGAGACAGAACATGAAAAGGATTGTAAAAGACCATCCCAATAACCATCAAAATCTTCCAACCCCAAGTGGATATCAATCCCCATAACCATCCCATCAAAGACCAATCTCCTTTGTCCAAATGGACAGAGTGAGAGATCTTATGCAATTTGGAAATGGCCTGGAAGACTGAAGGAGCGTTGTCTGGAATGAAAACGCAGCAGCTCGATTGTATCAGCTTACAAACTCCACCTCAATCTGCTAAAATAACATCAAGGGCAACTCTATTTTGAAGTGTCATGAGTCTATCCGACTGGAGCTCAGCAGTCAGGTTACCAAGGGCACCGGCAGTTTCGACTATGGTGGACTCAACCACTCTCGTCAACTGGCGAATATTCCTACTGTTAGCCATAGGTCCCCAGAACGGCAGAAAACCCTTAAAGAAATCTCCCAGTTCTTGTCCCGCGGTGTCTTCTTGACTAAAGACACCTCTAGCAACTCTCGTCTTATGGTAATCTGCCACAGCTGTAAAAGTGGGAGGTAACAGAAAGGAAACAAAACATGTGCCCGAGAAGTCAGGGGGCAACCATGTATACACTTTGTCATAGCAAACAAAGTAGGTACCCTTAGCAGCTAGGAACGCTGGGGAAGACTGAGACGCAAATACATAAGTCTCAGTCAAGCACTCTTCCCTAACTGAGCCTTCGGATTCTTAACGTTGCCCTGCAGACAATAGTGACCCTGATAGGGCACTATCCAAATTGGTGGAGAACTTTTCGCTCGCTGGTTAACACTCAGACTAACTCCATATCTGGTAACGTTCCAACCAATGTAGGCTAGTGTCTCATCTCTCGGAATAGTCTCATATGAGCTAATCCCTCTAATCATGTCGACAATGCCTTTAACTATGGCGCTATTCTTTGGGTTGTCTTTCAGTGAACGCTGGGGGTAGACACTATGGGCATAGATAAACATCGTTCTGTAAGCCCAAATCGAACCATTAAAACTAAAGGGCAAAACTAAGTAAGGAATACCCTTAACGGTTGTATGAGGCATCAAACCACAAATCAAACAATTTGTAGTATTCATCACTAACTGGTGTTGGTGCAGAAGTTGGATGAAAGAATTGTTAGCAAATTCCAATAGTCTGACTACCTCATGCTCAGGCAAAGGGTGGAAAGAATGAGAAAAAGAAATAGTAGGTGAAGGTGTAGGTTGCACAGTGGAATTAAACGTCATTTTAAAAGCAAATGTTACATAGCCAGCTATAAATATCATAAAGCTCAATAGTAGAAATAAACATGGTATCAAAAAACTTTTCTTCGATAATATTTTGCATATTTGTTTTCTAAAAGTGAATGTCTGTACAGGTCTCTCCAACTCAAAGAAATCCATCCTAAACTAAATGTGCTGCCCGCTGTGGTAGGTTGATTCTGCTCAGGAGTGCCTCTGCTAACCCAGGAAGACTGCCTTGAGCCAACAGAACCCTCGACCTAGTGTCTCAGGCTTGCACTCCCAAGACTAGGAGCAACCGCGACCCTAGCAGCAAGAACCGGATGGCAGTTCAAAAAAAAAAAAAATGAGTAGATCCTTGGTGGAGAGTTAACCTGCAAACAAAAAATCATCGAACTTTATTAGTCTTTATTATTTGTCCGTAACTCTCGGTCTCAGATTATAGCGATTCTTTCCAGCTAATTCTTGATCAACGAACAAAAGGTGAGGCTCTGTAGTGTCCAATCGATCTGCAGGAGGTACTGATGCTTGCAAAATTCTATCACTCTCTTTCTCTGAGTTCGTTCCAATTAGTTGAGCATCGCTGAACGGTATAAACTGTGGGACAACTTCCGTTTCAGAGTCTGCAAGTCCCTCCTGGACCCACTTATCGTATGGCAGGGGCAGAGGTGCTCTTTTGGTGTGGGATACGTGGATCCAGTTCATTTGCCTTGCACTCGGACCGCAGATCTTGTCGACAGGAGCACCTGGTAGGGCCCTGTCCAACGGGGCTGTTCGTTCTTGGTCCGCTGAAAGTTACGTACAAACACCCAAGACCCAGGTTCAATAGAGTGCCCCGGATCCTCTGAAGCTTGCGGAAGACTGTCATGCACCTGTTGGCGTAAAACACTCATTTTAGTTGTCAGTTCACGCAAATAGTCAAGCAACACAGGATACTCGAGGTCTCTGAACCTCGTTGGTCTTGGTACGCCCCAAATATTTGCCGGGCGACCAAACACAACCTCATAACGACTCAAACCCATTCGTGAATGCACGGTCATCCTTGTAGACAGAAGTGCTAATGGCAAGGCATCTGGCCATTGCAAACCAGTGCTCGCTTGAATTTTGGCCAATTTTAACTTAAGAGTGCCATTATAGCATTCCGCTAAACCAGCTGATTGGGGGTGGTTTGCAGCGTGGAGTTTCTACCTAATCCCGAGACCCTCACACACTCTCTTCATAACTTGACCCACAAATTCACTCCTGTTATCACTCCAGATAATTCTCGGCATTCCGAACCTCGGGAAAAACTCTTTTATCAAAGCCTTTGTTGTGGACAAAGCAGTATTGTCCTGAAGGGGGTAAGCTTCCACCCATCTAGAAAAGGAGCAAACAACCACTAACACATATTTCAAGTTTTTGCATCTCTCCATATGGATAAAATCTAGCTGCAAAGCCTCGAACGGATAGGTAGGAGGAGCAAAATGACCAGCTGGTGTTGGAGTTCCCTTACCAGGATTATGCATCAAACACACCATACAATTCTTAACCAAATTCTCTGCGCATTTGGGAATTTCCACATTCTGCCAAACAGGGGCCAACAGCTTGCAAATCCCTTTCACACTAATATGTGCCATTCCGTGAGCCATTGTAACAACTGGAAGCACATACGCATTAGGCAACAACCATCTCTGATGCTCTGACAAATCAATCCAACAACCATTCGAATCCAATCTACCCTTGCTTTCTCTCCAGTCATTCAACTCTTTCTCTGTGGCCTCACCCTGTATAGATTTCACGCTTTCAATAGTATTTTCACACATACTCTTCTCTGGATCCCATCTCGCTGGACCCGCAACATACATTCGACTCATCATGTTTCTAGCAGTTTCTTTCGCAACTTCATCCGCAAACGCATTACCACGACCAACATCATCCGTAACCTTTTTATGGGCACTGCATTTCACAATCGCTACTTGCAATGGTATTGTAAGAGATTCAAGATGTTCATTCACCAGTTGCCCATGTTGTATCTTGGTCCCATGCGATGTCAAAAATCCACGTTCACGCCACAAACGTCCAAAGCTATGAGCCACACCAAACGCATACTGACTATCCGTATACACATTCACTCGTTTTCCTTTCGCCAACACACACGCTCTCGTAAGTGCAATCAATTCCGCTGCCTGTGCCGAGTTATGTGGGATACGTGCAGCTTCAACAACCGTATACAAAGTTGTCACAGCATATGCTGCAGTGGTATCACCATTTGGCAATTTAAAACACGAACCATCAACCCACAAAGCATCATCACAGTCGGGAAGAGGAGTATCCCGGAGATCCACTCTCCCTTTCATCTCTTCTTCTGTTCTTAGAAAACAATTGTGCTGTTCTTCACTATCATCATCTGTCTCAAACGAAATTGGCAACAATGTAGCTGGGTTTAAGGTATTACACCTTTTGATGTGCACATGACTCGCTAACAGTGTAAGCTCATACCCTGACAACCGAGCACTAGTTAAGTGCTGTGTCTTGGTACGATTCAACAAGGTATCCACTGCATGTGGGACCATCACCACTGACGTGTTATCCATAACCAAACCAGCGGCGTCTGTGGCCTTCAGCTGGGTTCTCCCCGCGTGCATGGCGCACATGTGCAGGTGGCCGGTCGTCCCCTTCCGACTCACTGCCAGAGATGTCTACAGGTATCCGGTGCTTGGTAGCAATGTTGTGTAGTATTGCACACACAGCCACAATGTGGCAGCACACATCAGGACTGTAGTACATGGCCCCACCTGTCTTGTGAAGTATGCGGAATCTGCTCTTCAGTAGCCCAAAAGTCAATGCAATTCCTTGTGCGTATGTGTGATACGTTGTAATGCCGTTGCTGTGGTGTAGCAGGGTTGAGGTATGGGGTGAGGAGGTATTCACGCAGGGCATAGCCACTGTCACCTGAATGAGAGGAGCAGAGGGTGAGTGCCTGTGCAGCGCAGCTACTTCATCGCAGTGTGACATTGTGGGCAAAGTGTACTTACCAAGTAGGTGTCCTTCCCCGAAGTCTCCCCTAGCCAGTCGTGTGTGGAGGCCGCTGTGCCGGAATATGAATGAGTCATGTGTACTCCCCGGGTACTGTGCCACTATGTCCGTGATGTATGTCTTAGCATTGCAGACCATCTGGATGTTGAGGGAGTGGTAGGACTTGCGATTGCGGTACATGTACTCCGTTGCAGCTGGTGGGGAGATGTGGTTGTGGGTAGAGTCAATGCATCCTATCACATGTGGGAAATGGGCGAAATTTTAGAATTGAAGCTTGGTCTCATCCAAATCCTGTTGGCTGGTTGGAAATTTGATGTGGTGGTGTAGCTGGGTCAGCATTGCGTCAAGGAAACTCCCTAGGCAGCGGGACATGGTGGGCTGGGATATCCCCCCAGCAGCCGCAACTATCCCCTGGAAGCTCCCGGAGGCCAGGAGGTGCAGGCTGAAGGACTGGGTTTTTAGAGCCCAGCGGCGTCAGGGAGAACACCTAAAACCTTCGAGTTCCCCTGTCTTGGCAAACAGAGACACGGGATACTTCTTGATGACGTCAAAGGCCAAAGTTTATTGGCTGCAACCAGGAACAGAGATCTACGAAGCACACACGGGTGGTTCGTCAGAGACTGCACAATTTGGGTAAGCGGAGCATGGTCTTTTATGCCAAAAATCAAGCCTCAGGCAACATTTCAAATTTACATTCGGTGCATACAAACTGACCAATGACAATGTAACATTTCAAAAGTAGCGTATGACGACGATCCCAGACAATCCCATTTTCCGTTGTCCAGCCCACCAGAAATGACCACGCACATTCCCAAGTTTCCTGTTCGATCAGGCCGGACAAACCCATCATAAAGCCTTCAACCCAAATCAATGATTATGTTGTAAAGGAAAGGCAGAAACAGATTGGAAAGGAGATAGAAAGGTGGGAGCAGTGTACCATAAACTCGGGCACGTCCTGCTCTTTGATCTTTTTATCGGACCAGCTGCTGAACAAGGAACTGGCTCAGCGAGGTCAGCCTCGGGCAAGGAGTCAGTTCGGCCAGGTCACCCAGAAGTCAGCTAAGGCGTACGTGTCTCAAGGACTCGTTCGGCCACAGTCATCGGGCCTATGTTAGGGCAACCACACAAAATGGCTGCCATATACAAAATGGAACCCGGAGGTTCAAACTAAATCCTTGAATAGAGAGTGTTCTCCTATATCGATTCATAAGAAAACACTCAGTCACGCTATACTCGCCATTTGCGGTCTGCTGACACCAAAATCGTCCATTTCCGACAATCTTTAGTGAACAGGTTCGGAACCATCGAACCCGGTTCGCAAACCACGGAGCCACAGACCCTCCTTTTGCCCTAATATAGGCAACAGACCCAAACCCATGTTAATCTGAATCCGGATCTATATTCATCAGATCATCGATATGGTGCTGTAGCATCATCCTATTACTTAGTACCTCTCTCTGGACAGGTCTCCTTGCACACGAAGTAGCACAGAGGCCACAAATAGCAGGAGCACACTGAGACAGAACATGAAAAGGATTGTAAAAGACCATCCCAATAACCATCAAAATCTTCCAACCCCAAGTGGATATCAATCCCCATAACCATCCCATCAAAGACCAATCTCCTTTGTCCAAATGGACAGAGTGAGAGATCTTATGCAATTTGGAAATGGCCTGGAAGACTGAAGGAGCGTTGTCTGGAATGAAAACGCAGCAGCTCGATTGTATCAGCTTACAAACTCCACCTCAATCTGCTAAAATAACATCAAGGGCAACTCTATTTTGAAGTGTCATGAGTCTATCCGACTGGAGCTCAGCAGTCAGGTTACCAAGGGCACCGGCAGTTTCGACTATGGTGGACTCAACCACTCTCGTCAACTGGCGAATATTCCTACTGTTAGCCATAGGTCCCCAGAACGGCAGAAAACCCTTAAAGAAATCTCCCAGTTCTTGTCCCGCGGTGTCTTCTTGACTAAAGACACCTCTAGCAACTCTCGTCTTATGGTAATCTGCCACAGCTGTAAAAGTGGGAGGTAACAGAAAGGAAACAAAACATGTGCCCGAGAAGTCAGGGGGCAACCATGTATACACTTTGTCATAGCAAACAAAGTAGGTACCCTTAGCAGCTAGGAACGCTGGGGAAGACTGAGACGCAAATACATAAGTCTCAGTCAAGCACTCTTCCCTAACTGAGCCTTCGGATTCTTAACGTTGCCCTGCAGACAATAGTGACCCTGATAGGGCACTATCCAAATTGGTGGAGAACTTTTCGCTCGCTGGTTAACACTCAGACTAACTCCATATCTGGTAACGTTCCAACCAATGTAGGCTAGTGTCTCATCTCTCGGAATAGTCTCATATGAGCTAATCCCTCTAATCATGTCGACAATGCCTTTAACTATGGCGCTATTCTTTGGGTTGTCTTTCAGTGAACGCTGGGGGTAGACACTATGGGCATAGATAAACATCGTTCTGTAAGCCCAAATCGAACCATTAAAACTAAAGGGCAAAACTAAGTAAGGAATACCCTTAACGGTTGCATGAGGCATCAAACCACAAATCAAACAATTTGTAGTATTCATCACTAACTGGTGTTGGTGCAGAAGTTGGATGAAAGAATTGTTAGCAAATTCCAATCGTCTGACTACCTCATGCTCAGGCAAAGGGTGGAAAGAATGAGAAAAAGAAATAGTAGGTGAAGGTGTAGGTTGCACAGTGGAATTAAACGTCATTTTAAAAGCAAATGTTACATAGCCAGCTATAAATATCATAAAGCTCAATAGTAGAAATAAACATGGTATCAAAAAACTTTTCTTCGATAATATTTTGCATATTTGTTTTCTAAAAGTGAATGTCTGTACAGGTCTCTCCAACTCAAAGAAATCCATCCTAAACTAAATGTGCTGCTCGCTGTGGTAGGTTGATTCTGCTCAGGAGTGCCTCTGCTAACCCAGGAAGACTGCCTTGAGCCAACAGAACCCTCGACCTAGTGTCTCAGGCTTGCACTCCCAAGACTGGGAGCAACCGCGACCCTAGCAGCAAGAACCGGATGGCAGTTCAAAAAAAAAAATGAGTAGATCCTTGGTGGAGAGTTAACCTGCAAACAAAAAATCATCAAACTTTATTAGTCTTTATTATTTGTCCGTAACTCTCGGTCTCAGATTATAGCGATTCTTTCCAGCTAATTCTTGATCAACGAACAAAAGGTGAGGCTCTGTAGTGTCCAATCGATCTGCAGGAGGTACTGATGCTTGCAAAATTCTATCACTCTCTTTCTCTGAGTTTGTTCCAATTAGTCGAGCATCGCTGAACGGTATAAACTGTGGGACAACTTCTGTTTCAGAGTCTGCAAGTCCCTCCTGGACCCACTTATCGTATGGCAGGGGCAGAGGTGCTCTTTTGGTGTGGGATCCGTGGATCCAGTTCATTTGCCTTGCACTCGGACCGCAGATCTTGTCGACAGGAGCACCTGGTAGGGCCCTGTCCAACGGGGCTGTTCGTTCTTGGTCCGCTGAAAGTTACGTACAAACACCCAAGACCCAGGTTCAATAGAGTGCCCCGGATCCTCTGAAGCTTGCGGAAGACTGTCATGCACCTGTTGGCGTAAAACACTCATTTTAGTTGTCAGTTCACGCAAATAGTCAAGCAACACAGGATACTCGAGGTCTCTGAACCTCGTTGGTCTTGGTACGCCCCAAATATTTGCCGGGCGACCAAACACAACCTCATAACGACTCAAACCCATTCGTGAATGCACGGTCATCCTTGTAGACAGAAGTGCTAATGGCAAGGCATCTGGCCATTGCAAACCAGTGCTCGCTTGAATTTTGGCCAATTTTAACTTAAGAGTGCCATTATAGCATTCCACTAAACCAGCTGATTGGGGGTGGTTTGCAGCGTGGAGTTTCTACCTAATCCCGAGACCCTCACACTTCTCTTCATAACTTGACCCACAAATTCACTCCTGTTATCACTCCAGATAATTCTCGGCATTCCGAACCTCGGGAAAAACTCTTTTATCAAAGCCTTCGCTGTGGACAAAGCAGTATTGTCCTGAAGGGGGTAAGCTTCCACCCATCTAGAAAAGGAGCAAACAACCACTAACACATATTTCAAGTTTTTGCATCTCTCCATATGGATAAAATCTAGCTGCAAAGCCTCGAACGGATAGGTAGGAGGAGCAAAATGACCAGCTGGTGTTGGAGTTCCCTTACCAGGATTATGCATCAAACACACCATACAATTCTTAACCAAATTCTCTGCGCATTTGGGAATTTCCACATTCTGCCAAACAGGGGCCAACAGCTTGCAAATCCCTTTCACACTAATATGTGCCATTCCGTGAGCCATTGTAACAACTGGAAGCACATACGCATTAGGCAACAACCATCTCTGATGCTCTGACAAATCAATCCAACAACCATTCGAATCCAATCTACCCTTGCTTTCTCTCCAGTCATTCAACTCTTTCTCTGTGGCCTCACCCTGTATAGATTTCACGCTTTCAATAGTATTTTCACACATACTCTTCTCTGGAACCCATCTCGCTGGACCCGCAACATACATTCGACTCATCATGTTTCTAGCAGTTTCTTTCGCAACTTCATCCGCAAACGCATTACCACGACCAACATCATCCGTAACCTTTTTATGGGCACTGCATTTCACAATCGCTACTTGCAATGGTATTGTAAGAGATTCAAGATGTTCATTCACCAGTTGCCCATGTTGTATCTTGGTCCCATGCGATGTCAAAAATCCACGTTCACGCCACAAACGTCCAAAGCTATGAGCCACACCAAACGCATACTGACTATCCGTATACACATTCACTCGTTTTCCTTTCGCCAACACACACGCTCTCGTAAGTGCAATCAATTCCGCTGCCTGTGCCGAGTTATGTGGGATACGTGCAGCTTCAACAACCGTATACAAAGTTGTCACAGCATATGCTGCAGTGGTATCACCATTTGGCAATTTAAAACACGAACCATCAACCCACAAAGCATCATCACAGTCGGGAAGAGGAGTATCCCGGAGATCCACTCTCCCTTTCATCTCTTCTTCTGTTCTTAGAAAACAATTGTGCTGTTCTTCACTATCATCATCTGTCTCAAACGAAATTGGCAACAATGTAGCTGGGTTTAAGGTATTACACCTTTTGATGTGCACATGACTCGCTAACAGTGTAAGCTCATACCCTGACAACCGAGCACTAGTTAAGTGCTGTGTCTTGGTACGATTCAACAAGGTATCCACTGCATGTGGGACCATCACCACTGACGTGTTATCCATAACCAAACCAGCGGCGTCTGTGGCCTTCAGCTGGGTTCTCCCCGCGTGCATGGCGCACATGTGCAGGTGTCCGGTCGTCCCCTTCCGACTCACTGCCAGAGATGTCTACAGGTATCCGGTGCTTGGTAGCAATGTTGTGTAGTATTGCACACACAGCCACAATGTGGCAGCACACATCAGGACTGTAGTACATGGCCCCACCTGTCTTGTGAAGTATGCGGAATCTGCTCTTCAGTAGCCCAAAAGTCAATGCAATTCCTTGTGCGTATGTGTGATACGTTGTAATGCCGTTGCTGTGGTGTAGCAGGGTTGAGGTATGGGGTGAGGAGGTATTCACGCAGGGCATAGCCACTGTCACCTGAATGAGAGGAGCAGAGGGTGAGTGCCTGTGCAGCGCAGCTACTTCATCGCAGTGTGACATTGTGGGCAAAGTGTACTTACCAAGTAGGTGTCCTTCCCCGAAGTCTCCCCTAGCCAGTCGTGTGTGGAGGCCGCTGTGCCGGAATATGAATGAGTCATGTGTACTCCCCGGGTACTGTGCCACTATGTCCGTGATGTATGTCTTAGCATTGCAGACCATCTGGATGTTGAGGGAGTGGTAGGACTTGCGATTGCGGTACATGTACTCCGTTGCAGCTGGTGGGGAGATGTGGTTGTGGGTAGAGTCAATGCATCCTATCACATGTGGGAAATGGGCGAAATTTTAGAATTGAAGCTTGGTCTCATCCAAATCCTGTTGGCTGGTTGGAAATTTGATGTGGTGGTGTAGCTGGGTCAGCATTGCGTCAAGGAAACTCCCTAGGCAGCGGGACATGGTGGGCTGGGATATCCCCCCAGCAGCCGCAACTATCCCCTGGAAGCTCCCGGAGGCCAGGAGGTGCAGGCTGAAGGACTGGGTTTTTAGAGCCCAGCGGCGTCAGGGAGAACACCTAAAACCTTCGAGTTCCCCTGTCTTGGCAAACAGAGACACTGGATACTTCTTGATGACGTCAAAGGCCAAAGTTTATTGGCTGCAACCAGGAACAGAGATCTACGAAGCACACACGGGTGGTTCGTCAGAGACTGCACAATTTGGGTAAGCGGAGCATGGTCTTTTATGCCAAAAATCAAGCCTCAGGCAACATTTCAAATTTACATTCGGTGCATACAAACTGACCAATGACAATGTAACATTTCAAAAGTAGCGTATGACGACGATCCCAGACAATCCCATTTTCCGTTGTCCAGCCCACCAGAAATGACCACCCACATTCCCAAGTTTCCTGTTCGATCAGGCCGGACAAACCCATCATAAAGCCTTCAACCCAAATCAATGATTATGTTGTAAAGGAAAGGCAGAAACAGATTGGAAAGGAGATAGAAAGGTGGGAGCAGTGTACCATAAACTCGGGCACGTCCTGCTCTTTGATCTTTTTATCGGACCAGCTGCTGAACAAGGAACTGGCTCAGCGAGGTCAGCCTCGGGCAAGGAGTCAGTTCGGCCAGGTCACCCAGAAGTCAGCTAAGGCGTACGTGTCTCAAGGACTCGTTCGGCCACAGTCATCGGGCCTATGTTAGGGCAACCACACAAAATGGCTGCCATATACAAAATGGAACCCGGAGGTTCAAACTAAATCCTTGAATAGAGAGTGTTCTCCTATATCGATTCATAAGAAAACACTCAGTCACGCTATACTCGCCATTTGCGGTCTGCTGACACCAAAATCGTCCATTTCCGACAATCTTTAGTGAACAGGTTCGGAACCATCGAACCCGGTTCGCAAACCACGGAGCCACAGACCCTCCTTTTGCCCTAATATAGGCAACAGACCCAAACCCATGTTAATCTGAATCCGGATCTATATTCATCAGATCATCGATATGGTGCTGTAGCATCATCCTATTACTTAGTACCTCTCTCTGGACAGGTCTCCTTGCACACGAAGTAGCACAGAGGCCACAAATAGCAGGAGCGCACTGAGACAGAACATGAAAAGGATTGTAAAAGACCATCCCAATAACCATCAAAATCTTCCAACCCCAAGTGGATATCAATCCCCATAACCATCCCATCAAAGACCAATCTCCTTTGTCCAAATGGACAGAGTGAGAGATCTTATGCAATTTGGAAATGGCCTGGAAGACTGAAGGAGCGTTGTCTGGAATGAAAACGCAGCAGCTCGATTGTATCAGCTTACAAACTCCACCTCAATCTGCTAAAATAACATCAAGGGCAACTCTATTTTGAAGTGTCATGAGTCTATCCGACTGGAGCTCAGCAGTCAGGTTACCAAGGGCACCGGCAGTTTCGACTATGGTGGACTCAACCACTCTCGTCAACTGGCGAATATTCCTACTGTTAGCCATAGGTCCCCAGAACGGCAGAAAACCCTTAAAGAAATCTCCCAGTTCTTGTCCCGCGGTGTCTTCTTGACTAAAGACACCTCTAGCAACTCTCGTCTTATGGTAATCTGCCACAGCTGTAAAAGTGGGAGGTAACAGAAAGGAAACAAAACATGTGCCCGAGAAGTCAGGGGGCAACCATGTATACACTTTGTCATAGCAAACAAAGTAGGTACCCTTAGCAGCTAGGAACGCTGGGGAAGACTGAGACGCAAATACATAAGTCTCAGTCAAGCACTCTTCCCTAACTGAGCCTTCGGATTCTTAACGTTGCCCTGCAGACAATAGTGACCCTGATAGGGCACTATCCAAATTGGTGGAGAACTTTTCGCTCGCTGGTTAACACTCAGACTAACTCCATATCTGGTAACGTTCCAACCAATGTAGGCTAGTGTCTCATCTCTCGGAATAGTCTCATATGAGCTAATCCCTCTAATCATGTCGACAATGCCTTTAACTATGGCGCTATTCTTTGGGTTGTCTTTCAGTGAACGCTGGGGGTAGACACTATGGGCATAGATAAACATCGTTCTGTAAGCCCAAATCGAACCATTAAAACTAAAGGGCAAAACTAAGTAAGGAATACCCTTAACGGTTGTATGAGGCATCAAACCACAAATCAAACAATTTGTAGTATTCATCACTAACTGGTGTTGGTGCAGAAGTTGGATGAAAGAATTGTTAGCAAATTCCAATCGTCTGACTACCTCATGCTCAGGCAAAGGGTGGAAAGAATGAGAAAAAGAAATAGTAGGTGAAGGTGTAGGTTGCACAGTGGAATTAAACGTCATTTTAAAAGCAAATGTTACATAGCCAGCTATAAATATCATAAAGCTCAATAGTAGAAATAAACATGGTATCAAAAAACTTTTCTTCGATAATATTTTGCATATTTGTTTTCTAAAAGTGAATGTCTGTACAGGTCTCTCCAACTCAAAGAAATCCATCCTAAACTAAATGTGCTGCTCGCTGTGGTAGGTTGATTCTGCTCAGGAGTGCCTCTGCTAACCCAGGAAGACTGCCTTGAGCCAACAGAACCCTCGACCTAGTGTCTCAGGCTTGCACTCCCAAGACTGGGAGCAACCGCGACCCTAGCAGCAAGAACCGGATGGCAGTTCAAAAAAAAAAAATGAGTAGATCCTTGGTGGAGAGTTAACCTGCAAACAAAAAATCATCGAACTTTATTAGTCTTTATTATTTGTCCGTAACTCTCGGTCTCAGATTATAGCGATTCTTTCCAGCTAATTCTTGATCAACGAACAAAAGGTGAGGCTCTGTAGTGTCCAATCGATCTGCAGGAGGTACTGATGCTTGCAAAATTCTATCACTCTCTTTCTCTGAGTTTGTTCCAATTAGTCGAGCATCGCTGAACGGTATAAACTGTGGGACAACTTCCGTTTCAGAGTCTGCAAGTCCCTCCTGGACCCACTTATCGTATGGCAGGGGCAGAGGTGCTCTTTTGGTGTGGGATCCGTGGATCCAGTTTATTTGCCTTGCACTCGGACCGCAGATCTTGTCGACAGGAGCACCTGGTAGGGCCCTGTCCAACGGGGCTGTTCGTTCTTGGTCCGCTGAAAGTTACGTACAAACACCCAAGACCCAGGTTCAATAGAGTGCCCCGGATCCTCTGAAGCTTGCGGAAGACTGTCATGCACCTGTTGGCGTAAAACACTCATTTTAGTTGTCAGTTCACGCAAATAGTCAAGCAACACAGGATACTCGAGGTCTCTGAACCTCGTTGGTCTTGGTACGCCCCAAATATTTGCCGGGCGACCAAACACAACCTCATAACGACTCAAACCCATTCGTGAATGCACGGTCATCCTTGTAGACAGAAGTGCTAATGGCAAGGCACCTGGCCATTGCAAACCAGTGCTCGCTTGAATTTTGGCCAATTTTAACTTAAGAGTGCCATTATAGCATTCCACTAAACCAGCTGATTGGGGGTGGTTTGCAGCGTGGAGTTTCTACCTAATCCCGAGACCCTCACACTTCTCTTCATAACTTGACCCACAAATTCACTCCTGTTATCACTCCAGATAATTCTCGGCATTCCGAACCTCGGGAAAAACTCTTTTATCAAAGCCTTCGCTGTGGACAAAGCAGTATTGTCCTGAAGGGGGTAAGCTTCCACCCATCTAGAAAAGGAGCAAACAACCACTAACACATATTTCAAGTTTTTGCATCTCTCCATATGGATAAAATCTAGCTGCAAAGCCTCGAACGGATAGGTAGGAGGAGCAAAATGACCAGCTGGTGTTGGAGTTCCCTTACCAGGATTATGCATCAAACACACCATACAATTCTTAACCAAATTCTCTGCGCATTTGGGAATTTCCACATTCTGCCAAACAGGGGCCAACAGCTTGCAAATCCCTTTCACACTAATATGTGCCATTCCGTGAGCCATTGTAACAACTGGAAGCACATACGCATTAGGCAACAACCATCTCTGATGCTCTGACAAATCAATCCAACAACCATTCGAATCCAATCTACCCTTGCTTTCTCTCCAGTCATTCAACTCTTTCTCTGTGGCCTCACCCTGTATAGATTTCACGCTTTCAATAGTATTTTCACACATACTCTTCTCTGAAACCCATCTCGCTGGACCCGCAACATACATTCGACTCATCATGTTTCTAGCAGTTTCTTTCGCAACTTCATCCGCAAACGCATTACCACGACCAACATCATCCGTAACCTTTTTATGGGCACTGCATTTCACAATCGCTACTTGCAATGGTATTGTAAGAGATTCAAGATGTTCATTCACCAGTTGCCCATGTTGTATCTTGGTCCCATGCGATGTCAAAAATCCACGTTCACGCCACAAACGTCCAAAGCTATGAGCCACACCAAACGCATACTGACTATCCGTATACACATTCACTCGTTTTCCTTTCGCCAACACACACGCTCTCGTAAGTGCAATCAATTCCGCTGCCTGTGCCGAGTTCTGTGGGATACGTGCAGCTTCAACAACCGTATACAAAGTTGTCACAGCATATGCTGCAGTGGTATCACCATTTGGCAATTTAAAACACGAACCATCAACCCACAAAGCATCATCACAGTCGGGAAGAGGAGTATCCCGGAGATCCACTCTCCCTTTCATCTCTTCTTCTGTTCTTAGAAAACAATTGTGCTGTTCTTCACTATCATCATCTGTCTCAAACGAAATTGGCAACAATGTAGCTGGGTTTAAGGTATTACACCTTTTGATGTGCACATGACTCGCTAACAGTGTAAGCTCATACCCTGACAACCGAGCACTAGTTAAGTGCTGTGTCTTGGTACGATTCAACAAGGTATCCACTGCATGTGGGACCATCACCACTG
The DNA here is from genome assembly GCF_964263255.1 of Lissotriton vulgaris. NCBI lineage: Eukaryota > Metazoa > Chordata > Amphibia > Caudata > Salamandridae > Lissotriton > Lissotriton vulgaris. The sequence continues at coordinate 1,323,619,647 of NC_141685.1, read as the reverse complement.
ACGTGTTATCCATAACCAAACCAGCAGATTGTCGAATTGAAACAGCCGCTGCCGCTGTGGCTCTCAAGCAGCTCGGCAACGCTCTAGCTACAGGATCTAAAGTCGACGAAAAGTACGCACATGGGCGTTGCTTATCGCCAAACTGCTGAGTCAAAACCGACAATGCACATCCCTCTCTCTCGTGGACATACAATGCGAAAGGCTTACTATAATCGGGAGTACCCAACACAGGAGCCGAACACAACGCATTGCGTAATTCAGAAAAACTCTTCTGACTTTCATCAGTCCAAGGAATAGGATCTGGGGTATCCTTAACAGTAAGAGCTATCAAAGGCTTCGCTAACAGAGAAAAATTGGGGATCCACTGCCTACAGTAAGGTGTGATACCCAAAAACGCACGTACTTCTCTCTGTGTCGTAGGAACACTCATTTTCACGATAGCCTGAATTCTTTCTGGGGTCAGTTTCCTTCCCTCCTTCGATAAGAGGTGACCTAGGTAGGTGACTTCTTGTCGACAGAATTGTAGTTTCGAGAGAGAAACTTTGTGATGACAATCAGACAAGTGACGTAACAATGACAAAGTGGCATCCTTACAAATCTCCTCAGTATCGGCAGCAACTAACAAATCATCAACATATTGAATAAGGGCTGCACCTTCAGGTAAAATCAACAGATCAAGTTGTGTCTTCAAAGCTTGACTGTAAATCGATGGACTCTCGCAATAGCCTTGAGGAGCGCGCTTAAAGCGGAAACTGCGTCCTCCTAAAGAGAATCCAAAGATATCCCTACTCTCCATAGCAATCGGGATGCTGAAGAAAGCATTCTTCAAGTCAATCACCGAAAACCAGGTAGCAGAAGCCGGAATCAAAGTCAATAACGCAGTAATGTCAGGCACAACAGGAAATTGTGGAACCACAATCTTGTTCACTTCACGAAGATCAATGACAAATCTATATACAGGAGGCAGTGACGGATCAGTTCTCTTTAGAACAGGCAAAACAGGACTGTTGCACACATTACCTCGCGTTTCTTCAATAACACCCTTGTTGATCAGATCATAAATGATCGCTAAAAGTGCACGCTCACCATCACTTGATATACGATATTGCGGAATGCGTGGTAACTTAGCATTCGCCTTCAGTGTCACAACATACGGAGGAATGTCCAACAGGCCCACATCATTCGGACCCGTAGCCCACAATGAATCTGGTAACAAAGACAATTCCGATGGAAGACAATCTTTCGATATATAAATCTGAGAAATCACACTCTCACCCAAAGTAAGATGTACTCCCGCCGGAGAACAATACAAAGTCGCATACAATCTCTTCAACAAGTCCAATCCCAACAAATTCTCATTACAACCTGTAGTCAAAAGAAGGGGTGCTTCAAACCTACGAGGACCAACAGAAAGGGGCAATGGAGCAGAAATCGGATTCGTAACGGGGGCGCCAGAAAAACCTACAGAAACATTATTAAAGCCAGACAAAGGTGCGCCAGGGAGTTTAGAATGCATAATAGAACTCTTCGTAGCACCAGTGTCTAGCAGAAAAGGCTCTGACACACCTGATGCAATCACTTCAACATAAGGTCCGCTCTGATCTACTGGAACTGAAACAACTCCCTCTCTTTGTCCATGGCTGTCCTAACAATTACTACCATTTGCCTCGTCACTTTCAGCGTAGTAATCATCCACATAGTACTGTGCTGTCCTACCAGATGAATTCTGCTGCTGATCAAAACTATTCATCGAATTCTGCGGAGGCAAAGGACACACATTCTGTCCGTTACCCCTACCTCTAGGTGCTTGCTGAGCACCTCTACCTCTCACACCAGGAGCACTATTCCCTTGTTGTAGCAAAACCGGACAACTATTCTTATAATGACCCTCTTCGTTACAATACGCACACTGATTAGGGCCATACGGAAAACGCTGTTCAGGAGTCTTGTCCCTTTGCGAGTTCCTCGAATACTGTTGAGGTTGCTGATAATCACGCTGATTATTAACATGGGGTGGATAAGCTTGTTGTAGAAGAACTTTAGTCTTCAATTCCTTAGTCTTCTTATCCGCTTTTTCTAACTCATCCTTGCGTCTATTCTCATAATACTGAGCCGTAGCTAAAATCTGCGCTGATGTAGAAACAGGCCAAGCACTCTCAGAATCCTTCAACTTAGTGCATAACTCAGGAAGAAGATTGTGTACAAACTTGTCGACGAACAACCCCTGGCCACCTTCGGTAGCCATATCCTGCCCACTATGATCAACAAAAGTTTCTTCAAAACGCGTGAAAAAATCTGACACAGTCTCATCTTTCTTCTGCTTACATGTAGACAACTTATCCCAATTAACACGTACTTCGGGCATCAAAGACTTCATGAAATTAATAATCCTACCAGGAAGTTCTGTAATAATATTTTCAGGCTTAGCACCTACAACTTTTCTATCGTTTGCGGCAACAAGATTCACCCACGAATCACCCAATTCATTATCATGATCCGTATGTCGAATGACATTCCAGATGGGCTGTGGAACAACATTCGAAAACAACATATCTATGTCCGGCAAATTCATGACGCACGAACTCACAGTTTGCGTAAGTTCTTTATAATATCCCGCAGGATTTTTTCGCGGATCAGGCAAAGTCTGCTTAAGCGCTAGAACTTCAGCACGCTTCCAAGGAACATGTACCCACACTCGCTGAAAGTGCGCAACAACTGGTGGATGAGCAGTTGCATCAGCAGGTCTCCAAACCGGAGGAACATCTCGCATCGGATACTGGCGCGCTTTTCTCCCAACGGATGAATCGGGCTCAAGCAGCCGTTCAGAAGAAGCATTATTTCGAGATGACAATAAGGACGACACCGCTCTCTCGATGTCGAGGAGACTCACAATCGTTCCCTTCGCAAACTCAGAACGCAATCGAAACAACTCTTCAGGAGGTTTACCCACCTCGTCCATCCATTGGTCATGGAGGAACGCACACAGGATCTCAAAAACATATCGTTTCTTAGGTGCTTCCCATTGTCGGAAAACATCCATAATACCCTCAAGATCGTATTGGGACGTGTACGTAACCCATCTACGTGCCATGTGATCCAAAACCGTTCGTTCATCTGTATCAGGCAACTGACTACGCAACTGTCTACGCTCACTCACTGGAGACATTACCCAATTGTCCAAACTAAGGAGTCAGAAAACCAGAAAAGGCAGCAGTCATCCGCTGCCTAGGAGAAGGAGTAGTCGGAAGAATAAGGGAAGATGAAACAGTAGTAGAAGAATCCAAAGTCGGAACTGAAGAAGTATTAGGGACAGGCATAAAAGTAACAGTCGGAGAAGAAGGCAAAGTTGGCGGCCCCTGAGGAGGCTGCGCAAAGGACCAGTAGCCAACGGAAGAGCTGGCTGTGGAGGAATCGCAGGAGGCAAAACAACCGGCAATTGCACAGCCACCACTGGTGGCGGTGGTGCCGTAGCATTCTGCGCATAAGGCGGCGGTGAATTCAACAGATGCGACATTAAAGGATCTTTCTCGTCTTTCTGCTCTTTAGACGGCAAGACTGGGTAGCATCTATCTACCGCTAACTTCCTCACTCTAAGCATTTGTTCACTTTCTTGTTCTTCTTCGTTATCTCTATACGCAATGGCAGCTTGCACCATTGACATACCTCGTTCTCGCTTATTCTTTTTCGCTAATTTTATTTCTTTCTGTTTGGCTTCTTTGCGCTATATGCGGAAAGAGTCAAACATCGCCGGCCGGGCTTTCTTCTTGAACAATTTCACCTCAAGGTTATCTAGTATTTCAGTTTCAAAACTACCATAACGGGGCCATTGTAGGACACCGTCACTCTTCGTATATTTTACCCAGATCTCATTGTAGCTAATAGGGCCCACACCATGTTTCACATAAATTCGTATGTAGGAGTTCCGATTGGAGGAACCGGACACGAATCCTCTAACTGGGAATCCCTCGATATACCACAACTAAACAAGTTTCTAAAACTGCTAAAACCAGGTATCTTGCTCACTAGTTTAGCTTCAAACAACAAGGGAAGTCTAAAAACGACAGTCTCGTGAATACACAAATCCCTTGGCTTTGGGGCCTGCAGGTACCAAATCAAAGCTATCCACTAAAGGATACAAAACAAACTAAGGACTAGGAGACGCTCCGCTTATACTTACCTGAAATGTCGATGGCGTCACCAGAAGACCCGTCATTTGTCTCGCTCTACAAATGTCTAAGGCTCCAAAACAGGGCGACAGTCAGGGCAGCAGTCCTTCGTAGCCGTCGGAAAGCGGGAAACCTTGCAGCAAAGACTTTCGGACCACAACGACATACAGGGGTCGATGAAGTGGCTGGCCTTCCTCCAGAATTTTCACACGAAGCTTCTCACGAACCTCTGGCTTGGACCGGTACCGCTGAAGTCGCCCTACGTTGGGCACCAACTGAAGGACTGGGTTTTTAGAACCCAGCAGCGTCAGGGAGAACGCCTGAAACCTTCGAGTTCCCCTGTCTTGGCAAACAGAGACACAGGATACTTCTTGATGACGTCAAAGACCAAAGTTTATTGGCTGCAACCAGGAACAGAGATCTACGAAGCACACACAGGTGGTTCGTCAGAGACTGCACAATTTCGGTAAGCGGAGCATGGTCTTTTATGCCAAAAATCAAGCCTCAGGCAACATTTCAAATTTACATTCGGTGCATACAAACTGACCAATGACAATGTAACATTTCAAAAGTAGCGTATGACGACGATCCCAGACAATCCCATTTTCCGTTGTCCAGCCCACCAGAAATGACCACGCACATTCCCAAGTTTCCTGTTCGATCAGGCCGGACAAACCCATCATAAAGCCTTCAACCCAAATCAATGATTATGTTGTAAAGGAAAGGCAGAAACAGATTGGAAAGGAGATAGAAAGGTAGGAGCAGTGTACCATAAACTTGGGCACGTCCTGCTCTTTTTTTTTTTTTTTTTAAATTCTTTTTATTGTTGCAGTAGAAGGATCACACATGCAAAGTATCTGCACTCGGTAGAGCTTCAACATTCCGCTCTAGCCGACAGCCCGCAACTTTTCTGGTGTTGTTAGACATACCACCCCTTATTAGTACTCTTGCTTTGGAAAGAGCCATTGAAAGAAAAAAAGGAACAATAAACTAGAAACATCCCATCGAACAGCAGGTCTCTACCCTCTCCCTCCCATCGCCCCCTACCCGGTCCCCTCTCCCCCCCACTCAGGCGGTCCTGCCCGTCCCTAACATAGGGACTGGGCCACATGGTATACAGTCATCAAGTATGCAATTACGGCGTCTAGACTATTCAGGCTAGGGTTTCATAGGCTTCAGGGTACCAGTTCACAATGTCTCATTCTAGTCCGTGGTAGTGCCTCCACTTTGCCCAAACCCTCCGGAACTTTTTGGGGCAACCCCTGGCTTTATAGGTCACTCTCTCCGCTGCCATGTACATATCCAATCCACGCCTCCATTCCTCTAAGTCTGGTTTTTCTGGGGCCCCCCAACGCCGTGCGATGTCCCTTTTTGCCACCACTAATGCTAACACCAGAAAGATGATCAAGGGGCGGGGTAGGTCAACTTCCGTGGTAATGCCCAGCAGTGCCACTTTGGGGGCCCGTGGAAGATCTACTCCCAGTACCTCCCCCAGTTCCAGAAACACACTCTCCCAATAGTCCCGAATGACTGCACAACCCCAGATTATGTGGAAGAAATCCGCACTCTGCTGGCGGCACCTAAGGCATGTCGTATCTGGTACTCTGCCCATCCTAAATAGCCTCACCCTGTCAAAGTATGATCTGTGCAGCACCTTAAATTGAATAAGACGGAGCCTCGATTTAATGGCCACCTCCCGGGGATGCATGAGGGCTAGCTCCCAGTCAAGATCCTCCATTTCTCCCACCTCCACCTCCCATTTAGTCCGCAGCGCCTGCAGATCCCCTAGCATGTTGTTGGTCAAGGTTTTATATGTGAGGGATACCGCCCCCCTCCCTATCTGTTCCTGCAGCAGCCTACCCTCCAATGGAGCATATTCAGGCAGGTCCGAAAGTGCAATGTTTTGTGCCCTCCATGCGTGTTTCAGTTGAGCGTATTTGTAGTACTGGGTGTTGTGCAGGCCAAAGTCGTCTTTAAGTGCTTGGAACGTTTTCAGGTCTCCCCTTGCTATCACGTCCCCCACTGTGGAGATGCCAATATCGTCCCACTGCCTAAAGCCTTTCAGCTTGCGGAGCTCTCCCAGCCATTTGCAGCACCAGAGGGGTGTCTGTCTAGTGGGCCGTTTCTCCCAGCCCATTCTTTTGGATGCCCTGTTCCAGGCTGTTAACGTAATTCTGGTGGCAGGGAGAAACTGCTTTCCCACCGCTTCCCCATACAGATAGTGTAGTATAGTTTTACCTGACCATTTGGACCTTTCCAAAGCGTAGGTGGGGTGGTCGGCTGCGGCGTGCAGCCATTCATTAATCGGGGCGAGATGTTCCGCCCAGTAGTAGGCCTCTAGGTTGGGGAGCGAGATCCCCCCACTGTATTGATGTCGCTGCAGGGTGGAGAGCGCCACTCTCGGCTGTTTCCCCAGCCACAGGAAGGCTCGCAGGTCAGCGTGAATTGTGGCCAGGGTCTTATTCGGCAATGGATAGTACTCATTCTGGAGCGCGTATAGGAACTTAGGAAGGATGATCATTTTATATAGTGCAGCGCGCCCTAGTAAGGTGAGCGGGAGTTGTCTCCACCTGTCCATCTCAGCCGTGGCCTCCAGCATAATGCGGGATAAATTGGTGGTGAAGGAGCGCACCCTATCTAATGTTATGAAGACTCCCAGGTATCGGAATCCGTCCTTGGTATGTATAAGCGACTCTGGTAAGCAGGCCCCTCTCTCCCTGCCTTGTGGATCATAGAGGATTGATTTGTGCCAGTTTATTTTGTGGCCCGCTCGCGCCCCAAAATCGTCAAGCTCTCTGAATAGTGCTGGGACAGTCGTGTCTGGGTCTGTCACGAACAGTAGCACGTCGTCGGCATATAGGGATATTTTTTCCTGCGTGTCGACTGATCCCCCCCACGTAAACCCCTTGACCGTTTGGTTCTGTCTGATTCGTATCGCTAGGATTTCGATGGTGAGAGTGAATAGGAGGGGGGACAGTGGACAGCCCTGCCGCGTGCCGCGTCCGACAGGGAACTCGCGAGATAGTCTTCCATTGACTCGTACTCTCGCTCTCGGGGCCGAGTAGAGGAGCTGTACCCATTTTAAGTATTTGGGTCCAAACCCAAACCTTCGGAGGGTCTCCATCAGGAAAGGCCAGTGGACTGCGTCGAATGCCTTCTCCGCATCCAGGGAGAGGAACCAATGGGGTTCGCTTCTCTTGGAGACCTCCTGTAGCCAATTGTGGGTGCGACGGAGGTTCAGTTTAGTGGCCCTATCCGGGAGAAAGCCGGACTGGTCCAAATGCACTAACTCAACTATGACCTGTCGCATGCGACGAGCCAGGACTGTGGCCAGAATTTTTGTCTCTATATTTAACAATGAGATTGGGCGGTAAGATGAGCAGATATCCCTAGGTTTCCCCTCTTTGTAGATTGGCACAATGGTAGCCAGGTCCAGGTCCGGAGGGAGGCTCCCCGACTGGTATGAGTCGGTAAAGAGGTCCTTCATGTGCCGCTGCAGTAAGTCCGCAGTCCGTTTAAAGAATTCCGCCGGGAAGCCATTTGGCCCCGGAGCCTTCCCCGGCTTCATTGCCGCTATGGCCTCCGATAGCTCCTCGAGGGTTAAGTCTGCCTCTAAGATGTCACTAGCGTCTGTGGACAGGGTAGGCACCTCCATGTCGCCCATGTAATGTTGGGCGTCCGCACTGTCCCCCAGGTCCCTGGCCCTGTAGAAGTCCTCATAGTAGGATGCAAAGGCTTCCGCTATACCCTCATCAGTGGTCACCCTCTTGTCCCCAGTCAGCTGGACTTGATCCACCCAGCGCAACGTTCGCTCCTTCCTGCTCAGCCATGCCAAAAGTTTGCCCGACTTGTCGCCCACATCGTATAGCCTGTGGAGAGTCGCCAAAGCCTGGGTGCGTGCTTCGTCTGTGGCCAACTCCCTATAGTGCCTCTGCGCGTCCAGCAGCCGTCTAAGGCGCACCTCTTCCTTCTGCTGGAGGTATTCCGTTTCCAGGGCCAGGACACTCGCCTCCTCACTCGCTATCTTACCCTGTTGTGCACGCCTGACCTCCCCCAGCCTACTCTGAATGCGGTCACGGAGCACTGGTTTCATCGCCTCCCAGAGGGTAGCGCCGGATTCTACAGAACCCTCGTTCTCAGCCATGTAGACCCTAATGTCCGCCCGTACACCCCCGAGTATTTCCGGCGTTTGGATGTCCCATGCCGTCAACCGCCATTGCGGCCTCCTGACTCCCTTCATTCGCCCCAAGTGGACGTACAGCGGGGAGTGATCGGAGATCCCTCTCGCCTTGTATTCCGCTAGGTCGCCCGCCGCAATCTCCTGCCGGGATACAAAAACATAGTCTAACCTGGAGAAGACCTTGTGTGCCCCGGAGTAGAATGAATATGTCTCTTGTGTGGGGTGAAGCCATCTCCACATGTCAGTGAGGCCTATGGTGTTCATGAGCCGTGCTAAGGCTGTCATGTGTCCCCCTGTGCGTGGTGACCCCGATCTGTCTCGCATGGCGCACATCACATCATTGAAGTCCCCTCCCACTACTTGCGTGGTATCAGCCGTGTCCAGCAGTATGGCGGAGACAGCCTTTAGTGTGCGTGCCTGTAACTTGGGTGGGGCGTACACTGACAGTAGCGTATATCTGCGCCTTTTCCACATCCCCTGAACCCCCACATAAGTACCCTGCGGGTCTAACCAGGTGCGTGTGATCGTAAATGGCAGAGCTTTATGTATGAGAATCGCAACCCCCCTGGAGTCCGTTGTGTAGCCTGCATGCGCCAGTACCGTGTATCGCCCCCTTGCTATGAATGCGCAGTGATTCCCCTTTAGGTGGGTTTCCTGGAGGAGGATAATATCAGGTGTCAGTCTCTTGAGGTAGGCTGTAACCAGACCTCTCTTGATTTTGGACCCTAAGCCGTTCACGTTCCATGTTAGCACCTTGACCCCTGGGTCAGTGCTGTGTGGCATATCTAGTGGACTTGCCATCTTGCTTCGCATCGTCCCCCCCAAGCGGGGCCTTCGAGTAGGATAGACCTCAGGTGTGGGCTGGCACAGCCCTGCTGATCTCTGCTGAACTCCCCCCTCCCCCCCGAACCCCTCAACAACCCCAACATGAGGTAAAAGGTAATCCCGCCTGCCCCCCCCTCCCCCTCCCCACCTCCCTCCCCTTCCAGTCGCAGCCCCATACGGGAGTGAACTATCCACGGGAGAAGGCCTGTCGCCCTCCCACACATCCCACCCGAATTAACCAATAACCAGCACTAAAAACACAAAGGACAATAGGGGGGGGGTGTGTGCCAACTTGCTTGCTCTGCATCGCCGAGCCGCCATCTCTTCCCCACCTCAATGCACCATTGTTCATGAAAATGAGTCTTGCGTGTCCACATGAGTCCCTTGACCTGTAGAGCCTTGTTCCAGCTGCTGTATTTCTTTAGCCAGCGGGTGTAACGAATCACTTCTGCTGTCCTCCTCCTCTGCACCGGACGCTCTGCTCTCCAATTCCTCCATGTCTTCTTCTTCTGAGCGGATTCCATTTCTCAGGCTACTGAATCTCGAGCCCGCCACCGAGGCGCCGCCCGGGGACGTCGATCTGCCCCTTCCCCCGTCCTTCGCGCCCCCCGGCCTATGTGGTGTTGCCGGTGCCTTCTGCTGAGCCTTTTGCGTTCTCCGTCTCTGAGGCTTCGGTCTCTCCCATCTCGGTCGTTCTCGCAGCAGCCTGTCCTGTGCCTCACGGCCCGCTGCCTCTCTGCTATTCAGGATGGGTCTCTCCTCAAGCCACAGCCACGCATCGTCCGGGTGGGCAAAGAAAACGGATTTGTCCTGGTAGATGACCTTGAGTTTGGCCGGGAATAGGAGCATGTATTGAATTTTTAGAGACCTCAGTTTTGCCTTCACGGCGTCGAAGGAGCGGCGCTGTTTCGAGACCTCCTGGCTGTAATCCGGGAAGATCATTATGGTAGTATTTTCAAAGCGGATCTCTCCCATCTTCCTGGCTTCACGCAGGATCAGATCACGATCTGCGAAGTTTAGGAACCGCGCTATCACCGGTCTCGGTCGGGCACCCTCCGGCGGTCTGGCCAGGAGTGCCCTATGTGCCCTCTCGATGATGAAGCACGGGGAGAACCGTGCCGTCGGAAAGGTGGTTTTCAGCCAGTCGAGAAGGAAGACGGTCATGCTCTTTTCCTCAATTCCTTCCCTAAAGCCCACAAAGCGTAGGTTGTTCCGCCTTGACCTATTTTCGGCGTCATCAACTTTCCAGAGTAATTGACGGTGAGAGGCCTGCAGCTCCGCCATGTCTTTCTTGAGAGACGTGATCGATTCCTCGTTGTCGGTCAGTTTCGCTTCGGCCGTCGTGACCCTTTCTGCCAAGTTTCTGAAGTCCTGGCGCAGTAGCGTTACCTCGGACCCTACCTCACCAATCTTGGTTTCCAAAGCTGCCCGCGTTGCTTGGATGTCCGTTCTGGACGCCTGTATGGCCTCCAGCACCATGGCCGTGTCATTGCGGGCGCCCGGCTGTATGGACTGCTGTTCCACCGTCGGACGCGGGGCCGCAAAGTTGTCCATCGGGCCCTGTTTCGTGGTCTTGGGCACCACGTCTTTCCTTCCCATGGTTGCACAGCCCGGTGGAGGGGTCCCCTCGTATTGTCCTCTTCCACCGTGTAGGGACGGCAACGTTCGTGCGTCTGGGGCAGTCGCAGTTTATGGGGGGCCGCCTACCTCCTGCGTCCCTCGGGCGGGTTATGTCAGTGTCCCCACCACCACTGTGCAGGATCCGTTCGCTATCCGGCCTGGAGGGGGGGGGGGCCCACCGCCGCCGGTGATTTCATGCAGTCGTCACCGAGAACCCCTGGATCCCGGACCCCCTGTGCTGGCACACGTGAGGCGGGCAGCAAGTCCTCAGTCAGCCCGCTCCGCCCCCCTGTAGACTTGGGGGCTTCCAACACCTCGAGGTCTGGCAGGCTTTCACACTCCACTGCGGCCTTCCGATGCTCCGCCGTCCCCCCAGCGCTCCCACCTCGCGGCCGCCATGTTGGTGAAGGCGGCCGCCGTGTGAAGTGTCGTGTCCCGCTCCCGGCGCCGCAACTATCCCTATTGCACCTCCGCCGCCTCTGCCGTAGGGCCTGGTCGCACCCCGTCTCAGGTGGGGGCCGCGGGGGGCACCTCGCCGTCACCAGTCTCCGCAATTGACTCCGGCCGCCATCTTAGGGTCAGGCGGCCGGCGGGCACCGCGGTCCGACTGCTGCTGCTTCCCGGGGAGACTGTGCGGGCCGGTCAAACGGCCATGCAGGTCGCGGAGCCACCGTCTGCCAGAATCACCCGCTCCGGGGGCCGCCGGGAGTGGGGGCGCCCACCTCATTCGCCGAGCGCCTCGGCCGCCATCATGGACGCTGGGAGATCGCCGGAACTTTCTTCTTCCCCGGCACCCAGGCGATTTCGGCGTCGGATCACCGCTGTAGCAGCTCGCAGCAGGTACTTGGGTGTCAGGACATCCGTGTGGTGTCTTTTCAAGAGTGTGGGGGATATGTAACGTCGGATCGATGTTTGGCTCGGCCGGAGCTCCTCTCAGGCACGTCTAGTCGGCCATGCTGCTGGCCACGCCCCCCACGTCCTGCTCTTTGATCTTTATCGGACCAGCTGCTGAACAAGGAACTGGCTCAGCGAGGTCAGCCTCGGGCAAGGAGTCAGTTCGGCCAGGTCACCCAGAAGTCAGCTAAGGCGTACGTGTCTCAAGGACTCGTTCGGCCACAGTCATCGGGCCTATGTTAGGGCAACCACACAAAATGGCTGCCATATACAAAATGGAACCCGGAGGTTCAAACTAAATCCTTGAATAGAGAGTGTTCTCCTATATCGATTCATACGAAAACACTTGGACACGGTACACTCGCCATTTGCGGTCTGCTGACACCAAAATCGTCCATTTCCGACAATCTTTAGTGAACGGGTTCGGAACCATTGAACCCGGTTCGCGAACCACGGAACCACAAGGCTACACAATACCTGGACATGTGTTGGCACAGCATTGGTCGGCCTTGTTAGGTGCTGCATCAGGGGGTCAAGGTCCTGAATTAGCTTGATGATCATTGCCCTATTCAGGCGGTACTTTGCGTATATTTGCTCTCTGGTGTGGCCCAGCAGGGTGACCCGCTGGCGGAATATCCTGTCCTGGATTCTGCGTCTCCTCCGTGCTGCTCGCTGTAGCCTTCGCCGCCTGACCACCATGTACATTCCTGGCATTGTGACACTCCTTATGCTGATGCTGCTTCTCCTTAAGTGTGTTTGGTCAGGCCAGCACCAGTTGCTGATTGGCCAACGGTTTTTAAAAAAATGTTTTACTATGGGTTTGATGGTTACCACCTGCTTTGGCTTGTCCTTAATTTGCGCCTCGCAAACTGCGATTTTGTTTTTTTTTGCTAATTGCGATTTTTCATGAATCCCGATTGCGATTATATTGCGATTTTGCTATTTTTTTCGCAGATTCCGTGATTTCTTGCTATTTTCGATTCGCAAATGGTCTACTGCCGGGATTCTGCGAATCTTTTTGCGATTTCGCAATTCTGTGTTAGCGATTTCGCTATTATCGTGGTGAATACCGATTAGGGAAATTGCGCCTGCGATAGCATTTTCGCAGCTATTGCGAGCGCAATTTCGCTTCATGAATCAGGCTGATAGTCTTACCATATATGATTACAAGCTTGCATACAGCATAGGTCCAAAGGATTCTTTAATTAGCCTGTGTTACGCTTGGTTGGTGCAGTATAGTATATATTGCACATGGATGGCAAACTGCGCTGTAGAGAATATATTTGTGTATTACATAATTATATAGCAGCCTACATCGTGACTCAAATAATTCGTCACGTTTAACTTATGAATAAAACAGATTTAAATAATGAAGTACATTTGCTCCATATTGCTGTGTGTAGTCTCCGACAACAGAGCATGAGTTACACAGCAGAATATTGCAGGGTTTATACTAGAGTTGCATTTGTCGATACATTGGGGCATATTACCAACAACTAGCGATAATTATCGCTATGTTGGTTTGGCGGCGATATTTTTATCGCCGAGCTGCGGCGATTTTTATCGCTTAGGAACCTTGCTATTATCAAGGTTTATCTCCTAAGCAATAAAAATTGGCCGAAATGCATGAATATCGCTGAAAAGTCAGCGATATTCATGCATTACCGAGCTAATGCTCTTAGCCATGTTATCCACCTACCATTGGATAACATGGCTAAGAACTGCTCTGGGGCAGGTGTTAGCTTTTGGAGATATTCGCGCTTAGCGCGAATATCTCCAAAAGTTGGTAATAGGAGATAGCAATGTTAGCGGCTGTTTCCAGTCGCTAACATCTTGGCACGCCCACTTTGCATGTCATTAGTGATAAATATCACTGACATGCAAAGCGGGGCCCAAGATGGTCGCTATCTCCTACTAGCTGTCGCTAACTGGTGTTAGCGACAGCTAGGTAATAGGGAGATCATTTTATCTCCGCTTTCTTGGCTTTTAAAGCCAAAAAAAGCGGAGATAAACCCCCTTGATAATATGCCCAATTGTCTCTAAAAACCGAGATGTTTCCAATGCAGTATTAGATACACAAACCACTTTAAAGTAAGAAGCCTCCTCTAACTGACATTACTCCATATATATCACATCTATTTTTAATCTAGCCGTAGTGTAATATTATAATATACTCTTAAACGTACCAGATACTTTTCGGTGTTTAATCCATTATTTGTTTTAGAAGCTGCAGAAATAACACTTCGGATAGATTATCATTCACTAATTAAATTCGCAGCTGTGTTCCTAAAGTGATAGACCAGAACAAGAGGAGGCATATTCATTAGCTTTTATGAGCATTTTAGAGTCGAATAAGTTGACTTATGCTCGAGAACACGTGTTTGTACACGCATGACCGGATGAGTATAACATCCATCAATACTTACTAATATAATGTTGATAAATTTACTATAGACGATACAGCGAGAATAAAGCCGGCGGTCAGACCAGGGAGGATAGAAGTCTGTTGAAAAAAGACCAAAGAGGGAGGCAAAATGTAACTATATACTATCCTAATTGTATGTCTATATAGTTTGTTATTTCGTGGGCAAGCAGTCTAATCGTTCCCAGAGATTGACTCATTATATGCTCACTTATTTAAATTAAATTAAACCATTCTACAGCCGTACATCTAAATAGGGCACATGGTGTCTCTCTCACCTCTCTCTTCGTCGTGCAACAGCTTTGCTTTCACCCGGGTATTCAAGCGTAATGTGGCGCAGGGGTTTACAAAGTGACGCATCTACCTAGATGCGTCACTTTGTAAATATGGCTCAACAAGGCGAATTTTTTACGCCACTGGCACGTCACAAAAAGTGACGAACCGGCGGCCTAAAAGTGACGCACAACCTCATAAATCAGGCCCACAGATTTTAGGGGAGGCAAATATCCTGGCAATCTGTGCTAAGAAGTTCGAGTGGGCTCAACAGCGTCATAAACTGAAAACCTTAAATGTAGTCTGTGTGGAGTTCAAAAGGAAATGACGGGTTAGTGAGGTTTAAAATACTTTTCATGGTGTTGGGGAAGATTTGGTTTGTCAGCCTGTATCCAGTGGTCTGTGTGGCGTTCAATAGGAAATGTATCATTTTAATTTCCACTACAGTTCGCGTGTACGACTTTCTTCCGCGCTGTACGATTGGGGTGTGTGGTATTCACTCCTCAGGCCAGGGTTTGTGCGTTTCAATAGGAGATAAGCATGCGCTTTACAGTGGGGGTGACCCGCCCCCCCTCTTCCACTTCTGACTGACTGTGTACTCAATTATGGGCTTGTGGGGGTGAGACATGACCGCATTCAGGTAGGAACTAGACTACCGATACTGATCCCCTGCAACATAGCGCTCCCACCTAATGGATTAGACTGGCACGCAGACAGGTTGGTTGTTGGTTCTAGGAATACATCCCGTCACCCCTGTGTGAGCCGTGCACGAGATGGCACCCCGCCATTCCCTTTCTAGTGGGGCGTTATTTATAATAAATCATCTCCGCTCTTTCTTGAGCTCAGAGCACAAAATCGCTTATGATTGGCAGGTGCCCGGTCGTGGGGGAGGGGGGAGGGGGTTTCGCGCGGGGAGGGGGGCGTTTAATTTAATGAGCAACAGATTACATAAAAACAAATAAACTTGCCACAGGCATGAACCGCTCCGGTCCCGCATCGGATCACGTCTCTTCTCACTTCTCTCCGCTCTTTTGTTTCAAAGTTGACTGGCAAATCAGAAGACTGACTGGATGCGACTGGGGGCATGTGACTGGGCATAGGGTGACTGTACGTCACCGCCCGAGCAGGATCCTATATTGAGACTCCTGCACTACACTAGGCATGCGCAGCATATCTAATGTAGTGTGTATGGAGTGAGGAGCTGAAAAACAACAGTGTCCTTCTCGCAGATGCATAGTCGGAGTCCAGTTCTGGACTCCTGCTGCTCTAGGGTGACCAACTGTCATGGGTGCAAATTCAGGACAGTGAGTGTAAAAATTCAGGACAAAGGGTCAAAATTCAGGACAGGGGGTCAAAATTCAGGACAAAATTTCGGGACAAAAGGTAGGTTTTACAGACACATCAAAGGAGGTCGCGCATAGTATATAAGTAATCCCATTTATATCCTAACATATTCATACATTTGCAAACCTATCCATTGTTTATCCTTCCAGCCATCATTTCACTCATCCATCCCTCCATCCACTCTTTCACTCATCCATTCACCCACCTTTTCACCATATCCATCCGTACACTAATCCATCCACTCTTCCATTCAGCCATTTATCCTTTCTCCCATCCAGCTATCCTTTCATTTACTCATCCAGGCACTCATCCTTCCACCCATTCACCGTTTCAGCCATCCACCCATCCTCCCTTTCTCTCTCCATTGACCCTTTCACTTAGCCATCCATCCTTTCATCCATCCACCCATCCTTCTACTCATCCACTCATGAATCCATCCATTGACCCTATCACTCATCCATCCTTTCACTCATCCATCCACACATTCACTCACTGATCATCCACCCTTTCACTCATCTATCCATCCTTTCGCTAATTATCCGTCTATTCACCCTTTCAATCATCCATTCAGCAATCCATCCAGCCATCCTTTCCCTTACTCACTCGCCCACGTTTTCATATTAATTATGAGCTGAGACTTTGTCTGCAGAGTTCCAGACAGAAGGGGCCCATCAAGAATGTCACCCTCCCTGTAGTTCCTAAAGCAAGGGGTGGGGTGGGGGAGTGTTCACTATGCCCCTGCACATAGGCAATCTGAAAAAGTGGAAGTCATGAGTCATGCATGATGCACAGTGCTAGGACGTGATGAAAAAAGGGGGAGGGTCTCTCAAAAGGGGGTGTTCGATGTAATTAAGAGCAGGGCCTAAAACACCTGAGCTAAAAATCTGTGTTTAGCATAGTGTGCCGCCAGACTGGTATTTTGCCTCTTCTGTCATTGTATCCAGATAAATAACAAGTAATGTTACACCTACAACAAGCCAGAACTATTGGCTTTGTCAATGGCTGTTGGATGCATAAAATGAAAATGCTGCAACCATTGGCTTTGTTGAAAATAATATTTAAACTGTACCTTTCTAAAATGATAAGTCTGAAA
Source organism: Lissotriton vulgaris (assembly GCF_964263255.1). Classification (NCBI taxonomy): domain Eukaryota; kingdom Metazoa; phylum Chordata; class Amphibia; order Caudata; family Salamandridae; genus Lissotriton; species Lissotriton vulgaris. The sequence continues at coordinate 1,323,602,830 of NC_141685.1, read as the reverse complement.
GCACTCTAGCCTGAGCCTCTTCTTTTCAACTTGTTTCACCAGCTTCTTTGACTGAACTGGATTCTGTAGCTGCATTTGCGTGTTTGCACATTCCTATCATCTAACAAAATACACTGCCCTAGACCAAGGCAGTAGGAGGTCCACCGTATGCAGTAACACTTCAGACAGGCCCATTGTCATTCTGTATGTGGCAATCACTCTCATACAGAATGACAATGGGGGAGGGGGGCGGGGCTGCTCTTGTGCTCCGAGGTGGAGTGCGAGGCGCCCCATCAGGGAGCAGAGGCCTCTCACAGGGAACGGCTCTGTTCCCTGCAAGGCCAAAATTACGGACAAAAGGCGTCCGTAAAAAGGATCCTCACGGACAACGGACGTGAGGTCCAATTTACGGACGGTCCGTGAAATTACAGACGGTTGGTCACCCTATGCTGCTCTCGCCTGTGTGCGCTGTGCGTTTGTTGACTCGTGCGCAATTTCACCTGTGAAGCAGCTGCCAGCACAGGCTGGAAATGTAAACAGACAAATTGTCAAAGCTGATAATTCCTCTGCTTACATTCCTGCCTGATTCAGTGAGCAGTTTCTTTTCATGATTGCCTAGTAGGGCACTGCCCGGTCGCCCCTATGGACCAGCCACCACTGGCTGCGGGTAGTGGGCAGTGGGTGGACCGGGAACATTTGACTTTATATCAACTGCTGAAACGTTAACACTGCAATACCAGTATTGGTACCATTGCTCTAGCTTTGAAGAGTAACCTGTGCAACGTGATCTGAGTAATGCAATAACTATTTTTTTCATAGTGCTTAGTGTATAGGCACTAAGGGGTCTATTAGGATGGCAAACGGGAAATCCCTCTGATCGCCATTGTAGCAGGAAAACACCGCCCGCTAGGACCGCGGGAAAACCGCCGGTCCAATTTGTTTGCTCGGCAGTCGAGATCCGACCTCGGCAGTCGGATCGCAGTAATTAACATTGCGGCAGTTGCTGCTGCCAGCAACACCGCCACGGTTTCCAACGAAGAATGTTCTGCATGTCCTTGCACTGCGTGTCAGGCACTGAACAGTGCCTGCTACCTGGTACAGAGACATGTAGGGGGTACCATGGGTACCACCCAGTGCACCCCCACACACCCCCAACACATTTGGGCCCGCAATTGTCCCGCGGAGACATTCTCAATATGTCTTTCCATGACGGTCCCACCACAGCGGAAAGGCTGGCTACTGCCAGCATCATAATCATGCCGACGGAGCCTGGCCCTGCACTAGCACCATTGTGGCGGTCCAGTTCCACCCACTAGGCAGGCGTGCAGACTGCTACCGGCGGAAAAGTGGCGGGTGGAAAATCTCACCGCCGCGGTCATCACCGCCATGCTAATAGGACCGGCGGTTTTCTGGGTTGCGATTACGGGCAGATGCCGGCCGCCGGTTTCTACCATCGGCCCGGCAGCAGCCATCCGTCCTCAATCCTAATAGACTCCTAAATTACGTCTTGGGGTCAGAACTCAGAGGGTGGTAGAGACTTCTGGTTTTTACTATGTATCTTAGTTTTGGGTGTAGTATATTATTCTTGTGTGTGTATTAAAGCATTTTTCGTTTATATAGTAAAGCACTGACTGGACATTGATCTTATTAGCTGGTATTACTGTAAAAAAATGAATTCTGTATGTGTAACCCCCCCCCCAACTCATTAGTAAGCCCTAGTATGCTGTGTCTGATGAGTAAGTGCTATAGATGAGAACTTGGTTATCCATTGTGGGGTCCGATAGTACTTTTTCCCCGGGACACCAGCTGTGAATAACTCCAATTGATGCAACTGGTGCCCAGTAACCCTGGACTGCCCTGGTGCCCAATGAACCTGGTCATCACAGTAATACTAAGGGGTGGGGGACAGGCGAGGGGCAGGTGAATATAATTAGTCAGGTGTTTATGGTGTGTAATGCAATGTGGCCAGGGGCTTTCCTTCACTTAAGCTGCCTGTAATATCTTCTATTTGTTTTTGCTTATGCTTAGTTACTCTTTACTTGTAGTTGTTTAAGACTGCCTTCCTCATTCTGTTTTAGAATGACATGCTTGTGTTCTGAAATGCTAAGTAATGCCTTGAGAATGTTATATGCGGCAGTTACTCCTTTAATGCTGTGTGGATAGGACGTTTCTTTATCCTGTAATACTTGAAGTATAAATCTTTCATCCTTCAAATAATTACCGGTGTGCCCCTCTTCATTACACTGCCTTTTTCACATTACAAGTTGTGAGGGATCCGTGCTGTGCCCTCTCTCCCAGTAGGTGGTTTGTGGGCAGGCAGCCTGGCCGGTACACTCCCGGGGCAACTTTGGCGGGCGGTAGAGTCCAGTAGACTGCAGAATGAGATTAGCTCTTTTGATGGGCAGGAGGTCAGCTATACCTTTTGGTCGTTTAAGTTACAGGTCAAGCATGGTTAGTTTTTTTTAACCTTCCCATCCTCCCTTCCCCTTTACTGAGATTTGCAGGGGTGTTGCACAGGTGATAATTTTGATGGACCAGGTGCACAGGTAAGAAGAAGCATGTTAAGGGTTTTGTCTGATGGAGCAGGTGCTTGGCTGGCAGCTTGCCAGGATGTTTTCATGGTTTGAAGCGATTTCATTTCCAGTTGGAGTGGACGAAGCAGTTTGAAATGGGAGTGTTAGTAAGCTGTTATTACAGAAGGCAGGGAGTTGAAGGATTATAGTGGTAAGTAGATACATTTTAGGATGTAAGGACTGGTACAGTGATGGCCAATTGGGGGAGGTGAATATCGATGTATAGTGAGGTGTTTATAGTCTGTATAATGGGTTATGTGTATAATTTGCAATGTGTAACTGATTCACTGAAGAGGCAGTTTTCACACTACAAGTTATCAACGGTATGATCTGAGCAATGCTTCACTGGAGGGACAAACACAAGCTACCCGAGTTCAAAAACAAGTAAAGGCAGCAAATAGAACACAAAACTGATATGAATGACAAAAGGCAAAGCCCATGGCAAGCAAGGGCGGAATACACTTCCAGATAAGCTTTCAGCATGTCCCCAATATGTCTTTAGCAACCAGACAGCAGTGCTGTCTAGTGGCTCTCCAAACTAAAACATAGTATACATAAAAAAATGTAACCAAATGGAATGCAACGAAAACTAAGATCTGTTTTACAGTTCCAGTATGCTACTCAGTCTGAAAGTGCTGCAGGGTTGGACTATCTCAAAGGGCAAATCTGGCCATGCATGTCTGACAGGTAACTGTTAGGGCGCGGTTTTGGGTGTGGGCATCTTTATGGTCTGGTGGGCAGGTTTTTACTTTTGATTTCCGTGATCTTACCACACATTTTCCCTGCAGCAATAACAACATGCATGCCAGGCGGCGTGCAACGCCCATTGAGTTAGGAGGACTTAATCAAGCCTGCAGTCATATTCTCTTGACTGCTTTTCGTGAAGACGGGTGTCGTGTTGTCAGTGCTTTGTGATCAAAGAAAAGTGGAGCTTCACCACACTTGCCTTGGATGAAAAGATAGACCCTGAATTAATGGGGTTCACACTAAAATCTGGGAAAGGCTGTGTTCTCTGAGGATTCCTTGTAATCGACCACCGATCCCAGCAATACCCTACCTGCAATCTTTCATTGAACTCATCTCCAACTTAGCCCTGGCCTACTCTACCTTCTCCATCTTGGGAGATTCCAACATGTGGGCAGAAGGGGACTTGTCACGCGCCTTCAAGGAACTACAAGACTCTTGTGAAATCCTTGGCCATGGCAGTTAGTGCAGGCCACACTCACCAAGGTAGTCACACCTTGGATCTCATCTTTTCCCCAGAGTAATTAATAATAGTGGATAACATATTATCGGGGTGCTGGACCAACCACGCGCTAGTAGCCTTCCACACTAATGCAAAGAAGCTAAATGCTCAGATCACAGAACTGGCCGAAATGAGACAAGGAAGAGCCGGGCATTACATTAATAGACCAACAAAAGAGAAACTGTCAGATCTAGCCACAACATATGGTTATAGTAGAAGAATAGAAGACAATTATTAAGCAGTAGTGGATAAAATTGGCAAAACAGAGAAATACCCCTGAAAAATATGAAAACACATTGCAGACCCTCAGTCCCATGGTACTATACTGTATTAAAAACATCTAAACAAGCCTGGAAGAAATTGGAAAGACAGTGGCGCAGGTCCTATACAGATGAGGACAAAAAACTTTTAAAGAGTGCCCTTAATGACTATAAGAAGGAGGTTTGTGAGGCAAAAGCCAATTACTTTGCGAATACAGGGGCATATTACCAACAACTAGCGATAATTATCGCTATGTTGCCTTAGCGGGAATATTCCTATCGACGCCCTTCACCTGTTTTTATCGCTGAGATACCTTGCCCTTATCAAGACTTATCTCAGAAGCGATAAAAAACGGGCGAAATGCGTGAATATCGCTGTCAATACAGCGATATTCAGGCATTACCGTGACTATGCTCTTAGCCATGTTATCCACCTCTCATTGGATAACATGGCTAAGAACTGGTCAGGGCAGGCGTTAGCTTTTGGAGATATTCGCGCTTAGCGCGAATATTTCCAAAACTACGCCTGTGTTGATCATAGGCGATAGCGATTGCAGTGACTGTTTTCAGTCACTGACATTTTGGCACGCCCACTTTGCATGTCATTAGCGATAATTATCGCTGACATGCAAAGTGGGCCCCAAAATGCCCGCTATTGCCTACAAGCTGTCGCTAACTGGTGTTAGCGACAGCTTGGTAATAGGGCGATAACACTATCGCCGCTTTAGCGGGAAAAAGTCCTGCTAAAGCGCCGATAATGGCCCTGGGTAATATGCACACAAGGAAGGTCCCAGGGGAAAGTTTATAGACCCTACTGTTAAGCCCCCTGTATCAAAGTAACACCAACCTAAAGTTAACCTAATTTTAAAGCATCTTTCTTTACTTTCACAAACACACCTTTTCTTTCACGCACTGCTATCTCTAGTTCTCATCTAGACACGCCTTTTCTGTTTCACATCTGTACATATCGTTGTGGTTTTTTCCTGTGCCTGGTTTTAGTCATCAGCCAGCAGAGGTTTTTTAACCGCTAATGTGACAGAAATTATGCACCAGAGATCCCAGATGATGAAGGGCGGTCTCGATGGTGGACTGATGGGAACTTGCATAGTTTAGCAACTATTTCCTGTATATTTGTATCTGGGTGCTTTGATTGCTTGTTTTCTGACTCTCTGTTAACTTTAGGTTGGTGTTACCTGGGTAATATGCCCCACAATTCTTGAAACCCCCAACAGTGCGAAAAAGCTATCTGATATCATGCACAAACTAACTAACCCAGAGTGCCTGAAGCAAGTAATAGAACTCTCACAGGTTCTATGTGATAATCTTGCTAATTTCTTTGATAATACGATCAAAATGGTCATTGAAGACATTGAGACCTCTCTACAAATACGTTTTGGTCCCGTAGACATTCTGGCCAATCGCATCAGTAAGCTAGATTCTTTTGCAGCTATGACTGAAGAGAGCTTTAACAATGTCAACTACATCTGGGTCAGCCCTTGACCCAGTACCGCCAAGAGTTTGGAAAGATATGGCAGATGAACTATTCCCCCCAATGCAAAAAATATGCAATCAATCACTGGGAACTGGTACGGTTCCATAGGCCTGAAAAGGGAAAGGTTATAGTCAGCCCCCTGCTGAAGAAAGTCTCTGCTGACCCCTTGACCTTAGTAACTACAGACCATTATCGCCTCTGTCTTTTCTGGTAAAAATCCTAGAACACTTTCAGCCTGATTCATGAAGTGAAATTGCGCCCGCAATCGCTGCGAAAACGCAAATGCGGGCACAATTTCCGTAATCGGCATTCAACAAGAAAATAGCGAATTTGCAAACACATATTTGCGAATTCGCTAATATAATCGCAGAATCCCTGCCGCTGAGCATTTGCGATTCGGAAATAGCGACACACCACGGAATCTGCGAAAATAATAGCGAATTCGCAAAAAAAATCGCTATCGGCATTCAAGAAAATTCGCAATTAGCGAAAAACCCAAAAATCGCTATTTGCACGGCGCAATATAAGGACAACTCAAAGCAGGTGGTAACCATGAAAGCCATTGAAAAAAAATTTCAAAAAACCGTTGTCCTATCACCAACAGGTACTGGCCTGACCAATCACACATAAGGACCATCAGCAGCAGCAGCATTAGGAGTCCCACAATGCCAGGAATGTACATGGTGGTGAGGCGTCGCAGGCTACAGCGATTAGCACGGAGGAGACGCAGGATCCAGGCCAGGATATTCCGCCAGCGGGTCACCTTGCTGGGCCAAACCAGAGAGCAGATATATGCTAAATACAGGCTGAATGGGGAAATGATAATGCAGCTAATACAGGACCTTGACCCCCTGATGCAGCACCCAACAAACCATACCAATGCGGTGCCTACACATGTGCAGGTATTGTGTAGCCTGCACCTCCTGGCCTCCGGAAGCTTCCAGGGGGTAGTAGCGGCTGCTGGGGTAATATCCCAGCCCACCATGTCACGCTGCCTCAACACTTTTGTTGACGCCATGCTCACCCAGCTACACCGTCACATCAAATTCCCCGCCAGCCAACAGGAATTGGACATGACAAAGCTACAATTCTACAATGTAGCCCATTTTCCACATGTGCTCGGATGTATAGACTGTACCCACGTCGCCATCTGCCCACCAGCTGGCATGGAGTATATGTTCCGCAATAGAAAGTGCTACCACTCCCTCAACATCCAGATGGTCTGCAATGCCAAGACATACATCACTGACATCGTTGCACGGTACCCGGGGAGTACCCATGACTCCTTCATTTTCCGGCACAGCGGACTCCACAGACGACTGGTCAGGGGAGAGTTTGGGGAAGGACACCTACTTGGTAAGTACACTTTGATTGAAATGTCACATTGCAAAGATGTAACAGCGCAGCACAGGCAATCACCATCTGCTCCTCTCATTCAGGTGACAGTGGCTACGCCCTCCGTGAATACCTCCTGACCCCATACCTCAACCCTGCTACACCCCAGCAACGGCGCTACAATATTGCTCACATACGGACAAGGAATTGCATAGAAAGGACATTTGGCCTGCTCAAGAGCAGGTTCCGCATACTGCACAAGACAGGTGGGGCCATGTATTACAGTCCTGCAAAGTGCTGCCGCATAGTGGCTGTCTGCGCAATACTACATAACATTGCAACCAAGCGCCGGATACCTGTTGACATCTCTGGCAGTGAATCTGAGGGGGACAACCGGCCACCTGCACATGCGCGCCATGCACAAGGGGAGAACCCAGCAGAAGGGCACAGACGTCGCAACCACATCACAGTGAACAGTTTCTAGTACAACCACTGCCATCACCCCACAAATCAACAATGCATGCAAAATGTAATGATGACACAACGCTAATGTGTGTAGGAAAATAAATGTATTTGTTCAATTCACAAAATGAAATATAAGGGTCTGTGCCAAAGTTCAAAATAAAAGTACGTGTTCTATTCACAAAATGAAATATAAGGGTCTGTGCCAAAGTTCAAAATAAAAGTACGTGTTCTATTCACAAAATGAAATATAAGGGTCTGTGCCAAAGTTCAAAATAAAAGTACGTGTTCTATTCACAAAATTAAATATAAGGGTCTGTGCCAAAATAGTCCCACAAACAGTATTACGCCATACTGCTGTGCATGGCAGGCTTGACCTCAGCCTGTGCCAGTGGTGATTACAGTTCTCTAGGTGTGCCTAGAGCGTGTTCCTCCATAACGCCTCTGAGGGGCTTCCTCCTCCGGGGCGTCAGGCAATGGGGGGGTCCTGGTGCTGCGGGTGGGTAGTGGGGCCTGTGAGGCTGATTGTGAGCTCAGGCTGGACGCCCCCTCACTCGCATCATCACCCCCCACAATAGATGGAATAGGTGGAGGGTGAAGAGCCACGACAGCCGTGGTGAGGGTCTCCAGCACCCTCGTCATGTCCACACTGCACTGGATGACAGTGTGCTGTTGTGTCAGACAGCGCCGCGCCAATAGGGATGTGGCATTTGCCGACACATAGCTTGCCCTGCTGTAGGTGCCAAGCTGGGTCAACAGTTGGCGGTGGTGCCGGCGTTGCCCACCGCACATTCTATTCATGGCACGGGTGTTGGCCTCCACGGCTGCAGCAATGCGGGCCATTCCATCGCCCACACCGGCCAGGTCGGCCCTCATGCCTTCAATGTGGGTAGCAACACATGCCACGTTGCGGCCAATGTTGTGTAGTTGGAGCTGAATTGCTCCCTGCTGCCGTGCCTGGCGCTGGTGTATGCGCAGCATCCGTCGCTCGATGCTGAGCCGCGCCAGTCCATCACCATTGGCCCTTCTGGTAGCAGCTGCGGAGCGCTGGCGTGACCTGCCACGCCTGCCCTGCTGGCCTGATTGTGAGGCTGGGGGCTGAGTGGACAGTGGCGCAGCCCTGGATGTTGAGGCGCCAGCTGCTGGGGGTAAGGCCACCGGTGTTGCAGGTGTGCTCGTCGCAGGGGGTGTGCCTGCTGGTGTGGCAGTAGCAGTCGCTGCAGGGGCCACAGGAGTGACTGACCTGGCTGCAGCTCTGGGAGGAGCAGCGGTGGCAGGGGGCACAATGGGGGCTGCCATGGCAGCGGATGAGGGCGCTGCAGCAGTTGCAGGTGGGATGCTGCTGGTGGTAGTTGCTGGTGGTACAGTTGCAGCGGAAGGGGCTGGTGCCTGGGTAGGTGTTGGCACCTCCACCTCCAGGATGCTGTCGTCGATCACCAGCCTGTCACTGTCACTGGTATCGCCACCTGTGGGGGTAAGTGGAGGACCATTAGTTGTATGCATCTGGCAGACGTGCAGTTGCTACATGCATGCTGGGTGACATTCCCTGAATGGCAGTGGCTTTGTGTGCATTGGGACCTGACTGGCTGCATTGTGGTACTACAACATTGTGGCCAGACTACATCTCCCACAATGCTTCAGGACATTCCTTCATGTGCAACAATGACATGCCTATGGGACATTGGGGGAGCCTATTTGGTCATGGACATCCATAGGGGGCAGGGTCGCAGTCGCATGCCACTTACCTTGGGTGTCTTGTGTGGGGCCGGATGAGTCCAGTGCAGTGAAACCCACACAGGCCTCCCTCTCCAGGGTGTTTTCAACCTGGTCCTCCAGGGCGGTGTTCGGTGGTACCGTCGGACCTCCTCCTCCTGTGCCCGAGGACTCCCCAAGGCGCGCCGCCACCTTCTCCTTGGCACGGCCTCGGAGGTCGTACCACCGCTTTTTAAGTTCTTCCAGGGACCTGGCCGCCACTCCCACCGAGTTTACTGCTGAGGCTATCCCCTGCCATGTGCGCCTCTTCTCCATTTCTAGGACCCTCCTGGAATTGGCACCGAACAGTTGGTCGTGGTTAGCCACAACACCCTCGATAAGGTGCTCCAGCTCCTGCTCGGAGAATTTGAGCTTTCGCTTTCTCCCAGACGAGCTGCTGGTCCCAGGTGCAGCTTCCTCAGCCATGGTATGGGTTGTGGCTCTGTGGATCACTCTACTAGCCAAGATGTGCAGCAGCTCTCCTATGTGCTCCCTGTCTCTGTGCCTCAATGTGCAAAATGGTGCTGGGAACCGGCAGCTTCCTGGTTGTGATGTCATCACTGGGCTCGAAATGCGACTTCCCGTTTTCCCGATCTCGCGAGTTTGCGATCTCGCAAATAGCGATATCGCTAATAGCGATATCGCTATTTGCGAGATCGCAGTCCAGCCGCGGGTAGGCCGAAATTGCGATTAATCTGCGATTAATCGCAATTTAAATCGGATCGCTATCGGATTTTGCGATCGCGTGCGAATCGCTTTTTTTTATCGCAATTCTTCATGAATTCGGATTTGCGATTTCTGAATAGCGATTCGCTATTTTTCGCTATTTCAGAATCGCAAATGCCGATTTTCATGAATATGGCGGTTTGTGAGTAAAAAACATTTCCATTACCAGGAAGACCAAAAGCTCCAGGCAGTGGCGGCTGCTGACATTCGAAAGTGGTTGGCCTAAATGTTTGCGATGAATCCCCTTTGCGAGCGAGCCCGGCTGTCAAAAGAGGGGTTTTTGTCGGGTACGGCGGTTAAAAAAAAAAAGAGTGGGCAAATCGTGCTTTTTTATGCAAATTTGTGAAACATAAAACGTTACTAAAACAATGGTGAAAGTGAAGTTGACATCAAAAGAGATTTCATGTGATAATGGCGTAGAAGTTACTGCACGATTGTCTGTGCAAATGTAGGGGTGATTGCTATGGATAGTGGAAATGCGCTATATGTTAATGACAGTGTCCTATGCTACCGAACAATCAATTAGTATAATGTTTGGGACAGTATGGCCCAAATGCACCAACAACATACTGCACTCTCATTACTTTCATGCTGAATGAGTGGGGCCTGTAATATTGCTTGAACCACTGCAGTTTTATTGACTTTTTAACCTGGGCAGCGCCACATGCTAGCAGTTCAAACTCAGCCATCCACAGAACAAAATCCAATAAATGTTTTGAGTCATTATAATTATTATAGATGTATCATTGCGCTATGGCCGCCATGCTAGATAGGTGCTAGTGTATGCCATCCTGAGTTCACCTTCTCTTGAGCGCGCTAGTGTGTGCCTGGGTTCCGAAGCGCTGGATGAGTGCGTTTGACCTCTGTGGGGCCCAAACTTTCTATCTATACAACAGATATGTGACAGTATATGTACGTGCCAACAGTAACAACCATATTGGCCTGGGCCATTTCTTTAGCTGTTCTGCAGACTGCAACGGCAATGTTACACAGTTCAGGCTGATCATTTCCCTGTTTTAAGAATTTCATATGAACTGCGTCACATGAGGTAGCGGCAACATAAGACACAGTCAGATGTTTTGAATACTTGGTGATGAATTCAAGATTTACTGGCACAGCCCCCACCCCTTCCATCCCCCATCATATGCCTCGGCTGTTCTTTCAGACGAGCAACAACTATTCAACAATTTAACACAGTCCTGGTCTTCCGATATTTCCTATCTTTCTATCCTCCTTGATCTCAGTCGGCCTCTCTTTCTACGTACGTGCCGCTTCTCTGAAGAAGGCCCCACCCGCCCCCTTCATGAGAACATGCCCTCTGCCTTACCATTAGCTTTCTCCAGAGGCCATTGAATGCGGGAGACGATGAACAACATTCTATGGGCCGAGTGATTGACACCGGTAGCCTCGACATAGTGAAGTGCACCCCCTTCACTGCCCTCCACCCTGGAGCCCCCCCCCCCCCGCGAGCACCGTATTGGCATACTTCAGGGTCTATGGCGAGTGGCAGGTGTCAGGGGCTACCTGCAGCTGTTTAGGTGTTCCTGCAGCCAGTGCCTGGCAAGAAGCATGATCTACCCTCCCATGGGGGTTGAGGTAGCACAGTGTGCCTCAGAAACGGACAAGAAAGGCTCGTCTGTGACAAACGCAGCCGCCGGAACCCCTGCTCGCTCCCTCTCAGCAAAGGCAGGTTTGGAAATCCAGAGAGGAGTCTTTATTGTTGTTCAATGTAGACTCTGTCTGGTAGCCCTATGGGTCGTGCGTCTGCTGCAGAGAGTCGTGTGCAATGAATCCAGCCAAGTGGGGTTGGTTTACTTCACTATGACGACTCCATTACCGGCACTACCTACCCCTACCCAGCACTGTGAAGATAAGGCTGCACCCTCTCGATGGTCTCAGGCACCCAGTCGCGGCAGGCATGCTCGCAGGAGGGGGAAGTGGGGGGCACGGGTGTTCGCGGGTGGGGGGGAATAAAAATAAAAATATAATTCAACTTACCTCACCACCGGGTCTGCATGCAAGTAGCGGCCAGTGAACTTGCGTCCCGCGAGTCATGATTGTGGTGTCTTGGGCCACTAGCCCCACATTCTGCTAAAGGACCACAAGACTCAGTAGTGTTGTACTGGAACTGGCTTTGAGCACGGGCCCTTATATTAACTCACGTCACTCGTGACACCTGTGAGGGATGCGTGTGGGGTGCAAGTGTGCCAACTCCCATAGGGGAGTGGCTACTAACTCAGTGTCTGTCGAAAGACTAGAAATACCCTCTTGCCTGCCACAGTAAAACTATAGGAAGTAAAGGAGGTAAATCTTAATGTACTTTACAAACCTAGTTTAAGGCAAATAACATCCTATAAATTAAATACCTATTGTTTTCTATACTCATAGACCAAAAACATCCCCATCGTAAGAGCACTGGGTAGTCATCCAAAAAACAATTCAAACAATTAAAAAAATACAATTTTATTCTTAAAAACAAGGTATTCACCATGTACAGAGTATTGCAATTAAAAAATAAATTTATACAAAAAACCAAGACAAGTCGACGCAGCGTTTCAGTGCTTTTGTTGGAGATCTGACACCTAGTTCAGGACTGTTTTTTTTATCTAAAAAAATGCATATATTTACTCCACAGGCTCCTACGTACAGAATAGTATATCAGGTGTGAGTCCTAATAGCAACACAATGTTACACTACATTATCTGGTGCATCAATAAAAACCTATACATTGCCTTATTATTAAAAACATTGTTTACAAATCAATTTCTTTTCTACTGGCTAACCCTTCTCGTACCAAACCACCTCCTCATATGGTGTGGTCTGTTCATCTCGACATATTGCCAGAGGAACCGCTTCAACATCATAGTTGTTTTAGATGGAATTCCGTCTATCTGTATCATCAACTCTAAGTATTTTTCTTTATCTATACATCGACCCAGATGATTATATCTCATAACATACCTCTTAAAGGCTAAAAGTGAATCTTTAGACACCCACGATCAAGGTGTAGTCGTGCTGATTGTTTGTTATATTTCATTAAAACAATCTTGCAAAGAGTACCCTACATTCAAGGCGCGTTAAACGCAGCATTTACCTTCAATGTAGACAAACTTGTTCTTCGGACATCCGACCGCTCACGCGTATCCCGGTAGCCGCGATTCGTAAAGCCGCCATATTTGGTCAGTTTAGATACGTGCCCTCTTAGGTAAAAGGGCTAAAACGTGTGTGCGTTACTATCCGAAGACCTTTGGTATACCTTGTTAAGATCCCAATGAAACCTTAATAACTATAAGTAAATCGAGTGTTATTTTTAAGTACAGGATTTCATTGTCCTATACTCATGATGAGTGACTTTGTCCGATCGGAATTTTTTCATAAACGGTCGGCCACGATGGATAGGGTAAAACAGACATCTACACCCTACAGATCGCTGCTTCTATGTTTTAATAAGGCTGGAGTGAAAATATCTAAACATATTATAGTACCTCTCTTTCTAAAGTTAATACCTGATAGGAGACAAAACAATTTAAACTAATCTAACCTCTACATCGAAAATGGCACAGATATCTATTACTTAACGAGTGGCGGCCATCTTAGAGTGGTCTATGTACTAATCTATTCCTAAGGTCGCGGATCCACTCCTAGTAAAAAATGAACAAGGAGGCTCTGTTTACCACAAAATTATATATTTCTGTATTTCTCTGCACCTACCTCTTATTTATGGGTGTATGTAACATAATGCAGTCCTTAAATCCATCTATTTGTATGCTCCGTGTATAAATTCTAAAAATTCTATTTCTTTATAGGCATAGTATTATTATTGCTCCTAGGAGTCCAAAGCCTAATCAGGGTGATCCTACTGGGGGAGTCTGTTCATAGTTAATAAAATGACTCCTCTAATTCGGGTACCACTCATCAGTAATATTATCTGCTATATCTTATTTTAATTTTTTTTTAATATATTCTATTATATGTGACCCAAATGTTTAGTATCAGTATGAAATAGGTCAACCTAAACATAATATTTATCTCAATAGCTTCTCCCATTCCTCTTTGGTATTTAATCCCTTGCGGACTGAGTTAAACTTTGACATAAAAAACTGTTCCCTCTTTTTTCTTTTTAGTGTGAAATCATCACCTCTGTAATTGATTTTGATAGTTTCTATCACACACCATCTAATATCTTCTGTTGTATGTTTGTTTTCTAACCAATGTTCAACCAATGGGTCTGACTTTTTCGACGTCCTAATGTCTGACCTGTGTTCATTGATTCGAATCCTAATTTGTCTAGATGTTTCACCTACATATATCAATTGACATGGGCATTTTATTAGATAGATAAGATTTTTTGATCTACAGTTATAGAATTCCTTATGATAGTGAACTTTGTTATTCACTGTCACTTCAGGGCCTTTGAGACTATATTTACCAGTTATGACTTACAATATTTTTGATCTTGTTACTAATACTGCTATGGTTGGTAACAAAAATCAAAGGATGCATTTGTGTTTCATTCATGTCAGCTTTTTTATCAAAAAACGAATCCCTGTTGAAATACTTAGCTCTCTTGTATGAATTCCTAATTAGTCGCTTGGGATAACCTCTATCTACAAATTTTTGTGTCAGAACTTTAGCATGTTTATCGTAATCTATATTCTTGGTGCAATTTTTCCTTAATCTAAGGAATTGCCTGTAGGGGATATTGTTTTTCTGACAGGCCGGGTGGTAGCTCGAATAATGCAGCATGGTATTTCTGTCTGTTGGTTTCGAAAAAAGTTCCACTAGCAGAATACCATCCTCATGTTTAATAAGGATGTCTAGGAATTCACAATGGTTTCTATTAAAAAATGGGTGAACCTGAGATTCTTACCTCCCAGGTTTAACCAATCTATAAACTCCCTCAACTGATCCTCTTCACCTGTCCACACAAAAAAGACATTGTCTATATAACGTGACCAGTGACTGATGTTTTCAAAGAAAGGGGCTATCGGGTAAAAAATATGGTGATTCTCGAATCTAGCAACATAAAGGCAGGCCAGACTCGGGGCACAGGTGGCCCCCATGCTGGTCCCCTTCACCTGTTTAAATAAAGTTTTTTCAAATAAAAGCAGCGATCCGTAGGGTGTAGATGTCTGTTTTACCCTATCCATCATGGCCGACCATTTATGTAAAATTCAGATCGGACAAAGTCACCCATCATGAGTATAGGACAATGAAATCCTGTACTAAGAAATAACACCCGCTTTACATATAGTTATTAGGGTCTCATTGGGATATTAACAAGCTATACCAAAGGTCTTCGGATAGTAACGCACGCACGCTTTAGCCCTTTGACCTAAGAGGGCACGTATATAAACTGACCAAATATGGCGGCTTTACGAATCGCGCTACCGGGATACGCGTGAGCGGTCGGATGTCAGGAGACCGAGTTTGTCTACATTGAAGGTAAATGCTGCGTTTAACGCGCCTTGAATGTGGGGTACTCTTTACTTTTAATGTTTGTAGCAAAGAGGGACGTGAGGGCTCATTTCGAGTTGGGACACCATAGTATTAGCTAATGGGACCAAGTTGGTGACGTCCGTTTTGTGCAACCCCGGGGTTTTTGAATCATCCGAATTAGGAAATTGCCTGTGGAGGATGTTAAAATAGAGTAAGCTACCACTTTGTGGTGAGCAGTGTAAATTGGGGTTTCTTAAATAGCAGACGAGTCAACAATAAGAAGTTGACTGACAGAGAGGATAGGGAAATAGCCCCTGTATTAATACATAAAGAGTTTTTAAGAAAGATGGGGTTCTAAATAATACTTTTTTTCTACAGACTGTCCCGACATTGAGTTACGGGTTCATATGAAATAAAGACGTATTGAAAGATGTCTCCACGCCTCCCGGGGCTCCTGATAAACTGCTGACTTCAGGTTAATCATTAAGCTATTTTAAATTAAGGTAGGGGTGTTATTCCTAGCAACTCTTTGATTTTCACTTATCTGGGTTAATATTGTTTATTCATATACACGTTATGTATTTCTGTCTACCCAGTGTGATAATCAGAATCACGAAGTGTATACAACTACGTCAAATGAAGATGTACAGTACTTTTTCTTCTATCTAAATTGATGAAGGACTATCTATGTTTGACACTACGCTTATTGTAAACTAACCTCCTGATACTATGAATATGAGGAAATAACTAAAGGAGGGTGTTAAGGATATATTTATCCCTTTTTTATTATATAGGAACTGCAAGATTGTTTAAATGAAATATAACAAACAATCAGCACGACTACACCTTGATCGTGGGTGTCTAAAGATTCACTTTTAGCCATTAAGAGATATGTTATGAGATATAATCATCTGGGTCGATGTATAGATAAAGAAAAATACTTAGAGTTGATGATACAGATAGACAGAATTCCATCTAAAACAACTATGATGTTGAAGCGGTTCCTCTGGCAATATGTCGAGATGAAGAGACCACACCATATGAGGAGGTGGTTTGGTACGAGAAGGGTTAGCCAGTATAAAAGAAATTGATTTGCAAACAATGTTTTTAATAATAAGGCAATGTATAGGTTTTTATTGATGCACCAGATAATGTTGTGTAACATTGTGTTGCTATTAGGACTCACACCTGATATACTATTCTGTACGTAAGAGCTTGTGGAGTAAATATATGCATTTTTTATAGATAAAAAACCGTCCTGAAGAAGGCGTCAGATCTCCAACAAAAGCACCGAAACACTGCGTCGACTTGTCTTGGTTTTTTGTATACATTTTTTTTATTGCAATACTCTGTACATGGTGAATACCTTGTTTTTAAGAATAAAATTGTATTTTTTTTTAATTGTTTGAATTGTTTTTTGCATGACTACCCAGTGCTCTTACGATGGTGTTGTTTTTGGTCTATGAGTATAGAAAACAATAGGTATATAATTGATAGTATGTTATTTGCCTTAAACTAGGATTGTGAAGTACATTAAGATTTACCTCCTTTACTTCCCATAGTTTTACTGTTGCAGGCGAGAGGGTATTTCCACATAATTTGAGCATTGTCCTCTGGATAGGGATTAAAATTTGTGTTGTAAACTATCACCCTGTCCCTAAGTGGATCGGAGGGTATCTCCTTTTGTGGTTTTTAAGTACTATTACAGATTGTTAGCTGGGGAGCATTTTTTATTCTTCACATGGAAGGAATTAAAACCTATGGGTTTACGGAGGATCAATTTAACAAACTGATCAATGCTACCTCCAGGAATACCTCTACTGTGGTTATCGATAACAGTAAAGAAGAACAGTGGAGAGAATTGTGGAACCTCAAAAAGAAAATTGTAAGGACAGAACTACATGCTTATTTTTCAATTGACTATTGTAAAAAGGGTATTATCCCCAAGGGACTACAAGTGACCAATGAACCGGGGGTCTTTGTGAAAATCAAAAAGTTCCTAGAAAATTGAACATTGATAGCCAACAGATGTAGCAGAGATTGGATGCTCCTCATAATAGAGACTGCGCAATCAGTATTGATCATAGAGAGGGCAGAGATTGAAGCATTAGAGGCCAAGATGAAAGATTGTGATGCTTTAGATGATGCGAAGAAAAAATTAGAAGAGATACAAGCCGATATAGTGGGGTACAGGGACTATATGGTGAATAAAAAGTCCAATAAACTGAGGAAGGATGTTCTTTAATACAATGTCAAGAGAGTCTACCCATATCTCCAGAAGGACTTTTATGAAAGACCTAGGGAAGACTATCAAAATAAGAGACAATGGCAGCAACCAAGTCACAATTTTGCAAAGAAAAAGTGAGGTTTTTTGATACCTCATATACCAGCTCGGACTCAGAGGGGGAACTTCAATGTGACCCCAATAACAAGTCAAATGAACCAAATACATCCAGTATCAGAGAGAGTCTCTCTTTTTTAGAACACCGCCAGAAACAATTTGTGCCCCAGAGAGGAAGGGGGGGAGGAAGAGGGGGATACATCCCCCGAATCAGAACCAATTCCAACAACGTCCCTACAACACTCGAAGTACGAAAAAGTGGGACTAGAAATTAAGGCACCCCTTATTAATTTATCTTCTAGAGCTCTCAATTTGGAAGAACAAGGGGTTTTAGAAAAGGGATTAGGTTACGCCATAGCAACCCCAATTGATAAATACGGTTTGGAAAGGGACCTCCAAAGTTTTTTTTAGAAAAGTTAGATTGAATGCATACTTTGAGGGTAAACCGTCGAGCAGTGACGGCACCCCCCCCCCCCCCCTAAGCGCCTTGAGACCCTACGGGTAAGTAGTGCGCTCTATAAATGTCTTTGATTGATTGATTGATTGATGCCTACTGTGAGAAGTTGGCCCGACATGCAGTGTTCACTATTCTAGTGACCACTATGTATCGTTCCAAACGACCCTTATGGTGATTGGTTGTAAGTCAACCTTAGACCAGCTATCCTAGTAGCGTGGATACGAGCAGTCTTCGGGCTAAACTCTGGAGGGCGTGTTAAGCCAGCTGTTATACCATCACATACCCCTTGAACACCAAGTGAAAGGACACCACACAAGTGTTATGAAAATAAACAGTATATTTATTAGAATCACAACAGCCCTGTACTCTTTATGAGGACAGGGTACTAAGCACAGAACAAAACTCTTAGGAAAATACTTCAAGTGCACAATTAAAACAAATGCCCGAGGGCACGGAAAGTTCTAGTGGTCTCGGGCGGACCCGATAAGGCAAGTCGGAAGCGAGGGACTCAGGACCCTTAAGTAAGGAGGCTATGCAGGCACCGAAATGCCGGAGTTACCTAGCCACGAGGGCTGCGGCTGCACAAGTCTTACAGGCGTCGGGGGTCTTCGCTGGCGAGCCAGGAGCCGGAAGAAAAGGAGTTGCTGGCCGGTGACCAGTGATGAATAGTTTGTAGAGATCCAAGCCTGGATCAGAGATCGATGATACCTGAAAGCAGAGGGGACCAAGTTCGTACTACTAGCCAGTAGTCAGAGGGTACCAGGAAGGCACCGGATGGCCGTCACCTCGACTAGGTGAGTGGGCGACGCTAGGCTCTGCAGTCTCACGGACCAGGAGGCGTTGTCGGCGACCAGGATGGAGGTGCGAGCTGTCCCACGAAGGTTGATGCTGTCGGTGTCGCTGGGCCCAGGGTTGGGGCAACAAGCCTTGGCAGATTTCAGGGCCACGTGGTGGGCCTAAAATGGCATCTTGAGTGGACCAGGAGGGTCCGGGGTGCTCCTCTCGTAAAAGGGAGCAAGGGCCGGTCTGGAGCAACCAGACCAGCAGCGTTGGGTGTCGGATGTCGTCAAGGAGATCACAAGCCAGCGGCTAGTGATCGGACAACGTGCTGAGCGGCGAGCAGAAGGGCCCCACGCAGATCGTGGAGATGCTGGGAGGCTGCACTTCGGTGCTGGAGCTGCTCAGGATCGGGGCTTCTCGGACCCCAGAGCACTCACCAGAGGATTCCTTCGGTGGTCGTGCTGGATTAAGAAAGCGTGCAGGTTTTGATGATGGCCGGTCCCTCGAGGTCTCGTCGCACCCACAGATCTCAGCTGAGCTGACGATGTGGGTAGAGCTCAGAGGTGCCAGGGAAGCCGGTTCTCGTCGAGCTGGGCTGTCGGATTCCTGAGGAAGGACTTGCAGCAAACCGCAGAGTTCTTAGATGGTGCCTGCGGATGCAGAGTGACTACTCCTTAGCCACAAGGGAGAAATCTTGAGAAGAGTCTCTGATGTCCTTTCGTAGAAAGTAGTTCTTGATTCAAAGATGATCTAATTTGGAAGGGTCCCCGCTCCGGCCTTTATCCTAAAGAAAGGGGTGGGTACATGACTAGGTCCTGCCCTAGGGGTGGGACCAGGAAGGGGGGAAGTTACACCCCTCTCCCCCTGCTGGACTTTCCCCAGGTCAGGGGCTGCGCGCCCCTGGAACTGGTTCTAGCCGGCAGATGCGTAGTGAGCACCGGGGTGCCACTCCGCAGTCACCTTCTTGCAAAGCCCTACCTACCCAGAATACACAAACCCTGTCTGGGACGGTGCGAACACCGCCCTTGACAGGAAACGCTTTGTCCAAGCTCTCCTCGCTGGAAGGACTCCCAGCAGCAGGAGGTCAGACTCGTGTCTGTGGTGGCAGCGTCCATTTTGTGGAGCTGAGGCTTCAGTTAACTTTAACCGGGGTTCACAGTTACGTACATGTCGTGTCCCTCTAGAAGGGCGGAATGCTAACCTCGTCGCCAGAATTGGTGAGGGGGCAGCATCCCGATTCGTATGACACCTTACTCGACATGTCTTGATAACGCGATACCGAAGTTACCGATATGATACGCGTTATCATGGAACAGCCATTGGGTCTTGGTTCCGCAAGCTGCAACCGGGCTCGGCTCGTGCCAGAGCCCAATTCACACGGTTCCATGCACTCTGCCTTCAGGATTGTCAAGGCCTGCCATAGGAGTGACTGATAGGAACTCGGGTGTCCATTTTAAGGTTAGGTATAGGGATACTATACCTATAGCAACGGGCGAGTACGCCACGTTGCCCCAGCTGTCGTGCAGCCAGTTGTGTCAGATTTTAGATGGTCATCCAGGGGTGGCATAATACATGCTTCAGCCCCTGGTAGGCCCTGGGTACACCGATGCCCTGAGTTACAGGGTCTGACAGGGTGGCCCAGTTCCAATTGGGTAATGCACCTAGGGTACACACAGCAATTTAGCGAGAGAACAGCTAGGCTGTGGGTCTGATTGGCAGGCCCACAGCCCGAGAAAGTCGTAAACCAGTGAAACAAAAGCAAAAAGTCCGGGTGATCATAGGATTGCAGACCCTACTCTCCTACATATGACCCCCCCCCCCAAACGTTGGGACAATAAGCTAACCTTGACCAGGTGAGTCTTCTTGTTCTAAGTGGAAATACCTGGAGAGCCCATCTGCATTGCCATGATCAGTGCCAGGTCTATTCTCCACTGTGAAGTCCATCCCCTGTAGGGAAATGGACCACCTAAGCAGTTTGGGGTTTTCACCCTTCATCTGATTTAGCCATAGGAGGGGCTTATGGTCGGTCTGAATCTTGAAATGAGTGCAAACAAGTATGGCCTCAGTTTCTTCAGGGCCCACACCACAGCGAAGGCCTCCCTCTCTATAGCTGACCAATTTTTCTCTCTGGGGGTCAGCCGTCTGCTTATAAAAGCAATGGGCTGGTCATTACCATCAAAATTCAGTTGAGATAGAACAGCTCCCACACCCAACTCAGAAGCATCTGTTTGGACAATGAATGGTTTGGAGTAGTCTGGACTCTTGAGGATAGGTGCCGTGCACATGGCCTGTTTTAGGTCATCGAATGCTTTTTGACAGCTCGCTGTCCACTGAACCTTTTTTGGCATTTTCTTACTCGTCAGTTCATTGAGCGGAGTCACAATCGATCCGTCATTCCTGACGAACTTCCGGTAGTAACCAGTCAGGCCCAAGAAAGCTCGAACCTGAGTCTGGGTGGTTGGAGGAGCCCAGTCCCTGATTGACTGTATCTTGCTCTCCAGTGGTTGAACTTGGCCTCCACCGACAAGGTGGCCCAAGTACACAACCTGTGTCTGCCCTATCTGGCACTTGGTAGCCTTGATAGTGAGACCTGCTGCTTGCAGAGCCTCTAACACTTTCCGCAGGTGGACCAGGTGATCCTCCAAGGTGGAGCTAAAGACAGCGATATCGTCGAGATACGCCGCACAGAAGTCATCCAGCCCAGTGAGAACGTGATTCACCAACCGTTGGAAGGTGGCAGGTGCATTTTTCAAACCAAAGGGCATCACCACGAACTGATAATGTCCACCAGGGGTAGAAAATGCGGTCTTAGGCTTGGCGTCCTCAGCTAACCTGATTTGCCAATACCCAGCTGTCAGGTCAAACGTACTTAAGTAGTTGGCCGAAGCCAATCTATCGATAAGCTCGTCTGCCCTTGGTATTGGGTGGGCATCAGTCTTAGTGACTGCATTGAGACCCCTGTAGTCTACGCAGAACCTCATCTCTTTCTTACCGCCCGGGGTGTGAGGTTTCGGCACTAGAACTACGGGACTAGCCCAAGGGCTATCCGAGGGTTCAATGACTCCCAGCTCCAACATTTTCTGCACTTCACTTTTGATGCAGTCTCTAACGTGATCGGGCTGCCTGTAGATTTTACTCTTGACGGGCAAGCTGTCACCAGTGTCAACCTCATGGGTGCACCAATTGGTCTGACTGGGTGTTAGAGAGAACATATGCCGGAAGGATTGAAGAACTTGTTTACAATCCTCCTGTTGATGTTCGGAGAGGCTGCCACAAAAGACAACACCGTCTACCGATCCATTGTCAGGATTCTGACTGAGCAGGTCGGGGAGAGGGTCACTCTCCTCCTCCTGTCCCTCATCTATGGCCATGAGCAAACTCATGTCCTTCCTGTCGACATATGCTTTGAGCCTGTTGACATGGAGCACCCTGTTGGGGCTCCGGGGAGTTCCAAGGTCTACCAGGTAGGTGACCTCTCCCTTTTTCTCCAGAATGGTGTAGGGCCCGGACCATTTGTCCTTGAGTGCTGCTGGGGCCACTGGCTCCAACACCCACACCTTCTGTCCGGGCTGGTAAACAGTCAAGACAGCCTTTTGGTCATGCCAAGCTTTTTGGAGTTCTTGGCTGGCCTTAAGGTTTTCGGATGCCTTCTCCATGTACTCAGCCATCCGCGAGCGGAGACCAAGCACATAGTCCACTATGCTGGTTGCAGGCTTTTTGAGAGGTCTCTCCCATCCTTCCTTCACCAAACACAGGGGTCCTCTTACAGGATGCCTGTACAAAAGTTCAAAAGGGCTGTAGCCAACCCCCTTCTGTGGGACTTCTCTGTAAGCGAATAAAAGGCAGGGGATAAGGACGTCCCATCTACGCCGAAGCTTTTCAGGTAGTCCATGAATCATCCCTTTCAGGGTCCTGTTGAATCTCTCAACAAGCCCATTGCATTGTGGGTGATAGGGTGTAGTGAACTTGTAGTTAACACCACATTCCTTCCACATAGCAGTTAAGTAGCTCGACATGAAGTTTGCACCTCTGTCGGAGACGACCTCCTTAGGGAAGCCCACTCTGGAGAACACTCCAACTAGGGCTCTTGCCACAACAGGTGCTGTAGTGGTCCTAAGGGGAATAGCTTCAGGATACCTGGTGGCATGATCCACTACCACCAGTATAAACTTGTGCCCTGATGCTGTTGGTGGTTCCATGGGACCGACGATGTCAATCCCCACCCGTTCAAAGGGCACCCCCACCACAGGCATTGGTATAAGGGGGGCCTTTGTCGTGCCACCTGACTTACCACTGGCTTGGCAAGTGACACAGGAGCGGCAAAACTCCTTGGTATCTTCGTTCATGTGAGGCCAGTGAAAGTGCGAGACAAGCCTGTCCCACGTCTTCGTCTGGCCTAAGTGTCCTGCTAAGGGAATCTCGTGGGCCAAGGTAAGGAGGAAACCACGCTGAGACAAGGGGACAACCAGCCTCCTGGTCATGCCAGGCTTGGGGTCTCTTGCCTCAGTGTACAGGAGTCCATCTTCCCAGTATACCTTGTGGGTACCTGTGGCGTTCCCAGCAGCCTCAGCAGCAGCCTGCTGTCTGAGGGGTTCAAGGGAAAGGCAGTCTAACTGGTCCTTCCCCAGGTCTTCTCATGTGGGTCCCCCTGAGCCCAGAAACTCAACTTGATCAAGTTCGAGTTCTTTAGGTTCAGTTTCCCGCAATTCCTGGAGGTCAGCCTCCTCTGAGACTTGATCCTCGACCTGGGGCAAGGGGGAAGGAAGGCCTTAACCCGACTGCTCTTCTTCTTGGGAGGTGTCTGGTCCGTTGTTCCAGGATCCAGCACCTGTTCAGTGGGGCATCGTCTGACCTGTGACCTGGTCACAGCAAACACGTGTGCTGGCAAGCCTAACATCTCCATGTGAGTCCGTTGCTCCACTTCTGACCATTGCGATGACTCCAAATCATTGCCCAACAAACAATCCACTGGGAGGTCTGAACTAACAACAACCTTTTTCTGGCCATTTACCCCTCCCCAGGAGAAAGCAACAATCGCCATACTATGACTGGTAGTGACGTTGCTGGCATTGGTCACCAGGAAATCTGTACCTGGCATGATCTGTCCAGGGTCCACAAAGTTAGGCGTCACCATGGTGACGCTGGCACAAGTGTCCCTGTAGGCCTGAGCCATTCTTCCATTTATTAAAGGCGTCTGTCGGTATTTGCCCAAAGTATTGGGACTGACATCAGGGGATATATCCACATCCCCTGTACAGACAAGGACAGCCTGAGTGAGTGTACCAACTAAGTTGTCACACCCCTCAGAACCCAAGGTTAACCCAACTAGTCCCTTGGGAGGCGCACTACTACTGCTGGCTGTACTAGGGGGCACAGGTGCCTTAGGGGCTGCAGTAGCAGGAGTCTGCCCTCCTTTCTTGGTGCACTCACTAAACCAGTGAGTTTTACTTTTACAGTATTGGCACCACCTTTTTGATTGGCCTTCTTGATTCTTCTTTTTCTGGGAAGCCTGACCCCCCCCCTCTTTGGGTTGTTGGGGACCTGTCGAAGACTTCTGGGCAGTTTGTTCCCCTTTCGAATCTTTACCCTTCTGGTCTGCTTTCTTCTGACCACCCTGGTTCTGGGCCTAGTTTTGCTTAACCATTGTCCTGACCCATCTGTCTGCCTTCTTTCCCAATTCTTGGGGAGAGGTCAGATCCGAGTCAACAAGGTGCTGATGCAACAACTGGTTCTGACAATTGTTTAAAATTTGTTCTCGCATGATCAAATTGTACAATCCTGTATATTCAGTAACCTTACTGCCCAGCAACCAGCCCTCCAAAGCCTTAGTGGCACAATCAACGAAATCAGACCAGTCCTGAGACTGAGTTTTCTGGGTATCCCTGAACAGCAACCTGTACTGCTCAGTGGTTAGGCCGAACCCATCAATCAGTGTGTTCTTCAGGACCTGGTAATTGTTAGCGTCCTCTACTCTAGTAGTGAGGAGCTTATCTCTACCTTTACCATCAAAGGAGAGCCACAAGATAGCTGCCCACTGACTCTGGGGGATGCACTGTACAGTGCAGGCCCGCTCCAAAGCAGTAATCCATTTGTGGATGTCGTCCCCTTGCTTAAAGGGGGGCACTATCTTATTCAGGTACTTAGTGTCTAAACTCCTGGGTTCCCGTGGGGGAATGCTGCCACCAGTGGGAATTGTCCCACTCAATTCTTGCTCTCGAGCAAAGGCGAGTCTTTCTTTGGCTAGGGCAAGTTCTTCCCTTTCGATCCGCAGATTGACTTCCCGCTCCTTCGCTTCGTACACTCTCCTCTGAGGTGAAGTCATCCCTCTTCGAGCAGAGCCTCGAGAGCCATTGGTTCGAACGGATCTATTAGAGCCTCTCGACAGAGACCTAACTCGTCCGTTCCCAATGTTAAGCTGGCCTTAGAGAGGCCCCAGGGGTCTCCTAGTACCATTCTCGTGCCGGCTTAAGTTGTCCTGTGTTAGCTGACTAACTATTACTGGACCTTTGTCTGCCTCGTCCCCAGATGTCTCTGGCTCCTTGTCCTCCTCTTCACCTTCTGCGGAGAGATGGATATGGTCAGGGTCACCTGCGGTTCCCTCGAGGGGGGGCATACTCTCTTCTGGATGAGAAGGGTCGGTGTTACCCGCCCTCCTGGCATCATAAGTCTCCAAGAGACCAATCAGAAATGGAGTTGTAGGGTTAGAACCCTGTTTTAGCTTCCGAGATGTACAGAGCTGTCGCATCTCTTGGAAGCTAAGTGCAGCATATCTGGACGTGACCTGTGGAAGGTCGACTGACACAAGGGGAGACTCAGAGTTTCCTCCTTTGTCGGACATGCTGCTTCTAGTGTGGTGTAAGTGATGCACCTACCTACACTATATGTTTACCTACTGATCCCTTGCTAAGAGTTGTAGCCAAGGTGTGCTAAGCCTTGAGGAGCTACAACAGCTGGTTCAGTAGAACTCAGAGTATTCTAAGCTAAGTTATATGTACCTGGAGTACTTATGCGATCTTTCACAAGATATTCTTAGGATATGCGTGGTAAAACAACAGCAAGCTCAAATCCCAACCGCTGCTCACCAATGTGAGAAGTTGGCCCGATATGCAGTGTTCACTATTCTAGTGACCACTATGTATCGTTCCAAACAACCCTTATGGTGATTGGTTGTAAGTCAACCTTAGACCAGCTATCACAGTAGCGTGGATACGAGCAGTCTTCGGGCTAAACTCTAGAGGGCGTGTTAAGCCAGCTGTTATACCATCAGATACCCCTTGAACACCAAGTGAAAGGACACCACACAAGTGTTATGAAAATAAACAGTATATTTATTAGAATCACAACAGCCCTGTACTCTTTATGAGGACAGGGTACTAAGCACAGAACAAAACTCTTAGGAAAATACTTCAAGTGCACAATTAAAACAAATGCCCGAGGGCACGGAAAGTTCTAGTGGTCTCGGGCGGACCCGATAAGGCAAGTCGGAAGCGAGGGACTCAGGACCCTTAAGTAAGGAGGCTATGCAGGCACCGAAATGCCGGAGTTACCTAGCCACGAGGGCTGCGGCTGCAACAGGCTTACAGGCGTCGGGGGTCTTCGCTGGCGAGCCAGGAGCCGGAAGAAAAGGAGTTGCTGGCCGGTGACCAGTGATGAATAGTTCGTAGAGATCCAAGCCTGGATCAGAGATCGATGATACCTGAAAGCAGAGGGGACCAAGTTCGTACTACTAGCCAGTAGTCAGAGGGTACCAGGAAGGCACCGGATGGCCGTCACCTCGACTAGGTGAGTGGGCGACGCTAGGCTCTGCAGTCTCACGGACCAGGAGGCGTTGTCGGCGACCAGGATGGAGGTGCGAGCTGTCCCACGAAGGTTGATGCTGTCGGCGTTGCTGGGCCCAGGGTTGGGGCAACAAGCCTTGGCAGATTTCAGGGCCACGTGGTGGGCCTAAAATGGCGTCTTGAGTGGACTAGGAGGGTCCGGGGTGCTCCTCTCGTAAAAGGGAGCAAGGGCCCGTCTGGAGCAACCAGACCAGCAGCGTTGGGTGTCGGATGTCGTCAAGGAGATCACAAGCCAGCGGCTAGTGATCGGACAACGTGCTGAGCGGCGAGCAGAAGGGCCCCATGCAGATCGTGGAGATGCTGGGAGGCTGCACTTCGGTGCTGGAGCTGCTCAGGATCGGGGCTTCTCGGACCCCAGAGCACTCACCAGAGGATTCCTTCGGTGGTCGTGCTGGATTAAGAAAGCGTGCAGGTTTTGATGATGGCCGGTCCCTCGAGGTCTCGTCGCACCCACAGATCTCAGCTGAGCTGACGATGTGGGTAGAGGTCAGAGGTGCCAGGGAAGCCGGTTCTCGTCGAGCTGGGCCGTCGGATTCCTGAGGAAGGACTTGCAGCAAACCGCAGAGTTCTTAGATGGTGCCTGCGGATGCAGGGTGACTACTCCTTAGCCACAAGGGAGAAATCTTGAGAAGAGTCTCGAATGTCCTTTCGTAGAAAGTAGTTCTTGATTCAAAGATGATCTAATTTGGAAGGGTCCCCGCTCCGGCCTTTATCCTAAAGAAAGGGGTGGGTACATGACTAGGTCCTACCCTAGGGGTGGGACCAGGAAGGGGGGTAGTTACACCCCTCTCCCCCTGCTGGACTTTCCCCAGGTCAGGGGCTGCGCGCCCCTGGAACTGGTTCTAGCCGGCAGATGCGTAGTGAGCACCGGGGTGCCACTCCGCAGTCACCTTCTTGCAAAGCCCTACCTACCCAGAATACACAAACCCTGTCTGGGACGGTGCGAACACCGCCCTTGACAGGAAACCCTTTGTCCAAGCTCTCCTCGCTGGAAGGACTCCCAGCAGCAGGAGGTCAGACTCGTGTCTGTGGTGGCAGCGTCCATTTTGTGGAGCTGAGGCTTCAGTTAACTTTAACCGGGGTTCACAGTTACGTACATGTCGTGTCCCTCTAGAAGGGCGGAATGCTAACCTCGTCGCCAGAATTGGTGAGGGGGCAGCATCCCGATTCGTATGACACCTTACTCGACATGTCTTGATAACGCGATACCGAAGTTACCGATATGATACGCGTTATCATGGAACAGCCATTGGGTCTTGGTTCCGCAAGCTGCAACCGGGCTCGGCTCGTGCCAGAGCCCAATTCACATGGTTCCATGCACTCTGCCTTCAGGATTGTCAAGGCCTGCCATAGGAGTGACTGATAGTAACTCGGGTGTCCATTTTAAGGTTAGGTATAGGGATACTATACCTATAGCAACGGGCGAGTACGCCACGTTGCCCCACCTGTCGTGCAGCCAGTTGTGTCAGATTTTAGATGGCCAACCAGGGGTGGCATAATACATGCTTCAGCCCCTGGTAGGCCCTGGGTACACCGATGCCCTGAGTTACAGGGTCTGACAGGGTGGCCCAGTTCCAATTGGGTAATGCACCTAGGGTACACACAGCAATTTAGCGAGAGAACAGCTAGGCTGTGGGTCTGATTGGCAGGCCCACAGCCCGAGAAAGTCGTAAACCAGTGAAACAAAAGCAAAAAGTCTGGGTGATCATAGGATTGCAGACCCTACTCTCCTACACCTACCATGAACAAATCAGGCTTGAAAGCTAAATCATGCTCGACTCCTCACTCCAATATGGTTAAAAAGGACATAGAGGTGTTTGAGAGGTGTGTGGAAAAAGGAATAGAAGACCTATTAGACAAGAAAGGGTGGATAGATCATAATCTTTCGGTGACCAAAAACAATGCTCTTAAAGCATTTGAAGAGGATATAACGATAACTGTAAAACCAGCGGACAAGGGAGGCAGCATAGTGATTATGAATACAGAGGACTATAACACCGGTATGCTTTTCCTTCTTAATTACAAAACACATTACTGCCCCTCAAGTAGGGCAGAGATAAATAAGTTATCTCAGAAAATCAGCCATATGCTGGCTTTTGCCAAGGAAGATGGTATAATCTGCCAGGACGAATATAACTTTCTTTAAAATGAATACCCGACTATACCTGCCCTTTACGGGCTCCCTAAGATCCATAAAGATGAGCTAAATCCCCCTATGAGGCCTATTGTGTCAAGTATCAATTCTCTCACACAGCCTCTCAGGAAATATATTGATATCTTCTTACAACCTTTAGTTACACAACAAAAAGCATACATAAAAGACACGACGGTGATGATAGAAAAAGTGGAAAATTTGAGCTCCACTGTTGACAGGTGAAGAGGATCAGTTGAGGGAGTTTATAGATTGGTTAAACCTGGGGATAAGAATCTTAAGTTCACCCATTGTTTTAATAGAAACCAATGTGAATTCCTAGACATCCTTATTAAACATGAGGATGGTATTCTTCTAGTGGAACTTTTTTCGGAACCAACAGACAGAAATACCATGCTGCATTATTCGAGCTACCACCCGGCCTGTCAGAAAAACAATATCCCCTATGGGCAAGCCCTTAGATTAAGGATAAATTTCACCAATAATATAGATTACGATAAACATGCTAAGGTTCTGACACAAAAATTTGTAGTTAGAGGTTATCCCAAGCGACTAATTAGTAATTCATACAAGAGAGCTAAATATTTCAACAGGGATACGTTTTTTGATAAAAAAGCTGACATGAATGAAACACAAACACATCCTTTGATTTTTGTTACCAACCATAGCAGTATTAGTAACAAGATCAAAAATATTGTAAATTGTAACTGGCATTTGGTCACTAATAATAGCAATATCACCCTCCCTAAACCCATGTTTTCGTATAGGAGGAATAAAACAATTAGGAACAGTCAATCAGAAACAATCTAGGCTACACAAAAACACCCTTACCAAAAGGGACTTTTGAGTGTTGTAGTTGTACCAACTGTAAATATATTCTCAAAGGCCCTGAAGTGACAGTGAATAACAAAGTTCACTATCATAAGGAATTTTATAACTGTAGATCAAAAATTTTTATCTATCTAATAAAATGCCCATGTCAATAGATATATGTTAGGATTCGAATCAATGAACACAGGTCAGCCATTAGGACGTCAAAAAAGTTAGCCCCATTGGTTGAACATTGGTTCGAAAACAAACATACAACAGAGGATATTAGATGGTGTGTGATAGAAACTATTAAAATCAATTACAGAGGTGGTGATTTCACACTAAAAAGAAACAAGCATTTACAATGCAATGGTTTCGACTTTTGAAAAGTTTGAGCTATTGGCATTGTAAATGACAAAATTTGTATTTATGTGTTGGTTTTCGAAAACAGACAATGCCAATAGTTTAATCTCTGGCAAATGCCACACAAAAACACACAGACCCACACACACACACAGACCCACACACACCAACAGAGCCCCCCACACACACACATACAGAGCCACACACACACACAGAGCCACACACACAGAGCCTCAGCTCCATAAAGGCGTAGTCAAAGATAGGGCTCTCCCAAGCTCTTCATCAATTATTTCTATTTGGGATTCAGAACTACAGGAGTACTAGTTAATATGCTTATAAATACTTTGTGGAATACGTTCCACAAAAAGAATGTAAACTTTGCATTATCTGCATCGTGCTTAGCAATGGCATTTAGGCATACAGTAAACATCATGTGTTTAGTGGGAGCAGACACAAATGAAGTTAAAACACTCCACTATTTGTGTCTTTTCCTTATTAGAAGCAGACAAACAAAAATAATGTAAATCATGCACTATTTGTATTGTGTGTTTAGTGAGGGAGTATGTAAACAAAGCTCAGTAAGGGCAGAGGAAAGACTGTAAACACTGCTTTATTTGCACTGTGTGCTTAATGAGGGAAGATGGTGGCCACTGCTCTGTTTGCAGCATGTGCTTAGTACGGGCAGACTAAAGTCTGTAAACAGTGCAAATACTCAGACTGTTAAGGTGCGCGTTTGGGATGCTTTTGAAGGTTGACACAGGAACAGAATAACAATAAGTCTTAAGCATCATATAATCATTGTGAGATTTACATGCAATGGTGAAGTCCTGTCTTTCCAAAACTCATTGCTTGGTTCGGGCTTGTCCGTATGTACACACTCACCCTGATGCAGCATCTGGGAGGTGAAGCGGTATGACCCCGCCTGTCCTTCGCTATGCACCCCATACACTCACTGAACTTAGGAAAAGAGAACTGGAGACTCACACATCCACATTATGAGTATTTGAAGTGGGCTCTGGTTGCGTGCACGATTTCACAGAGGTACAAAAGTAAGAACGCCAGCCCCCAAGCGACAGCAGAAGTCTGGGTCGGGTCTCTATTTTGGACGTGCCCCCATTGCCACAGGTGAAGGGTATAATGCCACAAACAAAGGGCGCGTTCTGAAACTGCCGTTATGGAACAGGAATCGACCGAAGGGCACTGCTTTCTATTTCACGCAACTTTGATCGCTGGCCTTACAAGTTCCAAGGAGAGGGGGGCATGCTCTCAACGTGGCCATTCTGGTTCCAAATTGCAAATCGTACTTGCACAGTGTGAATTGGGAGGTGATACTGCATGTGGCTTGGCGTGTCCCTCGCAGTATGTTCATCTGGGCCCCTGAGATGAAGCCCGACCTCCTTGCTGCCTATTCATGTTTTAGTTCATCGCTCTTCAGCCACAGGCCTCTGGTGCATCAGCAGGAGTGGGGAAGGGCACACGGACAGCAGGAGGGGGGACGGGCTCACCGACAGCGGGAGGGGGGACGGGCACACAGACAGCGGGAGGGGGGGCGTGGACGGGCAGACGGACAGAGAGAGGGGGGTCGGGAACGGGCTCACGGACAGAGGGAGGGTGGGGCGGGAACGGGATTAAAAAAAGTATTAAAATATGCCGCTTACCTGCTAGCAACTCTTTGAAAGTGAAATCGCGCAGCCCACACCTGCAAAGCACACGTTGCAAATGAAACCAACATGCCGATACGGAAAAAAAAAAACAACCACCCACCGCCACATGAGGCACAAAAATGGGCGGGATGATTAAAAATCGCTGGAACGCCCACGAATCTGCTCGGGGAATGAGTGACGCATCTCTGTTCCAATGGCTAGCCTCCATTTATGGAGCTAGCCAATGGAACAGAGAGGCGGAACAAAGCCCCATACTGGTAAACAAAAGTTTTCGCCTGCATCACCTGCGCGAACGCTGCTGCGCAGCAGATCGCCAGGCGAAACCTAAAAAGAGGGAACAGTTTTTTATGTTAAAGTTTAACTCAGTCCGCAAGGGATTCAATACCAAAGAGGAATGGGAGAAGCTATTGAGATAAATATTATGTTTAGGTTGACCTATTTTATACTGATACTAAACATTTGGGTCACATACAATAGGATATAAAAAATGTTTAAAAAAATAAGATATAGCAGATAATATTACTGATGAGTGGTACCCGCTTTAGAGGAGTCATTTTATTAACTATGAACAGACTCCCCCAGTAGGTTCACCCTGATTAGGCTTTGGACTCCTAGGAGCAATATTAATACTATGCCTATAAAGAAATAGGATTTTTCGAATTTATACATGGAGCATACAAATAGATGGATTTAAGGACTGCATTATGTTACATACACCCATAAATAAGAGGTAGCTGCAGAGAAATATAGAAATATTTAGTTTTGTGGTAAACAGAGCCTCCTTATTCATTTTTTACTAGGAGTGTATCCATTACCTTAGGAATAGATTAGTACATAGACCACTCTAAGATGGCCGCCACTCGTTAAGTAATAGATATCTGTGCCATTTTCGATGTAGAGGTTAGATTAGTTTAAATTGTTTGTCTCCTATCAGGTATTAACTTTAGAAAGAGAGGTACTATAATATATTTAGATATTTTCACTCCAGCCTTAATAAAACATAGCGATCCGTAGGGTGTAGATGTCTGTTTTACCCTCATCATGAGTGTAGGACAATGAAATCCTGTACTAAGAAATAACACCCGATTTACTTATAGTTATTAGGATTTCATTGGGATCTTAACAAGCTATACCAAAGGTCTTCGGATAGTAACGCACGCATGTTTTAGCCCTTTGACCTAAGAGGGCCGTATATAAACTGACCAAATATGGCGGCTTTACGAATTGCGGCTACTGGGATACGCGTGAGCGGTCGGATGCCAGGAGACCGAGTTTGTCTACATTGAAGGTAAATGCTGCGTTTAACGCGCCTTGAATGTGGGGTACTCTTTGCTTTTAATGTTCGTAGCAAAGAGGGACGTGAGGGCTCATTTTGAGGTGGGACACCATAGTATTAGCTAATGGGACCAAGTTGGTAACGTCCGTTTTGTGCAACCCCGGGGTTTTTGAATCATCCGCATTAGGAAATTGCCTGTGGAGGACGTTAAAATAGAGTAAGCTACCACTTTGTGGTGAGCAGTGTATATTGGGGTTTCTTAAATAGCAGACGAGTCAACAATAAGAAGTTGACTGACAGAGAGGATAGGGAAATAGCCCCTGTATTAATACATAAAGAATTTTTAAGAAAGATGGGGTTCTAAATAATACTTTTTTCTACAGACTGTCCCGACATTGAGTTACGGGTTCATATGAAATAAAGACGTATTGAAAGATGTCTCCACACCTCCCTGGGCTCCTGATAAACTGATGACTTCAGGTTCATCATTAAGCTATTTTAAATTAAGGTAGGGTTGTTATTCCTAGCAACTCTTTGATTTTCACTTATCTGGGTCAATATTGTTTATTCATATACACGTTATGTATTTCTGTCTACCCAGCATGATAATCAGAATCACGAAGTGTATACAACTACGTCAAATGAAGATGTACAGTACTTTTTCTTCTATCTAAACCGATGAAGTACTATCTATGTTTGAAGGTACACTTATTGTAAACTATCCTCCTGATACTATGAATATAAGGAAATAACTAAAGGAGGGTGTTAAGGATATCTTTATCCCTGTTTTATTATATAGGAACTGCAAGATTGTTTAAATGAAATATAACAAACAATCAGCATG
Source organism: Lissotriton vulgaris (assembly GCF_964263255.1). Classification (NCBI taxonomy): domain Eukaryota; kingdom Metazoa; phylum Chordata; class Amphibia; order Caudata; family Salamandridae; genus Lissotriton; species Lissotriton vulgaris. The sequence goes on along the minus strand of NC_141685.1, from coordinate 1,323,569,041 downwards.
ACTACACCTTGATCGTGGGTGTCTAAAGATGCACTTTTAGCCATTAAGAGGTATGTTATGACTAAGGGTGGGCGTAGTTCGCGAAGTAGCGCTACGCGAAGCTACGCAAAGTGCACTTCGCACTACGCGAACTTCACTTCGCACTACGCGAGCTGCGTAGTAGCATGTTCGCACTGTGCAAGAAGTGTTTTCAATAATTGGACAGTGCGGACAAGCATCTGGCACTGTGCAATCATTGAAAACGGCATCTTGCACAGTGCAAGCTGTAGTTTTCTGCTGCTCGAGTAGATTATTACTCGAGCTGCAGCTTTCTCAACGCGAACTGGTAGTTTCTCATTGAGATCGGTCACGAGCATGCGCAACCACTCACAATGAGAATCATTATCTCCCCGCGTTGAGAATCTCGCCGGGATGTCATTTTGCTTGCTCGTGGTTGCAAACATGACGTTCAGGACCGTGAACAAGCAAAAAATGAGCGCTGCACTATGCTACGCTGCACTACCCGTGTTTGCACTGTGCTACGTGCAGCTCGCGTAGTGCGAAGTTGCGCAAACTTCGCAAACTCCGCGAGCGTAGTGTAGTGCTTCGCCCAGGGTTAGTTATGACATATAATCATCTGGGTCGCTGTATAGATAAAGAAAAATACTTAGAGTTGATGATACAGATAGACGGAATTCCATCTAAAACAACTATGATGTTGAAGCGGTTCCTCTGGCAATATGTCGAGATGAACAGACCACACCATATGAGGAGGTGGTTTGGTACAAGAAGGGTTAGCCAGTATAAAAGAAATTGATTTGTAAACAATGTTTTTAATAATAAGGCAACGTATAGGTTTTTATTGATGCACCAGATAATGTAGTGTAACATTGTGTTGCTATTAGGACTCACACCTGATATACTATTATGTACGTAAGAGCCTGTTGTGTAAATATATGCATTTTTTTGTCAATAAAAAAAACGGTCCTGAAGAAGCTGTCAGATCTCCAACAAAAGCACCAAAACGCTGCGTCGACTTGTCTTGTTTTTTTTGTCTCCTTTCTGGTGAAGAATTGGCTTGGTAGTTTAGTCTGCCGTGTTCCCATGATGCACTGGGCCAGGGACAGACTGATTTGCATATAGCCAGGTTCTGAGCTGGGATGGTGCAGTGAGATAAATAACGGTGATGGATCAAGCCCTGATCTTTGGACTGGGTAAGAGTGGTCTGCTTAATTCAGACACTCTGTTCATCACCACCCCCTTTTCGAATCATTTTTGGCCACTATAGGTGTGGCAGGGTATACTCAGACATGAGTCCCTTTCTCACCGCACCATCAGGATTCAAGCAAGCCGGGCCGAAGACGGCTGAAATGCCAGAAACCGGTCCCTGGTAGCTTGTCTCCTTTCTGGTGAAGAATTGGCTTGGTAGTTTAGTCTGCCCTGTTCCCATGATGCACTGGGCCAGGGACAGACTGATTTGCATATAGCTAGGTTCTGAGCTGGGATGGTGCAGTGAGATAAATAACGGTGATGGATCAAGCCCTGATCTTTGGACTGGGTAAGAGTGGTCTGCTTAATTCAGACACTCTGTTCATCACCACCCCCTATTCGAATCGTTTTTGGCCACTATAGGTGTGGCAGGGTATACTCAGACATGAGTCCCTTTCTCACTGCACCATCAGGATTCAAGCAAGCCGGGCCGAAGACAGCTGAAATGCCAGAAACCGGTCCCCGGTAGCTTGTCTCCTTTCTGGTGAAGAATTGGCTTGGTAGTTTAGTCTGCCCTGTTCCCATGATGCATTGGGCCAGGGACAGACTGATTTGCATATAGCCAGGTTCTGAGCTGGGATGGTGCAGTGAGATAAATAACGGTGATGGATCAAGCCCTGATCTTTGGACTGGGTAAGAGTGGTCTGCTTAATTCAGACACTCTGTTCATCACCACCCCCTTTTCGAATCGTTTTTTGGCCACTATAGGTGTGGCAGGGTATACTCAGACATGAGTCCCTTTCTCACTGCACCATCAGGATTCAAGCAAGCCGGGCCGAAGACGGCTGAAATGTCAGAAACCGGTCCCCGGTAGCTTGTCTCCTTTCTGGTGAAGAATTGGCTTGGTAGTTTAGTCTGCCCTGTTCCCATGATGCACTGGGCCAGGGACAGACTGATTTGCATATAGCCAGGTTCTGTGCTGGGATGGTGCAGTGAGATAAATAACGGTGATGGATCAAGCCCTGATCTTTGGACTGGGTAAGAGTGGTCTGCTTAATTCAGACACTCTGTTCATCACCACCCCCTTTTCGAATCGTTTTTTGCCACTATAGGTGTGGCAGGGTATACTCAGACATGAGTCCCTTTCTCACTGCACCATCAGGATTCAAGCAAGCCGGGCCGAAGACGGCTGAAATGTCAGAAACCGGTCCCCGGTAGCTTGTCTCCTTTCTGGTGAAGAATTGGCTTGGTAGTTTAGTCTGCCCTGTTCCCATGATGCACTGGGCCAGGGACAGACTGATTTGCATATAGCCAGGTTCTGTGCTGGGATGGTGCAGTGAGATAAATAACGGTGATGGATCAAGCCCTGATCTTTGGACTGGGTAAGAGTGGTCTGCTTAATTCAGACACTCTGTTCATCACCACCCCCTTTTCGAATAGATCTTCAACAAAAGCACCGAAACGCTGCGTCGACTTGTCTTGGTTTTTTGTATAAATTTCTTTTTTAATTGCAATACTCTGTACATGGTGAATACCTTGTTTTAAAGAACAAAATTGTATTTTTTTAATTGTTTGAATTGTTCCTTGCATGACTACCCAGTGATCTTACGATGGTGTTGTTTTTGGTCTATGAATATAGAAAACAATAGGTATATAATTGATAGTATGTTATTTGCCTTAAACTAGGATTGTAAAGTACATTAAGATTTACCTCCTTTACTTCCCATAGTCTTACTGTGGCAGGCGAGAGGGTATTTCCATATAATTTGAGCATTGTCCTTTGGATAGGGACTAAAATTTGTGTTGTAGCGGGAGGAGTCGAGCCGGCAACCAAGATGGCCGCTTGAGCACCGGCTCCGCCAGCCGCCGCATCCTGACCGACTATCCGGCACACTATCCTGAGCCCTGTCCCTACCATCGGGTGGGGGACCAGCACCTGAGTCACTAGGCGAAATTCTGGTTCATTTGGTGGCTTTGGTGACCGAATATCGTCGCCGGAAAAATTGGGGCCTGTGGCATCGGAGTCCGGGGACCCGGCTCAAGAATCACCCGGGACAGAGTGCAACAACATCGGTCACAGAGACCAGAAGTGGCCGGACGGGCCCTGTGTCGCATCCGGATCGCGACTGCGACGACGTGCGCCTCCCAGCCTGGTCTAGATACCGACCATTGCAGCACCAACCCGTACTCGATTGAGGAGTGGTGGGTTTCGCCCTCATTTGCGCTTGAGATGGCATCGAGAGACTCCTAAAGGAGTCAGCAGAAGACCTCAAAAACTACTCGACAGGTCCAGTCGAACCGAATCAATAAATATGCCATTTCCAAGGGGTACCCCAGCGACGTGAAACGACCTCCGGCTGGAGGCACCGAAGGGGATTCGGTCAGCAACGACCCCACCATGAAGGACCTAATGGCCGCGATTGCTGGGGTCCAATCCTCCTTGGGCAAGATGGACATAAAACTGGACACTGTCGCCATTGAGGTGGGTCTTCTCAGAACCGACCTCACGAAAACTACAGAGAAGGTCAAAAACCTGGAGGTTAAAACAACGAGTCTTCTCGAGGACGTCTCTGAGCTTCAGAAGGAAGTGCGAGACCTGAAGGCGACCCGACATCAATTCAACAGTAAGCTTGATGAATATGAGGGTCGGGCACGCCGCAATAACGTCCGCATTTTGGGGGTCCCGGAAAAATCTGAGGGAGCGACCCCTGACTTCTTCGTCGAGGACCTTATTCTGAACCATCTCAAGCCAAAGGGCCTTAGTAACTTTTTCACTGTGGAGAGAGCACACAGGATCCCCGGAGGCTGCCCGAAGGTTGGGGCATCTCCGCGTCCCATCATTGCCCGGGTCTTGAACTTTCGTGACCGGGACACCATTTTGCAAACGGCGAGGTCCACTGGTCTATTGGCATACGAGAATGCTTCGCTGTTGTTCTTCCCTGATTTCACACAGATGGTCCAGAGACAGCGACAGGGCTTCATGTCCATAAAGCGGAGGTTGAGAGATAGGGAGATGAAATACTCAATGCTGTATCCCGCAAGACTGAGGATAGAACATGACAGAAAGACTTGGTTCTTTGATAACCCTGAGGTGGCCGCGGACTGGCTGGACCGAGTGGAAGCATCAGACTCTGGGGCCCAGGCCCGAACGGATAGCGAAGAATAGCACATTGCCTGTGACTGTAAGCCGCACTTATTCCATTGCTGGTGCAGGGGGCTTGGTAGGGGGTTTCGCTATCCCCCCCCCCCTCTCTGGACAGTTTTTACTGTATTATTCCTATTTTTGATTGAGACTCTTTTTATATATGGTTGTTCCGGTTGGGGGGGTCAAGGGTTGGTTTGGAGTGGCAAGGACGGGCGGCCTGTTGTAAGGTCCTCCTCCAGTTTTTCTACTTTTAGATACTAGTTAATGGGGAGACAGGCACACTGCGAGTTGGGGATGTGCGTCCATTGTATGCAGGGGTGCAGGGTGGGGGGTTGGTGGTCTGGCTGTTGGGGATTTTTATGTGTTGAATTGTTTGTTGTAAGTGACCAGGGATTGCTAAGAGGGCCCTCTCTTCTCCTGTTCGCTTGGAAGGATGCATGGCTGCCGTTAGACAGGGCCTGGGGTTCTCAGTCCTAAGCTGGAATGTGAACGGGTTGGGGGAAAAGATCAAACACACTATAGTGAACCAACTCATCAGACGGCACATGCCGGATGTCGTTTTGTTGCAGGAAACACACTTGATGGGGAAACGGTGTATGGCGTTGCACAGGGGAGGATATAAACTAGTGGCACACGCTGGTTTCACCTCCGGTTCAAGGGGAGTGGGTATACTAGTGAAGAACTCCTTTCCCTTCACGATCCGTTCTACCTGGTCTGACAATCGTGGTCGCTATATAGGCGTATCAGGTCTCTCAGAGGGTAGAACGGTCACGTTTGTGTCTATTTACGTTCCCCCGGCATTGCAGGCTGACACTTTTTGCGACTTAGGTCGGATATTTCTCACATTGCCTGTCAGCATCATGGTTTTGGGCGGGGATTTTAATGCTGTAATGGATGGCGAATTGGATAGGCGCCCCTCCCGTGTGTTGTTGCCTTCTCGTTCCTGGCTACCCGACTTCAATTCCACGTCAGGTTTGTTAGACGCTTGGCGTCTCAGACACCTGTGCGCCACTGAGTATACGCATTCCTCCGCGGCACACCATTCCTTTTCCAGAATTGATCACGTGCTCTTGCCTGCGGCTCAGGTGACCCTAATCCACAAAGTGGCCCATTTGGCGAGGGGGGTTTCTGACCACTCGCTGATTTGGCTTTGGTTGTGTCTGGGACAGGGCGATGTTGGTAGAATTGCTCCTACAAGCGCGTGGCGTTTGAAAGACCATGTGGTTAAAAAGGAACTTAAGCGGGCTACAGATAGCTTTTTCCGAGAAAATGAAGGTTTGGTCACGTCAACGTGTTCTCTGTGGGAGGCCTATAAAACTGTAATAAGAGGAGAGGCCATCTCCCTAGTATCCGGGCAGAAGAAGAAGTGGAGGGAGGGATTGGATAGAGGCTTAGCTTGTGGCCTTGGAAATCACGGCTTCCTCTGGGAGCGACCCCGAGGCGACTCATCGCCTCAGACTACTCCAGGAGGAATACAAGTCTATGACACGTGAGGGCGCGAAGGCGCAACACACCACAACGCAGAGTAGGATTTACGAGCACGGTGATAAGGCGGGGAAGCTAATCGCCTGGTTGGAAAAGGGTGACTGGGGGTCTCGTTTGGTCCCAGAACTGAATGTGGGCCCCGCGGTCACGTCGGATCCCCAGTTAATAGTTCAGGAATCCAAGCGATATTATGAGGAGGTATACACCGCGGCTGGAACGTTCACAGAGGTAGACAACGCCGGCATGATCCGGGATATACCGATGCCTGCCTTGTCAGACGAAGATAGGAATTTCTTGGACTCCGCCCTCACCGACGATGAGGTGGCAATGGCTATTAGGGGGGTCCACTCGGGTAAAGTTTCGGGCCCCAATGGCCTTCCCATTGAGTTGTTTAAGCCACATGCAGACCGACTGGCCCCATATCTGAAGGATATGTATTTGGAAAGCCGCGATCCGGGGATCCTGCCGTACGACCAACGATTCGCCAACATTGTGGTAATTTATAAAGAGGGTAAACCCAGATTAGATTGCTCTTCGTACCACCCTATTTCCCATTTGAATGTGGAGCCCAAGATCCTAGCCAAATTATTAGCCACCTGGTTGGTAAAGGTCATATCGACCTTGATCCATCCGGTTCAGTCCGGTTTTATGCCTCGGCGTAACACCGCACTTAATCTGCATCGTCTGCACGGAGTGGTCGCGGGTGCGTCCCGTATCCACGAACCAGCGGTTTTGTTATCACTTGACGCCACCATGGCTTTCGACCGTGTGGAGTGGCCATATCTATTTGCGGTCTTGACGAAGCTGGGATTCGGCCCTGCATTCATTGGCTGGGTCCGTCTTTTATACTCGGCCCGATGTCTCGCGTTGTTGTGAGTAACCATAAGTCGCGTGACTTTACTCTTGGAAGGGGGACACGACAGGGATGCCCCCTCTCGCCTCTTTTATTCGCTTTGGCTCTGGAACCGTTGGCGGCCTGGGTGCGGTGGGACCGCTCGATTAGGGAGCTGCGTTGGACCACAGACTGGGAGGACAAGATATCGCTCTAGGCTGACGACATGTTGTTATATTTGACCTCCCCGCGCAGCTCCCTGATCGTCTTTATGGATGTTCTGGCCATTTTCGGCAGGTATTCTGGTTTTGCGATTAACTGGGCAAAATCCCTCCTCTTTGTATTGAGTGGGAACCCCCATAGTGTACCTGATAATTGTCCTGTGAGACTGGAGTCGGTTAGCTTTCGCTATCTGGGGATCCAGATCTCGGGTGACCCCAAGGTGCGTTTCCGGCTGAATCTGTTGCCTCCCCTAGCTAGGCTCCGGTCAGACGTTGCACGGTGGAAGACGCTCCCACTTTCCTTGCTGGGCCGTGCAATCCTCTTTAAAATGATGGCTCTCCCACGATTTCTATACGCTCTACAGAACTCCTTCGACCCTGTGCCACAGTCGTACTTCAGTGAGATTTAGTCCCTACAGCGTAGTCTCCTGTGGGAGGGGAGGCCGCGCATTGCATTGTCAAAATTGATGTTACCGTGGTACGACAGGGGCATCAGTCCTCCTAACATTCAGAAATATTATTGGGCGTCGCAGCTGGCCCCCATAAACCAGGCTATATACGGCTCACCGGTAGACCCTGGTTACGCGATGGACCGTGGTCAGGTGCCGGGGGTGATTACACCCATGTTTTATACGCGAAGCGTGGTCGATTCCCGTTGGTGGGACCTCCTTCGATCTCTACTGGGTGTGGCATGCGGCAATTGAGATATTAAGTGGGCCGGTCGCTTGACACTGGCCACTCCACTGTGGAGCTCTGAAAAGTTGGGTACGCTCTGGTAGACTAAGGGGTTTGATCGCTGGGATTTAATTGGTATAACACAGGTCCGCAATACATGGGGCAAGGAAAAAGTGTTGTCATTTGAGGAATTACAGGCCAAATATCAACTGAATGAGACCGAACGGTTTCGTTACTTCCAGATCAGGCATGCTCTGAGCGCTGCTGTCCCCAGTGGTGAGACACTCCCAGTGGCCTCCCCATTGGAGGATCGTTTGGTTGATGGCCTGATACCTACTAGAGTTATCTCCCTAACATATAGCAAACTCATCAACCACACCGAGGATCCCTTGGTGTTGTTGTGTGGGCAATGGGTTGCCGATGGCTTCATACTCGATGATGAAGATTGGAGGGAGGCGGTGGCTTCCCCCAAGGAGGTTGCGGTCCCCATGAGGCTCCGCTTGGTTCAGCTTAGGATCTTATACCGCTCCTAAGTCGCGGGTCTGGGATTGCAGAAAATGGGCTTGACTGGGTCTGCTGATTGCCGTAGAGGGTGCGGGCTGCCTGGAAATTTTCTGCACATATTGTGGGAGTGCAAGAGGGTTTGTGAATTCTGGACCAAGATACATTCCAAAATTAGTGAAGTTTGGGGAGTAAGGGTTGAACCAGAGGCCAGAAGATGCTTGCTGAATGTGTGGGAGCCTACGGATCTGCCGAGATCAGGCAAGGTCTGGGTGGCTCTCGAGTGTGTGATCGCCAAACGAAACATTGTGCAACTCTGGGGTGCCTCTCGGGCACCTCGGGAAAGGAAATGGATGGAAGATCTTGACTGGAGTATGTTTCATGAGAAATCAGTGTATCTGTCCTGGGGGAGACCCCACAAATGGGTCAAAATTTGGGGAGCCTGGAATGCCTAGCGAGGTGACATTTGTGAACCGCCTGATCTGGAGCCTACGGTGATGGACAGTGAGGACGCCTAGGCCCAATTCCTTTCTTTTTTCATCTTATCCTGTCATTGTCGGGAGCAGCATTCACAAAAATGTAACTGTGGTTTTCCGATGCACCCTGGTCGTTGTTTGTGTGTTGTATTGTTGTTTCTTTTGCTGAATAAAAAGATTGAAAAAAATATATATTTGTGTTGTAAACTATTACCCTGTCCCTAAGTGGATCGGAGGGTATCTCCTTTTGTGGTTTTTAAATGTCATCGACTGAAGTCTCTCTAAGGCTGTCTTGCTGTGTCCGGTGACCTGTCAGTGAGGCAATGTCACTTCCAGCTCTCCTGCCTGGGGAGGCCCTTTTTGTGACTTGCCAACTGACTGCTGATAGGCTGCGATTTGAATGCGTGTGTGCCGGCTGGGGGCAGTTGCAAAGCGCCAATGAGCCAGTAGCCAGTCTCTCGCACAAACCTCAAGGGTGTATGGGTCTTTGTCAGGACATGCTCTTGTTGCCACAGTTCTGGTTAGCAGGTTGCCTCTGAGTTTTCTTGCTGGCTAGTTTGGCAATAGAGATGAACTCCAACCCATGTGTATTCGAGATGGTGTTGGTAGACACACTTGATGAGGACTGGCATGGTAGCACTGCCAGTCGTGTGGTGAATAAACTAATTGTGGAGACCAGTTAGCCCGAAGACAAGAGAGCAGCTATATTTTACAGAGGCTTGAAAGACGAATTAAAAGATGGACTGGCGCAAATTCCGAAGCGACCTACTGAAATTTCAGAATAATTGATCTGGTATTGCAAATTGATCAGCGTCAATGTGAAAGAAGGAATGAGAGGCGCAGGAATGTGAAATTCTTTCCTCCAAGATTCGACAGGATGAAATCTGATATTTCTAAACCAAAAGAGGGTACAAATGAGGAAGAACCATTGCAAATTGGGTCTGTGCAGGGACCCTTATCAAAGGAGGAAAGAGAGAAGAGAAGAGTGGGCAAACTTTGCATGTATTGTGGCAATCCAGGGCATTTTTTTAAAGATTGCACAAAGAAGCCCAAAACAAACACATGGGTAAAAGACAGGCTCCACCAGTAGGAGGAGTTGCTCTGGTGGAAGCTGTTGATAAGTCAACTCTGGATCTATGGAACATATTGTCTGTGCATGCCCTGCACTGCTCACAGCCAGACGGTCACTGCTGCAAGGCCAATGTATTATGTTGGGAGTTTGATCTTGCCGTCAAGCAATAATGGCCGCTCTTGACCCCGACCACACCAAGTTAAACATTGGGCTTGCGAAATTTGTCCATAAAGCGTTAAAACTCCTCAAAGCCACTCTCCAACCTAAATGTCTTCCCAGCATAGCAGAGCGGTCGAGTTAAAGAGTTACAACCTCCAAAACAGAGACCATAAGAAACTTGAATCTATGTACTGTATCAGAACATTATCAGATCTCATTGGTCCTCGAATTTTAAACTATTGCAAATTAATTGTTTTAAAGCTTTTTTTACAGTCATTTTTATTAATCTTTGTCATGTCGTAAATTGTAAATGTTTTTTTTAACCAATCAATAAATAATTATACTGAGAAATTTATAAAAACTCAGATTGCAAAAAAAGACCAAAAAAAAAACCTCTGGATCCTCAATTTATTGCTAACACGCTGCAGTCCTCTGCCCCACATTTTATAATTTCCATTTGGATCAGATTTGGAAATTCAGAAATCGATAAGATTTCCGTTATGATCGATTGTGAGGCAACGGGAATTTTTTGTGATATCAGATTTGCTCAATCCTTGAAGATTCAATTTTTGAAGAAGAACAAGCCTGAAGCCGTCTGGGCAGTGGATGGCACTAACCTTTCCTCTGGTCCCATTGCATTTGATACAGAAGAAATTTCCTTGAGGGACCCAGGCAACCATCTTAGCACGGTACAATGTATTCTTAATGACGCCCCTCAGTTTCAATTGATATTAGGACTATCTTGGCTGACAGAACACAACCCAAGGATAGATTGGGCTAAAAGATCCATTGATAGGGGTTCCGATTACTGTAAACAATATTGTTTTGGAAAAGAATGCAAGATACAGACGACATCTCCAGCTTTGAGTTTGGCCAGTCTTACTCAGTTCATTTGTGCAGTGGCAGCACCCAGTATTCCACCTGAATACCTAGATATGGTCTCAGTTTTTGATGAGCAAGAAGCTAAGAAACTACCGCCACATCGTGAATATGACTGTCGAATTGAGTTGGAACCAGGTGCATCATTGCCTTCTAGTAGGATTTATGCACTTTCTGAAGCAGAAAATCAACATTTAAAAGAGTACGTGGAACAATATTTGGCAAACAGTTTTATTCGCCCTTCCCAATCTCCAGTGTCTTCACCCCTCTTCTTCATTCCGAAGAAGGATGGGAAATTAAGGCTGTGTATTGATTACCGGGCTTTCAAATTTAGTCACAAAGAAAAATCATTACCCTTTGCCATTGATTTCGGAACTGCTTGATCAAGTAAAAGAGGCTAAGGTGTACACAAAGCTGGATTTGTGTGAAGCCTATCATTTGGTGCGTATAGCCGAAGGAGATGAATGGAAAACTGCATTCCGAACCCGACTGGGTTTGTTTGAATATCAAGTGATGCCTTTCGGATTATGCAACGCCCCGGCGGCATCCCAGCACTTTGTGAATGATGTGTTGAGAGAGTTCTTAGACCGTTTCACCATTGTATACATTGACAACATTCTTATTTTCTCGGCTAACATGAAGGAACATGTTCAACATGTACATGCAATTTTTAGTAGATTGCAGGAGAACCAACTGTTTGTAAAATTGGAAAGATGCGTGTTTCATGCCGACCAAGTGGAGTTTTTGGGGTTTGTCTTGTCCTATGACGGAGTTTCTATGGATCAGTTTCAAGTAACTGCAATAACGAATTGGCCTTCTCCACAAAGTGTAAAAGATATGCTGAGTTTCATTGGGGTTGCCAATTTTTACAGACGATTCATTCCTCAATTTTCTGAAAAGGTTTACCCTTTGATGCGTCTGCTCAAGAATGGAGTCAAGTTCGAATGGAATGTTGACACTGAAAGGGCCTTTGTAGAACTTAAGAGGATTTTTGTTTCAGCTCCAGTTCTTCAGCATCCCAATCCTGAGGAACCATTTTATGTGGAAGCTGACGCGTCAATTTTGGCCATTGGAGGAGTTTTGTCGCAAAGGCACAAGGTTACCGGGAAACTTCATCCAGTGGCTTAACTATCACGAAAGCTAACTGCAGCAGAAGTTAACTATTCTATTGCAGACAAGGAATTACTTGCTGTTAAAGATGCATTTCAGGAATGGGGCCATTATTTGTTCGGAGCCAAGCATGAAGTGACGGTTTTCACGGATCATCGAAATCTGCAATTTTTAAGATCAGCTCGGACACTCACCCCTCGACAATTGAAATAGTCTTTGTTTTTTGCTGACTATAATTTTGTTTCAACTTACCGTCCTAGCTCTGCAAATGGAAAGGCTAATACTTTATCTCGTCTCTACTCTGATGAAGAAGAAGGCAAGAAGAAGGAAGGGTTGATAATTCCTCCGGAGAAAATAATTGGAGTCATATTGTATCCAGAATTTGAGGACAAGTTAAGGAATTCTCTTTCACAGGAAGAGTTGAGTAATTGGGTAAATGAAGGAACAGGAAGGAAGATCAAGAATGGAAAACCCTTTGATTTAGATTATCTATTTGTACCTAATGACGAGCTTTGATTTGAAGAAATTCGACTTTATCATGACAATTTGTTAGCTGGTCACAAGGGAGTCAAGAAGACAGGGGAGTTAATTCAGCATGAATTTTGGTGGCCTGGCATGGAGGCTCAGGTGAGACACTATGTGGCATCCTGTGAGCAATGTATGAAGGGGAAACCTTCTAGGACAGCCCTACAAGGGTTGTTGCAACCTTTGCCGCCTGCTCCTCATCCATGGCATACCATTTCCATGAATTTCATTGTGGATCTCCCCTCTAGTCAGGGTTACTCTACCATTTAAGTGGTGGTCAACCATTTCACCAAGATGAGTCACTTCATTCCACTGAAATCCATTCCAAATGCCACTCAATTATCTTCCTTATTCACACAACATGTAGTCAGAGCCCATGGTATTCCCAAGGTGGTTATTTCCGACAGGGGCCCTCAGATTGTTTCTCATTTTTGGAGGGCTTTTCCTAAGAGATTGGAGATTGATTCTCGTCTGTCTACCAGTTTTCATCCAGAGACTGATGGACAGACGGAAAGAGTGAATCAAGAATTGGTGCAATATTTGCGAGTGTTTTTCATGGATCATGAGGGAGAATGGCCGAGGTTAATTTGGTCTGCAGAATTCGCTTACAATAATGGGACACATTCTTCTACTGGGTTTTCTCCTTTTTATTTAAATTCTGGAAGACATCCAAACACTTTAGTGGGTAAACATGAGAGTGAGGTCCCAGGGGTGGAGGAGGTGGTAAAGGAACTACAAAAGGCTTACAAGGTAGCGACTGACAATTTGATTCAGGCAAAGAGTGCCTATAAGAAACAAGCTGATAAAAAGAGACGTGCTAGTCCCATTTATGTACCTGGAGACAAGGTGTGGATTTCGACTCGAAATATGCGCCTAAAAGGAAATCGGAAATTTTAGCCTCGATTTGTGGGACCATTTCTAGTGGAAAGAATGGTGAATCCAGTGAGTGTAAAGATTAAACTTCCACCTAGATTAGGATTGCATTCTGTTTTTCACGTTTCGTTGCTGAACAAAAATCCTACTGGTTTGAGAATTAAAAGTCCCCCAACTTCTGTTCAGATTCAATCTGCAGAAGAGTTCAAGGTGAAGAGAATTGTAGACTCCAAACTTAAGAGCGGGAAGTTGTTCTATTTGATAGACTGGAAGGGGTATGGCCCTGAGGTGAGAACTTGGGAACCAGTGGACAATTTACATGCCCCAAGATTACTCAAGGGGTTCCACAGGACTCATCCTAGTAAACCAAAAGGGGTTGAGAAGGAGGCCTTGGTGGGAGGTACTGTCAGGAATGTAGGCAGCAGATTATCTCCTAGGCAGGGTACACACTCATTTAGATCAGGACTCACCTTTTCCCTCTATAGCAGATTGCGTAGAGTCATTTCTTTGACTCTCGTTAGCCTTTTGTTGAAGTTTCTTTCAGGTGCGGTGCCGCGGAATTCCAAGATGGCCGCCACCGCACTAAGGCGGAGGTTAGCGGTCTAGTATTTTACTTGCAAGCGATCGCAGCTGTCAATGCTCTCGCTCGCGAGCTCTATTGCGCACTTCAACTGACTTTTCCGAGACGATGAAAGTGTTATAACCTGCGCTTCCTTTTGAAAAGAAGTTTCGACGATTTTGGGGTTTTGCTGGCGAGTTAAGAGGACAGCTTAGTTATTCACATATTTTGGTATCACAGCGCTATTTGTATTTTTGAACAGGAATTATTACTGAAAGCTGTAAAAGACTTTTGACAACTTTGGAGCAGCAAGCATTAATTTAGAGACTTGAGAGAGTGAGGTTCTGTGACAATTGTAAGTGGTGTTTTCGACTCGCACGAATATGGTCGAGTCTGGTATCTATGAACCGCAAATGACGAGTTTAGTAAGTGTGCGCAGTTTCGCTGTGCTAACTTAAACCGTTTGTTTGTTATGTGGGTTTTTCATCTGTACCCACGGGTTCCATCTTAGATACGGCATCCATTTTGTCTCTTGCCCTCAAGTAGCCAGCGAACGGACGCTGTCCGCTTCGCGACCCTGGGACTCCCAAGATATTTGCGGAAGACACATGTCCTTTGTAAGTGTCTTTATGACGAGGGGGATGCTACTGTAAAGCAGATGGCGCCGCTCGAGGCTCATCTTGCCGCACGGACTTATTGTCTCAGCCGTGCATCTCATTAGGCACGTCCCTTTGATGCCTGTATCTCGTGTTTCCCGATACCTCCCCTTTTACACCCTTTCCGATCTCCCCACTGTCTCCGTCTTCCTCTGCACCTGTCCTTGTTCCTATTTCGATCTGTTTTACTGCCGATTGGAATGCACTAATGTTGGGAAGATGGGTTTTTACAGTTGGGAACCGCCAAATGTTAAGGTGCACTCCGCTTCATCGATCCTGTTGTCGAAATAAGTGGCCCGAAGACTTTTCCCGCGAAGATTCCCGCCTCCTGACGGCTGCGACGGACTGCTGCCCTGACTGTAGACCTGTTTTGGCGCCTGGCGTAGACCTTGGTAGAGCGAGACGATTGACGGGCCTTCCTGGAGACGCCATCGATCTTTGAGTTAAGTATTTGTGGGTCGCTCCCAGAGTTCTTGGTTGTGGTTACTTAGTGGTTGCATGGTTCCATTGCATTTGTAGTTCTTGGTACTTTGTTGTGTTATTTGACGACTGCAGCCGCCAAAAACCGAGGGTTTTGTTCTTTGCTGGGACTTGGTAAATCCCGTAACCCTTGAAGTTTGTGAAACTCGGCTAGTGTGCAAGATGCCTGGTCGTAGTACTTTGTTTGGTTGTTTCAGACCTTGTGGTGTGGATTCCCGACTGGAGGACTCGTGTCCGATACCTCCGGTTGGAACTCCCACTTATGAACTGTACAGCAAACATGGGCTAGGCCCGATTACTTTTAATGATTACTGGATCAAATACACGAAGAAGGACGGTGACCTTCGCTGGCCACCACATGGTAGCTTCGAGGCCCCGATCTTAGATAATCTAGAGGTTAAATTGTTCGCGAAAAAGTCAAGGCCGGCCATGTTTGATGCCTTTCGGTTGTGGCGTAAAGAAGCCCGACAGAAAGAAATCAGACAGACTAAGCGAAATCAGAGAGATAGTGCTGGTACCATTGTAAAGAAAGCAGAGCAGTTCCAGCATGATAAGGAGGTTAGGGAAAAGGAAGTGTTTGACAGGTTACAGCGTATGACTATAGATAAATGCTATCCTGCTTTGCCTACGGAGCCGGAAAAGAAGGATGAGTCAGTTGAGGATCCTTTAATGTCCTATCTTATGAAATCGCCACCTCCGTACGTACAGGGTACCGCAGCTCCCGTGATTCCCCCTGTACCTGTTCCTGCACCTATTCTTCCTTTGCCTGTTCCTCAACCTGTACCCGTTCTTCCAACTGTTCCTGCTCCTTCGTCTGTTGCTATTCCTACTGCTCCTCCGCTTCCACATACTCCTGCTCCCGCCACTGCTCCTGCTCTGTTAACCCCTGCTGCTGTTTCTGTTTCTACTCCTTCACTTGTTAGTCCTGTGTCCTATACTTCTCCCTCTACTCGTAGTCGTAATTCTCCTCTTGCGGCTAGCTTCTTTCATTCGCTCGGACCTGTTCTTGGGTCCGCTGGTTCAGATGGTCCTCAGAGACGTAGCCAGCTTCCAGGTAATAGGGAACGTGCTTCGCTATATAATATGGCGATGGGTTGGATGATGCACCCCCTTAGAAATCCACCCCGTATTGTACTCGACACGTTTTGTCAGTTCAATATACCAACCCAGAGATTTGTGTTCGAGGAAATGTGCAAGGTCCTTCGTGATCAGATATCGGCCGACGCACCTGACGAGGTGCTGACCGCGTTGTCTGATTTACAGCTTCAGTTTTCGGCTGGACTGATAGTGGATACCAACGTTCGACGAGCCGTTGCACGGTTGCTATCTTTTCGTCCCACTCCTATACCTCAAGCCTTGTTTGTTGAGGATATTGAAAGACAGCCAGACAAGTCTGGTCAATTCCCTATGCGAGAAGTTCCACCGGTTTGGATACCAGCTGATCCAAATGCTCAACCCCCGGTATTGGCGCATTTCCAGAGAGTATGGATACATCTCCCATGGAAACGCTCGGAAGTGTTACAGGTGAAGCAATCTTTGCCTGACCCACGCAAAAATCCTACAGGGTATTACAAAGAATTATCGCAGCTCGTAGATGCTACGGTAATGAATCTTGCCGATATCGATATGTTGTTTGGCAATGTCGTACCGCAACCGGTATGGGCTAAGATTCGTCATGAAAACCATCCGAATGAATTAGGTGGTGCTTGGGCTGCCATTGTAGCGGCAGATGCCGGACAAACGGCTGCTGCTAAACCCGACCAGCTGATTGTTGACCTTCCTCAAAGAATTATAACATTAATGAAAACTCTTATGCCAGCTATGAGGGTGAACTGGGACAAATTGTCAGCTTGTAAACAGAAAAAGGACGAGAGTGTCTCCGACTTCTTTACGAGGTTCGAGGAGGCATTCATCGACCATAGTGGTCAGGATATGAGCACTGAGGGTGGTCAAAGGTTGTTCGTGGATAAATTTGTTTCAAACTTATTGCCCGATTTGAGCAATAAATTGAAGAATTCAGAAAGTGCATGGGCCGTTTCTACTTCAGCTCAGATATTGGCTACGGCACAATATTATGAGAACAGAGAGAAAGAAGAGAATGACCGTGCTGATAAAAAGACGAAAGAGCTAAAAACTAAAGTGTTGCTTCAGCAAGCGTATCCTCCACGTTCGAATCAGAATAATTCGCAACAAAATAGATCGCAGTCGCAATTGAATCGATCACAGCAGCGTAATGACTCCTCCTCCCAAAGATCCTCGCTAGGATACAATCAATGTGCTTATTGTAGACAAGAGGGTCACATTAAATTCAATTGTCCTGTTCTAAATTAACGTAATAGTGGTAACTCATCTAGAGGAGGTCGTGGTGGTTCGCAGCAGGCACCACGTGGTAGAGGACGTGGAGCTCAGAACGATCGCTCAGATAACTCATCCAATTCCGATAATTGTTTTGATCAACGTGGATCGTCGCAAGGACGATCTGCGCAGTACAATGTAGACGATTATTACGTTGATCAGGGAACTGACGACAGTAATTACTAGGACAGCCAAAGACAAGGAGAGGGAGTGGTATCAGTTCCGGTTGATCAGAGAGGGCCTTACGTCGCAGTTGCTACATCGGGCGTCGTTGAGCCTTTTCTGTTGGACACTGGTGCAGCGAAAAGTTCCATTAAGCATTCGAAACTCCCTGGCGCACCTTTGTCTGGCTTAACAAATGTTTCCGTTGGATTCTCTGGCGCCCCTGTTAGCAATCCAGTTTCGTGCCCTTTGCCCCTTAAAATTGGGCCTCGTGAGCTCGAAGCTCCGTTGATTTTAACCACGGGTTGTGGTGAAAATCTTTTGGGCATGGATTTGCTTAAACGTTTGTATGCAACTTTGTATTGTTCTCCTGCGGGTGTAAAGCTTACGTTAGGAGAGAAGGTTGTCTCTCCCATGTACTTGTCTCTCGATAAGCTTCCACCGGAATTGAGTTCTCTTCCTGCGTCTTTGTGGGCGACAGGTCCCAACGATGTGGGCCTACTTGACATCTCCCCTTATGTTGTTCAGTTGAAATCTAATGTGCGGTTGCCACGTATTCCCCAATATCGTATCTCCCTTGATGGTGAACGAGCACTGTTAGCGATCATCTATGATTTGATCGAGAAAGATGTTATTGAAGAGACTCGGGGAAACGTGTGCAATAGTCCTGTACTGCCCATTCTAAAACGTACTGATCCTTCGAAACCACCTGTTTATCGCTTTGTTATCGATTTACGGGAGGTGAATAAAATTGTGGTTCCTCAATTCCCCGTTGTGCCTGACATCACGGCGCTACTGACTCTGATTCCAGCTTCTGCATCGTGGTTTTCGGTGATTGACTTGAAGAATGCGTTCTTCAGCATCCCGATTGCAGAAGGGAGCAGAGACCTTTTCGGTTTCTCTCTTGGTGGACGCAGCTTCCGGTTCAAACGCGCTCCTCAGGGCTACTGTGAAAGTCCATCGATTTACAGTCAAGCCTTGAAGGGTCAACTGGATGCGTTTAGGTTGCCGGCTGGTGCGGCCTTGATCCAATATGTCGATGACCTATTGGTAGCTGCTGATACTCAGGACATTTGCAAGATTGCTACGGTATCGTTGCTGCAACATCTCTGCGAGTTAAATCACAAGGTGTCACCTTCTAAACTCCAATATTGTTGTCAAGAAGTAACCTATCTAGGTCACTTATTGTCAAAGGAGGTAAGGCGGTTGACCCCAGAGAGGATTGCAGCAATTGCGCGCATGGCTGTGCCAACAACCCAAAGAGATGTGCGTGCCTTTCTAGGTATCACGTCGTACTGCAGGCAATGGATTCCAAATTTTTCATTGCTAGCGAAACCATTAGTGGCTCTTACGTGCAAGGATGTTTCGACTCCTTTACCATGGACGGAAGAATGTCAGAAAAGTTTTTCTGAATTACGTGATTCATTGTGTTCGGCTCCTGTGTTAGGTACCCCTGACTATAGCAAGCCGTTTACATTATATGTTCACGAGAGAGAAGGTTGTGCGTTGAGTGTCTTAACACAACCTTTTGGTGGTAAGCAACGTCCATGTGCATATTTTTCCTCGACCTTGGACCCGGTAGCTAGAGCATTGCCGAGTTGTTTGAGAGCAACAGCGGCAGCCGCGGTCTCCATCCGACAATCAGCAGGATTGGTCATGGATAATATGCTTACGGTGATGGTTCCGCATGCAGTCGATACTCTTTTGAATCGGACGAAAACTCAGCACTTGACGAGTGCAAGGTTGTCTGGGTACGAGTTGACGCTGTTGGCAAGCCACATTCAAATAAGACGTTGTAATGTTCTGAACCCGGCAACTTTGTTACCAATTAGCACAGAGTCAGATGAAGTAGCAGAACATGATTGTTACTTGAGGACAGAAGAAGAAACAAAAGGTCGAGTGGACCTTAAAAACACCCCATTGGAAGATCCGGATGGTACACTGTATGTGGATGGGTCATGTTTTAAGTTGCCGAATGGCGATGTGACCACTGCTTATGCTGTTGTAACGTTGAATACTGTTGTTGAGACTGCAAGATTAAATCAGAATTCTGCCCAAGCTGCAGAGCTGATTGCTCTTACTAGAGCGTGTGTGTTAGCGAAAGGGAAACGTGTGAATGTGTTTACCGACAGCCAATATGCATTTGGCGTCGCACATAGTTTTGGACGATTGTGGAGAGAGAGAGGTTTCTTGACGTCGCATGGTACGAAGATTCAGCATGGCCAGCTTGTGAATGATCTTTTGGATGCACTGACGTTGCCTAAGCAAGTTGCGATTGTCAAATGTAGTGCGCATCGTAAGGTGACGGATGATGTTGGTCGAGGTAATGCGTTTGCGGATGAGACTGCTAAGGAGACTGCCCGGAACCTTAGCACTCGAATGTATGTGACGAGTTCGGTTAGGTGGCCTACAGAATCGAGTATGTGTGAGGACACTATCGAGAGTGTGAAAGCAATTCAGAATGAGGCCACCGACACTGAAAAGACGAAGTGGAAAGAAAGTACGGGAAAGTTGGATGCGAATGGTTGTTGGATTGATTTGTCTGATCAGAAGAGATGGATGTTACCGGATGCGTATGTGCTGGCCGTTGTGACAATGGCGCATGGGTTAGCACATATTAGCGCGAAAGGTATTTGTAAATTGCTGTTTCCTGTATGGAAGAATGATGGTATCACGAAATATGCTGAACGTCTGGTGAAGAATTGTATGGTGTGCATGATGTACAATCCTGGCAAGGGAACCCCAACTCCTCCTGGCAGTTTTGCTCCCCCTTCATGTCCCTTTGAGGTGATCCAATTGGACTTCATCCATATGGAGCGATGCAATAACCTGAAATACGTTTTAGTCGTGGTTTGCGCATTCTCCCGATGGATCGAGGCTTATCCTCTCAAAGACAATACTGCTTTGTCTACTGCGAAAATCCTACTGAAGGAATACTTTCCTCGGTATGGAATGCCTAGAGTCGTGTGGTCAGATAGCGGAAGTGAGTTTGTGGGTAGTGTGATGAAGAGTGTGTGTAAGGGCCTTGGAATTAATCAGAAATTCCATAGTGCCAACCATCCCCAGTCAGCTGGTTTGGTTGAAGGGTATAACGGCACCCTTAAACTAAAACTAGCAAAGATTCAGGCTACGACTGGTCTTTCGTGGCCTGACGCTTTACCTTTAGCATTACTGTCAACTAGGGCGACTGTACACTCCCGAGTAGGGCTTAGTCCCTACGAAATAGTGTTCAGTCGTCCTGCGAATGTTTGGGGGGTTCCTAGGCCAGGTATTTTTCGTGATCTTGAGTATCCAATGTTGATAGATTATCTTCATGACTTGACTGCTAAACTGAGGTTAATTCACCAACAGGTTCACGAAGCATTGCCGACGCAGACGGAGGGTCCAGGCCACCAGCTCCAGCCCGGAGATTGGGTGGTGACGCGGAACTTTTCGCGCAAGAACAACTTGGACCCGAGGTTTACTGGACCCTACCAGGTCCTCCTTGCCACGAGAACTGCAGTTCGTCTTGAGGGGCGGAAGAATTGGGTGAACGCCACCCACACGAAGAAAGTCCCCATTCCGTTGCCAGCAGACTCGTGGGTGAGGAAAGGCATTGCCTCAACTGAAACCGAAGGATTGCCGGCGTTTGTACCTTTTAGCGACGCACAACCTGTCGGAGAATCCTCAGTGCAGCAGAGAGATACTGTTGAACAATTGTCAGCAAAGGACTCAAGACCAAAACATTCAGCTGATCAACAGGACGCTGTCCCTTCAACGGATCCTTTGTTTGACGAACAGACACGTCCTGGGAAAACTCGATACTTTTTGCGATCTAGCACTAAAGACTAATAAAAGATCCTGCTTTGCTTTATTGACAACTGCATTATCCCGTTTTCCGTGATCAGTTTTGAACATTCATACCATTGTAATTATTTTGTACATATTCATTGAGCTTCGTTCCTTACACTTTTTGCTTCCACAGCTGAGAGACATTGTTTTTGTATACATACACTTGTGAAATAAAGGCCGTAGGGCCGCGCGCGTACTTCCTTCTGGATAGTAGGTCTTGACGCTAGGTTAAAGGCCGTCGGTTCCTGGGAACTCCTAGGGATTGACTATAGCTACACAGAACGAAGTGCGTCAAGAAACGTTGCGGACGGTCATAGGGAATGGCATTCTCGAAGTTGATAGATTTGGAAGGAGCTCAGGCTCATAGATTCAAGCTGCAGCAACTCAGTCGTACCAAATGTTTTATATTCCAAATATTTGTATTGTTTTTGACTGTTTCTACATTATTGGCAGGTGGGGTGTATTACACGATGTCTTACTTCTTACCTTTTGCTACACCTACTCCTACCCCTGACCCTAAACTTACCTCCACTGCATCTCCCCATTCTTTCCATATCTTACCCGAACACGAACAGGCTAGACGTGCAGAATTCCGCAATAATTCCTTTATTCAGCTCCTCCATCAGCATCAGTTAGTGGTTAACACTACTAATTGTTGGGTGTGTGGGTTGATGCCACATACTACGGATAAGGGAATTCCATATCTGGTGTTACCGTATAGTTCCCAAGGGTCTGCTCGAGCATTTCAGACAATGTTTCGAAGCGCACTGGGTTTCCACCCCATTCGAGAACCACGTTCTCCCTACTCTGGTCCTACCTCGTATCAAAAACCTTTGTCTATAGCAATAGAGGATTTAGATAGCGATATCTATGATCCCTCGCTTATTCCCGAAGAAGAGGTACAAGCATATAGGGTCCTAAGTAGAGGCGAATATAGTGTGTTCACCAGTGAAAAGCAGCTTAAAAGCTCGCCTCCGATATGGGTCGTACCCCACATTGGTAATTTTTGTCTCATAGGTCGTGGCCGAAGATCGCAAGCCCGACTTGGAGCGAGTGCTTGCACTGAAAATTACCTGCTGCCGATGGTCTCGTCCCCTGTGTTTCTGGCTGCCAAGGGTACATACTTTATCTGCCATGATCGTGCATATGCATGGTTGCCCGCTGACTTCATGGGCTCATGTTTCATTGCAAATCTGTTGCCTCCGACGTTCACTGTAGATGCAGATTATCATAAGACTAGAGTTGTGAGAGGCGTAATTAGCGAAGAGGATACTGCCGGTCAAGAGGCAGGAGACTTTTTCAAGGGTTTCCTCCCGTTTTGGGGACCTATGGTTAATAGTAGGAACCTGAGACAGTTGACTCGAGTGGTAGAATCGACTGCTAATATTACTGCCAGTGCCCTTGGTAATATCACCACTGAACTTCAGGCGGATAGGCTTATGACGTTACAAAACCGTATGGTTTTAGATGTCATCTTAGCAGATCGAGGTGGGGTATGTAAGGTGATCCATTCGAGCTGCTGTATTTTCATTCCTGATAACGCTCCAACTGTCTATCAAGCCATCTCGAAGTTGCATAAGATCTCCGAATCCATACACGTGGATGTAGGGGATTGGACGCTACTTGGATGGTTTTGGGGCCTGATGTCGACTTGGGGTTGGAAGATTCTGATGATCATCGGAGTCGTTGTGGTGTTCCTGTTCACGTGTTGCCTTTGTGTGCAGTGCGGTCCTGCCTTATGTGGCCTCTGTGCTACAACGTGTATGAGACAGCCACCTGTTACCAAGGGGACTCGGTTGGACAGAGCTATGCTACAGCAACATCTCGATGGTCTGATGAATATCGAATATGATTCCGACTAGTGCTTGCCTACATGAAGGCAAAAGGAGCGTCTGAGGTTCCGTGACAATTGTAAGTGGTGTTTTCGACTCGCACGAATATGGTCGAGTCTAGTATCTATGAACCGCAAATGACGAGTTTAGTAAGTGTGCGCAGTTTCGCTGTGCTAACTTAAACCGTTTGTTTGTTATGTGGGTTTTTCATCTGTACCCACGGGTTCCATCTTAGATACGGCATCCATTTTGTCTCTTGCCCTCAAGTAGCCAGCGAACGGACGCTGTCCGCTTCGCGACCCTGGGACTCCCAAGATATTTGCGGAAGACACATGTCCTTTGTAAGTGTCTTTATTACGAGGGGGATGCTACTGTAAAGCAGATGGCGCCGCTCGAGGCTCATCTTGCCGCACGGACTTATTGTCTCAGCCGTGCATCTCATTAGGCACGTCCCTTTGATGCCTGTATCTCGTGTTTCCCGATACCTCCCCTTTTACACCCTTTCCGATCTCCCCACTGTCTCCGTCTTCCTCTGCACCTGTCCTTGTTCCTATTTCGATCTGTTTTACTGCCGATTGGAATGCACTAATGTTGGGAAGATGGGTTTTTACAGTTGGGAACCGCCAAATGTTTCCGCACTTATGTTCCGGACCTTATGTGTATCAAAGTGACCAAAGCGACCCCTCTGGGGGATAATGGTGGAAACCGGGTTGTAAACCTTTGTGTACCATGTTGTCCTATGGGTAAAAACTGTATAAAAGGAGCGATCCACAGAACCAATTTGAAGCAGTCTCCCCAAGTTGCACGAGTTGTACTTGTCGTGATATCTGTGTTCCCTGCAGCAAATAAACCTTGAATCTTTGACGTCGAAGGAAGTGTCCCGTGTCTCTGTCATTCGTACGCCGGAGCAGGTTACCCACGAAGGTTTCAGGTGTTGTGCCCTGGCACCGCTGGGTCTTAAAGAACTCAGTCCTTCAAGAGTTACTAGTTAAAGACAGTACATCCATTATTTCTTTGAGAATAGGATTGAACTAATAGTATACTAGAGGAGCAAGTTAAGATTACAGTTAAAGGAGTAGAATACTAACCTTGAAGACATGAAGAGCCAGGAACAAGACAACACAAGACAAACAAGAAAAGGAGATGTAATTAAGATTATATATATATATATATATATATATATATATATATATATATATATATATATATATATATATATATATATATATATATATATTCACTGTAAAAACCATAGGTTTCAGGCCTATATAGTTAGGAATTAGCATTTAAAAAACTGTTAAAATTGCTCCTATATAGTTAGTTGTGCTAACTATATTTCGCTCACCCGCAATCCACTGCTGATGATGTCACATATTACATCATTCATGACATGGTGAGTGACATCACTGATGACATCTCGAATGACATCAATGATGACATCATTGATTACATCATCCAGTGAATGTGGTTTGCTTTGTTATTTAAATATGCATTATATATATAGCAATTTGCACTGAAGTATGAGCGGATATATAAAAATAAATATTTCGATGGAGAACTTTAACAATGTATAGTGTCTCACTAAATATAATGGATAGTGACTAAGCTATGTGAATATCTGTATCACTTTGTCAGTTGTTTTGTAAACTGGTTCTCCAGTTGGTTACTAGCTATGTGAAAGTCTATAGTTATATTAGTTATTGATTAGTTAATTGAGTATTTGTATGGGAGAGTGAATGTGTGTGTGATTCGGTGGAGGCTGTGTGACTGCCCAAAGATGTGTGAATAGTTGATTCAGTAGATATATGAAGTTAAAACTACATGTTCTAACAGTTGTTTGGGTGAGTGAATATCTTTATGGGTGTGGTGATGAGCAAATATATTTCTCAATGGTACATGTCCAACAAACTAGAAAAATAAAAGGCAGTGTATGTGTCAGTTATAAATAAGTATACATAAGACTCAATGATTGTGTGAGTGACTGTATGGATAACTGTATACTTGTAATAATGATTTTATAATATACTAAATATGACTTACTATCTAAATGAATAGATGAAGTGGTGTTTGTATAAAGGTGTAGCTAACTAAGTATGTAAATATGATCCATTGTTTGCATAAGTGAGTAGGATAACTTCATATGTGAATAGGTTGTGTGCTGGTGTGTAATGTCGATATAGGTGTATAAGTATTTTTGATAGTGTTCTATTTTTCATTAACAGAATGTATGAGTTAATCTACAGGTAAGTGATTAGATGTGTGTACACATCTAGGAATCAATGAGTGGGTTTTTAAATACTTGTATTGCTGTGTCAATGTATTCAAATATGATACTCTGTATTTTACAAAGAGTGATGAAAGATTTTACTAGTGTATGAAAAGGTGTATGTGATTGTCACGTGGATGATGCCATCAGTGATGTCATCATTGATGTCATTTGAATTGTCATCAGTGATGTCACTGACCATGTCATGAATGATGTAATATGTGACATCATCAGCAGTGGATTGCGGGTGCGCGAAATATAGTTAGTACAGCTAACTATATAGGAGCAATTTCAATGTTTTTTTAAAATGCTAATTCCTAACTATATAAGGCCTGAAACGTATGGTTTTTTCAGTGAATTTCAAATGTTTTTATATGCTAATTCCTAACTATATAAGGCCTGAAACCTTTGGTTTTTTCAGTGAATTTGCAAGGTTTATTTAATGCTAATTCCTAACTATACAAGGCCTGAAACCTATGGTTTTTTCACTGAATTCGCAAGGTTTTTTAAATGCTAATTCTATTAGCGGATAACGTTTAAATATGTTAATATCCTTGTGGGACCACCTGAGCAGCCCTAGGGGGCCCTTTTTGCATTCTACACGTTTGTTTTTCAGCTTCTTTTGTGCCTCGGTCTACCTAGCACAAGATGAATGCCAACACTTCCTGGTTAGAAGTATTCCTGTGAAAGGCATGCTGATTGGCTGCCACTGTCTGTCAACACTCCAAACCAGGAAGTGTTGGCAGCCATCTTGTGCCTCGGTAGAACCAAGGCACAAGAAAGCAGTGAAACAAAGGTGCAAAACACGCAAAGGGGGCTGTGTAGAAGCCCCCTGACCCCCTAGGCCTGCTCAGGGGGTCCCACAAGGACTCCCAAGGCAAAAATTATTATTATATTTCTTTTTAAATCGTGGGGTACGAAGTACGATACTCTGTAGGGCTGCTCATGGGGTCCCACAAGGACCCCCAGGCCCAAAAATATTTTTTTGTTCTGGTTTTCCCCGTGGTACGCTCAGGGTACGCGTACCTGTAAGCATACATGGGAACGCACCCAGCGCTTACCCCGCGGAAATTAAAAAAAGAAATATTTTTTTGCACCACAGGGTCCTTCTAGGCCCCCCTCAGAAAACCTAGGGGTTCAGGGGGTGTCTACCCTGCCCCCTTATAATCATTTCCCCCTTTTTTATTTTCACCTCTGTGTCTCGATTCTACCGAGACACAAGATGACGGACTCTCCGGACTGTTTAGAATGTTGAAGAGACACCCGAGAGCCAATCAGCTTTCCGCTCGCGCACTCCTGTAGCGCGCCGGGTGCGCTCCCCGGTATGCGTACCGGAGAGCGCTCGGAGCGCGCCTTTAGATATATATGTGTTTTTGAAGTTAATTTTCGAAAAAAACACTGAATCAATTTTCACCAAATATAGCAAAGGCACATCTGCGTACCAGTCCCTACAATTTTGCAAAGTTTGGTGTAATTCCGTTCAGCGGTTCGGGCTGTAGCCTTGTCAATTCGTCCTATGGAAATTAGCATGGGGAA
This sequence comes from Lissotriton vulgaris, assembly GCF_964263255.1. Taxonomy (NCBI): domain Eukaryota; kingdom Metazoa; phylum Chordata; class Amphibia; order Caudata; family Salamandridae; genus Lissotriton; species Lissotriton vulgaris. The sequence goes on along the minus strand of NC_141685.1, from coordinate 1,323,542,223 downwards.
AACACGTTTTGGGACCCCCTTTTTTCTCGGCCCCCGCTGTACTTGAGAAACTACAAGAGGAGAGTGGATCCCAGGAAGTGCCGCCAATGGATGTAGTCAGTAGAGGCGCAGCCATTGGTATTGCCCAGATTGGAGAAGGTAGTATTTTCAAACCATCCTCACGTTTCTGCCCCCAGACAGCGACTGATGCTGTCGACATTTTCTCAGAGACGGTGAACCAAGAACTGCAAAAACTATCAAAGCAGGAAGAATCTAATAAGCATAAAATGAAATGGAATCTATCATCACAACAAAGGGATTCAATTCTGAGCCTTGAGAGGGATGACTCGATCGTGATTAAGCCTTCCGACAAAGGCGGAAATGTCGTGATTCAGAGTCGCCAGAATTACTGCAAAGAAGCCCTACACCAGCTACAAGACCGCGACAATTACCTACCTACAACAGAACAAGAATACCAACGAAGTATACGTGAATTCCATATCCTTATTGAGAACTGGTATGGCAAGGGGATATTATCCAGAGAGGAGTACCTATATCTACAGAATAAGCAACCTCGGTTACCCAGTTTCTATCACCTACCGAAAGTACATAAAGACTCCACTAGACCACCAGGGAGACCCATTGTATCGTCCATCGGAGGACTGACGGAGAATATGTTAAAGTTCATTGACTCTTTTCCTGCCCCATGGGTAACTCCATTAAGTTCGTATACCAAAGATACAAAGGACTTCCTTAGGCAGATACAGGATGTGGAGTGGGAAAATGATCTGGTAATGATAACTATAGACATTTCCAGCCTATATACCAGCATAAGGCATACGGATGGGATGAGAGCGGTGAAAACCTTCTTTGACCTAAGATCTGCCAGATACCTGGAACACAGCAGGATGATTATGGACTTTATATCATTCTGTCTAAATAATAATATCTTTATATTCCAGAATCAACGGTACAGGCAGATCAGGGGGACGGCCATGGGCACCTGCTTCACCCCCAGTTACGCAAACTTGTTTGTGGGCTGGTGGGAGAAGCAGGTGGCCAGGCGGAGGACAAGGCTGAGTGGGTGGAAATGATAATCTGTTGGAGGAGATACATCGACGATCTCTTCCTTATTTGGAAGGGATCAGAATCCTCAGCAGATGATTATATTGCGTCCCTAAACAGCAACGATCTGAATTTGAGTTTCACCCACAATATGAGCAGGAAAGAGGTCAATTTTCTGGACCTTAGGGTCTTTGTCGACTCAGGCTCAATCCAAACCGCGCTTTACAGAAAGGAAACAGTGGGGAATTCTGTTCTGCATGGACGGAGTAGTCACCCCGGAACCCTCGTGAAAAGTATCCCCTATGGGGAACTGTTGAGAATAAAACGCAGCAGTTCCCTGGATAAGGACTTTGAGGAGGCAGCTGAGAAAAGCATAAAACGTTTAAAATCATGTGGCTACTCTCACACGGTGCTCAAACAAGCAAAAGGCAAAGTATTAGCCACTGTCAGGCAGACACTCTTGATTTAGAGGGAGAGTAGAGCAAGGAAGGGTGGCAATGGCATAATAAGATTAATCACCAACTATTCGGTGGCAGCGAATAGGGTGAGAACCATCATGCTAAGGAATTGGGGCATTCTCAAATCTGATACTGTTATCGGTAAAGATCTATCGGATCATCCAATGATAATGTTCAGGAAAACTAAGTCCCTGAAGGACAAGCTGGTACAAAGCCATCTGTCCAAAGAGAGATCTAAAGCAGAACTACACGCCATGCATGGGTCATACCCATGTGGGAAATGCAAGGCCTGTAGTACGAGTCAGAGAGTGTTATCATACCAGGTACCTCACAAGGAGGCCAAGATCAATATCCCTAAATTTGTAACCTGCTCTACCACATATGTGATGTACTGCCGGAAATGACCTTGTGGACTCCGCTACGTAGGGAGCACAACCAAAGCAGTGAAGCTAAGAATACTAGAACACCAACGGGCCATCGCTAATAAGGATGAGAACTATTCGATGGCCCACCATTTTGCCACGCATCACAATAGCGATAGAACTCTTCATAGCTTTTTTAGCCTAGACTGCATCCCACAAGATTTGAGAGGGGGTGCCTACAAGCAGAAGCTAAGACGCTTGGAGTCATGATATATCATTGAACTCCAAACGAAGTCACCTGGAGGTCTCAATGCGGTGGAAGAATTAACATCGCACCTGTAATCAATGATCAAAGAATGTTACTATGAGCTGTGTCGATGCCAGAGTATCTATTATGAATGAATTGAAGAAACCAAGGTAGTAAGGAGTCAGGGGATTATATGATACATGATATAATGCATACTTCCATTATTGACTAGAACAGACAGTGATTCCAGAAAAACTATAAATAGTCTAAACCATTCACTGTTTGCCCATCCAGGGCCCTATTGTGGTTGCGTGCTTCAATATAATTAGACCTTCCCCGTGACATATCTCTACATGAGAAAATAACCCAGGTGCATATCAGAGACTGTGGGATTGTGATATATTAACCAATTCAGATGCACTGAATCAAATGTCCCGCAACTGTTGCCCATTCAGGGTCTTAAAATAGGGATGTAATAATGTATTTGGTGTAATGAAATAGTAAACACCACATGTATTTCTTCCAACAGTAATCTGAACTTGATATACTTGAATTGATGAAATTGTAATTTTTCTTTTTGCCATTTCAAGATGGTGCTTATGATTTGGACCGCGGTCCGTTTTTTATTTTGATTATGATTGCCTTTATGAACTTCCCCCTCGCCGCCGCCAGTTGACACTGATGAAGGCAAGTGCTGAAACGCGTCTGTTTCATTGTTTGTTTGTGCAATAAACCCGACAAGGTTTAACCTACTACGAGTGCTGGTGTGTCAAGTTTTTTGGCAGTGGAGCAAGAATATATATATATATATATATATATATATATATATATATATATATATATATATATATATATATATATATATATATATATATATATATATATATATATATATATATATATTACCTACTGGCGGTCGCCAGTAGGTAGTTATAGTTAGGATTTTTTTCAATGTTAAATCTCAAAATTCTATTTGGAATAACTTTGGCACCGGTTGACGAATCTGCCTGAAAATTTCCTGAAAATGGCCTCGTCGAGCTCCGGTCCTTCCCTGAAAGTTTGGGGGGGATACGTCAAGCGGGGGCCGAGATAAAAGGGGGGTCCCAAAACGCATTTTCCCCATGTTAATTTCCATAGGGCGGTCGATTTCACTTTTAGCCCGAACGGCTGAATGGATTTACACCAAACTTGGCAAAATTGTAGGGACTGGTAGCCCGATGTGCCTTTGCTATGTCTCAAGATATGTGCTCCAGTGGATTTTGAGTAATTTAGGTTCAAAAAAATATATATATCTATAGGCGCTCTCCGGTGCGCGTACTTGAGTGCGCTCCTGGCGCGACACGCGACTTGCGCGCAGAAAGCTGATTGGCTCTTGGGTGTCTGTAAACAATCTAAACAGTCTGGAGCGGCCGCCATCTTGTGTCTCGGTAAAATCGAGACACAAGGGGTTTGAAAAAAAAAGGGGCAAATGACCATAAGGGGGAAGAGTAGACCCCCTCTGACCCCCTAGGTTTGATGTAGGGACTAAAATAGGGTCCTGCAGGGCATTACATTTTTTTTTTCGTTTTGCGCGGGGGAAGCGCATGGTACGCGCACCGGCGAAGCACGGGGAAAATCCAGGACCATATTTATGAAGGCCTTGCGCTGTTAGTTTTGCGCCTCCTGTGCGTCAATTTTTGTGACGCACCAGCGGTGTAAAAAAATGCGCATTGTTATGCAATATTTAAAAAGTGACGCATCTATCTAGATGCGTCACTTTTTAAATATAGTGCAACGAGGCACATTTTATTACACTGCTGGTGTTATGCGTCACTTTTCTGTGCGCACTCCTTATGACATTCCAGATGTGTCATATTTAATGTATGACGAATCATGTTGCAAGGAGTTACAGATACGTCAGTATTTCTGACATATCTGTAAACATAAAAGTGATGCGAGGCAGGTGCAAGATTTTGACGCAACAGCATCCTAAAAGTGACGCAGAGAAATCTTATAGATTTCAGTACGTCGTTATTACCAAGCTTTTTGTGGGGGAATGCCCCCTTTGCATACATTATACCTGACGCAGATATAATGTGGCGCAGAGTTTTAAAAAGTGACCCATGTACCTAGATGCGTCACTTTTTAAAAATAGCGTCAGGTATAATGCATGCAGAGGGGGTGTTCTCCCGCAAAAAGCTTTGTAATAGCGACGCAGTGAAATCTTTGAGATTTCACTGCGTCACTTTTAGGATGCTGTTGCGTCAAAATCTTGTGCCTGCTTTACAGCAGGTGTTAGACTGAGGCAAGACCTTTCACATGCTGCTTTCCCCATTTGAAAGGACGCATTACTGGAGTTGCGTCACTTTTGTGACGCACTCCAGCAATGCGTTACTTGGAATGTCATAAGGAGTGCGCACAGAAAAGTGACGCATCGCACCAGTGGTGTAAAAAAATGTGCCTCGTTGCGTTATATTTAAAAAGTGACGTATCTAGGTAGATGGGTCACTTTTTAAAATCAAGCGCCACATTATATCTGCGTGAGGTATAATGCATGCAGAGGGGGTGTTCCCCCACAAAAAGCTTTGTAATAGCGACGCAGTGAAATGTTTGAGATTTCACTGCGTCACTTTTAGGATGCTGTTGCATCCTTTAAATATAGTGCAACGAGGCACATTTTATTACACTGCTGGTGTGATGCGTCACTTTTCTGTCCACAGTCCTTATGACATTCCAGATGTGTCATATTTAATGTATGATGAATCATGTTGCAAGGAGTTACAGATACGTCAGTATTTCTCACATATCTGTAAACATGAAAGTGACGCGAGGCAGGCGCAAGATTTTGACGCAACAGCATCCTAAAAGTGACGCAGAGAAATCTCATAGATTTCAGTACGTCGTTATTACCAAGCTTTTTGCGAGGGATTGCCCCCTCTGCATACATTATACCTGATGCAGATACAATGTGGCGCAGAGTTTTAAAAAGTGACCCATGTACCTAGATGCGTCACTTTTTAAAAAATAGTGTCAGGTATAATGCATGCAGAGGGGGTGTTCCTTGCAAAAAGCTTGGTAATAATGACGCAGTGCGTCACTTTGTGAAAGGACACATTACTGGAGTTGCGTCACTTTTGTGACGCACTCCTGCAATGCGTTACTTTTGTGTTTACAGATACGTCAGAAATACTGACATATCTGTAACTCCTTGCGAATTGATTAGTCATATATTAAATATGACATATCTGGAATGTCATAAGGAGTGCGTCCAGAAAAGTGACGCATCGCTGTTTTCACGTAGCGATGCGTCACTTTTCAGAAATGAGGCCTCCAGTTTATTCACTGTGTCATAACTTTCTTTTCTAACACTCACCTTCTTTCATTCCTCCTACTTCACTTCCTTTCACCTCTCATACCTTTCTGTTCTTTCTTACTCATTCTCCTTTCAATTATCAATGCACTATATTTCACTTACTCTTCATTTTTTTAAGAATATAGCTCTTTGATGAGAATTGGAGGTAGTTCTGAAAAGAACTTTTGGTTTTCTTCTTTTAACTGAACAGGAACAAAAACAGGGAATGGAAACTGCTCAACAGGAGCAAAAAGAAAAGAAAAAAATTAGGGGATGGGAAGGGCAGCGATGGTTCTCCAATGCTCGAACCATGAGCAGGACACTTTGCTCCCCATAGGTGAGGAGTTGATTGCAGTATCTGCATTTGACGACCCCATGGTTAAATGCAGGTTGTATGTTTGCTACCTGCTCCTGCGATTGTTCTCTCCCAGAAGAAGTTGCTCCTCCTGTTGATGTAGAGGCCCCATCTCTGGGAACCTCTTGTGCCAGAGCCCTGACACTTTCCCGGGCAAAATTCTGGGGGTGCCTCCTCTCCACATGGCGAATCATGGTGAAGTTGCCAAAAGAGTATTTTTTTGGGGGGTTACCCCGTGACAGGACCTGTTTGCAGATCCTGCACTCTACTTTTGGTGCATTCACCTTCTTCTGGTCTGCTGGAAACTTAAAAAATTTCCAGATGAAATGTTCTTTGACCTTCGGCTGAGGAGGCTCTTCATCAATGAAATCATTGGAGTCATCTTCACTGCTGGATGGTCTGGCAGCCATGATTAATCAAGGAATATGGAACAGCAAAAAAGGCAGGTCTTTCAGTCACAAAAGTGAAAGAAGAAGTGAAGGAAATGGGTGGGGATTTCATTCATTGTAAAAAAAAACTGTTAGCAACCAATGAAAAGTGTTATTTTAGGGTCACATGACCCGACGCGTTTATGCTGCGCGCTCCGGAGCACTTCCGGTGCGTTTACGCAGCACGATCGTAGGCGCTTCCGGGGCGCAAACGTGGCGCGATCGTAGGCGCTTTTGCGTGCGTTTATGCGCCGCGAACGTAGGCGCTTCCGAGGGCACTTACGTTGCGCGCCGAAGTGACGTCATCAATCTTTTATAGAAATGCATAATCATTTTCCTTATTAAAAAAAAACTAATTTTATTTGTATGGTACGAAATGTTTTGCATTATTATTAACTTTTCATTCATATTTTTTTTCACGAACGACAGTTGCGCTCTGGGTGCGCTTTCAGATGAGCTCACGGAAAAGCTTACCGGAGAGCTTAGCTGAAAGCTTCCCGGAGCGCGCACCCAGAGCGCAAAAGAAAAAAATTATATAAAAAAAACATGAATACTTTAAAAAAAACAGCAAATTGTAAAAAAAAAAAAAGGTTAGAAACTCGATATACAAAGGAATTAGCATTTAAAAAACCTATGAAATTCACTGAAAAAACCATAGTTTTCACACCAGTTATAGTTAGGAATTAGCATTTAAAAAACCTATTAAATTCACTGAAAAAACCATAGGTTTCACACCAGTTATAGTTAGCTGGAAATTTTACTGATATAAAACCATTGAAATTCCCACGTTATAGTTAGATGGACTCACTATAACTTGCGCGTGCAATGCACTGCTGATGATGTCTTATTAAGCCAGTTAACCAATCAATTTTTAAAAACCATCCATTTAGACACTTATTTAAACATTTATTCTTCCATCAACTTTTACATATACATATATAAAATATATTTATTTTTCAGAAAGACACACATTCACTGGATGGTGTCATCAGTGATGTCATGAGTGATGTCACTGACCATGTCATGAGTGATGTAATATGTGATGTCATCAGCAGTGCATTGCACGCGCAAGTTATAGTGAGTCCATCTAACTATAACGTGGGAATTTCAATGGTTTTTATCAGTAAAATTTCCAGCTAACTATAACTGGTGTGAAACCTATGGTTTTTTCAGTGAATATATATATATATATATATATATATATATATATATATATATATATATATATATATATATATATATATATATATATATATATATATATATATATATATATATATATATATATATATATATATAATTGTACTTACCTACAAGGGGTCTTGTCGGCAAAGCTGTAATACAAGAAGAGAGAAAAGAATATCAGAACCATTCTTCAGTTATCTACAGACAGTCAGAAACATACCAGAAAAGAGGATTAGTTCAACACTAGGTTTTGATGAAAGCGAGGTAACAAGAGTACTTAGTGGGTAGGGGATACCTAGTGACATTGATATTAAATATTGTTTGTATTTGCAGAATACACCATCTTGTATAAACACCCAAACCCGATAAAACAGACCAAGATCAAGACACACCGATCTGTCTTACCAAGAGAGCAGCAAAACCCTGCGTGAAGTCAGGTAAACATATAGTAGAGGAGTGAGGATAATAGGTTATTAGTGGGGTACAGTGTTTATGTATATAATTATTTGTTACAGGGTTCAACACCAGACAAACAGAATCCTGCTAGAATAATTCAAGGCAGTGCAGTCTCTTTTTCTCTTTCCAACTTCCCTTTCCCCCTCTTTCTTACTTGAGAAGGTAGTTGACAGCTTCATCTGTTTGCAAGTTAATTACAAACAGATGTCGCCAAAGCTCGCTCTCGCAAGGGAATCGCCAAACGTGCATGCATTGCCATTGAAAGCAATGCAAAGAGTGCACGTTTTTCGGCGAAAAAGCAAATTGGTTTCAAGAGGTCTCCTCCTATGCAGCCATGCGGGCAGAGTAGGAGAGACTTAGAAAGGGAGAGTGGGCGGTCCTGCTTGAGGACAGGGGGGAGTGGCTTACCCACTGTTGTTGGTACTGACTGTTTGGTTGGCTCCAGGGCCCCCCTGCCCTCAAGCAGGACCGCCCACCCTCCCGACCCCAACCAGGCACTTAAACACAAAATGGTAGTTTGTACCATTTTATGTTCCTTCTTCTCGCACTGCGAGAAAGCAGTGGGGCGAAGCCCAAATGCCCCTATGGAGGAGCTGCCACTGGCTCCAGGACATGGCATGGAATCTACTTTGCTACTGGCCATGGACGAGCTCCAAGTGAGGATGGACAGCAGGCAGGCAGCAGTACTGATATTGCCGCTTTTGAAAGGGAGAATCATAAGACACTACTGGAAAGATTAGCTAGGATTGGGGTCAGCGGGACAGTATTGAACTGGATCATATCCTACTTGCCAGAAGGTTGTCAAGAGGTCTTGCTGCCTCCTTACTGCTCTGACTTCCAAACCATAGAGCCTGGAGTCCCACAGGGATCGGGACTCAGTCCGATATTTTTCAACATTTATGCATGGTCCCTTATAACTGTCATTAAGTCCCACAACATCAGGCTGGTGAATTATGCTGATGACACAAAGCTGATCTTGTCCATTGAAAGCAACAAATCGTACACTCTGGTCTCCTTTCATAACTGTATAAGTGACATTGTCAATTGGATAAACAGCAACTCACTAAAATTCAATGAGGACAAAACCAAGTTCCTGTGGTACCCAGCTGCAAAAATCCCAATGAAACTCCCTCTGAATTTCACTGACTAAAGAAACTGAATTAAAACAACCAGAAACGTTACGAAACCTACGATTCACCTTTGATATCAAGTTGGCCTTAAAGAGCCATGTATATAAAGCGGCTGCCCTTGTTTTGCTCTTCTCTAAGGCTGAAGAAAACTCTTCCCAATGCTGCCCTCGCATGGCAAAAACCTTAGTTGTGTGTGGTTCTTAGTAGGCTTGAATTCTGTAACACACTGCCACTTGGAGTACTGGAAACCTACTAAAGAGACTGCAGCGAGTCCAGGCCTCAGCCGCAAAAGCTGGCCCTGTCAAGTCAAGTCAAAGAATCTTTATTCAGTGATTAAAAAACACCATAAAAGCACACTCATATTTACATGTTAAAAAGTCATTAAACATTTCAGGGTTCTTTGTACAGTGAATTAACAAAACATAAATACAACAATATAGCCATATTTAACACTTAAAAGTTAAAGTAAAAACATTTCAGTCTTCTCCTCTAGTAAGCTTTAAACGAAGTGCTACCTTGATAAAGTTCATAATACTAGACAGTGTTAGGGGTTCCTCAGCTTTCTGTAAGAATACAAGTGCCTCCCTAGCGTGGACCAAATTAGCATTTTTCAAAATATTTACAAGGTATCTGCGTCTGGGCATTGAGTAAAAGGGGGAGAGTAAAACAAAATGAAGGGAGTCCTGCGGAGACCTGTTGTCGCAGCCGCAGGGCCCCTTCTGTTCTATTGATGTAGCAAACCCCGCTGGTGATGCCAACATAAATGGGAGAAGGTTCAATCTGAAACGGCACATCAGGAACCTATCCTGTGCATTGTACATGAGGAACAAGTATGGCTCCATACCTTCCACGCTCTTCACTAGGTGATGGGCCCTCACTGTCTTTTTGCACCCTTCAGCCTCATCTCTGCGTAGGTTTTTCCGCTCTAGAAAAATTCTCCCTACATGCAGTTTATTCTGGGCTACAATAGTTACAGGATGAGTAAAGAGGTTCCCAAAACCTAGCTCCTCCAGGGTATTCTTCACATAAAGGAGCCAGGGGATGCGCATACACTTGTCCCTTTTTAGGCAGTCCGATAAGATTTCTCTACTAAGTGTCGCATCAGGATTGTACCAGATTTTTAACCAAGCGATAATAGGCCTCAATTTTATCAGATCTTCTATATATGGTCTCCCTAGCTCCCTATGGGCAATCAAACCAGCAGTACTTTGTGGTACCCTCAAGAGTGATTTCAGATATTTATTTTCTTCACGTTGGATACTAGTGGTATTGACAAAGCCCCATACTTCTGCCCCGTAAATTACCTTGGAGCATGATACTGAGCTGTACAGATTTATCACCTGTTCCGGGGACCATCTTCCTAGCCTCCTGCCACAGCTAGCAATTGCCCCGTTAGATGCAATCATTTTACCACAACGTTCTTCCACCAGGGTATCAAACCGCAGGGCACCATCAAATGTTACACCAAGGTATGGAAACGTTTTGACCTCTTCCACAATGTGGCTCCCTATTTTGTATGTAAATTTAGAGGTGGTTTTTTTCCCCGCCAGGAGCACATAGGATTTACTCAGATTTACAGAAAGGTCCAAGGCACTCATGAACCTAACAAAACCATCAATCAGGTTTGTAGGCTCCTTGGTGTCCGTGCGATCAGTACCGTGTCATCTGCATAAAGCAGAACAGGAATATGACGCGACCCAACCCTTGGGCAATCTGCCTTCAGACCTAACAGAAACTGCTCCAAATTATTAATATAAAGGGAAAACAAAAAGGGAGCAAGAATGCAGCCTTGTCGGACTCCACTCTTACAGGGAAAAGAACTAGTCAGCCCCCCCTCCCTATTAAAGCGGACTTTGGCGGTGGTGTCACTGTGCAGTTCCCTCAATATATTAATTAGACCACTCTCTATCCCCATACTAAGCATCATGCCCCACAATTTTTCCCTATTGACGTGATCGAATGCTGCTGCCAGATCCATGAAACCCATGTAAATGGATTCATCACTAGCCATGGTATACTTGGCAGTCAGCATATAAAGGTTCAGGCACAGGTCACTAGTGGACCTCCCTGCCCTAAATCCGTATTGAGTGTCCGAGAAGATGTTTTTTTCCTCGGTCCACTCGGACAGTGTATTAAGAATTGCCCTCCCCAAAAGTTTTGCTGACACATCAATCAGGGAGATCGGGCGGTAGCACTTTGGGTCATCTCTGTTGCCCTTTTTGAAAATCGGCACAATTACTGCCGTGGACCAAGACGGGGGCAGGCCACAGATGATAGCAGTATTAATAACCCTTGTCATTAGGGGAGCCCAGAGTTCGATGTTACTCAAAAACAGATCAGGGGGGATTCCATCAGGCCCCGGAGCTTTATTTTTGGTCAGGCCCTCAATCCCTGCAATGATCTCCTTAATGGAGAATTCTACCAGTGGAGCCTCAGTTGGAATGGCCGGTAGGTCTACAGTAGAACCAGGCTCATGATTGTACAGGCCCCTATAGTGGTTGACCCACTGCTCTGGGAGAATATTGGCCCCTATATCCGGAGTATCTTTTTCCTGGAAAGTTGGGTTATTAATTATTTTCCAGAAGCCTGCTAGGTCCTTTCTTTCCCCCGCTTCTCGTAAATCTGCCCATGCTTCCGCCTGTAAGGCAAGTTTCCTCCTCTTAATTTCCTTTTTATAAATTTCTCTGCACACCTTAACTTTGTGGGGGACCCTTGGTTTAGTTTTAAGGCAGCTTTTCAGCTCCCTCAAAGCTTTGGAGCAGTCTTTGTCGAACCATCGGGGATTCCCGTGGTTCTTAAATGGGACACTAGTCTTTAGCAAACCATCGACCAGATTAGCGATCTGGTCGAAAGCTTCCATTATCCTCGGTCCGCGGACTTCTGTGTCCAAACAATCATTAATAGCAAGTTTGCCTGCGTCCACCAGGCCCTTGTAGAACTTTTCCCCGTCTATTTTAGCCCATTTTAGTCTCCTGCCCTGGTCTGTTGCTCTCTCAGTGAAGGTGCGTTGAACTCTAATACTTAGACCCACCATATACTGCAGCTTCAAGACAAGAGGGTTATGGTCACTAAAGCCACTCCATTCGATCCCTACACTAGTTGTCTTATTAATTAAGGACCTTGAGACCAGAATGTAATCTATGAAGGAAGAGCATCCTCTACCCTTAAATGTGGGGGGGAGTGTGCCATCCTCCTGCATCCCTACCATATTAATGGTGTGTTCAAGGTCATATTTAAACCGTAACATTCTGAAAGCTGAGCCCAACGGCGTATGAGAGAAATGCGGTCCCTTCTCCATAGGGCATCGGGACCAATCTGTGCTTATTTGGACCAGTACCGGGCACAAGTGGCAATTATAATCTCCCATAACCACCAACCCATGTGACTGCCCATTTATTTGGCCTGTTATGACCTGGCCCAACCTATTATCTAATTCAGTAACAAGAGAGATGTTAGATCCCGCTATCTCGTTGTTATAAAGGTTTACTGCAACAAATCTAAGACCTTTCCCAGTGAACCTGACTGCCTGAATCCTGTGGGAATTCCAATCAAGGCAAGTGTAACTTCCCGGAAGGCTCAGATCTATATAAATAGCTAAACCTCCCATGGCTCTCCCTGATCTTGATTTTTGAGCAGGTACAAAAAAACACTTATACCCTTGCAGATGGAAATTATTCTCCTGGGCCCAGGTCTCCTGCAGACAAATTACATGGAATTTTCTGATATAGTCAAGCCACTCTTTGTTATTAAATTTCCCAGCCAGGTCAGCTATATTCCATGAGATGATTTTTAATGCCTTACCCCCCTGGACCCCTCCTCCCTGTGACCCACCAAGTGATTCTCGCACTTGTTTTCCCAATTCCGGTCCCTGTGCGTCACCTATACATGCAATATCTACAACCCTAGGTTCATCCAGCACATAACTCCGGGCGCAACTTGATGACTTTTGTTTTGCCTCGGGGCTGTGCTTCTCCGACTCAGCATTTGGAACCCCTCTACACCTATACCCCATATGCCATTATCTCTTTGTCAATCTACCCCATCAAGACCATCCAGGCAGTGGAACCGATTGAATGTGTGGAAGGGTGGCTCTGGGCGGCTAAATAATGGCCTGGGATTGAACTCGTGATGAACACCCCTTCGACCCACCCTTTCCCAGTTGTCATATGAACGGGTCACGTGTACAGGGGCTGGGCTGGGGGGGAAAGAAGAAAGACACATGAAGTGTTTGAATTGTTGTTACCTGTGATCTGTTCTTTCCCTGGCATATGTGAGCAACTGTTCCAGCATCCCTGAAGCTCACCAATATGCAATCCCCTATGATGGATTTGCGTGTTCTCCCTATCCAAGGCACCCTTCTGACCATTATGATCTCATTGCTTAAGTGTACGGGTAAGGGTCTATTCAAATTTAGCCACTTAATCACCCTGCTTTTCAGAGCACAGAAATCCTCGGCTTCCCCTGCCTCTAGTGGTGGGACGCCCGCCATGACTACTGTAAAGTCATTCGCCTCTGGTGGTAAATTGGGTCTACGTGGCCTGGGGGGAAGCTTCATTAGTGGAGTGGGTGCAAAACTATCTGGGGGCTGTACCGGGGGAACAGCATTTGCAGGGGGTATAGGTCCTATGGGGTTAGGTGGCTTATTTGGGGCAGGGTTATTCCTCTGGGTTTGTGGTGGGCGGCCGCAGTTGCAACCTGTGAGGGAGCAAGATGCGTAACACTTTTTGGAGCTGTTGGGGTGGCAATAGGTTTAGGAGCCCTCTCTTGAGTATTGGCCGGATTTTTCATACTGCTTAGTGTAGCCTCAAGAATGGTTAGTCTGATTTCCACTTTTTTAATGCTTTCACTAATTGGTAACAAAAGTGACCTAAGCAGGAATTCCAAATTACCCAGCGGAGCAACAGAGAGGGGGGCCTTAACAATGTTGCTAGCCGTCTCTTTAGTCAGGACAGGGGCCACACCATCTTGTGCAGCGGGTTTAGAATGTGAGTCAGCCACGGTGTCACAGTTGATATGGAGGGTTTAGATGACTTCCCAAAATCAGAATGAGGGATCTTTGGTTTGTTTTTAGCCTGGGCACCCCTCGACTTCCTCCTACGTTTGTTTGGTGGGGGCCCAAAAACCCCTTGTGCTACAGCTATTTTAGGTTTGGCTTTCCTAGGCTTTGATGCTGGGGGCGGTTGAGAAATTAAGTCAATCGTCCCCCTACTTGGGCTTGTGCTACTCACTGGGGTTGAGCTCATAAGTACCACTGGGGGCGTTTTTGTAACATCCCTAAGCAGGATCGGAACATCTTCATTTAGTGTCAAGTCTTCGCTAGGTGTGGGAGGATAGTCTCCTAGAGGTCTACCTTTCAAATTATCTATAGAGCGTCTCCGCTCAGCTCTGAGCCGGCTTAATGTGTTCTCCTTGTCCCCATCTCCCCCCGCCCTAGGAAAGTAATTCTCTAAGGTCATGTTTTTTGTTCCTGCCTGCCTTATGGGGGTACTTTCCCTTACCGGGGACGGCATGGTATCTTAGAGTGTGATGGTAGCAATGGGGCAATTTATCAGCTTGTTGTGCTAGGGACTTGATGGCAAACGGCAGAACCAAGAGGGTAGGCCCAGCCCGGCCTACTCCGGGCTATGACGGCCACAGACGGCCCCGCCCTTGTCCCGGGCTTGTCCTGGTGCTCTCCCGCGCGCTCCCGCGCAGCGGGATCCTAGTGCAAAAATAAAAGAGAAGGAGGTGGGGCGGGGGGCGTGGCAGTCAGGGAGAGCGACCCAGGTGTTGTGGGTTGACCTCACGCAGGGGCTCCTGGGAGTTGGAGTCCCTGCGGGTCCGCTCGCAGCCCTGTACTTGCCTGCCAAAGCCCAGAGTCCGGTGTCCAAGATCAGAGCCCCTCTATGCTCAAGGCGCCTCTCTCCACACCGCGAAGCGGGACCCGCGGAGCGGGTCCGGCGAGGAGCTGCGGCAGAAGAAAAACACCACAGGTGCAGGGAACAGCCCACGGCGAAGTCCAGGCAAACAAGGCATCCCACGTCGATCAGGAAGGGGGCTGCTTTCAAGTGCTAGGGCGGGGGCGTGGCAGTCAGGGAGAGCGACCCAGGTGTTGTGGGTTGACCTCACGCAGGGGCTCCTGGGAGTTGGAGTCCCTGCGGGTCCGCTCGCAGCCCTGTACTTGCCTGCCAAAGCCCAGAGTCCGGTGTCCAAGATCAGAGCCCCTCTATGCTCAAGGCGCCTCTCTCCACACCGCGAAGCGGGACCCGCGGAGTGGGTCCGGCGAGGAGCTGCGGCAGAAGAAAAACACCACAGGTGCAGGGAACAGCCCACGGCGAAGTCCAGGCAAACAAGGTATCCCACGTCGATCAGGAAGGGGGCTGCTTTCAAGTGCTAGGGCGGGGGCGTGGCAGTCAGGGAGAGCGACCCAGGTGTTGTGGGTTGACCTCACGCAGGGGCTCCTGGGAGTTGGAGTCCCTGCGGGTCCGCTCGCAGCCCTGTACTTGCCTGCCAAAGCCCAGAGTCCGGTGTCCAAGATCAGAGCCCCTCTATGCTCAAGGCGCCTCTCTCCACACCGCGAAGCGGACCCGCGGAGCGGGTCCGGCGAGGAGCTGCGGCAGAAGAAAAACACCACAGGTGCAGGGAACAGCCCACGGCGAAGTCCAGGCAAACAAGGTATCCCACGTCGATCAGGAAGGGGGCTGCTTTCAAGTGCTAGGGCGGGGGCGTGGCAGTCAGGGAGAGCGACCCAGGTGTTGTGGGTTGACCTCACGCAGGGGCTCCTGGGAGTTGGAGTCCCTGCGGGTCCGCTCGCAGCCCTGTACTTGCCTGCCAAAGCCCAGAGTCCGGTGTCCAAGATCAGAGCCCCTCTATGCTCAAGGCGCCTCTCTCCACACCGCGAAGCGGGACCCGCGGAGCGGGTCCGGCGAGGAGCTGCGGCAGAAGAAAAACACCACAGGTGTAGGGAACAGCCCACGGCGAAGTCCAGGCAAACAAGGTATCCCACGTCGATCAGGAAGGGGGCTGCTTTCAAGTGCTAGGGCGGGGGCGTGGCAGTCAGGGAGAGCGACCCAGGTGTTGTGGGTTGACCTCACGCAGGGGCTCCTGGGAGTTGGAGTCCCTGCGGGTCCGCTCGCAGCCCTGTACTTGCCTGCCAAAGCCCAGAGTCCGGTGTCCAAGATCAGAGCCCCTCTATGCTCAAGGCGCCTCTCTCCACACCGCGAAGCGGGACCCGCGGAGCGGGTCCGGCGAGGAGCTGCGGCAGAAGAAAAACACCACAGGTGCAGGGAACAGCCCACGGCGAAGTCCAGGCAAACAAGGTATCCCACGTCGATCAGGAAGGGGGCTGCTTTCAAGTGCTAGGGCGGGGGCGTGGCAGTCAGGGAGAGCGACCCAGGTGTTGTGGGTTGACCTCACGCAGGGGCTCCTGGGAGTTGGAGTCCCTGCGGGTCCGCTCGCAGCCCTGTACTTGCCTGCCAAAGCCCAGAGTCCGGTGTCCAAGATCAGAGCCCCTCTATGCTCAAGGCGCCCCTCTCCACACCGCGAAGCGGGACCCGCGGAGCGGGTCCGGCGAGGAGCTGCGGCAGAAGAAAAACACCACAGGTGCAGGGAACAGCCCACGGCGAAGTCCAGGCAAACAAGGTATCCCACGTCGATCAGGAAGGGGGCTGCTTTCAAGTGCTAGGGCGGGGGCGTGGCAGTCAGGGAGAGCGACCCAGGTGTTGTGGGTTGACCTCACGCAGGGGCTCCTGGGAGTTGGAGTCCCTGCGGGTCCGCTCGCAGCCCTGTACTTGCCTGCCAAAGCCCAGAGTCCGGTGTCCAAGATCAGAGCCCCTCTATGCTCAAGGCGCCTCTCTCCACACCGCGAAGCGGGACCCGCGGAGCGGGTTCGGCGAGGAGCTGCGGCAGAAGAAAAACACCACAGGTGCAGGGAACAGCCCACGGCGAAGTCCAGGCAAACAAGGTATCCCACGTCGATCAGGAAGGGGGCTGCTTTCAAGTGCTAGGGCGGGGGCGTGGCAGTCAGAGAGAGCGACCCAGGTGTTGTGGGTTGACCTCACGCAGGGGCTCCTGGGAGTTGGAGTCCCTGCGGGTCCGCTCGCAGCCCTGTACTTGCCTGCCAAAGCCCAGAGTCCGGTGTCCAAGATCAGAGCCCCTCTATGCTCAAGGCGCCTCTCTCCACACCGCGAAGCGGGACCCGCGGAGCGGGTTCGGCGAGGAGCTGCGGCAGAAGAAAAACACCACAGGTGCAGGGAACAGCCCATGGCGAAGTCCAGGCAAACAAGGTATCCCACGTCGATCAGGAAGGGGGCTGCTTTCAAGTGCTAGGGCAGGGGCGTGGCAGTCAGAGAGAGCGACCCAGGTGTTGTGGGTTGACCTCACGCAGGGGCTCCTGGGAGTTGGAGTCCCTGCGGGTCCGCTCGCAGCCCTGTACTTGCCTGCCAAAGCCCAGAGTCCGGTGTCCAAGATCAGAGCCCCTCTATGCTCAAGGCGCCTCTCTCCACACCGCGAAGCGGGTCCGGCGAGGAGCTGCGGAAGAAGAAAAACACCACAGGTGCAGGGAACAGCCCACGGCGAAGTCCAGGCAAACAAGGTATCCCACGTCGATCAGGAAGGGGGCTGCTTTCAAGTGCTAGGGCGGGGGCGTGGCAGTCAGGGAGAGCGACCCAGGTGTTGTGGGTTGACCTCACGCAGGGGCTCCTGTGAGTTGGAGTCCCTGCGGGTCCGCTCGCAGCCCTGTACTTGCCTGCCAAAGCCCAGAGTCCGGTGTCCAAGATCAGAGCCCCTCTATGCTCAAGGCGCCTCTCTCCACACCGCGAAGCGGGACCCGCGGAGCGGGTCCGGCGAGGAGCTGCGGCAGAAGAAAAACACCACAGGTGCAGGGAACAGCCCACGGCGAAGTCCAGGCAAACAAGGTATCCCACGTCGATCAGGAAGGGGGCTGCTTTCAAGTGCTAGGGCGGGGGCGTGGCAGTCAGGGAGAGCGACCCAGGTGTTGTGGGTTGACCTCACGCAGGGGCTCCTGGGAGTTGGAGTCCCTGCGGGTCCGCTCGCAGCCCTGTACTTGCCTGCCAAAGCCCAGAGTCCGGTGTCCAAGATCAGAGCCCCTCTATGCTCAAGGCGCCTCTCTCCACACCGCGAAGCGGGACCCGCGGAGCGGGTTCGGCGAGGAGCTGCGGCAGAAGAAAAACACCACAGGTGCAGGGAACAGCCCACGGCGAAGTCCAGGCAAACAAGGTATCCCACGTCGATCAAGAAGGGGGCTGCTTTCAAGTGCTAGGGCGGGGGCGTGGCAGTCAGAGAGAGCGACCCAGGTGTTGTGGGTTGACCTCACGCAGGGGCTCCTGGGAGTTGGAGTCCCTGCGGGTCCGCTCGCAGCCCTGTACTTGCCTGCCAAAGCCCAGAGTCCGGTGTCCAAGATCAGAGCCCCTCTATGCTCAAGGCGCCTCTCTCCACACCGCGAAGCGGGACCCGCGGAGCGGGTTCGGCGAGGAGCTGCGGCAGAAGAAAAACACCACAGGTGCAGGGAACAGCCCACGGCGAAGTCCAGGCAAACAAGGTATCCCACGTCGATCAGGAAGGGGGCTGCTTTCAAGTGCTAGGGCAGGGGCGTGGCAGTCAGAGAGAGCGACCCAGGTGTTGTGGGTTGACCTCACGCAGGGGCTCCTGGGAGTTGGAGTCCCTGCGGGTCCGCTCGCAGCCCTGTACTTGCCTGCCAAAGCCCAGAGTCCGGTGTCCAAGATCAGAGCCCCTCTATGCTCAAGGCGCCTCTCTCCACACCGCGAAGCGGGACCCGCGGAGCGGGTTCGGCGAGGAGCTGCGGCAGAAGAAAAACACCACAGGTGCAGGGAACAGCCCACGGCGAAGTCCAGGCAAACAAGGTATCCCACGTCGATCAGGAAGGGGGCTGCTTTCAAGTGCTAGGGCGGGGGCGTGGCAGTCAGGGAGAGCGACCCAGGTGTTGTGGGTTGACCTCACGCAGGGGCTCCTGGGAGTTGGAGTCCCTGCGGGTCCGCTCGCAGCCCTGTACTTGCCTGCCAAAGCCCAGAGTCCGGTGTCCAAGATCAGAGCCCCTCTATGCTCAAGGCGCCTCTCTCCACACCGCGAAGCGGGACCCGCGGAGCGGGTTCGGCGAGGAGCTGCGGCAGAAGAAAAACACCACAGGTGCAGGGAACAGCCCACGGCGAAGTCCAGGCAAACAAGGTATCCCACGTCGATCAGGAAGGGGGCTGCTTTCAAGTGCTAGGGCGGGGGCGTGGCAGTCAGGGAGAGCGACCCAGGTGTTGTGGGTTGACCTCACGCAGGGGCTCCTGGGAGTTGGAGTCCCTGCGGGTCCGCTCGCAGCCCTGTACTTGCCTGCCAAAGCCCAGAGTCCGGTGTCCAAGATCAGAGCCCCTCTATGCTCAAGGCGCCTCTCTCCACACCGCGAAGCGGGACCCGCGGAGCGGGTTCGGCGAGGAGCTGCGGCAGAAGAAAAACACCACAGGTGCAGGGAACAGCCCACGGCGAAGTCCAGGCAAACAAGGTATCCCACGTCGATCAGGAAGGGGGCTGCTTTCAAGTGCTAGGGCGGGGGCGTGGCAGTCAGAGAGAGCGACCCAGGTGTTGTGGGTTGACCTCACGCAGGGGCTCCTGGGAGTTGGAGTCCCTGCGGGTCCGCTCGCAGCCCTGTACTTGCCTGCCAAAGCCCAGAGTCCGGTGTCCAAGATCAGAGCCCCTCTATGCTCAAGGCGCCTCTCTCCACACCGCGAAGCGGGACCCGCGGAGCGGGTTCGGCGAGGAGCTGCGGCAGAAGAAAAACACCACAGGTGCAGGGAACAGCCCACGGCAAAGTCCAGGCAAACAAGGTATCCCACGTCGATCAGGAAGGGGGCTGCTTTCAAGTGCTAGGGCAGGGGCGTGGCAGTCAGAGAGAGCGACCCAGGTGTTGTGGGTTGACCTCACGCAGGGGCTCCTGGGAGTTGGAGTCCCTGCGGGTCCGCTCGCAGCCCTGTACTTGCCTGCCAAAGCCCAGAGTCCGGTGTCCAAGATCAGAGCCCCTCTATGCTCAAGGCGCCTCTCTCCACACCGCGAAGCGGGTCCGGCGAGGAGCTGCGGCAGAAGAAAAACACCACAGGTGCAGGGAACAGCCCACGGCGAAGTCCAGGCAAACAAGGTATCCCCTTGAAGCACTGAATAGGCCATGGAGATCCTCTGCCTTCAATGCCATTAAAAAACTCCACGGGCTTCCAATAAAGCAGAGAATAGCCTTTAAACCTTTTTGTTGCATAGTCTTCAAAACAATTAAGAGAAAAGGGACCCTCCTCCAACAAAGAAGACTAAAAAGATACGTCCCAGGCAGATGCCTTAATTCAGCAACTGTAAACCTCAAGTTTGTTGCAAAATTATGTAAAAAGGGACAGGGCAGGCAAAGCCTTTATGGTCAGAACGACTCAGCTTTGGAATAAGCTCCCTGTTGCCCTTAGATCTGGAACGGATCTACTACACTTCAGAAAAGTTCTTAAACTTCCCTGTGTAACTCCAGGGTCACAGCTACCCACCCTCTACAGCACTATGCACCTTTGTCCAGATATAGGCCCTCAGCACCAGGATAACTGTAAGGTGATAGTGCTCTTTATAAGTGGTATAAATAAGTGCTCAGTTGTTTCT
Source organism: Lissotriton vulgaris (assembly GCF_964263255.1). NCBI lineage: Eukaryota > Metazoa > Chordata > Amphibia > Caudata > Salamandridae > Lissotriton > Lissotriton vulgaris. The sequence goes on along the minus strand of NC_141685.1, from coordinate 1,323,521,599 downwards.
GTTCAGAGATAATCAGCAGTAACTCAAGTCGATATTTAAAGCGTCCGGGTACAAGTGTGAAATCACAGCAGGGTAGAAACGTGCTGTTGAGATTTAAAATACCCCATCATTTGCATAAAACGAACAGGGGTGCTCTGCAACACACCTTTGCAACTAAAGGCAGATAAAAAGCTCCCATTAAAAGAGGCAAAGGCTTGTCAGTGCTATCTAAAGCTAAAAGAAATGTTTGCTCTTCAAAGGAAAAATATGTAAAGTTAAAATGGCATGCTTGAACATTAAGTAGTGCAGCAGTAGTTGGTTTTATATATCTGATTAAATTGTTATGATGTCATTCATAATGCACATTGCAGAGCGTAAGCAATAGTTCATTAAGCATAGGGTTAAAAAAAACCAAAATAAATACACTACTGATAGCTCTATTTAATACACAACTTTAATCTGGTACCTATATGTGCTAGTATGCGCCCTCGGCAAATATTTTTAACATGTTCTACTTCTCAGCAGGGTATTTCTGCCGTTCATCCTTCTGCTATTAATGTAGTAGGTATCACTGAGTTGACAACACCTGACATTTACAGAATTGTAAAACTGCACATTGTGCTGTGGCAAGTGCTCGGGATTAAAAAGTTATATATTTGTTAATTAAATAATCAAACGAACACACAAATGTCATGGTTAAAACGGCTATAGAACACAGCACCAAATAAAAAGTCTCAAAAGAACAAAAGCACATCAGTTAAGGTAATTTGATTACAAAAATAAAATAAAAACATAATAACTCTTCCTAAATAATGCAGAGTCGTAGCATGTGCTATCAAGTACTACAAGTGGTAAGAATTAAAGGTTTTGTACAGTAATAGGATGGGGTTTATTAAAAAGCACCTCAGCTGATGTACTGCATACTCAGTGGTGGCTCCTCGGTTAAGGCGGAGGAGCATCACCCCACTGCCAGAATGTGGCAAAAGAAAGGAAAAAATAAAATGCTAATAACGGAATGTTATTTTTATTTAATTTTGTCCTCCTGCTGCAGCAGTGCATGAGGAGGCGTGGTAGAGCTGCAGTGGAGGAGTGGTAGAGCAATCCTGTGCGCAGTGACTGTTTGGTCAGCCCTCTCAGGCCGCCAAAAACAGTAATTAACACTTTCCCCCTTCTGCATGCAGGATGCATTACAGCCTGCATGGAGAACATGCCCACTACTACAGCCCCTGGCTGAGCGCTGTGTCATGGTGCTTGCAGCGTTGTGATTGGCTTAGGGGTGGGACCCTGGATGCCTGCTTCCTGTTCTGACCTGGAGTCGGACACAAGCGAGCAGGAGAGAAGATGCTGGACCCAGCGGTGGCGGCAAGGTAAGTGTTTTTATGTTTTATTTATTTCAATGCAGCCCGCATCAACGACCCCCCCCACCCCCCCCCACGCTCCTCACCCCAAAATGCGAACCACGTCGGCTGCCCTAGTGAATACTATTGTTAAATATTTTTTGCGATATAGTCTGTACCCATCGGGCTCTCAATTCCTGTTCTATTATGGGCCATGCATCAGCAGTATCTACACAAATGGCATCTGTTTTGTATTTGTGGCAGAGGAAACTACTTCCACATGCCATGCCAAAGATCATTGAACATCATTGGGATTAGTCAGTGGTCACAGATGTGACCTCTAGCTTGCTCTCTACTACTCCTGGAACTTCCTTTGCTATTCCATGCCTCAGAGAGGGCTAAACATGACTCCTCCCAAATGACGTCCATGTGAAGGATCTAGACTATGTCATACCAGACTGCATGAATGATCTTTAGTGGGTTAGTGACCTGATTTCTGGATGTTTATTCCCATTGTCAGAAACCGTTCGGGGAGTCACAGGACAGACAGGAGCAGGTTCAGGTGCACATTATGTTGGCCAAAGGTTCAAATACGTAATCCGTTTGCTTTGTACTTACCCGTGATACGTGCAAGCAAAAACCGTCTCAAGTCCTTGCTCTCTCATCAGTATGTTGTAGTTCTTCTGTCTTGATCACAGATGGGGCACACCATACTTGCATACCGTTCTGAAGCCATCTTGGAGGAGGTCAGTCAGAGCCCGCTTCTTTAGGGTGTGAGGCCAAGTGGAACTCGATTGGGCCTGTGGCAATGATGCAGCTTCTGTGGCAGTCACAGCCCACTTCTTAGCTAGTGCAGTGTGCTCTGAGGAGAAGCCAGTTACAACCTACCTACAGGCTGGTGCAGGCAGATCCCATGGCAAGGTAGTTACAGTCCACCTCTGGGCCAATGTAGACAGATCCCAGAGGCAAGGCAATTGTAGCCTGCGCCTTAACCCATTGCAGGTGGGCCCCAAGGCAGTGTAGTTCCAGCCAATCTCCCGGGCAGTGAGGACCGATGTAGTTTCATGTCAATTGCAACCCAGCGGGGGCTACTCAGGATCCAAAACAGTGGGGCAGCTGGGAGGGGTGGAGGGTAGGGGTGTGGGGGGAAGTGGGAGAATACAAAAACAAGCATTTACAATGCAATGGTTTCGCCTTTGTTAAAGTTTGTGCTTTTGGTATTGCTTTTGACAAATGGTCTTTTCTAACTTCTTTGAATTATGTGTAAAACGTTGATGTGTTTTACTTTACACAGAAATATGGAGTGCCTCTCTGGAAAACACCCTCTCTGCACACGCCCTCTTTACACATGCCTTATCTTCACTTGCCCTCTCTACACACAGCCCTGTGCAGAGAGATCATATGGAGAGAGGCATGTGCATAGAGGCCGTGTGTTGAGAGGCTGTGTGCAGTGATAGCGCATGTTGAGAAGGCATATGCAAAGAAGAGTGGGGAGGATACAGAGGTAGGGTAGGAAGGCGAAAATGCAAGGAGTGGGAGGTCAGAAAATAGTGGGAGAGCAAGAGAGAGGACAGAAGGGAAAGGGAGGGCATGTAGGAGGGCAGGAGTAAGAAGGAAGAGAGGTCAAAAGGAAGAGAGGGCAGGAGAGAGAGGGAAGGCAAGAAGGAAAATAGGCAGAAGGGAGAGGGAGGGCAAGAAGGAGTGGGAGGACAGGAGGGAAGGTAGGAGTGTGTGAGAGAGGGCAGAAAGGAGAGGGCGGCAGGTAGGAGAGGGAGGGCGGGAAGGAGAAGGAGGGCTAGAGGAGGAGAGGACAGGAAAGAGAGAACAGGAGAGAGATGGAGGACAAGAAGGTGAAAGAGAGCAGAAGAGAGAGGTGGAAAGGGAGGGCAGGAGGGAGTAAGAAGGCAGAAAAGAGAGGGATGGCAAGAGAGAGAGAGCAGGAAGGAGGAGAAAACCCAGTCCACTACCAATGAAGGAAGCACTGAAATCCCAAAACGTCAAAGTGCAAAAAAATACACGCCTACTAAAGAACCTTGGGGCCATATTTATGAAGGCCTTGCGCCACCGGTGCGTCACTTTTTCCCATGTTAAAAGTGACGCACCGGCGGCGCAAGGCCTTCATAAATAAGGCCCCTTGACTCTTGACCGTTAAATGATGAGCTCCTTTTTTTCTTGGTTAAATACTTTATTGCATGCTAAAAACCCTGGCCTTTTATGTTCCAAGTGGAGTCCATAGGAGAGTTCATGAGGACAGTTAAACATAGGAGCGGGGTTCCAGGACCCGAAAAACAAAATGCGTCGGATGTTCTCCTTTGCCACTAATAACGAAAAGCAATTCATCGAAACCAGATCAGGAGGCATGAAAGTGCGAGCATCAGTCTCTAGTGTGGCCCCGTGAAGGTACCGTTTTCCCTTCTGTGTGCAGCCAACATTTGGGTGTAGATACGTCATTTGGTTCTGACCCCACCCCTCCATTGAGGATGAAATTGTATAGCGTTGTCAGTATCTATAAAGAAACCAGGTCATTTCCTTAAAATGGAAACCGGCATCTCAGCATTTTCTTTGAACTAAAAAGCATGGCTGACAAAGGAGAAGGGTACATAGTGCAAAGCTATAATCGGCTAGAACACATGCCAGATGAACTGAACGAAAGAAAGAAACACACACCAGGGCCCCAGGAAGAGCTTTGTTTTTTGTCGTGTTTTCCAAGTAAAAAGAGCACTTGTAATTAGGAGTTAATTCATGTAAACAAAACTTCGTGAGGCCATAAATCACATTGTTATGTTTAACACCCTCTCCCTCTCCCTCTGCCAGAACAGCACCACTGCAGGGCCTTTCTGAAAGAGGGTGGAGGTGATAAATGAAATGTAAAAAAAGACATTTCCTCCAAGACATAAAACACCCGAACGCGCACAAAGACACAAGTGCATGCAGCGTGTGTATATATCACAAACTCATATTAAAAATAAACAATTAATAGCAATACAGCTCAGCTGTAACGGGAGGCTGCTGACGGCTTATTTCTTTTGTTGGCATTTTAGAGGCAGCGCGCGAGAACAATTAAATCCTAACAAAGTGCACAGGATGTTCTTGTTGCAGAAACTGAGCTATTTCAAAAAAATATGCATGACAGAAATGTTCATAGAAACAGAAGTTGTTGTTTAGCGAACACGACCAGTGACATCGGCAGTGCGGGGAATGTGTTGGCTAGCAGCCTCACATACATTATCTGACTTTGAAAGGGCATGGAGAATCTATACACAAAATTCAATTACAATTGTACTTCTGATCATGTCTCGTGATCCTCAGAATATAATCAAATAAAGTACTGCAACAATTAAGAAGATATGCTTTTCATCCAGATTCTGACGGTCTGGCCTTGTCTTTTTTTTTTATTTGCTTTGCTAATTAAAATCCTGGTCTCAGCATAAAAACTGCTTGAAGCAGAACTACGTTTTTATGTTGACTAAGTGGAACAGAGAACTCTTGATGTTACATTTCTCTTTGCTTGGTCATTACCGGTTCCCGTAATGTGCTGTCACGTTCTGGAGATTTTCGTGCGCGTGCCCGGTTCGTGTTACATTCATATGTCCTCAATTACTGAATATTTCAACTCGCGGAATGGGGATAAATGAAGGAGGCCGTCCAGCTGCACCGCATCAGTGTGCGCGATGCTGTGTCTTGCACAAAGAATGATGGCCTCTGGGCGCCGCAGAGTGCCTTTATTTTCTTGCAGCTATTCCTTTGCCAAGAGCATAGCCTAACAAAGAACAGCTGGTGTAAATGCTCGGAGTGGCGGACATCCTGATTAACTGCTTCCTTCCCCGCATGGCATCGCAGTGGTGCGTCTGTGTGGCATGAGCATTGCAATGCGGAGTTACTGCGTGCACCGTCTCGTAAACAGAGACATCAGGCACTGCCCGTGCGGTTAGCAGCTTGGCAGGCCTCTGCAGAACGTCTCAGAAAAATAAGGACCCCGCTCAGGCTAATCTTAAAAGCAACATATGCTCTGATCTCTGCTCTGTCTCTGCCTGTGAAGTGGCGTGATCTGTAAAAACGGAACTAGGCCCGCACAGTGTAGTACAGACCAGCGTGTACAACCAAAGGAAGTCTTTTTGAGAAGCTGGTAAAATAACGAAGCGGAGATGCTCAAGACTCCCCACGATGAAAATAAGGAAATGTATTATTTATGGGCAAAATGGCAGTGTATTCATTCTTGCCTGTGCTTCAGAGCCCTTTAATAGAAATAAAAAAAATACGATGATGCAGTGCGCAATATACAGAGTAGCAAAAGTTACCACAGATGAAAATGTTACCATGAGTTATGAAAGCAAGCACTTGCAACACTAGTCAGAAGGTGAGTGCGAAGACAGGGTCTAGTAAACGGAGTCGGCTGCAACCGTGTGGCTGCATAAAAAACATAGGTTTCCGTTAATTTGTGTTTCTCAACTCAAGCACGCACCCCGAGCCGCCGCCAATGCTGCTGGAGGAGCCCGGGAGGAGGCGCGGCTTCTCCCCCTCCCATGGAGTCCCGATGGCTGAGCCTGGCCGCCATACTTCTTGTGGGCGGGAGAGGACGAGGGGGGCGGGAAAGGACACGGACGTCGGGAGGGAGGCGGGAAACGTGGGGACGGCGGGAGGAGGGACACAAGGCAGGACAGCGTGAGGACACGGGGGGGCGGGAGAGGACAAGGGGGGCGGGCGGGAGAGGACGAGGGGGGCGGGAAAGGACACGGACGTCGGGAGGGAGGCGGGAAACGTGGGGACGGCGGGAGGAGGGACACAAGGCAGGACAGCAGCAAGCACGGCCCGGCCGGAGGAGACTCGGGGGCGTTCCTGGCGTCGCGTGACGTCGGCAAAAGCCAAAGAATCTCGGGAACGCCCCCGTGTCTGGTCCGGCATTGATGGACAGGCCCCTCGTCCAATGGCTAGGCTCCATTTATGGAGCTAGCCAATGGGACGGGGGGCGTGTTCCAGAGTGCTTACTGTACTCAATAGATTTCTCTGGAGGAGGAGCCTAACGGCTCCGTCCCCCAGCGAAACCTAAAAAGCACAGACAATAAAATAAAAAAATATGTAAAACGTACCTGCCGCTGTGGTTACCGTATTGATCCTCTCAGGATTGTCGACTCCAGGGCTGGTGCACACTACACAGGATCCCAGATGCCAATATTGATGCTGCTGTCAGTTCAGTTCAAAATTCTTTTATTCGGTTTGTCAAAACAAAACCATATAAGCAGAACAATGAAGCATAAATTTGCTAAAAACATTAATATATGGTTAAAAAACATAGGAGTTACAAATTCTCGATTACAACTCATGATTAAATACCAAAAAATAATTATCATTAATGTGCTATACATCCCTGCTCGATGCTATACATGTACACTATACCATACCCGTTTAAAAGAAGGTTTACTCAAATATATTACGTTTTATCGTATTATTTGTATTTATGCAATAAAGTGACAGTTGCAGATAATTTGTGCAAATTTTGCTTCAATACAAAATACATCGGAAAAAGTGCAGTATGTTTCCGTAACAAGTGCAAATAGTTTGTGCAAATTTTGATTCAGTGCAAAAATACATCAGTAAAAATGCAAAATGCTTCCTTAGTTACCAAAAAGGTTTAGGTAGCACAGTATTTAGTTATGTGCAAATTTAGCAATAAATTAATTGTTCCATAAATGCAATGCCGATTCTACAAAAATTAACTAAAGTGCAACAGTATAGAGATAACTTAGTTCTCCCTTATTCACACAAACAAGATAAAATAGAACACAACTTAATGTTGGTATAATCGACCATAAAAGGTTACATCATGGAATTATAAATTTCCTTGCGTCTATGCATTTCATTATGTACGTTGCAACGAAAAAACAGATGTCTGGGTTTTTCAAGGACGACATTAATTTGATAGCTGATTTTGTGGATTGAACGTTATATTTTAAAAAGATAGGTTTTAGATAAAATTTCCTTAAAAAATGATAAAATTTACAGAACAGTCAAAAGTGGCAGCAACTTTGTTTTGAGGTGTGATTACAAGAGCATACAGAGTTTGCACTTGTTTTCATGTGTGGAAATGCCACCAGATAATGCACAATTCCTAGCCTAAGACGAGTTAAAACAAATTGATGGGAGTTAAGTGTAACTGTGGATAGGTAAGCCTGGAAGCCTTTATTGAGGTTTAATTCCAAATAAAAAACAACAGTGGGTAGCTTCTTAGACTGCCTTTCTCTAACCTCCTTCTTGTATGCTAAAAACCTTTCTTTTAATTCCTTCTTAGTGATTGAGGCCGCAAACTCGGGTGCGGACAGGATGTTACAATGAAATATGAGATTATACCAGTGATGAATGTATTTAAGCCACAGGATATTGGAAAAATGATCAAGCCTCAAGCAGTCTCTGATAATTTTTTGTGTAAACAGCGTTTCAGTTTTCGACCATATAGATCGCCAGAGTGTTGGAGGGCGTAATGCTGCTAAATCCGAGATAAAATTGATACCTACTTCCTCATGTACAAGTTTGGTTGATCCTGAGGGAGGTACGCACAACAATTTCTTAAGAAACTTGTTTTCGTCGTGTTGTAGCGATTTACCGCATTGATGGCCCCAGATGCCTGCCCCATATAATGCAGATGACACACATCTAGCGTTGTAGATGGTTATCATGTCTTTATTTCTTCTAGAACCCAATTTGGTCGAAAAACTGAATATGCTATTTGTGTTCCTGCTCATTTTCAGGCTTATATTATCGTGTTCATTTCTCCATTTCCCATCACCAGCAAATGTTATCCCAAGACAACAAAAGGATTTAACTGATTGCATCTTATCGTTTTCTATAAAAAAGGAACTAGCTGACTTGGCTTTCATCCCACATGTCATGACCAATGTCTTGGTTTTGTTAATTTTAAGTTTCCTGCTCTTTATAAATGCTGTGAAGTTATCTATGAGACGCTGTAGTCCAATTTGGGTACGCGATATTAAGACAGCGTTGTCCGCATATAATAAAATTGGGACCGCTACCCCTTCTATAAGTGGAGCATCAGCCGAAATCTGGCCTAGGGTTGAGTCTATTTGGTTAATAAATAATGAAAATAAAAGCGGTGCCGACACACAACCCTGGCGTATGCCTCTAGTAACCTTAAAAAAAGGGGTACACTCACCAGATGGGCCATATCGTACTTTACAAGATAACCTTTTGTAGAGCCTTGCTAAAAAATGTACTATTTCCTTGGGTGCGCCTTGGTCAAGTAAAATTTGCCATAATATGGCATGATCTACAAGATCGAAGGCGCTGTTCAAGTCTGCAAAGCAGAGGAACAAATTTCCCTCCTTAGCAACAGTGTATTTATTAATCAAAAGATCGAGATTAACACACTGTTCTAAGGTTCCTAAACCTTTTCTAAAACCATATTGTGCTCTAGATAAAATGTCATGCTCTTCTGCCCATGTTTCCAGCCTCTTTAACTTAATTGTGCTCAATATTTTAATGGAGGCGTCTAGCAGAGAAATGGGGCGATAGTTACACGCCTCAAATTTAGACCCTTTTTTAAAAAGGGGAATAATTATCGATTGACCCCAAGATATCGGTAACTGACCCTCTGCCGCCGCGTTAAAAAACCTTGCTAAAATAAGGGCCCAGAGGTCCATTTCTGTTTTATATAGATCTACAGGGACCCCATCCGGGCCGGATGCTTTGCCTCTTTTGCTATTAGATAGGCCCTCATACACCTCATCTAAACTTATTGATAATGGTAATGGGTGCCAAATGGAGGCATTAGAGTTAGTTAATGGGTGCCAAATGGAGGCATTAGAGTTAGTTAAATCTAAGAAAGTTCTATCTGGGTTAAAAATCTTAGTAAAATGTTCAATCCATGCGTTACATTCAACATAAGAGGTTATTTCGGGCACGTTATCGTTCTTTAAAAATGGACTGTTTATGGTCTCCCAATAAAGTTTACTATTTTTTGTTTCTGCCGCTAAGTTAAGATTAGTCCAAGCCTCATCTTGTAAGTCTCTTTTCCTATTGAAAAGGGATGCTTTATAGTCAGTACGTAACATTTTGATAGTTGCATTGTTACGGGGTTTAGCACTCAATGCTTGTTTTACTTCGTGTAAGGCCTGGATACAATTTTTATCAAACCAGCCTGAGTTTGAGTTTGCTGCCCTTTTCCCACTGGTTCTTTTAGTAAAATGGCCTTCTATAGTTTTGTTTATCTTTACAAAACCGTCAAACAGAATAGTAGAAGTGACTTCATCCCTAAGGCAATACTCTATCTCTGTGCGACACTTCTTCACCACCTCCATATGATTTTTTTGAGGGTCAATGCCAGCCCATTTGATCCTCATACCATTTGGTCTGGAAGCTACAACATTGTTAATACAGTTGTTATCATTAGGCTGTTTATTTCCCCAGCACAATAATGAGATGGATATGCTGTTATGGTCGCTTAGAGGCTGCTCTGTAACCCAAAGATTAGAGTATTCAGTGTTACTGGAGAGCAAGATATGATCAATGTTAGTATTTGCATTCCTGCCTGTAAAAGTAGGGCAATTAATATTGTCCTTATTCTTAATGCAACTCAACATATCCAGGTTAAATTTAGCTAGTAATTTATTTAGGGCTGTCCTGTAATTACAATGTGGAAAATGACAGTCGTCACCGACCTCCCTATTACCAATCTCCTTCCTAAGGCCACATGAATTACTCATGACCAAAGGGCAAGGTTTGATGTTAAAATCGCCGCCCATAGGATAACGGCCTGTTTTCGAGATACTGCAAGGGCCTTATTGATTTCATTCTCAAGTGGGTAAAGAATTTTCCCCCTATTGGTGTCAAAAATATTGTTGAAATAATTAATCAATATTCGATCTTTACCTTTACTAAATTGTAATTGTAACACCTGGCTATTTGTGTCAACTGGAGTATAGCTTCTAGTTTTACAGGCAATTAGTTTGTTAGATATTAGCAAAAGGAGACCACCTTTTGCTCTTCCAGCTGCAGAATTAACGGCAATTTAACCAGTGTGAGGTATAACCCTCTATAAAGATGGGCTCCTTACACCATGTCTCCTGGAGACAGATGATGTCATAACCTACAGTAATAAAGTTCCTCCAGAAGGGTGTATCCAACTTTCTTTTAAGACCTGCTATATTCCAGGTAACTAGACTTTATCCCAATTCTAGGCCTGAAAAGCAGATACTGGATCGCCTAGAGGAAGAAGAAGTCTTCTTATAGAGGGGGTTATAGGCGCTGCTGAATTTATTGGATTTAGAATGGCTGGTGCCTTTTTTATTTTAGTGGATATCTAGTTCTTATTATTAATATAGTCAGTAGATCTGCGCAATTCAGAAACTGCTGTGTCTAACTGTAAATGATTAACCGATGACTTATTGCCCAATTCGTCTAGGTCTTTCTGTTGTGACCAGACGGAGTTATGCCTTTGGACAGTGCATGTCAATCGTTATCCTCTAAGGAATCGAATGCCTGGAGTCTATTATATGTTGGAATTGCATAGCAGGAGTGGGGCATAGAAAGTGCTGTTGTTCTACTGATAGTAGGATTATTGCTAGTATAATGTTTGGGGTCCAGTACATGTCTATAAAAGTATCCCAAGGGGAGGAGGGTCATGTTATACTCCCAGGCTGATGGAAGTGGGGCATTGGCAAGAGTGTTCTTTGCCCAATGGGGGGATCAAAAATGTATAATTATACAGTCCCCCTCGAACTTTTTCCTGAGGGACCCCACCCAGCCAACCTTTGGGTTAATATAATCTGATTAGCTCCCACCTCGGGAAAATTGCAGTTGTTAGATAACCAATGGAGAGTTTTATTTTTGAGTGTGTCGTGAGTTTCCATTTGCCCCTTCCTTAATTTAGGGACATTCACAAGTACCGCAACATAAGCACCACATTCTGGGGGAAGATTGATAAAAGCTGGAGTTTGTCTATCAGTATCTTTAATAGGATCTTTATCTTTAGCTTGTTCTGCAGGTAATGATTTTTCTTTTCCACAGGTGCCCTGGTCAACAATAGGGGGGTTATTCTCAAACTGATTATCTACGTTCTGGTTATTCACTGGGACTTTATTCTTGTTTGGGGCCATAGTAGGGCTGATATAGGTCGCAGCTGTTGCTCTAATAATTTTGGTATTTTTGTCTTTATTTCCATTTTTCACCTCTGTGCTAGGTCCTCCTACCTGGTTGGGCTTCTAAATTAATTTCTCCATTTTACCACTTAAGTTGTGGACCTCCCTAGCCAGGTTGTCCACTTTCTCATGCAAGGGCCTAATCAGTTTGATCATTCTGTTAAAGATTGTTTCTAGGCTATGATTACCAAGTGGCGTCTCTGGTTTTAACTGAGTCGTTTGTGTGGTAACCGTATTCCCCACTGCATTAATTGTTTTGTCTCTTTTCCCCTTTGGGTTACCCAGTCCTATTGTTTTCTTATTCCTACACTTTTGTTTAACCTGGGGAGGCGATGAGGGGCAGGGGCTAATATCCATATTAGACAATCTGGGTGAGTTGGAAATACAGGAATTATTGGTGTCATTATTATTTGTTTCATTCAGCATGACCATGTCTGTGTCAACTTCACCACTAGGTATTCTACTTGTGTTAGCCTGGTCAGCTATCAGGATACTCGATCCCATAGAAAGACCCCTTTCAGTGCGATCGATTTCTTCATTAAGAGCAGTTACGACCTTAACTAAATACGTGTCAATAGTATTGCAAGCATTTTCAAGTTGTGGGTTAGAGCGACGTCTTGCCATTGCCATATGTGTGTCTACCAAAACACGCCCGCAAATTACTCTTATCACCAGCCAACTATACTACAATTGACTTTGTTAACATAGAATTGAATCAAGCAAAAATAAGGTAAAGTATAGTACACATAAAAGGGATCAAAGCATTAGCGTCAGTATAGCACTGTTCCAGACCAGACCTTGTTAGAGGGGGGGCCCAGCCTGGCCTCCTCTGGCCTCTGATGGCCTAAGACGGTCCTCCGGCGCGGAATGGGTGTTGGCGGTGTAAAAGGTGGGCCCACATTACTATCAATGCCCGGGCTGCTGGCGCAGGCCGCCTCTTAGTTCCCATTCTGAATAGTTACCAAATAAAGAGACGGGCGCTGGAAGCAGGAATCACAAGAACAGAATTTATTACTCATGAGGAGAGCCTGTCATTTCGGACACGAAACACAGTGTCTGTCGGGAGGTGCTCTAACAAGTGAGCTGAGACATCTTCTTTTATACCTTACAAAACACTTGGCATTACAATCAGGACATTGTGACACAAAGAAAAGACATCCCTATAATCCTCGTGTCAATCCTACCCCACATATGTTATCAATAGAGACCCTTGAACTGTAGATAAGGGAGGGGGCAATGACGCAGCTGAGTGTTCCGCTGATTATTAGGAGATGTGCGCCTGATCGTATCCCAAGGGGTGGGGAGGCCAGGATCAATAGTGGGTTCTTTGAAGAGGAGTGACTCCATACCATAAGGGGCAATAAACAGTATCTTCCGGCTTAGGCGATGGCCTCGGACATGTGTGGACAGTCCATCGCGGAGGGAGGGTTTACTAACAGAGGGGTTATTCATAAAAGGAAAGGAAGTGTTGGTCAGGCGCGGCCGGGACTCCCAAGGACAGGGTCTTGCAGAAGAGAAAGGTTTATGACTTGTCCATGTGAGGGAGGAGGGGGGAGCCAGAGTGCGCACAGGGACAGAGTCGCACAGAGAGAAAGGTCTTGTGACCTGTACATGAGAGAACAGGGGCAGTCAGATACAGCTGGGGGGGTTATGTCAGCTGAGACGAAGGATGCCTCTTCCAAGAGGGAATGGGGGGTTTGCGTGGGTCAAGCAGAAGGGTTGCCTTGCAGGGCAGGGTCGCGCAGAGGGAGAGGGTTTCATAGTCTATGCATGCGAGGGAGTTTAAGATACGCGCAGGAGGGAAGCCGGGGATTCCAATGGGCAAAAGGCCATGGTGCCTAGAATGGCTGTCACGTACATATGGGTACGGGCTTTTACTGGCGGAGTGATGCGGTCAATATTTTATGGTATTCATGGTGCTTACAGGGAGAGGAGTGGGAAAAGGGAAATGAACGCTGTTTATGTACATCAATTTTTCTAATTTTCCACAGTCGCCCCTTTTACATTACAGAGTTCATTTTTGTACTTGATAGGGGTACAAATAAACAGGCGTAGTTGAAGAATTAGCATTTGTCAATACTAACATTTGGCATATAATCATGGACAGTTGATGTGATGGGCAGAATGCAGCACATAGGAAATTGCATTTGTCGAGTTTCTATCATTTCAAAAGCACTACATAGCATAAATGTTTCTGACTTAAAAAATGTGACCAATGAACATCTTGACCAAGTAGTTGAGGGCGGAATTCAGTTCAATACACAAGATCTCTTCGTCACAGTGTCTTTTTAGCAGTGAGCCATCACTGGTAGGCTCTAGTCCGTGTCCTTTCGTTGGCACTGTTGAGCACCGGCGGTGGAGCTATAGGTCCAGCTCGGGTCCATCCTTACGCGTTGCAGGGTGCGGTCAGTCCTCTGCTGTTAGACCACAGTCCTGTTCCCTAACCAATCCTTTTAGTGGCGCCTTATGCTCGGCACCCATATTCCTGCGGTGTACCCCATTTCCACCTGGATGTTGTTCTTCCTTTCGACAAGAAGTCATGTGGAAAAGAGGGTGTGTGGTTTCGATAGTCGTTGGGAGTGAGAGGGCGGAGTGGGGCAGATTTTCCTGGGACACACCAAAGGGACCAAGGGAGCAAATGATAACAAGCAAGCAAGCCCATCAACCGGGCTTGAAGAGGGGGACGGACGCTTCAGGCACGTGTGGGTAGGCAGACAAAAGGCTTCAGGACAGCCCTTCATCCTTTCGTTTTACCACATTGGAGAGTGCTGTCTCGTCCCGTATTCCTGTCGTGCTGGGGCTCCACCTTTGGTCGATGTCGCATGTGTCCCATGATCTGCGGCCAGGCTGTGTGTCACGTCCGACCCTTCTCCTCCGGTGATCGTATATCTTTGAAATAGGTACAAAACAAGCTTTAGAGAACTGGTCAGGGGAAGACATTTATGCACGTGAATTCCTCCCTCAATCCTACGCACTTGGGAGATACGCTCATCGGTCACAGTCAGAGGTTCATTACCAAGCAGTGCATATGTCTGCATTCCTACTGAGTTCATGCCAAGTTTTATTCATCGTCTATACGTGTCACATATGGAGAGAAGTCAGATTCTTATCAACTGTGCATTTCATCAAACTCAACATTTCGGAACCTCCAGGGAGACTCGTCTTTCTAACTTGAGCCTTAACAGTTCTAACATTTCCCTTCAAGGCTGGCTAACCTTTTCAAACAGGGCGGGGGCGCTATCATCGAGAGTCAGGGCAAAACAGGTTTTTCTCGAGGGACGACAGTTACTCATGGTCATCATGTTCATATCCGGGACAGCAGCTGGGGTCAATCAAGTGGGGCGGGGACGCTTCGGGCATTCGCGCTTGGGTGCAAAGGGGGTGGGGCAATCTGGGCATTGGGGGCCAATCTGTACATTGACGTTTGTCTCTAACAACAATAAAAAAAAAAAAAATAGGGTGCCATTGACATATAGTTCCCTTTTTAAGAGGGCCAGATTAGGGGACCTTAGTCGTCTCACCTGTCCTTTCTTTCTTAGCCAATTCGAGTTCATTCATTTTGTAGAAAGGAGAGGTAGTAATATGGTAAATCACAATCATTTTATTTTCTGTCAATTTCGCTGAACACCTTCGCGTTCAATAAGTATCCAATCAGACTGGTGTCGGTGGGGCACAATTTTACCACAAAGAGGTAGAGGAAATAGGGAGACTCTCATAGAGAGTGAGAGTCGTCCGCAATCTAAACGAGCCATTCGGTACACGTATGACATGTAGAGAGAGGGAGAGAGAGAGAGAGAGAGAGAGAGAGAGAGAGATAAGGGGGTGGAGAGAGAGAGAGAGAGAGAGAGAGAGAGAGACGTGTATGAAAATAGGTCATTTAGTGCGCTCACAACACAGAACAGCAGGGGTCAGGTAACACGCAAATACAGACAGAGGGAAGACATAAATCCGTACATTACATACACACACACTCGGACAAGGGAAGACAGTACATGTGTTACATACAAAAGCGTTCACGACAAAACATAAAACAGTGGTTGGCCAAACAAAAATCTCCTTGCGCATGCTGCGCATTTTTAATATCCTATTTATCCATGGGCTGAGTTCTTTTTACCTTTCCTCCTTCTCTTCTCGTTTACTACTTCTGCGAGCGCTCCCAATTGCCAATACTTACACCTCGGTCAGCCGGTCAGAAATTAACCTGGTCGGGCTATTGCCCATAGGTGGATCTTAAACCACTTTTGATTTTCTTCCTTTGGTTGGATGTTCTCCAGGCTGAGGCAACAGAGGGTATTGATCAGGAGAACAGTCAGGCAGCTTGGTTATATCTATAAGAGGGTGAGAAGGAGGTGGTACATTTCGAACATCAACAATATTTCTAACTTCCCAGACGGGTGGTGCCTGGGTACCCTTACCTCAGGACTTTTCCTAGTCCCTTCCCTATCTAATTAAACGTCATAATCGCGTTATCTAGCGTGCTAATGTCGAATCAATTTCCGTCATACAGTACCCGTCAAGTTTCTATGTCAGTCCATCCTCCCAGTCGTTACGTTCTAGGGAGGAACAGTCATATCTACGTCTACGTCTGTCAAAGCTTGTTAGCATAAGTACTATGCTCAGATCCCCTTTTTCTCCTTTTGTCGGTCGCTCGATCGTCGCTTTTCCATACTTCAGTCGACGTTCCGACGGGACCTGCAGAAGGGAGGAGAAGAAGGGGGGTGGGGGCAGCATTCAAAACACATCAGCGCGCATAAATCCGAAAATGTTTTTACCTACCACATACTCGACCTATCTCCCCGGGGTGCATTCTCTACCATCTCGGCGTTTAAGCCCAGAGGGACCAGCAGTGTCAGATAGATAATCATCGATGGTCTGCGGATCTACATGCATCACACGATCGTGGCCTTATAGGTCGTGTGCAAGGGTGGCGGTCAGGTGGTATTTCTGTGGTATCGCTCAAGGGCGTCTAAAAACACCTTTCCGGCTGCCTGTGATACATAGTGTAGCTGCTAAATACCGGGCCTTTTTAACCTTCAACCTTAATCATACTGCATGTATTTTGCCTATGTCGATGACAGTAGCCATACATTTCAACAACATTCATAAATATAAACGCTACAATAATATTTGCGTGTTAAAAGATTTTAATGAAAAAGGTTGGCGCACAAATACGGGCCTACAAACCAGTGGGCCGGCTACGGAGAATAAAAGTCGGTGGTCATTCATTTCGTAAAGTGCAGTAGTGAAATAAAATCATATCGAACTTTCCTATACTGCAAGTATGATGCATGTCAATAATTCTCAATAATTTTATCTCACTGTCCAACTATTACTCAAGATCTAATATTTACCAATTCATTGTCCAAATGCTCAATCAGTTCCTATTTCATACCAATTCATTGCTTCCAACACATAATTAGTACCCACTCTAAATCAGCTCATTGTCCCAGCACATAATCAATATCCATCTTATATCGCTTTCTTTTCCAAGCACATACTCAATATCCTTCTTATCTACTTTCATTGTCCAAAAACTGCATACATATCTCGGGGCATCAAAGCTGCGCAATCAGGGTGCAACAAGGTTTATTTAAAAAGTCTCATTTTGTGTCGGCGCCATTTTGGGCGAGGTCAGGCAAGTCCCTGCATAGTCAGATTGCCTCCACTGACTCGTAGTAGGACCAGAACCTTCCGTTGGTGGTTTCAAAAGTTTTTCGCAATGGGTTAACAGTTTAGCAATATGGACCATCAGTCAAAGAGTGGGGAGGGCGGTAACAGTTTTTCCTACCGGGTCATTCTGGTGTTCCTCCGGAACTGAACAAGTCTGTGCCTTGGCTGTATTTTAGCCATTTCCAAACTGAGGCTGGCGCTGGCAGGAGTGCGCCGATGTCGCGGTTCCCAGTGAGGGGGACGGGGGCGCCCATGCGGAGGGATCGGGGGTGCCCCCCGGCTCTCATAGAATCTTCAAAGTTGAGGAGAGAAGGCATGGGGCGTGTGCCCGTCCTGGGCAAAAGACCGCTTTTCGATGTTGACCCTCTTTAAGCAAGAGCATTGGGGTGTCGCTGGAAGCCTCCACCTGGAGGGAGGTGGGGGAGGGTTGTTCGCGCCGCCTCCCCCTTCCAGCGACCCCGCGCCGTTCTTCGGCTCCAGCGCTTCGGTATTGGCCGTGCCAGCCATTGAAGATGGGGGGGGGGGGGCGGTGGCTGAGGCAAGACACCCCCCCCCCCCTTTGACATGTGGCGGGACTACCTGCAACTGTCCAGGCGTTGCCGTGTGGCTGGACTACCTGTCACTTGCAGGCGTTGACATGTGGCGGGACTACCTGTAATCTTCAGGCGTGGTCATGTGGCGGGACTACCTGCAACTCTCAGGGTTGTCCAACCTCGCCTTGGCTCCGGTCCTCGTCGATGGCCAGATCAGGCAAGAGAGGGGGGTGGGGGGTGGTCGGTGGCCGAGGCAAGACAGCCCCCCCCGTGGCCTGCGGGGCAGCAGAAGAGGGAAAGGGGAGACCTCCATGATTCCTCGGGCCGTCCGCCCTACAGCCTCCCCCTTCGACTGCGGCCAGCCGAGCCCTGCACGCATCGAGGCCTCGCCTTCCGGATGGGCGTAACCGCGGACCTGTTGCACTTCGGGAGCTTCCGGAATGGGGGTAGGTACCTATTGAATTGTTTCTATTTCATGTGACCGTTATTTGGGCGTGGTGGGCAATGAGGCAGACATGTTGGGAGCAGGAATAGGCAGTGGAGCCTAGCTACCTCGTGGCTGTCTTGCTGTCGATTTTTCGCCATTTTATATTTCTTATTACGAACTGTTTCTAATGTTTCTTATTTTTAGTGAAGTCGAAAGCTCATCAGGGGGTTACTGACTTAGCCCGATTTCTTTTTATTTTTCTTTCTTTTCCTTAGCGTGTTTCGAGCTAAAGTTTCTCGTTAATAGGGTGCCGTGATCACTTCATAGTTTTATGTGTCCTTTTCATTAGGGGCACTCCTGGACGGACCAGACGAGTTACCTCCAATAAATGGTCCGGGTGGAACTAGATTATCAATCAAAAGGGGAACATATATTCCTTCATTAGGGTATCATCCTGGACAGACCAAAGGATGTACTTCCACTTACTAGGGTAGCCTCCTGGACGGACCAGATGATCTACTTCCACTAAATGGCCCGTGAGTGGGGAGCATATGTCCTCCATAAGGGTAGCCTCCTGGACGGACCATGCGAGCTACCCCCCAAATAAACAATCAGTGGGGAGTGGGTAGGACTGACGAATTCACAAAGGGGCATAACCTACCCTTTACTACTTGCAAAGACTAGATAGAATATTTCTATTCCACGTTGTTTGCAGGTAGAAAATACCTCAAACGAAACAATTCCTTGAACAACAATGTCCAGGCAACCAATCAATCAGTGGGGAGAAAAACAGGCATGACGGATTACAACGGGGACAAATGTCTGCATTACCTGCCCTTCGCTATCTGCAAAGGGAAACAGAATATTCCTATTCGTCTCTGTTTGTGGACAGGGAAGATCTCAAAGAGCAACAATCAATTATTAATCGATTTCAAACAATCAGTGGGGAGAAAAGTAGGCATGACGGATTACAACGGGGACAAAAGTCTGCATTACCTACCCTTCTCTATCTGCAAAGAGGGACGAACGTTCCTATTCGCCGCCGTTTGCAAACAGAGAATGTCTCGTTCTCAAGAAGAGAACCAATATTTCAAGTAGCATCCAAAGCTAAATGAACCAATAACAACAATATCAGTATTCAAATACCGATTCCAATACAATCAATCAATCAATCAGATGGATAAAACCATCCTACCAATCAGGCGCAAAACGCCCTACTTAATCTTACCCGGACCGGACCATACGGACAGTTCTTCGTCTTCCTCCTCCAGCGCCCGATTGTTCTCTTTCTCCATGCAGCATTCCTGTGGGATTCCAGTCAGGACAATAGGTCACTCGAGAGAGGTCCGTTCAGAATCGGTGAAGTTCATTCGATCGGCAGCCGGACGAGGGCCCTCTCAAGGCAGGTATACTCCGATCATTTAGATGTTCACTTCTTCGTCTGGATCTCTCTTACCGGACCTTATGTCACTGATGGGCCCCACGTTGGGCGCCAATTGTAAAAGGTGGGCCCACATTACTATCGATGCCCGGGCTGCTGGCGCAGGCCGCCTCTTAGTTCCCATTCTGAATAGTTACCAAATAAAGAGACGGGCGCTGGAAGCAGGAATCACAAGAACAGAATTTATTACTCATGAGGAGAGCCTGTCATTTCGGACACGAAACACAGTGTCTGTCGGGAGGTGCTCTAACAAGTGAGCTGAGACATCTTCTTTTATACCTTACAAAACACTTGGCATTACAATCAGGACATTGTGACACAAAGAAAAGACATCCCTATAATCCTCGTGTCAATCCTACCCCACATATGTTATCAATAGAGACCCTTGAACTGTAGATAAGGGAGGGGGCAATGACGCAGCTGAGTGTTCCGCTGATTATTAGGAGATGTGCGCCTGATCGTATCCCAAGGGGTGGGGAGGCCAGGATCAATAGTGGGTTCTTTGAAGAGGAGTGACTCCATACCATAAGGGGCAATAAACAGTATCTTCCGGCTTAGGCGATGGCCTCGGACATGTGTGGACAGTCCATCGCGGAGGGAGGGTTTACTAACAGAGGGGTTATTCATAAAAGGAAAGGAGGTGTTGGTCAGGCGCAGCCGGGACTCCCAAGGACAGGGTCTTGCAGAAGAGGAAGGTTTATGACTTGTCCATGTGAGGGAGGAGGGGGGAGCCAGAGTGCGCACAGGGACAGAGTCGCACAGAGAGAAAGGTCTTGTGACCTGTACATGAGAGAACAGGGGCAGTCAGATACAGCTGGGGGGGTTATGTCAGCTGAGACGAAGGATGCCTCTTCCAAGAGGGAATGGGGGGTTTGCGTGGGTCAAGCAGAAGGGTTGCCTTGCAGGGCAGGGTCGCGCAGAGGGAGAGGGTTTCATAGTCTATGCATGCGAGGGAGTTTAAGATACGCGCAGGAGGGAAGCCGGGGATTCCAATGGGCAAAAGGCCATGGTGCCTAGAATGGCTGTCACGTACATATGGGTACAGGCTTTTACTGGCAGAGTGATGCGGTCAATATTTTATGGTATTCATGGTGCTTACAGGGAGAGGAGTGGGAAAAGGGAAATGAACGCTGTTTATGTACATCAATTTTTCTAATTTTCCACAGCGGCTTCCAGCGCAGGGGCTGCTGGGAGATGAAGTCCCCCCCTCTCTGCGGCCGCGCCGAGATGGTGGAAGGCTGCGGTGGCGGGGGAGACAAGCAGCAAAGATCCAGGAGTGGTTCCACAGGTAGCACAGGTAGCACAAACTTCCCCCAAACTATTAGTCAGAGCACACACTCTGCCGTGATTGAGCACTCGTTTTTGAGGGCCTCCAGCGCGGAATGGGCGTTGAAGGCTTCCTGCTGCAGGCACTGCTGGGAGATGAAGTCCCCCCCTCTCTGTGGCCGTGCCGAGATGGTGGAAGGCTGCGGCGGCGGTGGGAGACAAGCAGCAAAGATCCAGGAGCGGGCCCACAGGTAGCACGAACTGCCCCCAAACTATTAGTCAGAGCACCCACTCTGCCGTGATTCTGCTCTTGTTTTTGAGGGCCTCTGGCGCGGAATGGGCGTTGGCGGCTTCCTGCTGCAGAGGCTGCTGGGAGATGAAGTCCACCCCCTCTCTGTGGCCGTGCCTAGATGGTGGAAGGCTGCGGCGGCGGGGGGAGACAAGTAACAAAGATCCAGGAGCGGGCCCACAGGTAGCACAAGTAGCATGAACTGCCCCCAAACTATTAGTCAGAGCACCCCTGACTGCAACCCTGCTGCTGCTGTAATGCTGGGAATACTATTCCCAGCATGAGAGAAGCGCTGGGATTGGTCTAAGCGGCTGATTTGCTGCTCATACAGTGCCTGGGAGCCTGTGGCTTTTCTCCACCTGGCTGTACACCACAGTCGGGTGTAGAAATGCTAAGTGCGCATGATGGTTTGGCCGGCCTAAGACTGCCGGCCAAATCGTCATGCGACCTTGGCAGTGCCCATCACCCCTACTCCCCACTGCTGTTGCACATAGAGTGCATGGCCCCGCCCTCGCTGGCTGCCTGCAGGTAAGGAGAAAAATAAAATTATAATAAAATTGGTTTATTATCATTTTATTTTTCGTGTGTTTAACTCCACTGCCACCTAGTGGGGTGACACTCCCCTGCCATAATGGAAGAGTCGCACCTGCTGCAACCTTCCTAGGCATAGCGGATCTCCATCAGTGGAATAGCAACTTGTCATGCCATTGGTGATAGTACCAAATTGTGACCCACAGCAGTGGGGTAAGTGGAAACATTAGTAGGCTTTTAGTGCAGTTCTCATTGGGAACCACAGAGACAGACCAGGAGACCAACTGCTGAAAGGGTTGCTTCTGGCTTTGGTCTATCAGGCAGTTAACTTTTTCTGGGTGGTCCTCAGACCAAGAAAATGCTGGGCTTCTTCTCCTGGAAAGTTGCTCCTCATTCCGAGTCAGAGATATTCCTTGCCTGCTACCAGAGGCAGGCAGGCTTATAGGCACTAGGCAGACTCGACGCACCGACAGCAGAAAGTGCAGACTTCAGGTAATATCCTTCAACTCTGGTATGCTGGCTGTCAGGCAAACACCATCCCTGGTCACACAGCATTCTTTCAAGTACTCTGCAATGCTTTCTTTTCCTTAGGCATGAAGACATTGGCACTGGAACAAGGTGGGGTGGTTGTGTTCCCGATTTTATACACATCTTCCAGACAGGTGATGTGGATTCACTCGCTCAACCTTCAGAATGAGTTTGTACTGGTTCTTCTTCAAGGTGTCTTTCTCTTGCTGCTCTCTAGACACAGTATTTGTGTGAATTGATGCTTCTCAAAGCAGGTGACAACAATGGGACTGTTCCGAAGCAGAAGCACCAACAACATGAACAGTCATGTGTGAGGTTTTTAATTTTTCTTTCACAAGACTCTCTAACTACTAGTCAGTGATGGATGAGAAGGCAAGCTTGAACTAAAAACTTCTCCTTAATGCACAATGGAAAATGCCATGCTGCCCTTCAATGTTACTCTCAACCAAATGGTAGTGCTCAAGAAGAACTAATCAGCCAGCAGTCCTTTGCTTACAAAGTGTTCACTGAATCTCTGTATGTAGCCCTTTCTCCATCCTCCTCTCTTAAGTGTCTAGATGTCCATTGTAAGAAATTGGGTTACTTGTTAAGGAGGTGAACCCTACTCAAGCAGCAACCACAATCCTTGTCAGGGTGAAGTCACAAGCAAACCCAAAATAAGCCTGTCCTCAACATGCAGGTTGCTTGGTACAGAGCAGTTTGGCTGAAACTTAGAGGGAATGTGTAAAATATTTGTGCAACACCTCAAACTGTAATAAAAAAGAAAAAAAAGAAGAATTCCAAACCAAATTAGACAAATAGAGCCAATTTTAATAAATAAAACACGACCAAAAGGACAGAAATCCAGTCGGCAGAACTGGAAATATGCAAGTTTAGAGATTTCATTGAAAATAGCACAGAGTGCCAACTGCGGATATATGTTTGTGCCGAACCAGGGCAAAGTCACAAGTTCAGGGAACCGTGATTGTGCACCACAGGGACCTAGTTAGCACCCTGAACAAGAGTATCTTAAATCCTGCTTCCAGAGCTTTGCAAAGTCCCGCGTCAAGGATGTGTCTTGCAGCCGATGTGATGCGAGGTCCGGGTCGGAGATGGATCATGCAGTGTTTGTTCCGGGGAGCTGCAAGTCGGCAATGCAAGGTCCTGCATCGTAGCCGATGAGGCCATCAATGAGGAGAGCTTTCAATTCAAAGTCCTGCATTTTTGTTGCAGCTACCTTTGATGAGAGGCTTGCGATGCGAGGGCCTGTGTTGGGCTGCATTGCGCATTACCGTTCCAATGAGGCTGCGTGCTGCAAGGTCAAAGCAGAGTCCCTGCACTGGAAGAATCCTCGTAGCAGAGGCAACCATATGGTTCTGCTTGGGGTGTGCTATGCAGCATTGGAGCTGTGTTGGTCGTGCTGGATCCACTAATGCTCTAGCAGAGCATCATCAGGCCCACTTCCAAGGGTCAGTACTGGGGTGGCACCACTTTGCAGGGTAGTACTAACAGTTGCAGATTCCAGGTGCTGGTTACAAGAGACTAGCTCACCGAGTCACTCTGGTGGTTCTGGGTACAGGTCGCATTGCAGTCATTCTCACCCAGGCAAGAGGACAGCAGGCTGCAGGTCAGTCCAAAAGTGTGCTGAAGAGTTGTTATCCTATGGGAGAGGTAGGCCTTGCAATAGTGAAAAATGAATTTAAGGTCATGTAAAAATTACATGACCTATTTTTTAAATACATTACGCGCTGCCTGTGGGCTGTTAAGGGCCTACCCTGGGGTTACTTATATGTATTAAAAAGGAAGGTTTGGACCAGGCAAAATGTTTATTTTAGCAGGTTGAAGTGGCAGTTCGAAACCGCACCCACAGCCTGCAATGGCAGGCCCGAGATGTTTAAAGTGCTACATATGTGGGTGGCACACTCAGTGCTGCAGTCCTACTAGTGCAAGAACAACAGTTTGTCACCCCGAGTGGGACGGCTATGCTCAGACATGAGTCCCGTGCTCTCCATGCCTCTGGAATCAAGCTATCCTGGCTGATGACGGCTGATAGCCAAAAACCAGTCCTAGGATGCTTGATTCCGGTCCAGGGAAAACATGGCTTGGCAGTTCGGGCTGGACTGTTCCCATGAGGCACAGGGTCAAGACTGATTTGCATATGGCCATGTCTGAACTAGGGCGTGTGGTGAGCAAAATAACGATGGATTAAACCCAGATCTGTGATTGGGGGTGAATGTTTTGCCATTGTGCAACATTTCGTCCATCCATTGTTGTTTTTGCATTTGTCACCCCGAGTGGGACGGGTATGCTCAGACGTGAGTCCCATGCTCTCCATGCCGCCTGAATCAAGCTATCCTGGCTTATGATGGCTGATAGCCAGAAACCGGTCCTAGGATGCTTGATTCCGGTCCAGGGAAGTCATGGGTTGGCAGTTCGGGCTGGACTGTTCCCATGAGGCACAGGGTCAAGACTGATTTGCATATGGCCATGTCTGAACTGGGGTGGTGTGGTGAGCAAAATAACGATGGATTAAACACAGATCTGTGACTCGGGGTGAATGTTTTGCCATTGTGCAACATTCCGTCCATTAATTGTTGTTTTTGCATTTGTCACCCCGAGTGGGACGGGTATGCTCAGACGTGAGTTCTGTGCTCTCCATGCCACTGGAATCAAGCTATCCTAACTGACGATGGCTGATAGCCTGAAATCGGTCCTATGATGCTTGATTCCGGTCCAGGAAAGACTTGGCTTGGCAGTTTGGGCTGGACTGTTCCCATGAGGCACAGAGTCAAGACTGATTTGCATATGGCCATGTCTGAACTGGGGTGGTGTGGTGAGCAAAATAACGATGGATTAAACCCAGATCTGTGACTGGGGTGAATGTTTTGCCATTGTGCAACATTCTGTCCAATAATTGTTGTTTTTGCATTTCTCACCCCGAGTGAGACGGGTATTCTCAGAGGTGAGTCCCGTGCTCTCCATGCCACTCAAATCAAGCTATCCTGGCTGATGACAGCTGTTAGCCAGATAATGGTCCTAGGATGCTTGATTCCGGTCCAGGGAAGACATGGCTTGGCAGTTCGGGCTGGAATGTTCTCATGAAGCACAGGGTCAAGACTGATTTGCATATGGCCATGTCTGAACTGGGGTGGTGTGGTGAGCAAATCAACGATGGATTAAACCCAGATCTGTGACTGGGGGTGAATGTTTTGCCATTGTGCAACATTCCGTCCATCAATTGTTGTTTTTGCATTTGTCACCCAGAGTGGGACGGGTATGCTCAGACGTGATTCCCGTGCTCTCCATGCCACTGGAATCAAGCTATCCTGGCTGATGACGGCTGATATCCAGAAACCGGTCCTAGGATGCTTGATTCTGGTCCAGGGAAGACATGGCTTGGCAGTTCAGGCTGGAATGTTCTCATGAAGCACAGGGTCAAGACTGATTTGCATATGGCCATGTCTGAACTGGGTCGTGTGGTGAGCAAAATAACGATGGATTAAACCCAGATCTGTGACTGGGGGTGAATGTTTTGCCATTGTGCAACATTTTGTCCATCCATTGTTGTTTTTGCATTTGTCACCCCGAGTGGGACGGGTACGCTCAGACGTGAGTCCCGTGCTCTCCATGCCGCTGGAATCAAGCTATCCTGGCTTATGACGGCTGATAGCCAGAAACCAGTCCTAGGATGCTTGATTCCGGTCCAGGGAAGACATGGCTTGGCAGTTCGGGCTGGACTGTTCCCATGAGGCGCAGGGTCAAGACTGATTTGCATATGGCCATGTCTGAACTGGGGTGGTGTGGTGAGCAAAATAAGGATGGATTAAACACAGATCTGTGACTCGGGGTGAATGTTTTGCCATTGTGCAACATTCGGTCCATCAATTGTTGTTTTTGCATTTGTCACCCCGAGTGGGACGGGTATGCTCAGACGTGAGTTCTGTGCTCTCCATGCCACTGGAATCAAGCTATCCTAACTGACGATGACTGATAGCCAGAAATCGGTCCTATGATGCTTGATTCCGGTCCAGGAAAGACATGGCTTGGCAGTTTGGGCTGGACTGTTCCCATGAGGCACAGAGTCAAGACTGATTTACATATGGCCATGTCTGAGCTGGGGTGGTGTAGAGAGCAAAATAACGATGGATTAAACCCAGATCTGTGACTGAGGTGAATGTTTTGCCATTGTGCAACATTCCATCCATCAATTGTTGTTTTTGCATTTGTCACCCCCGAGTGGGACGGGTATTCTCAGAGGTGAGTCCCGTGGTCTCCATGCCACTGGAATCATGCTAACCTGGCTGATGACGGCTGTTAGCCAGATAATGGTCCTAGGATGCTTGATTCCGGTCCAGTGAAGACATGGCTTGGCAGCTCGGGCTGGAATGTTCTCATGAAGCACAGGGTCAAGACTGATTTGCATATGGCCATGTCTGAACTGGGGTGGTGTGGTGAGCAAATCAACAATGGATTAAACCCAGATCTGTGACTGGGGGTGAAAGTTTTGCCAATGTGTAACATTCCGTCCATCAATTGTTGTTTTTGCATTTGTCACCCCGAGTGGGACGGGTACGCTCAGACGTGAGTCCCGTGCTCTCCATGCCGCTGGAATCAAGCTATCCTGGCTTATGACGGCTGATAGCCAGAAACCAGTCCTAGGATGCTTGATTCCGGTCCAGGGAAGACATGGCTTGGCAGTTCGGGCTGGACTGTTCCCATGAGGCGCAGGGTCAAGACTGATTTGCATATGGCCATGTCTGAACTGGGGTGGTGTGGTGAGCAAAATAACGATGGATTAAACACAGATCTGTGACTCGGGGTGAATGTTTTGCCATTGTGCAACATTCGGTCCATCAATTGTTGTTTTTGCATTTGTCACCCCGAGTGGGACGGGTATGCTCAGACGTGAGTTCTGTGCTCTCCATGCCACTGGAATCAAGCTATCCTAACTGACGATGACTGATAGCCAGAAATCGGTCCTATGATGCTTGATTCCGGTCCAGGAAAGACATGGCTTGGCAGTTTGGGCTGGACTGTTCCCATGAGGCACAGAGTCAAGACTGATTTACATATGGCCATGTCTGAGCTGGGGTGGTGTAGAGAGCAAAATAACGATGGATTAAACCCAGATCTGTGACTGAGGTGAATGTTTTGCCATTGTGCAACATTCCATCCATCAATTGTTGTTTTTGCATTTGTCACCCCCGAGTGGGACGGGTATTCTCAGAGGTGAGTCCCGTGGTCTCCATGCCACTGGAATCATGCTAACCTGGCTGATGACGGCTGTTAGCCAGATAATGGTCCTAGGATGCTTGATTCCGGTCCAGTGAAGACATGGCTTGGCAGCTCGGGCTGGAATGTTCTCATGAAGCACAGGGTCAAGACTGATTTTCATATGGCCATGTCTGAACTGGGGTGGTGTGGTGAGCAAATCAACGATGGATTAAACCCAGATCTGTGACTGGGGGTGAAAGTTTTGCCAATGTGTAACATTCCGTCCATCAATTGTTGTTTTTGCATTTGTCACCCAGAGTGGGACTGGTATGCTCAGACGTGAGTCCCGTGCTCTCCATGCCACTGGAATCAAGCTATCCTGGCTGATGATGGCTGATAGCCAGAAACCGGTCCTAGGATGCTTGATTCTGGTCCGGGGAAAACATGGCTTGGCAGTTCGGGCTGCACTGTTCCCATGAGGCACAGGGTCAAGACTGATTTGCATATGGCCATGTCTGAACTGGGGTGGTGTGGTGAGCAAAATAACGATGGATTAAACACAGATCTGTGACTGGTGGTGAATGTTTTGCCATTGTGCAACATTCCGTCCATCAATTGTTGTTTTTGCATTTGTCACCCAGAGTGGGACGGGTATCCGCAGACGTGAGTCCCGTGCTCTCCATGCCACTGGAATCAGGCTATCCTGGCTGATTACGGCTGATAGCCAGAAACCGGTCCTAGGATGCTTGATTTCGGTCCAGGGAAGACATGGCTTGGCAGTTCGGGCTGGACTGTTCTCATGAAGGACAGCGTCAAGACTGATTTGTATATGGCCATGTCTGAACTGGAGTGGTGTGGTGAACAAAATAACGATGGATTCAACCAAGATCTGTGACTGGGGGTGAATGTTTTGCTATTTTGCAACATTCCGTCCGTCAATTGTTGTTTTTGCAACTGTCCTACTAGTAGCATTTAGTTTACAGGCCAAGGGCTCATGTAGTAACACTTAACTAGGGACACACAAGTGAATTAAATATGCCAAATGGGGAGAAAACAATGTGACCATGCTTTAAGGAGTGAGTACAAGCACATTAGTACTGGTTAGCAGGGGTAAAGTCCACAGAGTCCATCCCACAAAACAAGATCAGTAAAATATAGAGGAGGAAGGCAGTATGTTTGGGGTAAGACCACCCTAAGGCTGACAGGTTTAACATAGATCCAGCAACCACAGGAACACAAATAATTATCTTCCACTGGAATCTGTCATCATCTTCCATCTCATGCCATGTCAAACAAGAGGCACCCAAAATGGATCCTACAGGCTTTTTTACACAGACAGACACACTCACCCACACACACTAATGTGTGCACCATATGCTCACTGCACACACAGACTTGACATGCATTCTGGATGTCTGAACAAGCTTCTGAATCTCACATACAAGTGGAACTTTACTTCAGAGTGGACAGTAGGACATTGAAAAGATACAAAGGTCAAGTCACATTATGAATTACAAAACACAGTCTACTGTCACCACCACCTTCTGTACTAAACCCATTGACAAATCCACTCTCTCTATGTGGACTTGCTTGATGCATCCATGTCACAGGACAAATCCAGTATTTCTCATTGTTGGGGGCAGGCCTATGCCTCTCCGTAAATAGTAGATTAGTGTGACAACGGTACCAAAATATATTTAATATCAGATTCACAAGCAGATGGGCACTCAGATCATGGGAACACACCTGTATGCCATGCGGGAGACATTCGGTTTTCAACACCCATCATCTCCATTTCTACTGTCTTCCAGGCTCCCTGCCAGCATTCTGGGCTTGACGACCTCTGGTTGATGCACCTTCACCCAGCGAGTGGTACAGAGACCTGAGGAGACTTTGGGCAGCATTTCCAGCACCCCTGAAAATAAGTTGTTGCTCTCTACTGAAGAAGGACAACTATCCTTATACACATGTTTAGAGATACACAGCACTGGCTGCACCAAGAATGGTGAAAAACAATGCCTGTCACCTAAGCTTCCATCATGACTCCCAGAATATTGTAGAGAATAAGTGCATGGCAGGGCAAGGAACGGACATTGTTTAGTGGGCCACAATTGGTGAGTGAAAATACGCTAACAAATATGGCTGCACTGCTCATGTACAGAGACAAACATTATTCAAATACATGTACAAGTGTGCAGCCACCCTCACTGAGAGGAATTAATAAAGACATGTTTAGCAATGGCCAACACAATAATGTGGAAATACAGAAGACCTGAGTCTGTCATCTCTCACCAGACTCTACCTGTCCAAGGCGAAGGAGGGCATGGTTTTAAATTGTGGCTATCCTAATGAAAGCATGACTGGTATTTTTAAACGCTGTGTAGCTGAAACACGTCTGCAATAATGAATGTAAATGATGTCCAGATACCGTGGAGTGCTCTTGTAATTTAGTGTTTATATTTTACATGGTAGACACCGCTGTAGGACTTGACCCTTTTTGGCTAAAGTTCCCTAAACTTTTTGCTTTCCCCCTAGACCTGTTTTCTGACATGGTGTTGCCAACTTAGATGCTTTGGACACTTTGCCACTGCTAAACAGTGTCAAAGTGCAAGTGCTCCCTGAATAACGTGTAATGGTAATTGGTTGTCCAAGATTGGTATGTTTGCCTTACTAGTAAAGTCCCTAGTAAAATGCACTATGTGTGCCAGGGCCGGTAATGCAAATGCTACTAGTGGGCCTGCAGCACTAATTGTGCCACCCACACAAGTAGCCTTAAAAAGGGAACTCAGGCCAGTCATTGCAGTGCCTTAGCCCAGTTTGTTTAACTGCCATGTTGTTAAGACAAGTGCACACACTTCAAGACCTTACCGTTCCCTTTCTATGCACATCAGACACCCCAATGGTAGGTCCAGAGTACCCCCTGGGCAGGGTGCAGTACATGTGAAAGGTAGGACATGTACTAAGGTGTGTACCATACCCTGACAGTGAAATAATCTCCATTTTGTTTTTCACCGTTGAAAAGCCATCTTGCCCATAGGATAGAATGGCTAGGCTGTGTAATATGTTTTCCAGCCTATCTTCCCAAAGGCTTAAGACGGGGAGGTGAGGTTTAATGTGCATGAACTCACAATTTAATAACAGATCTTCTTATGAAGGTGGTTTTTGCGTTGTGTGTTTATAAACCACGCTTTTAGAATTGGCTGTGTTTTTGTATTCTAACATTTCTGTGTGTCTCTGCCAGGTTGTGGATTGACTGTCTGGATTTGAATGCGACAGGCTCTGGGGAATGTCTTGACCCAGGGGAGGAGGCGAGACAGCCCCAGGCTGACCTGCATCTGGAGTGTATGGGGGAGGAGTAGCCCCTGGATGTGAAGAGGCCTTGGCTGCTGCCATAAAACAATGGTTCCATCTCCTGCTGAGTGATTGAGATCCAGACTCCCACTATCAAAGGAAGAAGGTGTCACTAGCAGGGAGAAACCCAGAACTTCGTTGGACAGGGGTCAGTACCCCCTGAACACAAAGACTTCAAAGACATTTAGGGGTATAACTATGAGACCTGAAACCCCTGAACGTTGGACTGGAACTGATTAAGACTGAAACGGATTGAAACAACTTTGTGGTCAAGAGGAAAGGACTGACCCTTGCGGTGTGTTCTGGGGCTGGCCTGCAGTTTGCTGATTTAACCAAGAAGGGGCTAAAGGGACTTTGCTGTGTGCTGTGTCCTCCTGCTTGAAAGGACTTTCCTGTGTGCTCTGTCCTGAAGTAACTTATCCCCAAGGGCCCGAGGAGAGCTGGCTCCCTGTTGTGGAAACTCAGAAACACAAAAGTTTCCAGGTGTGTCTCAGCGACGCTGTGTGTGTGCTTTTTGCAGTTTGAGACCCACGTAAGATTTCCCCTTCGATCGTGGCCCCTTGGAGTCTAAGTGAGTCTCAGCGACGCTGTGTGTGTGTGCTTTGTGCAGCCTGAAACCTTCATGAGGATTGTCCTGTGATCATGTGCACCCAGAATCCAAGTGAGTCTCAACGATGCTAGGTGCGTGTGCTTCGTGCAGCCTGAGACCTTCGTGAGGATTGCCCTGTGACCGTGCACACCCAGAGCTCAAGTGAGTCCCAGCAACGCTGCTGTGTGCGTGTGCCCTGTTGCAGCCGGAGACCTTCGTCATTGCCATCGGCCCGGAATCCCCAGAGGAGCTGTGCTGCTGGCCCAAGCCTGCCTTTGCCAAGGAGGGACCTCGAGCCATACCCGTCGGTGGGGGGGCGAAGGGATGGGGGCGAGTTCCACTGCCAAAAATCAGCGAAGGAGAGCGAGGTCGCACCGACCAGGTAACGCTCAGCGAGCGTGCGTGTGTCACCTCCTGGGACGGGGTGCGGGCTCCGAGAGAAACGCTCTCGGCCTTTCCCATTCTCAAAGCAAGAGCCTCCGCTCAAGCTCGTAACGCAGCCCATACTTGCTGAGGAGTGGCAGTACTGGGACCGAAGTGTGGAGTTGCACTTTGTTTTCCAACATACTCATGTTGGGGGCATATTTTGGCAGTAGCTGACCACGAGTCAGTAAGAGTGGCATAGAGACCGTTCAGAGCACTGTGATCGGTGCCGGAGTACATTATTGTTGCATTATTTTTGCATTACGAACTGCCTGATTGTTGCATTACGCATTGCATTATTTTTGCATTACGAACTGCCTGAATGTTGCAATACGCATTGCATTATTTTTGCATAATAGACTACCCGATTAGTGTATGACGCATGGCATTATTTCTGCATAATGTATACCTGATTGTCGTATGACACATTGCATTGATTCTGCATAACAAACTACCTGATTAGCGTGTTATGCATTGCATTATTCCTGCATTACCAACTACCTGATTCGTGCATTATGCATTGCCTGATTTCTGCATAACGAACTACCTGGTGGTTGTATTACGCATTGCATTATTTTTACATTGCAAAGTGACGGATGGTTGCATTACTCAATGCATTATTTTTACATTGCAAAGTGCCTGATTGTTGCGTTATGCATTGCATTATTGTTACATTGCAAAAGTGCCTGATTCTAGCATTACGAACTGCATAACATGGTATTAGGATTACAGTGGAATGTTTAGAAGTGCTCATTAATCTCGTCAGAACTTACAAGGACTGGCGGGCCTAACAACCAGCCAGGAGATATATTACCCATACTCATATGTTGGATTTATATTGTGTAGTCTTATAGTATATCTTTTTACATAAAATATATACTCGTTTTTATAAAACTCGTGTGGAGTATATTTGTGGGGTCATGATTGGGTTGCTGTGAGCGTGGTGGCAAAAAGTTTACACATTTGCCTTGAAGATAAGCCTGGCTGCTTGTGCCAAGCTACCAAGGGGGTGAGCGGGGGCTATCTCAGAAGGTGACCTTCCTTTCCCTGACGTTGAAACGCGGCCTAAAGTACCTATTTCAGCCAACCAGAGATCACAGGTCTAACAACTGCCATGATGGAAGCACCCGCCTGCAAGCAGTTCAGCAATAAGGAGTGGCAGTTTGGATGGAAATTGAGATGTTATTGCCAGAACTGCTGCCAATTCCCAGGATCTTGGTGCCTGTGGACAAGGGGTCGTCATTACTAAAATGGAAGGATTTGGTTACAAAACAAGCACCTGCGGGTTCCTACCTGTGGAGAATAGTGGCATGGTGGGCGGGGAACAGACATTGTTTAGTGGGTCACAATTGTGGAGTGAAAATATGCAAAAAACTCTATATCCGAGGGGTTGCAATGTCGAAACACTCGAGCATACTTAAGACCATTCGGCGGAGACTGGCGGACCTCGAGGAACAACTAGGCAAGCTGGAGCGCAGACAGTGCAACCTGGTAGATAACACAATGGGAGAAGAGATTAAGACCTTGCTTGCAGAATATCATGAAGTAGCAGATAGGGAGGTTAGACACATGGGCAAATATGCCACTGCCAGGGTGTATGGCGAATGGGAGCGGCCGAGTGCGGTTCTGGCCAATCTCACGAAGGGTGCAAGAGGGCAACAGCACATCACGGTGGTGAATTCTGCCGCTGGAGAACCGCTCACATACGAGAGGGACATAGCTGATGTCTTCAAAGGATACTACTCAGATCTGTACTCCTCCAAGTGCGGTGATCTGGAGATGAAATTAATGACTATCTAGGCCACATTGACATCCTCACATTGACCAACTCAGACAGGGAATTCCTCATGCATCCTATTGAAAAGGATGAAATCCTTGAAGCGCTGGCCAGCATGAAGTCGGGCACTGCTCCGGGAGCGGACGGACTTACGCCGGGCTTCTACAAAGCTTTTAAGAATCAACTACTCCCGCACCTGTCGACTCTCTTCGATGACATATGCGTGGAGGGCAGAATGCAACACTCTATGAGGGGGGCACTCCTGGTTACAATACTGAAACCGGGAAAGCCTCATGATGAGTGCAGCTCATTTAGACCTCTGTCGCTGCTGAATGTCGATACCAAACTGTTCGCCAAGGTCTTGGCCACCCGTTTAGCGCTCCTTGCTGATCGTCTGGTAGCCCCGGAGCAGGCTGGATTTATCCCTGGTAGGAACCTAGTCTAGAATATACGTACCGTCCTGGGCACGAATCAGCATGTGAGACAAGATAGGAAAGCACTGGCTGTATTTCTAGACATGGAAAAGGCCTTTGACTCGGTGGAGTGACCTTTCATGCGTATGGTACTGCAGCGCATGGGTCTAGGGCAGCCGTTCCTATGGATGATGGGGGCACTATATCACGATCCGCGGGCTCGGCTCCGCATGGGAGACCTGGTCTCGGACTCTTTTCCCATCAGTAGAGGTACTAGGCAAGGATGCCCTCTCTCGCCCCTCCTATATGCCCTGGTGGCTGAACCAATGGTGTGCGCTCTGCAAGAATACCACGGAAATGAGGGCATAGGATTCCCGGGCTATAAGATCATAGTGTCGATGTACGCAGACGACACCCTGCGGTATGTACGTGTACGCGACCCTGATAACAACCTATCATCGGTGCTCAGGGAGGTGGTTCGTTTTGGGGCACTCTCTGGCTTTAAGGTCAATTGGACTAAATCGCTGGCTTTTCCACTGACACCGATCACTCAGCCAACACCAATGGAATATCCGCTCCAGTGGACCACAGATTCGGTCCGTTATCTGGGGATTCAGTTACACATGGATGTGGAAATCCTCTTTAGAGCTAACTATGGCACTGCTGTCAGTAAGCTAGAAGACAATGTAATTAACTGGAGTAAGCTTCCTTTGTCCTTAATGGGACGCATATCAATAATGAAAATGGTAGTGCTCCCCAGATTTTTGTTTCTGTTCATGACCATCCCAATGGTTCTCCCCAAATCATTCTTTGCACTGCTGCAGCAGCAGATGACCAAGCTGGCCTGGGAGGGCGGACAACCACGTGTCCGGTGGACGATACTTACTATGCCATATTCAATGGGGGGCTTTGAGCCCCGGATCTGGAGGCATATTACTGTGTAGCTCAGGTGTCACATCTACACACTTGGCTACATGGGGACCGGAACATACCGCATGTCCACATGGAGACTCTCTTTGCAAGCCCTAACTCTTCCCACATATGATCTTCCAATCGCTCAATCGCAGAACAGGCCTATTGGACTCTGTAACAGCCACGAATCATGCATGGCATAGCCTCTTACAGATGCAAAACTGCGTGCTGTTATATTCGCCGGAGATGCCAGTAGACTGGGTCAGATGGTTGCCCCCGCTTAAGGAGAAGGGAGTAGTTACTGCCTTACAGAAACTGAACATAAAAACGGCGGGTGACCTATTCATTGATGGGGTTGCAAAGACATGGGAACAAGCCCTGGGAACCTGTGACACGACCCTACTCCTGACACGATTCCAGTACCACAGGGTGCGCCGCGCTCTCAGTGACCTGCTGGGCGGGGACATGACAGAGCCCCCTGAGGTTTCTGAGCTCGCATATGTCCTTAAAACTGCTTCTCCCCGGAAACTGCTGTCCAATCTATACAAACTAACACAAGCGAGCATACAACAAACATACACTAAGGCGCGATTAGCATGGCAGACAGATTTAGACACTGTATTGGACGATGACACGTGGCGATATTGCTGTACTAACACTAAGAAAGTATCACTCAATGGCCGACATAGACTGGTTCACTTCAAATTCCTAAATCGGGTGTACTACACCCCAGCTAGACTCAGATATTGCTTGAGGGATTCTGCTCGTTGCGAGAGGTGCAGCGCCCCAGATGCAGACTTCCTACACCTCGCTTGGCAGTGCCCTGGCGTCTGGGACTTTTGGGGAAAAATATTTGCTGATATTAGCGAGCTGACGGAGGTTGTCATCACACAGGACCCCCTGGTGGCCCTATTAGGATACACCAAGAAGCTGCCGAGGGCGATCAGACGTCTGGTAGACATGGGCCTGCTCGTGGCCCGCCGGGTGCTGGCTTGTTGCTGGATGAGAGGCCCATTGCCCACTCCTAAGCGCTGGGCGCACAACATGCTCTATTGCTGCGCTCAATCTGAAAATTATATTGAGCTACAGCCCCCCACTAGCAGCCCTAAGAACTTCTGGGGCCTGTACCAAACTTACTTGGCGAGCAGAGAGGAAACCGACGGGGCCGCAGAGTGATAGTGCACTGTGTGTCATAAAGACGGATGTGACTGGGCTGGGACTCAAAGTGTTGCCTTTGTATTGCTGTTGCGAACTGTGCAGAATGTCCCTTAACAGAAGTATAATTTGCAAATATGGTGAAGCGCCGCCTGCCCTGCTATGGGTTGTTGGCTAAATGGCTGTGTATATACTTATTAGAAGGATGCAATTATACCGTGCACGCAGAGGAAGTCAGCAATGTCAGATGGGGGGAGGGGGGATTCTGAGCGGGACTGTTGTTTTATATTGATGTTCTCAATGTAACCTTATAAAGAAATTTACAACAACAAAAAGAAAATATGCAAAAAACATGGTTGCACAGCTCGTGTACAGAGACAAATATTACTCAAATACATGCACGAGCACAAGTATGTAGTCACCCTCCCTGAGAGGAAATAATAAAGATATATTTAGCAATGGTGGACACGATGATGTGGGAATACAGAAGACCTGAGTCCGTCGTCTTTCGACCTGTCCAATGGGAAGGAGGGCAGGATGTTAAATTGTGGCTATACTAATGAAAGCATGACTGGCAATGAAAAAGACTGTGTAGCTGATACACGTCTACCATAATAAATATAAATGATGTCCAGATACCGTGGAGTGCTCCAGGAATTTGCTGTGTGTGTGTGTGTATAATCAAAAGAAACATTTCACTCCATCAAAGAAGAAGAGGCACGTACTCGAGGTAGGTAGGAATAGGGCTCATTTATTGTAGTTTAGGTCTCCCTCGTCCCCTCATTAGCTGAAATACAAGTTTTGGCTGCGCATACACATATATATATATATTCACTCCATGTGTTTGCACTCCATGGGAAAAAGGATGCACTCTCAGGTTTCTTGCTTCAAAATGATTTATTTTGTGATCGGAATGGTCACAACGCCCAACACGTTTCGGTCTGCTAAGGAGACCTTGATCACTGGATAACCGGCACTGCACTAACAGACAGGACTTCTTTTATTTCTACAGATTACTTCATTTCCTGTTACGATGCAGGATTTCTGGGACCTGTAGTTCCCTCTAATCAAAGTGAATCTGTGCATACTCAAAGCGCAAATGCTAAATTTAAATATAATGTTATGCATAAAGTTCTGTTGTGCAATACAAAAACTGTTTAAAAACATTGCAAGTTTGAGGCATGATGTCTATTTCAAAACACCTGTATTTCATTGTTCTTGTTAATTCTTTGGGGGTGATTATGCTGGTTATTTTATCTTGTGCTGCCAATATACTTCTTTTTACACGGACACTCTACAACATATACAAAAAATGTGCTCCTGAATGTTATATATTGGTTCATTTTCCTTGTCATGCCACTTGCCATTACCACTTCTTTCTTCTGTATTGCTATTTTGCAGGCCTTACATTTGTGGCACAGCCAAATTTTGCATTGTTTAATCCATGTGTCCTGTTGTTTTGCCTTGAAGTGACCAATGTTCCCTCTAATTTTTTTCCTCTGTGTGCGGCAGTGGAGGGTCTCTGTGCGCTGCAACCATGGCTATGTGCGCCAGGAACCAAAATCGCGCGTGTCTGCGGCGCCAAATGGCACTCAAAACGTTTACTTTAAAAAGTGAAAAGATGGTGCATTTTCACGAATACAGAGCCACAATAAGGGTCCTAACCCCTTCGATGCTGGTGACGGAACCATTCTGTCATCAGTCACGGTTGCGCTGTGCTTATGACGGAATGGTTCCGTCACGACCACACCCATTATCATTGGGGCCCAGCACAGGAGGAAAATATCAGCCGCAGCAATGAGGTTAAGGGCAGTTTGCAAAAATTATTGTATTGCCTGTATTTTCATTGTTGTGTCTCTGACTGCTGTTGTCTGTCTTCCCCGCTGCCTGTACGTGGTCCGTGCCCCTTTTTCTTCCCTCTGGTCCCCTCGCTGTCCCCGTGCTCTCTCTGCCCGGTCTTTCCTTCTGTACCCCTCGCTGCCCGTGTCTCTGCCCAGTTTTCCCTTCTGTTCCCCTCACTGCCACCGTGCATCTCTGCCCGTTCTTCCTTCTGTTCTTAGCTGCCCCTATATTTCTGTATTCTGTATTTTGCCTCTGTGCCATTAGTTTTTTGTGCCCGTCTGCCCTCTGTGCCACTCGTTTTTGTGCCCCTTT
Source organism: Lissotriton vulgaris (assembly GCF_964263255.1). NCBI lineage: Eukaryota > Metazoa > Chordata > Amphibia > Caudata > Salamandridae > Lissotriton > Lissotriton vulgaris. The sequence goes on along the minus strand of NC_141685.1, from coordinate 1,323,483,483 downwards.
TGCCTTCTGTTCCACTCGTATTTCCCTCCCACTACGTTTTCCTCTCGTTTTTTGTGCCCTTCTGCCCTCTGTTCCACTCGTTTGTTGTGCCCTTCTGCCCTCTGTTCCACTCGTATTTTGTGCCTTTCTGCCCTCTGTTCCACTTTGTTTTCCCCTCGTTTTTTGTGCCCTTCTGACCTCTGGTCCACTCGTATTTTGTGCCTTTCTGCCCTCTGTTCCAGTCGTTTTTTGTGCCCTTCTGCCCTGTTCCACTCGTTTTTTGTGCCTTTTAGCCCTCTGCTCCGCTCGTTTTTTGTGCCCTTCTGCCTCTGTTCCACTCGTTTTTTTGTGCCTTTTAGCCCTCTGTTCCACTGTTTTCCCCTCGTTTTTTGTGCCCTTCTGCCCTCTGTTTCAATTGTTTTTTGTGCCTTTCTGCCCTCTGTTCCACTCGTTTTTTTATGCCATTCTGCCCTCTGTCCTACTCGTTTTTTGTGCCTTTCTGCCCTCTGTGCCGCTCATTTTTTTCCTTGTTTTTGTGCCCCTTCTGCCTTCAGTTCCGCTCGTTTCCCCAGCCGCTGTGGCCTTTTGTTTAAGTATTGCTGTTAATCAGAGCCATTTCACGGGCTCCGATTAACAGCAATAGTTAAACAAAAGGCCACAGTCTGCCCCGCGATTTACTAACAAAAGTGTAGAGAAAGTACACCCTGTGTTTAGAAACTGTCAATACGCTTTTGTTATTAAAGCGCGGGGCAGACTGTGGCCTTTTGTTTAAGTATTGCTGTTAATCGGAGCCCTTGAAGGGGCTCTGATAAACAGTAATACTTAAACAAAAGGCCACAGTCTGCCCCGCGCTTTAATAACAAAAGCCCTGCCTTGCGCTCCTACATAGCCCAAGTGCCTCAAGCGCCACAAGCCCCACCAGCCCCTGTTTCCTTACCTGCACTCCTCACGCCCGCTCCGCCGCCACCGCCACGTAAAGTGCCTCATGTTCATGCCGCTCGCCTCTTTAAAGCGGCCGGCGGCGTGACTCTCTCTAGCGACGTCCTGTGTGCGTGCTCCACGCGAGGTGGTGCGCGCCGACGTCAGGGGAGGTGTGCACACGCGCGCCCTAGTGGGAACAGTGGAAGTGACTATGAATTAATTTATCACCAATGTTCCAGGCTCTCCTGTAGGTTATATTCAGATGATCACCCATGATTTTTGCATCTGTGGGTTCTAGTTTTAGGATTCTTCAATGTTTTTTCAAAAATTTTGTCAGTTGATTTGTTTCCTCTGAGAAAGTCGTTATCAATCTGATTTTACTGTTGTTTTTAGGATTTCTCTGGAGTTTTGTTTTTGAGACCTGTAAAGATTGCGAGCGTTTTATGGCTTGTGCTCTTCCCAAACATTTTTCAACAATCTTTTTCGGGAATTTTTGATTTTCAAATCTTTGTTGTGTCCTGGCTGTATTTTTCAAATTCAACTACTGATGAGCAATTTCTTTTTTTTCTTAGAAATTCCCCTTAGGGGATACTCCACTTTAGATGTTTTTGGTGGAAACTTTCAGCATACAGGATTGCATTTGTAGATGTCTATTTTCTATGTAGTCTTGTTTGGATTACATTGTTCAGTACATAGATTTTTATATCTAAGAACTTAATTGAGTCTTCACTGATTTCATAAGTGAATTTCAGATTCGCTGTATTGTTATTCAATATTGAAAAATATTCTGCAAATTCCTTTTCTGTGCCATCCCATATGTGGAATAAATCATCAATAAACCTGGACCACATGATAATTTTATCCATGAATTTATCATTTTCGACTTTCTAGACTTCTTTTTGCTCAAACCAGCCCATGATAAGATTTGTATAAATATGTATGTATGTATGTATATATACAACCGGACTTACAGCGGCATCTGAAGAAGGCCACAGTGCCGAAATGCATCATGCCCATGCTGTTATAAATAAAGGCTTTCTCTGCTTCCCCTGATGTGGCCTCTCACCTTCTGTATTCGGAGTGGTGTTAATTGGATATTTCGCACGCCTGCCAGTGGCGTGACAGAGGCCCCGCTCCTTCAAAGTGGCAGGAGATTCTGGCATCAGCTGTCTCAGCTTTTTCTGTTCTCCAAGGAATTGGATTCTCTCCTGCCCACCCAAGTTGCCGACGACGCCAGGGATGCTGCTAGGAGCAGCTCGTGACTTCACGGGGAGCCGTTTGCACTGTCAAGTCGACTCACAGCCCGGCTGAATCGCTGACGCAGGTTGGGAGCGTTAAGGGGACCCAGGGAGGCCTTAATTCATCATTGCTGTCTGGCTTGCTCATCTCCATACAACGCGCCTTTCCCCACTAATTTTGCTCACTGCACCCACAGCCCGAAAAAACACTGCATTCTGGGACTTGGAGTTTCACATGGTTCGCAGTGGCAGTGCGACCATGTGACTGGGGGCTGAACTTTGACCCTCCAATGGGGGAGAGCACAGGAGATCTAAAAGGCGTGGGCGGAGATACAACCGGACTTACAGCGGCATCTGAAGAAGGCCACAGTGCCGAAATGCATCATGCCCATGCTGTTATAAATAAAGGCTTTCTCTGCTGTCCCCTGATGTGGCCTCTCACCATCTGTATTCGGAGTGGTGTTAATTGTATGTATATATATATATATGTGACCAAGGCCTCTGTGTAGGCCGAAACGTTATGCTGCCGTGGTGTGCTGATGAATAAAAGAAACTTACCTGCACTCTGGGTCTTCCGTGTTTTTTCCTGTGTGGGGTCGGTAATTGGAGACTGTCGCAGAGAAAAGTGCAGTGCGGATATATATATATATATATATATATATATATATATATATATATATATATATATATATATATATATATATATATATATATATATATAAAAAATATATATATATATATATATATTATATATATATATATATTATTCCAAAATGCCCCTGAACACAAGGACGCCACTCCGCTGGTGCAGTGTAACAACACTATTTATTTCACAAGGGCTGCAAAATTGGTCCGGTTTTGATACATCACCCCCGACGCGTTTCGAAGCTCCTGCTTCTTCTTCATGGGGTCCTGGGCAGCACGTGACGGGATTGACTACAGCTGTCGCTTTTAACCAAACTGCATGCTCTCCCTGGTGAGGCATGCTGGGGGCTGTAGTCCAATTTACCCCTTCAGTGGGGTCCGTGATGTGCCATAATGTTAATGCCTATGGAAGTTCGTTTCACAGCCCTCCAGTGGGCTCCAGGCACACAATTCAGCCCTTCAATTGTGACGCACCAGCGCTGAATTCAGGCAGAGAGAGCCCCGCCATTCAGTCCCGTTTTAGAGAGTCCTGCCGGGTGGTGCATCCTCCGCGGCTGAGGCCGCCGCGTACAACATTATTCCAAAATGCCCCTGAACACAAGGACGCCACTCCGCTGGTGCAGTGTAACAACACTATTTATTTCACAAGGGCTGCAAAATTGGTCCGGTTTTGATACATCACCCCCGACGCGTTTCGAAGCTCCTGCTTCTTCTTCATGGGGTCCTGGGCAGCACGTGACGGGATTTCCCGATCTGGCTAAATCCATACGTGCCGTCTGTAAAGTTGATATCAACCAATCCGCATGGGAAGGGGGCATAGGATCCTTCCACCTCCTGCAGATCTCTCTCCTTGCCAAGAGGACCGTATAGAAGACCAGGCTTTTAACTGTAATTTGGGTTGTCTTCAGGAGACCAAAAATCACTAATGGTAAATCTATAGTAATTGGGATACCTAACGATGCCGTAAGAGTCTTACCTATGGCCTCCCAATATGGTGCAATTCGAGGACACTCAAAGAACATATGAATATCTGAAGCTGCAATCAGCCCGCACCTGGCACATGCCACTGAGTTTCCTGCGACAAATTTGGATAGTCTTTGGGGAGAGTAATACGCCCTGTGAAGGGTAAAAAGATGGTTCCTACGTAGCCATGAGGGTTTCACCAAACTTTTTAAAAGCTCAAATGAGGAGGACCAAAGTACTTGTAAATCTTGAGTCGATATTACGTCCCCCCAAAGTTGAGCTGGTAACTTAAATTCCCCATCAGATTCATCTAAAAGAAGTTTATACCATAGTGAAATCTCACGTTTGGTTGAAGGGGTACCAACCAAGTTAGTTATTAATTGACTATGCCCTCCGAGAGGAAACTTGCTACGTTTTGTTAGTGGATCGTTATATGCCACTGTTCAGCTTCGAATTTGAATGTATTTGAACCTTGAAAGGGTTGGCCCTATTTTATTCTGTAGATATTCCCATGAAAGCAGGTCCCCCTCATAGAAAAGATCCCCCCATTCTTTAAGTCCTGCTTCTCTCAAAGGAGTGGCTAGGGAATCTTCCAACCAGGCTGGACTATCAGGTAACCCCCAAAGCGGCGTTTTATCGCAATAATACCCCTGTTTAATAGATTTTATTACCTCAGTCCATGTTTTTGCCAAGCCATGCAGGACCTTCAATTTGATTTTTTTGAAGAATTTTGGATTGCCAAATTTAAATAAGAATCCCGACTGGCCAAGACCTTCCCCTTTCAACATGGCCGAAAACATTAATCCTATCCCATAATCAGTAGGTGTTTTTAAGAGCATTCGTATGTGAGATAGCTGAAAAGCCCACAAATATAATTTTAAGTCTGGTGCGGCTAAGCCTCCCTTCTCCCATCGCCGTCTAAGCTTCTTCCAAGCTATTCTTGGTAATTTTTTGTTCCAAATAAAAGAAGTGATATCTGATTGTATTTTAGTTATGTGAGTCTGATCAAAGTAGAGGGGGATGGTATTAAAAAGAAAAGAAAGTTTAGGCAAAATGGCCATTTTTACGAGGTTGACCCTCCCTATTAAAGATAATTGAAGGTGAGACCATGCCTGCATTAATTTCCTCGATTCTTTGATAATTGCTGTAATATTTACTGAGACGAGCTTGTTAATGTCTTTTATGATATTTAGGCCCAGATATCGTAATGATTCGCCTTCCTGTATCACCAAGGAACTCGGATTGTCATTCCAGACCAACATCTCTGTTTTTAATGTGTTGATCTGGTAGCCTGATATTTTCCCAAACCCCTTAGCCGTTTCAAGTATAACCGGGAGTGCAGTTGTTACGTCTGATGTAAAAACGAGCAGGTCGTCAGCGTATAACGCAACCTTCTTTTCCCACCCTTTGTGACAAAAAGGAATAATGGCATTCTCTCTCCTCAGTTGTTGTGCGAGAGGTTCAATATAAAAGTCAAACAAAAGTGGGGAAAGCGGGCAACCCTGCCTAGTCCCCCTAGTTATATCAAAGGGGTCTGACAACTCACCGTTAATTAATAGGTTTGCCGATGGACTGGCATACAATAGACTAACTGCACGACAAAATCTCTTCCCTACCCCAAATTTAGCCAGGGCCCCCGACAGGTACACCCAATTAACCCTGTCGAAGGCCTTGGTCGCATCCAGGGTGAGAACAGTCAATGGTAAGTTCTGTGCCACCGCGATATCTATAGCCCCTATTAAGTCGTACGTTAATTCATATAGTTGTCGGGCCTTTACGAATCCTTTTTGATCTGCGTGGAGGACTGCCGGGGCTACTAAGGCTAACCTGGAGGCTAAAATTGTGGTGAAAATCTTATAATCCACATTTAATATTGATATGGGCCTGTATGATTCGCAAGCGTCCTTGGGTTTTCCAGGCTTCAGTATGAGTGTAATCGATGCATTATCCCATGTTGATGGGGGAGTTTGGCCATCAATAAGGATCTGATTGAACATCTTAGTAAGGAAGGGGGCTATCTCATCTTCTAACATTCTATAAGTTTCTGCTGGTAGCCCATCGGGCCCGCTGCCTTTCCCTTCTTGCTTTTTTTTATAGCGGCCCTTACTTCTCCTTCGGTGATAATATCATCCAATGCTTGAGACTGAGCTTGTGTAAGACTAGGGAGATTCATATGACTTAACCAATCGTCAACCTCCTCAGATCGGGTTTCAACGTCCTCCTTATAGATTGACTCAAAGAAGATCTTAAAGGCCCTTCTAATTTCAATATCCGATGAAAAGGAATCGTTGCCCACCTTGATTTTTGCAATGTTATTCCGGACCTGATCTGATTTAGTCTTCCACGCAAGCATTTTACCCGCTCCTTCACTGTACTCAAAATGGGCTAATTTGCTTGCTTCCCATCTCTGCTGCAATCTAAGATTCAATACTGAACCCAGGTCTGCTTTCAAGGTCGCCATTTCTTTCCTGTAATTATACATAATGGACTCATCTACCCCAGTATTACTATCAATAACTCCTTGGAGGTTTATTATCTTTCCTTCAATTGAGCAAATTTGTTCTTTATATTGCCTCCTTTTATGAGACACTTTAGCTGTTATAAGACCCCTTAGAAATGCTTTAAACGAGTCCCAGATGATCCTTGTAGATGCTGAGTCATTATTAATCAAAAAAAAATTGTGTGCTTCTCTATTGAGATATAGTATGTCATCAGGTAAGGTAAAAAGTGATCGATCAAAGGACCATCTAGAGGGCAATCTCTCCGTTACATAGGTTAGGTCCATTAATACTGCAGAATGATCTGAGAGATGGAGAGGTAAATATTCAATGGATCTTACATGATCAGTCAGCCTTCGGCTGATCAAGATGAAATCAATCCTTGACTGATGTTTATACTTATAATTCCGGAAAGACACTCCTTGTTGGTCCCCAGACCTCTCCCTCCATATGTCAGAATACCCATATGTTTTCATTGCAGATTGTAGCACTAACCTAGATTTTGACAAAGCTAAGGATCGACTATTGGGGGATTTATCCAAAACTGGATTTAAGACAATATTAAAATCACCAGCTATAATAGTTGGCTCAGGAAAGGAGAGCAAGTGTGAAAACATAGTCTCCATAGTAGTAGAATCGTCCTGATTCGGCCCATAGTAGCCCACGACTGTGGTTTGAGAGCCCGCTATTACTACAGAGGCTATGGCCCATCTTCCGCCTGGATCGACGTGTTGAGATATCAGCCTAGCTTTAGCTCCTTTCTTGAAAATTATAGATACCCCTCTGGTATTACTAGCCTGAGTAGTGGAGACCGCAAAGTCTATCCACTTATTTCTTTTAATTAAGTCCATCATCTCAGAGTTTGTTAAATGAGTCTCCTGGAGAACAATGACCTGCACATCCAGATCTCGTAAATATTGCATGATTTTATTTGCCCTAGGTTTGGTGCGCAGGCCATTAATATTCCAGGAGCAATATTTTATGTTAATCATTTTTGGCATATATTCCCGACAAAAAAGGGAGACAGAAAGATACGACTAGACCAACCCATACTTGTCTAAAACTCTTTTGATAAGATTGCGATACCACTTTCTTATTATCACGATTATTATATCTTGGCTTTTTGAGGACATTTTTACTTTTTTTTTTCAACCCCCCACCACCTACCCTAGCTACGTGCCACCCTCCCACCCCCCTCCCATTCCCTGGAAAACCCTTGCGATATCCAACCGGTGCAATGTCCGGTAGATAGCGCCCCTCCGTGAACTCCTGGCAAGGGGAAACATGGCGGCCGCTGGTTAAGCGGTCGCAGTGCTCCGGGAAGAGCTCCTGGTGAGGACAGCCACACCGTCTAAAATCGGATCGAAATAGATGTTTGACACTCACGTTAATTAAGGGAGCTGACACCTGATTTGACGGGACGACTTTCACAGAACTGGAGATCTTCGTGGCGGGGGATGCAGCCCTGTCTCATCGAGATCAAGACTGAGTCACCGTCAGTCCGCTTTCTGCCTGAGTGCAGGACGGCAGCGGTGGGCGGGGAGAACGTGGGTTGCTGCTGGCTGCAAGTGTTGCAAATGATTCACAGCCCTGAACTCTGCTCTGATTCCCCCTGTAATCGTTTGGGAGCGTGCGGAGGGACTCTGAAGAATTTCACGGATTCCCTGTTGGAGGTCTGGCAGAATTCACCAAATGAGATAAGTGAGCTGTCTTTAATATTTCTCGAAGAAGTCCTTAAAGGAACAGTACGCCTTTATTTTGGGAAACAGCCCCCTATCCATTATTTAGACTTCCCTGAGAGGGTTTTGCAGTCTCATCCACAGGAGCCCACGAGTGAGCTAAAACATCCTCGGTTATCACAACCACCGCTACTCCGTTTACAGTCAGCCGCGCTGGAGCTGAGGAGAGGGAGGTTACTTAGAACACTGGGGCAGCCATACCACGCAGTCTCTTCTGATAAAAGCCTGCATAGTGCCCCAGAACTTGTTTCTAATTTGCCGTGCATTCAGTCAATATCTACATCAGCACCTTCATCTTTATCAACTGCGGTGGCGGAAATTGAAGAGGGGGGAGACAAAGGGCTTCTAGCTACATCTGATCCTCAAACCTCAACTCTGTTAAGCCAAGAGGGACTAACAAAGGTGGTGGTCGCTTGCGAGTCTACTGTAAAAACACAGCCCCCCCCTCAGTAAAACTAAAGTTACCAGCAAAAGAGGGCGGAAGAAGAAAGGGGCACTGCTAGAAGATAAGGCTGAGATAGTAGGCTCACCTTGTGGGGCTGGTGACCACACCGTAGTAGGTGATGATAAAAAACCTTCCTCTTACTTAAATACAGAGGTCAAAGGAAGAGGCACTAAATACGGCTCGAAGTCTAAAATTAAGACAAAAACTAAAACGCAGAACATCATATCTGAGAAAAAAGCCAAGATCACCCCCTCATTACGCTCTTACTTTAAAGTTATACCCCAAATACTTCATCTGCCAGGGGATCACGCCATGTCAGCTGGTTCTGGTTCTGAAGTGGAACCTTCTCTCCTAATGGATAAGATTTCTCCTGTACAGGTTTCAACGACAATAGAGTCAATAAAGGCTACTGATTATGGAACAGAAGAAGGGGTCATAGAACCAGAAGCTAGTGAATTAAGTCTAGGAGAAGCAGACAGGGATGACGAGAAAAACTCAGGATCACAATCTTCTCTAGCTCGGGAGGAGTCAGTATCATTACCAGCACCAGCTCCCGTGTCACAAGATTTAGAAGAGATGTCTGTTGGTGCTCCCCCTGGCAGCTCGAATGAAGAAGATGCCGGCGCAATTGGGGGAGATCATTTCGATCAAATCGAATATTCTACAGACTCCCTCACGGATCAATCCAAGTTTGCAGCCGATGACGAAATAACTCCAGCGGCTATACTAGGCATGTTTTCAGCTCTTATGCAGGAAATAAGAAAGGGCTTTGCAGAGGCTTCAGCAAATCAAGCTGCGCATCAAGCTGAAATAAGGAGCTACTGTGAATCTCTTGAAAACAAAATTGAGGGACTAGCTATAAGAACGGGAGTCCTGGAGGAGACCACAGGAATAATTTCTATTAATTTGGACCAGGCGAAAGAAGATATTCAGAAGCTTTCTAGAGAGGAGCAAGCACTTAGTGAAAGGATGGAGACCTTGGAAAACAATGCGAGGAGGGGGAATCTTCGAATTTTGAATGTGCCTGAAGGCTCAGAGGGCTCAGATTTAAAACAATACATAACGGGCTTGCTAAAAGAGTCCCTGAGTCTAGACCTCTCCCTAGAAGAAATAGCATTGGACATCCAAAGAATTCACAGGGATCCCTTTAGACGAAACCCCCAGAGATCTAAACCCCGTAAAATTCTAGTAAACTTCCATACATATGTTCTGAAAGAACAAATACTTAATCTTGCATTAAAACAAAAAACGCTGGTTGCAAAGGGGTTTACATTCTTAATAAGGTCAGATCTTTCAAGAATTACCTTGGAAAAGCAATGGGAGTTTGGGAGGCGACTGGAAGCGTTTAGAGCAGCGGGTGCCACAGCTCAATTAACATTCCCTGCTGGTATGAAAATAATGTATAATAATAAGATGACTAACATTAGATCAGTACAAGCAGCGGATGAACTCCTGATGCAGATGGGAAGCAATAAGAAACAATAAGATGTTTAAGTAGTTTAATTATAGGATTTGGTGAGTAGAGTCAGCGTTCATGGTTATCCCTTGACTTCTCCGAGTTCTTATGTACAAAGTGTAAAATAATTTCTTCACAAGGGACATTAAACAATATAATTAGTTTAGTGTCATAATTAGTTTAGTTTTCCTTCATATTTTTTGCATTTATATAGGTGTGGTTTCTCTCCAGGAGAACTAAATTAAATGTTAACTGAATTTCCAAAAACAAAACATGATGCAAAGATCTAGACGTGACTGTTATTGTTCTGCCTATTTTACATGAATTCATTCCAGTTCCAAGGTTTATTTACAAATGTATATACATTTCCTCAATCTGGTTCAGACCATACGGAATCATGGTTCGTAAGCTGAGGATGTATCTTGATTCTTTTTTCCGCAGCATCAATTCTCTGTTTCCTCCTCTCAGTGGCTTTTTTGCTGTATCAATGCCGTAGATTTTTAGATGTTTCCATTCACTGTTATGATGAGACAATAGGTTTCAGGGGTGTTATAGTTAGCTGGACATTTCACTAATACAAAACCATTGAAATTCCTCCGTTGTAGTTAGTTGTACTAACTGTAACTCTCGCGCCCACAATCCACTACAAATTCGAAGCCGCTACCGGGGTTGAGCTGACACGCCGCGAATAAACAAGCGATTACAGATACCATAGGAATTGGTTGCGTATATTGGCACCATTCTGACTGTCAACAAAGATGAATACTTAAATTGAAGAATTGACCTGTTCTACTTAAAATACGGCTACCATTGCCACGCATATTGGAAGCTCCGAATATCATATTCCTGAAATACTTTTTACATAATCTCCATATCTTTTGCCCTGAAGAAGTCCTTTGGACGAAACTCGTTGGCTACGTTTTGTATGAAGATTTTGAATAAAAGAAAAAGAAAACTTTAAGTCCTACTGAAGTGATTTTTTATGATTGTTTTGACTATCATTGTTACTGTGTATTGTGTGGGAGTGCTGAACCATTGTGTTTCATTGTAAAGCGTTTTGGGCATTGCCCTTGGCAGTCTAGGGGTATGTGACTTCAGGTTCTTGGCACCCAGAAAACAACTAGACCATAAAATATTGGATAAAGTGCAGTCATTCTTTGCCCTATACCCCTGTTGCTTTAGTGTTGTCAGCCACAATCCACTGGTGATGATGTCACATATTACATCATTCATGACATGGTCAGTGACATCACTGATGACATCACTGATGACATCACTGATGACATCATCCAGTGAATGTGGTTTGGTTCCATATTTAAATATGTATGATATATATAGCAATCTGCATTGAAGAATGAGTGGGTATATTAAAATCTGGATAGTGGATTTAGTAGCAGTGTGATTGATGATTGATTGTTTACTTGAGTAATTTATAGTGTCTCACTAAATATTTTGGATAGTGACTAAACTTTGGGAATATCTATATTAGTTGGTCAGTTGTTGTGTAAACTGCTGCACCAGTTGGTTACTAGCTTCGTGAAACTCTATATTAGTTATTGATTTGTTAACTGATTATTTGCAATGGAGAGTGAATGTGTGTGTGTTTCGGTGGGGGGTCTGTGACAGCTCAAAGATATGTGAATAGTTAATTCAGTACGTATATGAGGTTAAGACTACGTCTTATAATACTTGTTTGGGTGAGTGAATATCTTTATGGGTGTGGTGATGAGCAAAAACATTTCTCAATGGTACATGTCCAACAAAGTAGAACAAATAAAATACAGTGTATGTGACAGTTGTTATATATAAATAAGTGAATATAAAACTTATTGATTGCATGACTGACTGTATAGATAATTGTATACTTGTCATAGTGATTTCATAACACACTAAGTGTGAGTTACTATTTATATGAATAAATGAAGTGATATTTGTATAAATGTGTAGCTGAGTAAATGTAAATAAGGTACATTGTTTGCAAAAGTGAGTGGGATGACTGCATGACTGAATAGGATGTGAGCTGGTGTGTAATGTTAATATAAGTGTATACGTATATTTGATAGTGTTCTATTTAACCCTGGGCGAAGAACTACGCTCCGTTCGCGGAGTTTGGGCAACTCCGCGCTCAACGCGAAGTTGTTGAATACTCCGCAAACTGCTGCGTAGCGTAGTTCTCGCGCACTCAATAGCATTTTCGCGTGCGCGAGGATGCTTGTCGGTAAGATCGAGTTGCCGAACACGCAGAAACTGCAATCTGGCACAGAATAACTCGCAAACACGTTAGTAGTGACCGGAAATAAGGGGACGCGAGCGGGCGGGACAAACCTCATGGGTAATTTCGCGCGCTACACATCCCGAGCATGCAGGCAATCAATCAATCAATCAATCAGGATATTTGTATAGCGCGCTACTCAACCAGAGGGTCTCAAGGCACTTGGGGGAGGGGGGTCCGCTACTGCTCGAACAGCCATGTCTTGAGTTGCTTCCTGAAGCAGAGGTGGTCTTGGGTCAGGCGGAGGTGGATGGGGAGGGAGTTCCAAGTCTTGGCTGCCAGGTAGGAGAAGGATCTTCCTCCCATGGTGGATCTTCGGATGCGTGGCACGGCGGTGAGGGCGTGGCTGGTCGATCGTAGCTGGCGGGTGGGAGTGTAGAAGGTCAGGCGGTTGTTGAGGTACCTGGGGCCCAGGTCGTGGAGGGTCTTGTGTGCGTGGGTGAGGAGTTGGAACGTGATTCTCTTGCTGACAAGGAGCCAGTGAAGGTCTCTCAGGTGTCCGGAGATGTGGCTGTGTCGGGGGATGTCCAAGATGAGTCGTGCGGAGGCGTTCTGGATGTGTTAGAGTCTTTTCTGGAGTTTGGCTGTGGTTCCGGTATAGAGGGTGTTTCCGTAGTCCATTCGGCTGATGAAGAGTGCCGGTGTGACCGTCTTCCTGGTTTCGGTGGTGAGCCATGGGAAGATCTTTCGGAGCATGCGTAGGATGTTGAAGCATGATGATGAGACGGCGTTGACTTGTCTGGTCATCGAGAGGGAGGAGTCCAGGATGAAGCCCAGGTTGCGTGCTTGGTCCGCTGGTTTGGGTGCGCTGCCCAGGGCAGGGGGCCACCAGGAGTCGTCCCAGGCGGAGGGTGATGATCCAAGGATGAGGACTTCCGTCTTGTCTGAGTTCAGTTTCAGGCGACTGTTCCTCATCCACTCGACTACGTCTTTCATTCCTTCGTGTAGGTTGGTTCTGGCAGTTCCTGGGTCGTTGGTGAGGGAGAGGATCAGCTGGGTGTCGTCGGCGTAGGAGATGATGTTGAGGTTGTGTTGGCATACGATGGCTGCGAGGGGGCTCATGTAGACGTTGAAGAGGGTGGGGCTGAGTGATGATCCTTGTGGTACGCCGCATATGACTTCGGTGGCCTTGGATCTGTACGGGGGAGGCGGACTCTCTGGGTTCTTCCGGTGATTAACGAGATGATCCACTCCAGTGCCTTCTCTTGGATTCCGATGTTGCTGAGGCGCTGCACTAGGGTGCGGTGGCAGACCGTATCGAATGCTGCGGAGAGGTCCAGGAGGATGAGGGCCGCTGTTTCCCAGTTGTCGAGCAGGGCTCGGATGTCGTCAGTGGCTGCGATGAGGGCGGTCTCGGTGCTGTGGTTGGTGCGGAAGCCGGACTGCGAGTGGTCGAGGCTGGTTGGGCGAGCGCAATTGGTGATCCACTGTGTGAGGTTGTTGGCTGCTTGGTTGGGGTCCGTTGAGCTGGCGGGTGGGTTCTGGCTCAGTGAAGTGGTGAGCTGGTCGGTGGTGATCTTGTTCCAGTTCCTGCGGGGAACCTGTTGCGGGTGGTGGTGAGTCGTGGTCTTTTTGAAGCTGAAGTGGACGCAGCTGTGGTCTGTCCAGTGGAGCCCGGTGGAGTGGCTGAAGGAGATGTACTTGCTGGAGGAGAAGACTGGGTGAAGCGTGCGTCCGGCGTAGTGGGTGGGGGTGTTCACCAGTTGCATGAGTCCGAGGTTGGCGAGGTTGTCCAGCAGGGTGGTGGTGGTGTTGGTTGTCGTTGTTGTTCTCCAGGTGGAAGTTGAGGTCCCCTAGGAGGATGTAGTCAGCGGAGGCGAGGGCGTGCGGGCTGATGAAGTCTGCGATGTCTTCGCTGAATTGTGTGCGAGGTCCTGGGGGTCTGTAGATGAGGGTGCCTCTGAGTGTGGTCTTGGGGTCGGTGTGTATCTGGAAGTGAAGATGTTAAGCGGCTGTGAGGGTGTCGTCTGAGTTGGTCGTGATGCGGATGGTGTTCTTGTGGACGATGGCGATGCCTCCTCCTGTCTCATTGACGCGGTCTCTCCGGGTCATCTTGTATCCGTCCGGGATGGTGACGGCGATGTCGGGCGCTGAGGAGGCGTTCATCCATGTTTCCGTGAGGAAGGCGACGTCTGGAGATGTGGTGTTGAGCAGGTTCCAGAGTTCCACGGCGCTCCCGAAGACGAAAAATGGCTTGCGAACTGGTCAAGCAAGCTACTACGCATGCTCGCGGAGCTATGCGTAGTTCGCGGAGTGCAAGTGCATATTCGCGTAGCTCGCGGAGTGCGGCTACGCGAACTACGCCCAGGCTTAGTTCTATTGATCATCGTCAACATGTATGAGTGAATCTATAGGTAAGTGATTAGATGTGTGTGTAGATCTAGGAATTACTGAGTAGGTTTTTAGATACTTGTATTGCTGTGTCAATGGATTCAAATATGGTACTCTGTATTTTTCAGTGAGTGATGAAAAGTTATGGTAGTGTATGATGAGGTGTATCTGATTGTCACATGGATGATGTCAACAGTGATGTCATCAGTGATGTCAATTGAGATGTCATTAGGGATGTCATCAGTGATGTCACTGACCATGTCATGAATGATGTAATATGTGACATCATCACCAGTGGATTGCGGGCGCAAGAGTTACAGTTAGTACAACTAACTATAACAGAGGAATTTCAATGATTTTGGTATGAGTGAAATTTACAGCAAACTATAACACCCCTGAAAGCTATGGTTTTTCAATGAATTTCTAAGGTTTTTTAAATGATAATTCCTAATTATAACTTGTCTGAAACCTATTTTTTTTTCAGTGAATTTCAAAGTTTTTTTTAATGATAATTCTTAACTATAAACCTGCCTGAAACCAATGTTTTTTTCAGTAAATTTCAAAGGTTTTTTAAATGACAATTCCTATTTATAATGTTGACCACTTCCCCATATTTTGAACAAGAAACCAAATCTGCAATGCTACCTAAAAAAATCAGGCAATAGTTCCACTTACCACTAACAAATTAACATCAACATTTAAGTAATGTAAGAACGTCGACTATGTACTGCGTGAATAACATCCAACTCACACCCATATTTAAAGAGCCATATTTGACAGAGGTTCTAATTATACACTTCCGACACCAAATAAAATCAGCGCCACTACCACCACAACCACCACCCCCGGACCCCACCCCCCTAGTACCTCAGAGCCAGCGCAAAACAGGACAACAGACCTTTCCAAAATAATATATCCCCTCAACAGCACACTAGCTCAATGTACAGAGATGCGGCAACCAAGTATGTATAAGGGAAAGAACTCGAACATCAACAATAATGTACACAATGTTAAGACTACGGTTAAAATCCTAGACACAATTCACTATACAAACCAAAAACTCTTCTGTGTGTAGATATATATTTGATTATGTGTAGTGTACTGAATAGTGGATTCACAACCCTATTATCTCAGACACTGGGGAATATTTCGGTCATGTAGATGTGTTCACCCCCCCCGAAACAGAAGCGGAGTGGGCTAGTCCAACGTAAACAACGTCAACGTAAAACTATAAATAAATAGGCTAAGCCTTGGGCATGGTTCACTTCTGCAAAGAGAAGAGACTGCGCCACAGCGAAGGTCTGCACCCTGCCACGCGGCTGCCGCCATGACCGCGTGCCTCCTTGATACTGGCCCATTGCAAACTAAGCGCCACAGCACCGCAGACTTATGTCTGTATCGACTACTGTCTTCGATGTATACTGCGGACAGCATGGTTTACAACTTGAATTCAACTTTGGATCTAAATTTGTCAACGGTATCTGTGCTAAGTACTGCCTTCAATCTACACAGCGGTCTGTAGAATTGACAACTTGATACCAGTTGCGCATCAGCACTACAGAAAACATTGAATTCAGTGTCGATTTATTTAAAGCAAAGACAATTGTACTATGTCCTCAGAATTTGTTAAAGTTTGAACAGTAGGAAATTCAGCCTTCATTTATTTAATGCAGAGACAATTACGGACAGCATTCAGGTTAGCCTTGATTTATGTAAGGCAGAGACAATTTTTTAATGGATGCCACAAAAAACATTTCTCAATGTCTGTACTAAGTACTGCCTTCAAATGTACACTGCGATCAACAGAGTTCACCACTTGATACCAGAAGCGCAGAAGCACTTGACACTGTTGATTTATTATTTGCGGAATACAATACCAAACTAAGTATAACATTTATCAAAACCCTATACAATATCCCTTTATTATGCTTCCTTTAAGAACTTCTTTTATATAACTTATATATTTAGTTGAATAATAAAATTCAAGCTGCAAGTGCAAAGGTACACTTAATGATAGTCTACACTGTGGATAGCATAGGTCACAATTTGAACCTCACTTTTTCTTCACTGGAAACCTGTATTACTTTTTTGGAGACAAAAATGGCTACACAACTGGAATAATCATCTGATTCTGATCATTTTACTGCTGAAGAATTGATAACCATCATTGGTACTTTTTTTCCTCCCTCAAAGTACATGCAGTCCAGTATGCAACAGTCAATGCTTTGAGTGCAGCCCGTTCAGACCATACATCATTGCAGGGTTAGCACACGCTAAACACCAGACGTACCACTAACACGATACAGCATAAATAAACACCACAAGGCTTTATTAAGGCAAAATTCTGTCATCAAAAAACATTACCCCCAGTGCGACCTGCACAAACCACGTATCATCACAGATTATGTACCCGCTCAGTCCCAAAGGTACTACTAACTTATTGCACCATACTTCTTCGCCACATAGCCGAATTCAGGCAGAATTCAACTGATTCTTCATTCATTATTTATAAAGTGCAGTACCGAACAAAGTAACGTCCCTCAAACCTACACAAAATCGCCAAGTGGCCTTACTAAGCCAGAATTCACAAGACGAAAAACATTACTATCAGTACGGCCTGCCCAGACCACACATCATCGCAGGCTCCACAGAACCTTGTTGTTTCAGGTACCATTAACTCAGTGGAAACCAAACTAAGTATAACACCTATCAAACCCTCAAAAATTATATCACTTATAAATTTAGTCGAATAATAAAATGCACGCTGCATGCATGTTCGATCTTCCACTTCAATCATGATTGCAGATGATACACTCCACCCTAAGATCTACACTGCGGACAACAGGGTTTATAACTTGAATTCACCTTTGCATCTACACTATAGATAGTATATACACTATAGATAGCAGGGAATTCAACCTTGATTTATTTAATGCAGAGACAATTATACTGTATGTATTCAGATTTTGTTAAAATAAGTGAAAAAATGCATTCTTCTATAACTGAACTGACTAGTAGCTTCGATGTACACTGTGGACAGTAGGGTAAAGAACTTGAATTTACCTTTTGATCTACACTACAGACTGTATTAAATTCAGCCTCGAATTCTTTAAAGCAGAGAAAAAAATAGTGCTGTTGTACTGCTAGTATGTGCAAGCACCTGCAATCGTTGCATCCTATGAACTATGGTCACAAAGAATGTAGAAGATTGCGCCAAAATTATACCTCCACCACCGGCAATACCAAGTACCTCCGGGGTATCATATTCAACATCGCACCAGACATACGTCCCCAATTTGTGAAAGTTAGAATGCACTGCGTGGAGTGGAATAGTTTAATTTGTTATGGGGAGCAATCAGTACACCTAGTTTGCACAGCAATTGATAACCATCAATGCTAGTTTCCACCCCGTCAAAGTTCATATAGTCCAGTATGCAACAGTAAATGGTTACAGTGAAGCCCGCTCAGACCACGCATCATCACAGGGTTAGCACAAGCTAAACACCAGACATACCACTAACTTAGTACACCGTAAATAATCGACACGTGCCCTTGTTAAGGCAAAATTCAATAGTCAAAACACATTTTAACCAGTGCGGTCTGCCTAAACCACGCATCATCGCAGGTTCCACACAAACCGCCCCACCTCAGTGCACCACAACTCATGAACTCTTTACGATAGAATCTTCTGTGTATTATTTCACATACAGTGCTCCTACCTTTGTGCAGCAGAAGTCATAAACCGTTTATGATTAAATATCTGTGTATAATATCATGATTACTTTTCTACTTGTTACCAACAACACCGTAATAAAATGGAGTTGAGCACATGTGCCCGGACCCACTTCAACTATCTATCAGTGTCTATGTATTTATTATGTTTGTAAAATGATGCTTCTGCGCCCTACCACATTATATTGTCCTATAAATAGCGTATACAACCATCTTACCTCTGACAGTAAGTGTGGGCTATTCCTCCTTTTTTAAAATATTTTTTTAGCATATTTATATAGCGCAAAATCAACTCAAAACTAAATCAGCAATTTACATGACCACCGTATTTACAGTACATTTTTAGGCATGCGTACATTACGTCATTACTCTACAATAACAGGATGTGGACGCAACTCCGAGCCTCGAACACTGAGTTCCAGCACCAAGTTCTACAGTGTACCTGAATAACCACAAACGTATATATATTAGCTGCCCTTCATGTGCCAAAAATTGCAACTTAAACCTTTCACAGCCCTGTATTACTACAGCTACAACACTCCATTGAATGTACAACAAACATTCATAATCACAGAAATGCATCATGTCTACCATCTTTTATGTATGCAACTTTGAACGAATATCAAGTCAGTGATACCCCGTACTTTCCATGTTGGCCAAGTTGTGGGACTTTACAGATATAATGACACATTTGCTTTTAAGACCCGGGTGACGTCAGCACTACAAAACGGACACCCAAATCACTTGATTTTTCATATAGCTAACAACGGAATCATGTCCATAGCTCCGGAATCATGGTTCAGAGCCTCACACAGCACTGGCATACTTCAGGCTAGCCCACTCCACTTACGCTACCAGGAAAAAACAAAAACAAAACATTGCCCAGATTTCCATTGTAGTGATTTCTTAGTTCCAGGTCTAGTTGTCAGAACGGCACACACACACACTCTCTAATGGCTGGTATACACCCACACCACACCCATCCAGCACATACGTCACTACACATGTGTCCGTACCCATAAAAAAGATGGGGCGCACGTGCTCTACACCATTTTAGAGTTGCTCCCATCCCAAACGCTGAGATGGCCCGTCCTAGTGGTTTGGACGCCTCATGTAGGCCCGAACCACTGAGTACAAGGGCCCACCACTACTTGGGTAGCCTCTTTGGTTACTGAGTTAGTGGTACCAGAAGGACTGAGCGGGTGACGAACCTGCGATGATGATGGGGCGGCCTTCGACACCGTCCCGCACGAGGTCCTCTTGAGAAGACTTCACGAGATTGGTCTCAGAGGGACGGTGTTGAGCTGGCTGAGATCTTACCTAGCGGGTCGTCGACAAGTGGTCTGGGCCCCGCCGTACTCCGCCGAGGTGCCGCCTATGGATGTCGGAGTCCCACAAGGGTCGGTGCTGAGCCCGACCCTTTTTAACATCTTCATGACTCCATTGGCGGTACTTGCGGAGTCCATGGGTGCCCAGATCATATCATACGCTGACGACACCCAGCTTCTCTTCACCTGCAAGAAGGGCATGGAGTTCGACGGGGAGAGCATCCGTGGTTGCCTTGGGGCTGTCTACGACTGGTTTCAGCGAAGCAGCCTCAAGTGCAACCCTGATAAATCTGAGGTGCTCTTCTTTGGCTGTCAGGCAGACCCGCCTTGGCAGGAATGGTGGCCGGTGTGCATGTCACCCCCTTCCTCTTCCTCCGTGGTTGCTAAAAACCTGGAGATCAAAATCGACAATACCCTTTCGTTGAAAACACAGATCACAGGTCTCACCAGCACCTGCTTTGGTCTGCTAAAAATGCTGCGTAAATTCCTTCCTCTGCTTCCTTTAGTCCACAGGAAGTTGACAGTACAGGCTCTGATCTGTTCCAGGATTGACTATTCAAATGTTCTCTACCTGGGTTTACCGGATTACCTCCTTCATAAACTTCAGGTAGTACAAAACTCAGCGGCAAGGGCTATTTTCGGCCTACCTCGGCAAGCTAGGTCATCTGAGTTGCTTTCCTCCCTTCATTGGCTCCCTGTCAAGAAGCGTATTACTTTCAAAGCTCTCACATTAGCCCATAAGGCACTCCATCTGGTTGGGGCCTCGTACATTCAGAAACGGCTCCTTTTCTATAAACCCACCAGATCTCTCCGATCTGAATGCCTCGGCCTGGCAACGGTTCCTCCCATTAGGAAGGTCAGGATAGGTGGACGTTCCTTTAAACATCTCGCCCCCAAACTATGGAACTCCCTTCCTGTTGATCTTCGCCGTACCTCCAATCTGCTTGCCTTTAGAAAGGCTTTGAAAACTTGGCTTTACAATCAGTAATTTGTTATGTTCTGTTCTTTCCATCTTTCTTTCTCAGCTACGGGTCAGAAAGCGCCGGGACACTCCTTGGAGTAGCCGTGCGCTATATAAGTTACCCCATTAACATAACATAACATAACATGGGAGCACGAATATGACGTTAGCCATACCAATATCATACCATATGTCAGATTTCTTGGTGGCAGAGCGGGACTGTATGATGTAGAAGGTGTCCTGTCCACGAAAAGGTGAGCAGTGAAACCTGGGTGCGCAACGTAGGGAGTCGATGGGCTGCATCAGACTGGATACAAAAAACTGACGACGGTATTTAGGCGTACGCAGTCCTACATACCTGCAGGCGCTGAAAGTCTGCACGAGAGGAACTAAGCGCCTCCATCTGTTCTGATTAGAAATCGTTTTTGCAAGAATTGATTGGCAGTACCGCCACCAACAGGCTCAGGCTGAGTTTCTCCGGTCTGAGACCCAAACTGTCCCCTTCTGTCTTGATAAAGACCCGCCGTGACCATCAACTGGGGCGCAAAAGGGTCGAAACGTCGACGAACACCATAGGCCCAGAAATACCAGGATCCGGATAGGAACTCTAGGAATCCTTGGTTTACAATTGTTATCTGGCCAACGAAGATATTTGTATATACCTGTACATAAATTGCACTGTATATTTCTTCATTCACTGACCACTTTTCACTGAAAGTCACTTTATACTTGACAGTCACTGCAGACATTGAATGTTATCTAAGAATGATTGCAATTCGGATACCAAATGTTTGAAATTTCTTAATACAATTATTTGATTACATGGTTTAAAGCTTTTGAGCATTTATTTCTCAAATTGTTGGACTTGTATCAGAGAGCTTGTGGTCTCATTTAATGAATATATTTCAAAAGTAATTGGTCCGACCCAACAGAACCATTTTTATTTTAATGACACAAGGTGAGCAAATAAGCTTGTTTCCGAAACAACGACAAGTCATCTGTGAAAGGAGAGAGTGGGTAGGGTGCAGCAGCTTTACCGCGTAGAAATGTACAATTACCTCCGACAAGTGAGGATAGGTTGCAACAGTCTGAGGGGCAGATCTACAAACCCCTTGCGCCACTTTTGTGTCACTTTTACCATGGGAAAAGTGGTGCAAGGAGCTTCTAAATCTGCCTCTGACTTACTAAGAAAAACACTCACCTCCGGACTCTGCGAGTCAATGGGGTGCAACAGTCTAGGTACGCAATATTGAGAACTCACCGCTATGCAGTGGGAGTGCATGGGATATAACACTTTGGAAGAAAAACAGCGCACAGACACCTCCTTACAGTGGAAGTTGATGAAATTTATTATTATGAGTGTACAAATAAATAAAGCAAAAATATACATGTGCAGTTGTATGTACTATGCTATTACTAACTCTATATACTATCTTTCAGATCCCTAAACTGGAGGGTGCACTATGAACCAGCATGTATTTGGACACACAACGGAGGCAAAAGGTGAGCTATGAGTATTTTCTCCAGTATTAACTGCTCCATCTATAACTTTCTCTCTCTCACAGTTTTAATGCCATTTGTTCTCTCTTTCTCTCTCTCACTCGCTCTTGTTGCGTGTTTATCTAGGTTCCTGATCAATACTGTGACCTTATGCCCCTATTCGGCTATAAATCCATTTATTCCCTATATTGGCATAACCGTTCAAGTGCGATATTCAGAAAGTCATCTCTGGCCTCACACGAACAGTGCCACATTCCAGAATAGTTCTCTGCCACTTCCTTTGCAACCAATTAGTGCAATGACAGAGCAGAAGTCACTATCTGATATTCCTAGATTAACACTCCGAGTTCTTCAACAAGATAAAAACTCAGCAAACCTGGAAATCCCCGCTTGCTGTGTTTTGATTAGTAATGGAACTCTAATGAGCAACTGATAGCTATCACTTCCTAGTGACATCTTTAATTGACGTCTTATGTCCAGCAAACTTGCGTCAAACCAGGCACCTGTCAGGTATAAATATTACCAACGTTGCCTTAAGCAATAGCCTGTTGCCAGCCGTTGTATGCTGTCTGCGAGCGAGCCTGTTGCTGCAGCCAGTGTCCCATTGCTGCTGTTGGTGAAGCTACTGATACCATTATCGCTGCTAAAGCGCGAACGATGGTGTGGTGAGCTTAGGAGCTGAACAGCCGTCCCTCTGCAAAGAGCCCAGCAGATGCCAAGCTGCCCGCGGACGCTGTCCCCCCTCCTCCTCTTCGACGCGCTGAACAGAGAAATCCAGCTCCAGCGTTTCTAGTCTGCCCTCGCGGGTGACTGGGATACCGAGTTCCTCCTGAAGGAGATACCAGACCTCCATCATTCTATTCAGAGGTATGGTGTTGACTAAACCCTTAGATGAGAATTCTTGAAGCAAACCTTGGCAAAACCAACTTAACTTAAAGCTACTTACTTACTCCCCTTCCACGTGTTAGGCTTAGGTCAGGCACACTGGGGTAGGCGTAGTTAGAAGCACCAGTTGAGTATTTTAGCCTAATGTATATATGACTGTATATATCTTTTATTACTTTTAAACCATTGTATGGCTAAGAAACCATATCAATGCTTTTACAGTATTATTTCACAATACTTATCTTACTGTACATACTTTTTATAATAACAAGTCTTGCAATTGTGGCAATACATTTCTCTTGTACGAGAAGAAAGACTGTTCAATAAATGTTAACCCTTTATTGACAAACGCCCGTCTCTCTATTCTCTACATATTGTGAAAGTAAACTGCACTAACCTGACTGAGTGAAATACATGTCTATTGTTTCACACGACCCTAGAGATTGACTCTTAATCTGAGGAGCAAAGTTGTCATGTTGCACGGTTGTTGGAAAGCTGAATCCCTTCTTGTCTGTGCCAGGGAAGCTGATCACTTCCTATGCAGAGAAGAAAGTTTCCAGTGACCTCTGAGCTAGTTGGTAACAAACCCAATTAAGTCTAGCATAGTCAGTAGAGGCCTGGAAGATCCGCACTTCTACGTCGATACTACTGTTTATGTTATTCCAATGGGCAGGGCCTAGTGGGAAACTAGGAACTACACTACATGGCGCCCAAACGTTTGGTAAGGCGATAAACTAACGCAAGACGTTAGAGTAACTCAGTCGTGCATATTTCACACAGACCCCTTTCTCCCGTAAATACTCCAATAGACGTCTGGAGTGGGTGAAAGGTTAAAATCCGCCCGACCTCAGTAGGAAGAGATTCCTATGTAAAGCTCTGGTTTATTCAACGTTGAAGGATACAGTGTTCCAAAATATTGTGCACCTAATCTTTGTCTCCTTGGAGACCAACTCTGCAAACCTTGCATTTTAACAATGCCAGGAGAAAACGGAACCACTAGGGCCGCAGCAGATGCGACTCAGCAGGGTCCCGAACACACTGACCCGGATGCTATTATCATCCCGGTCCACTTAAGAAAATCTATAACTTTAAAACTTATAGAGAACGGACTGACACCACAAGGTGGTACAGTAATTTTCGTGATAGAGGCTCACGAGTATCGGCAGACAGAGGTATTCTATTCATGGATTAACTTTCCAGTGGCAAACGCTACAACAAAAGAGTTTCACTATTACAAAATAGAGGAACCTCCGGAAGAGTACGCTCCTTTCGAGGAGATTGAAATTCCACTTAAATTTCAAGAGCACCTGCTCTGGTTTAATGGCGCCCTAAAACATAATGATCACATAACCAGGCTCGGTCCACTAGGTACACCAGGAGCAACGTGGCCGGTTCTAGCCAGCTACACACCACATCCAGACATTGCAAAAAATGTCTAAAGAAGAACTCTTAGTTAACATAGGAGAATTAACAAAAGCATATAGAGAGTTAGTAAAATTATTTATTAAAAATAATGTAAATACTCCTAAAAAGAGCTGGGATGGAAATAAACAATCCACTCCCAAGGAAAAAGTTTTCCAGTCCAGAGGAAAGTCTCCTCGACGGAGGGAAAGAACTCCGACTCGAGAACACCAGTCTCCCCAGAGGGAGCCCTCTGAGAAAAGATATAACCTTAGAAATAGGGATAATCTGAAAAAACCTGATAGATATCAAAGTATTGATACACGTCCCTCTCGATCTTTTCCGCAGAATTCGGAAAGAAGAGGACGGTCAGACCCAGGAGAGCACACCAAGTCCAAAGACAAGGAACCTGCTCAGAGTAAAAAATCTCAATTTCAGAAAAAGAAGGTAGCCAGTATTAGAGTAATCAACCATGCCGAGAATACTGAGGACACAGTTGAAAAACGGGGAGTGGGCATTGACAATGTTGGACAGTGCAGCAGAAATCAGTATAGCGCGCAAGATATTGATGAGTCATCTGGAGACAGTGGACACGAATGAATACATTCAGGTTGAAACTGCCGACACCAGACTTAGCGAGCCCCATAAAATATACGAAATAACATTGCGTATAGAGGGTGATAAGACTAGGAAAATAAGAGGTCTATTTTGGGATAAGCTCTCAAAAGGCTACGATATTCTGTTAGCTGAAAAAGATTGGCCCCCAGAGTTTGTCAGGGAGTGCCCTCGTGGCGAAGAAATGATTATGCCTGCCTTCTCGAATCACATTCCGATTCATAAAAAAATATACATATGCAAGGAAATGGGCAGTAGCCCAGGCACCTGCATTATATAAAAATCATGTGGGATGGGATGAGGACTCAACTCCTCACAAAATCCAATTAAAAAGTGAACCAACTGCCCAACGGCAGTATCCCATTAAGCAAGAAGCTAAAAAACAAGTCAGGGAGATCTTAGATCAACTTGAATACCAGGGGGTGATTGAAACATGCACCTCTCAAATGAACAATCCTTTGTTTCCTGTCTCCAAGCCAGACAATTCATATCGTCTAGTTTTGGACTACAGACACCTTAATACATGTTGTAAAACTTTTGCAGTACAAAACTCGCATAGTGCAGCCCTAATGAATAACATAGTTAGGAAAAAATATAAAACGACATTAGACATATCTAATGGTTTCTTTTGTCAAAACATTGCACCGGAAAGCAGATATTTGACCGCTTTCTCAGCATTTGGGTCGCAGAAATTCTGTCGACTCCCACAGGGGTTCAAGAACAGCCCAGGACTATTCTCAGCTAGGGTAACAGAGTTACTACAAATCTATGATGATGAGGCATTATCTTACGTAGATGATATCTATCTCACAGACGACGACTTGGATACTCACTTGAAAAGAGTGAACACCATTATACTTGGGTTCGCAGCAGAGGGTTACAAATTCAACTTTAAAAAGTCTCGAATTGCCCATCTGACAGTACTATTCTTAGGGTACGAATTATCAAGTGAAGGGAAAAGCCTAGCGGACAACTTCTTAGAGAAGTGCGCTGTACTCCAAGCTCCAAAAACGCTGAAGAATTTACAATCCATTCTAGGTTTTCTGAATTTCGGAAGAACATACATTCTAAATTACGCAGAGAGGGTTAAACCTCTCTACGAACTAATTAAACCTGATTTTAAACAAATCAATTGGACTCAAAAACACACAGAAATTTTGAGATCGCTGCAAACAGACATGTTAGCAAAAACAAAATTAGATACACGTGACAATACACGCGATCTTGTAATCCGAGTCATCCCAGGAAGATGCGGATTCACATACCTGACCTCTAATGAGGGAGAAAAGGTACCAATAGCTTACAAATCACATTTGTACACAAAAGCTGATTTAAAATTCAGTTCAACTGAGAAAATTCTAACTGCGGTTCAGACTGCTGTAGCAAAAGAAAGGCCCCTAGCACAAGGTAAACGAATAATAATCGTAACACCTATACTGGCTTTAGAAGCGGTAACTAAAGCAAGCATTCCTAATGCTAAAGCTTTACATCCGAGATGGATTCAGTGGGTTAATTCTCTTGCTGCAACAGACGTAGTTTACGAATTTGATCCTAACTTAAAAACACAGGAATTTTTACAATATGAATATGAATGTCCTCTGCCAATTGAAATCCTGCCTCTTGAAGAATACGGAAGTATTATATATACTGACGGATCAGCACAACCTGCAGTCGGGGGTAAGCAAGCTTACAGTGCTGCGTGCGCGATTGTTAAAGGTCGCTGGCACAAAGGTAAATTTAGACCAATGGTCACCAAAACACAATCTCTAGGAGATTGCTCGGCTCAACGAGCTGAATTAGTAGCATTTAAGATGGCGCTAGAAAATACCGATCGCGAATTCCCCACACTAATAGTGTGCGATTCTTTTTATTGCGTACAATCTTATAATGAATACTTGCAGAATTGGGTGGAAAACGGTTTCAAAGATGCAAAAGGTGGCACAATAAAGCATATAATGCTTTGGGAACAGGTAGTTCTTTTGCAAAAAGAACAACAAAAGACTCACGTGATACACACTCTGAGTCATCAACGTGATGGCGTTCACGTTGCAGGGAATTCATTGGCTGATGAAGCCGCAAAGGCAGCTGTGCAAACGGCTTCCGTAGCTGCGATAGCTCGGTCACAAACAAAAATAGACAGCAATATTCTACAAGCTGTCAGTGCGTCAGTAAAGAATGATAAGAAAACACTCCCAAAAGGCTTTCGTGAAAAGTACTTGTACTTAACAGATACGAATAATGTTCCTTTTGCTCGAATCCCTGGAGTGGGGGATAGAGTAATTCCAAACAGGGAACACAGGTTAGGACTAATCAAAGCGGCACACGAAGGGCTTGCTTCTGCACACGCTGGCGTTTCCGCAACAATATCACTATTAAAACAGAGATATTGGTGGCCTCGCTTGAGAATACAAACTAAAAAGTATGTATTAGAATGCGACATATGCCAAAGGATAAAAGTATCAACAGTAAAACGACCAGCGCAGACACCCCTTCTTATCTCGGATAAACCATTTGCATGAGTTTACCTGGACCACTGTGGTCCCCTACAAAGGGACGGCAACTATAGATATATCATGGTAGCAGTGGATTCCTGTACGAGGTTCATATGGATGTGGCCCCAGTGCTCGGCTGACGCTAGAACGGTTATAAAAGATTTGCGAGTCTTTATCGGCACATACGCAATTACCACGTTCCATTCTGACCAGGGTCCTGCTTTCAGCTCTCGAGCTTATAAGGAGGCCATGGCCAGCATGGGAATTGGGTTGCGGTATTCTTGTCCGTCGCACCCCGAAGGGAATAGTGTGGTAGAAAGAAAAAAACGGGACATAAAGCGATCTATAACAGCGAAGGTATTAGGTTCAGGCGCTGGGTGGGTCAAGCATCTAATAAGTGTCCAAACTAGTCTTAATAACTTGCCAAGAAATTCTCTAAAAGGTTTCAGCCCATACGAACTATTGTTCGGAATTAGAATGAACATTCAGGACCTCGATAGTCAGATGTCAGTGGTACAAGAAAAAACAACAGACTTTGACATCAAAGATCGTTTGGCTGTTTTACAGGAACTGAATGAAACAAGAAAATCCTTAAGCAACATAAAGTTAAAACAACAGCCATCTACCACTGACGAGGCACCACAAGCAACAGCCCCAGCAAGGCCTGTCTGGATTCCAAAGATTGGGGATCTAGTCAGAGAAAAGATCGCGGTGAAGAAGGAATTTGGGCCTTCTTACAGAAAAGCAGTACCTGTCTTGGCAGTCACCGGAACAAGATCAGTAGTACTACCGCCCCTTGCTGCTAAAAAGGAGAACAGAGTCGTGTCTATCGACCTGGTAAAACCACAAGCATGTGGCCTATAATCAACAGTAGGCCCAGTGGACTCCCAAGAAACAACAGAATACCCAAACTTGCAACAATCCAAGAGGTTCAAACTGAAAGACTAATCACATTCGATCAGCCTGCAGTGCACAGTGAAGGCCTATGCAATAATGCCATGGAACTAGTGCCTCTTGAGACACAGATTGAAACAGTTCGTCAAGAAACAACACCAGTCTACACTAATGTGGCATCAGAAAGTGCTACCGAGAGACAGATTGAAAGAACAATCCCATCAATTGACAGAACTGCCTCTGGTTATTTCATCAACTTCAACAACTTCTCTGAAGATCAAAACGACCCCGAAGTGATGCCAGAAACAAAAAAGTATTCTAAAGAAAATACAACAGGACTCCTTCAACAAATCAAAGAACTATATCTGGATTCACCGTTGATTGAGCATTGGATTATTTCAGGGGTATTCATACTCCTACTATGCCTAATTTTAGTTTTAATTTTAGGAAAGTTTATTACAATTGAATGGACACAGCAAGTCAGAACATCAACCTAGTCCTCAAACCACACAGATCATCCCACGTGAAGAAAAGAGAACTGTCAACAGTAAATGTCACAGCAATTCCAATACCTGGTGGGGTAGTATGGGAGAAAACTGACTATGAGATATATGGTCCGGTCGAAATCCTGAAGTATCCTCATCAACTGAAGGTTTCCTTAAGTGACTTTGTAACACCGAGTACATTCTCTGATGATTGGGACTTTAACAGTATTAATGACATGATGTCTGATTTAGTAATGTCAGCTAGATTCACAGATCATGATTAATTACAAGGTTCATCTAGTTATGAGCAGTTATTTTGTTACACACATTATGGTGATCACTATTTGCATAAATCTGCACAGCCTAGAAATGTTTTTATGTACAATCAATGGGAACATTGTGCTACACCACCTAAAAGCAGTTCTAAAGCATTTTTTGAGAAATTCAAATACTTCTCAGGGTTTAACACTAGTGATGCAGAAACGTTTTATTACAAACTGTTAGATAAAACAGGAATGAAAACAATGCTGACAAATTCTAAATTGATATATTCAGAAGCATTTTATGATAAAATGATGACATTTGGTTTTGATTATTGGAAAAATAACATTGAAACAAAAACAATTTGGGGTACAAAAGATTGGCAGGTACAAGGCCTTGAAGCACTATTTAGATAGAACCTGCATGATACCAGAACAAATGTTGTTTTTAAATGACACAATACACCAAACATCCTGTCTTGGCCTAGCTAAGATCAAAGACCTTAAAACACCATCTATACCAAAGCCAATACCTGAAAATATAACTGCAGATATTGAGTTAGACGTTTCACAAATTTTACATTTTAACAGAACACATCCTGATTGGAAAAAGTGGTTAATCTGGCCTACTGACACAAACAGCTGTCAAGATAGATTCCTGAATAAAACACAGGGGTTAAAAATGACCAGACTAGACCCGAGATATTCCCAGAGACAACATCCAGGGATAATAACAACATACAGTGTAGGGAAACTCTGCCTTGAATGGCTAACATCATCCACACTGGCTGAAATTAAGCAACACTTGTCTTTACTAAAAGATGGTGCTGATTTGCGCGATTTCATTCTTGGACCACGCAAACAGCGTCCAAAGCGTTTCATAGCGACCAGTATCTATGCTGCGTACAACGAGGCTTGGAAAGTCAAACAAATTGAAACAGCAGAAAAAATATGAGAAATTGATCGTATTAATTTGGAGAAATCACTTTCTGTAGTAGACAATGGGTTAATGACTCTGTCTTCCAGAATATATTCGTTGGACAATATTGTATCCTCTGCCTTTGATGTGATAGATAGAGACTTGCTAATGTTACAACATGGCCAATCTCAATTACGTTCTATTATACAATTGGGCTGGACGCTGCAAAATCTTTGTTCAGGCTATGTGCCTTGGCGTTTAATCAACACAACGTCATTATTTTCCATTTTTAACCTTACTGATAAACAGATCAGTTTGGCACAGAAAGGAGCAGACTATACAATCCTGAGCATCGAAAAACTTGAGAGATTACCATTGACAATGTCAGAGAGTCCTGTCATTGAATGGATAATACACAGAATTATCACTATTCCGATAACAACTTTCCGATTTAAAAAATGCCTTGAGTACATACCTGCTGGCCAGTATGAACAATTGGGTAAAGGATATGTAAAATCTGAATGGAAATTACCATACACACATTCTTGCTACAGTGACAGCGACAAAAATTTATTTCTTAGTGGTGAAAATTGTAAACATTCACTAAGCGGTATACTTTTGTGTCAGGGTATTAATTTACACGGAGCATGTGATGGAAATTCTAACAACCTTTCATGCCACCAGCTAGTCACACCTGCAAATCAGATAGAGCCCTTCTTTATGCAACTCGCAAACGGGAGTTACATTCTTAGAACGGATCACAGATGGTGTGGCCTTGTGCCAGGGAAAAGTTATCTAGTAAGCGGAACATCCATGGTCAAATGCTGTATGCAAGCATTGTTCCCGAGTGGGCCTGCAGACACAGTGACTCCCATCTGGCCTCGTCTGAATCTCTATTCTATACGAATTGATACTTTAAGCAAAATGAAGTCTGTGCTTTTACAGACAACAGTGCCTATAACGTCATCAAAAGAGACGTATGATCTTCTAGTTGCAAGGACAGCTACTGAAGTTCATGAACTTTTATCAACAAACTGCCCCGTGCATTTCGTAGAAATGCTCAGCCAACTCCTTAACATGTCTAGTGCCACAAGCATCCCAGGCATATTTAAGACGATTTTTACGGGACTGCTAACACCTTTTCAAGCAATTTTGGGAATCGTTCCTAATTTTGTTCACTCTGTTTTTTGCGGCATACCACTATTTTTGGGACTCGTTGCAGGGATTTTATTTTTGACCCTCCTGCTTCGTTATGGCAAGCCGAATCTCAGACATAGCTCCCATGGGAATGGAAGAGACAATCCTAGCAATGCGCTACCGGGACAGGATAACTAACGTCCTCGGATTGGCCAGGCTGAGAGATCTAAACATGACCTGGTTCCTTTCATTCAGACCTATATGGCAGAACTGTATCTTACCGGTACTTCGATGTATGCTATGCGGAGATGAATGCGTGTTGGACATCTGTCTTTCACTTCCATCAGCAGTACCAATGGACGTCGATACTTTGCTCAGTCCAATAACGGCTCACGCATTGTGTTGTCCCCAGCGGCTACCAATCCTGATGACGGCATTCGTTGAGACTCCTGTACTACGACTAGGTGGTAAAAGTGGAGCAAGTGAGAAAAGCAACATCACCCAGGTACGACCTTCTGTGAGCATTGCTGCTCCCGACTATGATGACAGCAATCATTCTCACACCTGCCAAGTTACAGCACTATCGAATTTGGTTGAACTGTCAACTGATTTTGTAGACCAATTCTTTGAGAGCCTGTCTGATACGATGTTCTCACCCGAACAGAAACAATAACTTTGGAGAAGCTTTCCGACACACAGCGTTCCCATGAACTCTGAATTCGGCCTTCAGTTTTGAACAACAAAAACTGCTAAAAGTGTTGGAACTCTATTTTTCCCCGTTCAAGCAATTAATTCTTTTGAATTGGAAATTTTTTAATATTGACCCTTTTTTGGCACGAACAATTCTTTGCCTAACGTAAAAACTATTCTTAGAGAACAGAAGCTTCAAACTTCTATTTCTAAACACATCTAGAGACATAACAAACTTACATCAGACTCTAGCACATTTATTGCAATGCATTTATATGTGATGATTTATCTCGCCCTTCTTCTGTTTCAGAGATACTTCATGTGTAATTCTTTTTGCATAATCGTTCATTGATTTCATATGCAATAATTTTTGAATGATTTCTATGCTTCGAAAACGTACAGTACCTAAATTTCACGTATTTCATTATACGCCTATTTCGAATGCATTTATGTATTTTGGGGTGGGCAATGTTACACATGCATCCTATTGCTCTAGTTTTAGTAATTTGATGGACATGAAAACGTGGAGTGGGTGTTGCGTGTTTATCTAGGTTCCTGATCGATACTGTGACCTTATGCCCCTATTCGGCTATAAATCCATTTATTCCCTATATTGGCATAACCGTTCAAGTGCTATATTCAGAAAGTCATCTCTGGCCTCACACGAACAGAGCCACATTCCAGAATAGTTCTCTGCCACTTCCTTTGCAACCAATTAGTGCAATGACAGAGCAGAAGTCACTATCTGATATTCCTAGATTAACACTCCGAGTTCTTCAACAAGATAAAAACTCAGCAAACCTGGAAATCCCCGCTTGCTGTGTTTTGATTAGTAATGGAACTCCAATGAGCAACTGATAGCTATCACTTCCTAGTGACATCTTTAATTGACGTCTTATGTCCAGCAAACTTGCGTCAAACCAGGCACCTGTCAGGTATAAATATTACCAACGTTGCCTTAAGCAATAGCCTGTTGCCAGCCGTTGTATGCTGTCTGCGAGCGAGCCTGTTGCAGCAGCCAGTGTCCCATTGCTGCTGTTGGTGAAGCTACTGATACCATTATCGCTGCTAAAGCGCGAACGATGGTGTGGTGAGCTTAGGAGCTGAACAGCCGTCCCTCTGCGAAGAGCCCAGCAGATGCCAAGCTGCCCGCGGACGCTGTCCCCCCTCCTCCTCCTCGACGCGCTGAACAGAGAAATCCAGCTCCAGCGTTTCTAGTCAGCCCTCGCGGGTGACTGGGATACCGAGTTCCTCCTGAAGGAGATACCAGACCTCCATCATTCTATTCAGAGGTATGGTGTTGACTAAACCCTTAGATGAGAATTCTTGAAGCAAACCTTGGCAAAACCAACTTAACTTAAAGCTACTTACTTACTCCCCTTCCACGTGTTAGGCTTAGGTCAGGCACACTGGGGTAGGCGTAGTTAGAAGCACCAGTTGAGTATTTTAGCCTAATGTATATATGACTGTATATATGTTTTATTACTTTTAAACCATTGTATGGCTAAGAAACCATATCAATGCTTTTACAGTATTATTTCGCAATACTTATCTTACTGTACATACTTTTTATAATAACAAGTCTTGCAATTGTGGCAATACATTTCTCTTGTACGAGAAGAAAGACTGTTCAATAAATGTTAACCCTTTATTGACAAACGCCCGTCTCTCTATTCTCTACATATTGTGAAAGTAAACTGAACTAACCTGACTGAGTGAAATACATGTCTATTGTTTCACACGACCCTAGAGATTGACTATTAATCTGAGGAGCAAAGTTGTCATGTTGCACGGTTGTTGGAAAGCTGAATCCCTTCTTGTCTGTGCCAGGGAAGCTGATCACTTCCTATGCAGAGAAGAAAGTTTCCAGTGACCTCTGAGCTAGTTGGTAACAAACCCAATTAAGTCTAGCATAGTCAGTAGAGGCCTGGAAGATCCGCACTTCTACGTCGATACTACTGTTTATGTTATTCCAATGCGCAAGGCCTAGTGGGAAACTAGGAACTACACTACACTCTCACATTGTTTCTCTTTCTCTTTTAAAATTATGGACACTGCTGTCCACTTTGCTGTGTACAACCAAAGCTGAGTTCAAGTTGTGAACTCTGTTGGTCACAGTGTTTACATAAGGTAAGCAGAGCGGCCTAGATATACAATGCCTCTGATTAAATGCATTAGAAATAAAATAGCTTATTTACAAGCCCCTTGCACCACTTTTGCTTCACTTTTAACATGGGAAAAGTAACGCTTGTAAATAAGCCCCAAGGAATATTGTCCTGCATAATGGCTTGATCTCTCACCTAATTCTGTCTCATCTCTGAATAAAAGTTAATTTAAAAAGTATATACGTCTTCTTTTTCTGACAACGTTTCACTATTATTTAGTGTGATAAAAATACAGTTAGAAAACATTTAAAAATAGAAATAATATTTATAACTTGAAGTATATTACTGAGGCTAACTCTTTACCAGCTCTTTACCAGAGTCTATAGCTAAGACTAATGGTTCCTATGGAAAACATTCAAAACTCCAGCACAGTAACTGTTTCGATTAGCAACATAGTGTGGTGAACTTCTAACCTCTGTGCTCACTAAGGTGTTCCATGAACTGTTACTATGGTAACAGGCAGTAAGCCGTTTGGGGGCAGGGTTGAAAGGTACTGGCTGTAAAGAAACCGTTATATTTACCCAGGATCCTCTACATGACAGAAAGGAAAGCAAAGTAAAGTAAAACAGAACACTATGTACCAGATTTACAACCCCTTGTGCCACTTTTGCGTCCAAGGCCCCCCCCTGCAAAATTAGAAGTGTGGGTTCTCAACAACCCCCCTCAAGCCCCGGGAACCACCACCTTGGGGATTTGTGTACTGTGGGATGCAGACTGCATGGCCCTCCGCCTGGAGCCCTCAAGGGCCCTGGTGACCGCCACACCCCAGGGCTGGCTCCTGCAGTGTCCCGGGGTGCCTACCCCCTGGACACTGCTGTTTGCTATGAGAGGGAGCGAGTCTCACGGCTCCGGTCCTCCCATAGCCAACTTGGTTTGGATTTTCAAAGACAAAGCAGTGAAATCTGTTCTTACTTTCAAAATCCAAACCAGATTGCTTTTCCACATGCAAGTTAGCATCTCCCCATGTGGACAAGCAATGCCGGCTCCTGAAGGACGCGGGGAGCCCGCGGGACCGTGGGGGCATTGTAGCTCTCCCCTCGGTCCATAACATTTTTTATAAGACCCGGTAGATAGGGTCCCCGAGGATATTAGAAATTACTGATAGGGGCTATTTTTCTATGGTAAAATTAGAAGTTGCGCACCCAGCACAGCGCTCAGTGTGGCCCCCCTGGTGTGCACACGCTGGATGCACAACTCATAATCTGTAGGGTACGCGACTCCAGCGCCTTTGGTGCACAGCTTCTACGTGTTTGGGAGCCGGCATTGCTTTTCCACATGGGGAGCTACTAATATGCAGCTCCCCATGTAGAAAAGCAATCTGATTTAGATTTTGAAAGAGAGAACAGATTTCCTTGCTATGGGAGGGCTGGTTGGACACCCCGGGGCACTGCAGGAGCCGGTTCCCCCCATACATATTGCCCCGGGAGTGGTGGTCCCCGGGGCCCCCCAACCATTCTTTTTTGTAACCCCGGGGGTAACAGGGGCCCTCGAGTGCTCCAGGAGGGGGGCCCATAAAATTAAATAATTTTACCCCTAGTATTTGGCCCCCCGGGGGCTAAATATAAAACAAGCTCTGTTTTATTTTATTTATTTTTTACGGTAGAGTCCACGCACCCTACACGCACCTGCCGGGTCTTTTAAAAAAAATAATAATAATAATTTGTGGCCCTGGGGGTCCTTCTGGGACCCCCTAAGCAGGTCTAGAGGATAAAAGTATTTCTCCCCTGCCCCTTTTCTACGTTTTGCACACATATTCCACTGACTTCTTCAGTCTCGCTTCTACCGAGGCACAAAATGGCTGCCAACAGTTCCTGGTTTTGAATGTTGACAACCACTTGACAGCCAATTAGCATTCAGTGCGTGATCGAAAGGGTGCACTTATGGTGCGCTCATGGTGCACTCAGGGTGCACGGATCCACCGGGGCCATAGATATATAAATGCATTTAACTGTAATTTTCTCTGGAACTACTGAACAGATTGACACCATTTAAGCAAAAGGCACAAGTCTAAACTGAGGACTACATCTTTGCCAAATTTGGAATAATTCTGTTCAGCAGTTCGGGCTGTAGCTGTGAGGTTTGGGACCCCCTTTATTCTCTGCCCCGCTTGCCGAATCATCCTGAAACTTTCAGGATACGAGCAGACCAGAGCTGGCCCAAAGTTTGGAAAACTTCACAAAGATTCATCAATCGACGCCAAAGATATTGCGAATAGATTGCTGCGGATTTCCTATGGATAATAGGTTCTAACAATAACTAACTATCGGCGACTGCCAGTAGGTAATATCTATCTATCTATATATATCTATATATATATATCTATATATATACATCTATATATATATTCACTGAAAAAACCATAGGTTATAGACCATATATAGTTAGGAATTCGCATTTACAAAACTTTATTTTACTCACACAAAACCATTGAAATTCCATATATAGTTAGTTGCACTAACTATATATCGCGCACCCGCAATCCACTGCTGATGATGTCACATATTACATCATTCATGACATGGTCAGTGACATCACTGATGACATCACTGATGACATCTCAAATGACATCACTGATGACATCACTGATGACAACATCCAGTGACTGTATGTTTCTGTAAAGTTAAAATATGTCTTACATATTGAAGAATGAGTGGATGTATAAGTGTCTGGATGAAGGATTTAGTAGGTGCCTGACTGACTGTATGAGTGAGTGATTAAATGTGTCTCACTGAGTGCATGGGTTAGTGACTAAACTGTCTTAATTTGTGCATCATTATGTCTGTTGTTCTGTAAACTGTTGCATGTGTTGATAAGTAGCTATATATATATACACCCAAGCCGTCTCACATTCGAAGCAGGACAGCAATCACGGACACAGAATCTGCTGCAGTTAACCTCCGTTTATGTTTATTTTCAGGTCAGAATGGCAAATAACACTCAACGCGTTTCAGGAACACTCCCTTGTTCATGAGTGCCTGTTTTTCGCGTTGCTTTCTTTTTTATAACACCACGTAATTACAAAGTAACAAAAATGAAGACAGACTGGCGTTTGACCTTAATTAACGAACTAAATGTTCTCTATGGCTCATATTTACATTTCTAATGTATCATTTTCACTTTGTGCAATAACATTATGCCTCTGCTCGTTTTGTTAATTTGTTGAATATTATTAAACGTAAAACATCAATAGTGCTTTTTACAAGTTATACTTCCGTTTCACACAACATTTTCGTACCGGTATTAAACCCATGTGGGTAAATAATAGTGTCTTAAGAACACACTACCTAAGTGTATTAAGTCATTTGTTATAGATTCTACAAGAATAACGCCCAAGTGGGCAAGAGCTTAATGAATGGCTTTATGTAAGAATCTTCGAGTTTAGAAAGTTTAGAAATGTTTCGGTCTTCAGCTCAGTCACATGAGATCTATAAAGTAAAAATAAAAATAAAATATGTGTCACCTTAAAGAAAATCAACTACGAACAGTAAAAATACATTTACATAAAAACATACTAGGCTCAAGGCATAAAGATAATTGTTCTACAAAACTAAGGAGTTCATTTGCCAGAATTAAACTATCAGACAACAGTCTTTACTAGAATCATCCCAGGTGGACGGCTAATTCCTCATCAAAATTATGGCCTAATGGGGTCATTGTTTTATATTGGATGATGAGCTTGGACTCAAGTCTCCGAAGTTCTTTAAGTCTGTCACCACCTCTCACATCCATTTTAACAAAGTCAAGTACCACGAAGCTGAGTAGGTTCGTGTTTTGTTCGTGGTGACTTTGGAAGTGGCGTGCTATTGGGTACGCTTTGTCCCTATTTTTAATAGCACGTAAATGCTCTAAAACATAAATTTTGGCCTTATGGATGGTACTTCCGATATAGGCCAATCCGCATGGGCAGAAAAGCGCATACACAGCATACTCTGTGTTGCATGATGTGTGTTTCTTGATGACATAAGGTCCACATGCCGAGGATAAAGTGCATTCTTTCTTGTTTTTGCTGTTTTTGCAGGCTTTACAGCTACGAAATGTAAAAAAGCCTTGTATGCCAGGGATAATGGGTTTAGTTGTTTCAACAGCCCTGCATAACGTATCTCGTAGTGATCTGGCCCTTTTGAAAGTAATTTGTGGATTAGATCCAGTACAACTTGCAAGGTCTTTATCTGTTCCCAATACTGGCCAATATTTGTTCAAACTTTTCTGGACCGCTTTAGCTTGTCTGCTGTATGCTGTTATAAACCTAAGGTTCTGGCTGCTTCATTGTTATTCATACATTCTGTTTCCTGCGATTTATCAGCTAACAAAGAGTCTCTTGTTCGTTTGGAAACAGCAGTAATTGCTTTTTTGATGGTTTTCTCTGTGTACCCTCTTTGTGAGAACCATTCGCGCATCACCTCCGATTCTGCTATGAATTTCTCTGCAGTGCTACAATTGCGCTTGGCTCTTAATAGTTCGCCTAATGGAATGCTCTGAATAAGTGCATTAGGATGACAGCTTTCGGCGTGAAGAAGACTGTTACCCGCCGTACTTTTCCTCAAAAGACTGCTTTCAATTTTATTGTTCTCAACAGATAGTTTGAGGTCAAGGAATTCATGTGAGTTTTTAGACCATTGTGAAGTCAGATGGAGAATGAACTCATTAGTATTAAGCACGGCAACAAATTCAGAAGCTTCTTCTTCATTCCCGTCCCAGATACAAAAGATGTCATCGATGTATCTGACGTACATCGGGATCTTTTCTTTGAATGTGTCCAACTTACTCACCACTTCCTCCTCCCAGTACCCCATATAGAGACCTGCAAAAGATGGCGCAAAACAGGTCCCCATAGAAGTACCGAGGGTTTGGTGGTATATTTTTTTGTCAAATAAGAAGTAGTTCTGCTTGAGACAGGTGGTTATCATTTCAATCAGCATTTCAGTGTGCGCCAAGTATGATGCAGATCTGTTGCTCAAAAAATGTCTGCATGCTTCTACTCCTTTATTGTGTGGTATACATGTGTATAAGCTGGACACATCCATTGTGAGTAAGGAGTATTCATGTTTCCACTCAATTGTTTGTATTTTTCTGAGAAAATCTCCGGTGTCCTTAACATAAGATGGAAGTTGTTGGACTGGGCCTTGGAGGAAGAAGTCTACATATCTAGAAACATTTTCTAGAAAACTCCCTCTTGTTGACACTATTGGTCTCCCTGGTGGATTGAGTGGCTCCTTATGGATCTTGGGCAACAGATATAAAGCTGCCAATTTCAGGAATTTACAATTCATGAATTTATATTCTGTGTCTTCAATCAGTCCTTGTTTTTTCCATTCATATAATGTTATCTGAAACTGTCCAATAGCATGCTCGTACTCCATCCTATTACTCCTTTCAAATTTGTCAGCCTCCGCTAACCGTCTCAGGCCTTCATTCACATATTCAATTTTCGACATGACAACTACATTTCCACCCTTGTCAGATTATTTTTATCACAATTGTGTTATCTTTCTTAAGGTTATCAAGGGCAATTCTTTGAGCCTTACTGATGTTACTCCAATTACCAAAAGTTTTGTGTTTAGATATTTTCCACAGTTCTTCATTTACTCCCCTTTCGAATACTTCTATGGCATCGTTTTTAATCTGCGGCAAAAATATCGATTTAGGTCTAAAATCGTTCTTTACACTCAGATCAAAAGGGATATTTTCAAGTTCAAGGCTTGTGTTAGGGTCATAATCGTCAGTATTAGTATCAGCTAACACATTCATAGTATGTAATAACCCCACATCTTTTATCCTTAATTCACTTGTGGTATTCAGTACTTTATCACTTTGAGTATATATATATATATATATATATATATATATATATATA
Organism: Lissotriton vulgaris; assembly: GCF_964263255.1. Lineage (NCBI taxonomy): Eukaryota > Metazoa > Chordata > Amphibia > Caudata > Salamandridae > Lissotriton > Lissotriton vulgaris. The sequence continues at coordinate 1,323,443,678 of NC_141685.1, read as the reverse complement.
TATATATATATATATATATATATATATATATATATATATATATATATATATATATATATATATATATGTAGGTAGATAGAAAAGCTTTATTCGATTCCACAAGTTTATAAAATCATAAAAGCGACTTTTCATACACAAGTCATTACAATTAATGCTGAGCCATAAAAGTGTTTAAGAACTTATTAAACTTTTCCTTCTCCTCAAGGTACTTTTTAAAAAAACAGTTATTATACCAACACAGTACATATCACTAAGAAATTGTAAAAACAGTAGGGCAGGACGGCAGTGACGCCATTTACCCTGATTTAAAAAAGGTTTTGTCCATCTAGCCCTTTCTGCCGAGTAAAATTTGCAGAAGAATAACACGTGCAATGTAGATTGGTCAGATAGGTTGTCACACGGACATTTACAGAGGATTCTGGACCAGTCGTTAGTTTTAGGAAATGTAATTGATCGGAAAAAATAATCAAATCTAAATCTGGTCAGGATAAACCTATCAAACCCCTCTTGACACCAGACCAGGTATGGTTGAATTGAAGGTGAAGTCAAGGTAAGTTGGTGTTGTATTACCGTTTTCTTGTTTATCTCCACTCCTAGTCTTAAGGATTCAAAGTGGTACCAGCAGAGAACCTTTAGGTCCTTCCTGGATATATTAACTAAGGAGGCAGGGTTATCGTAAAACTCGGGTCTCCCCAGGTCATTGGTGAGGTTGCGGATGTACTTCAACCATGGGATCTTTATGGCCTGGTCTAAGCCGAACGAGCCTCTGATGATTTCCCTGTTTAGAATTAGATCTGTTGAGGTCCATACTCTGTGCCATAGCAGTAAGGGTTGCATACTAATTAAGTCACTTATATGCCGTACCCACAGCTCGGAATGAAGATTAAAAACAGATGTGCTTTGAGGAGTGGCTAAAACAAACTTTAAAAATGCATTTTCTACCCATACGCCTGCTCCATATACAGCTACACTGATACACTTAGCCTTATACATTTTCAATAGGATTTCCGGTGGCTTTTTGCCCATCTTTATAGCGAATAACATTAACACTGCTGTTGCTCTTCTAAACATCAGTGTCCTATTGTTTATAGCTGGTCCCCAGGATCCTGACTCCTCTAAGACAGTCCCTAGGTATGAAAATATTTTGGTAGCTGCGATTTTCTCGCACCCAGTGAACAGGGGACAAGATCTCTTTTTGCCTCGCCCACAGGACATAACAAATGTTTTTTCACATTAAGTTTCAGGCCGTTATTGTCTATAAAATTTAGGTAGGTATCAAGTGCTGTCTGTAAGCCGAGTTGGGTTCTCGCCATTAGAACGGCGTCATCGGCATATAATAGTAAAACTATCTGTTTGTTTTAAGCCTGTGGTGAGTCTCGTACACTGGCGACCAATTCCCGTTCCAGTTCATTGGTATATAAAGTGAAAAGGAAGGGGGGAAGGACGCAACCTTGTCTTACACCCCTTCTTACATGAAAGGGCTTGGTACACTCTCCTTTAGTGCCGAATCTCACCTTGGCCGTTGAGTCCACGTACAGTTGTCTTAGGAAACAAATTAGTGCCTGATCTACCATTAAATCTGATCAAATCTGCCATAGTTGTTCATGGATTACGCTGTCAAAGGCCACGGTAAGGTCTACAAAAGCGATATATATATATTCCCCGTTATAGTTAGCTCAGCTAACTATAACTCGCGCGCCCACAATGCACTGCTGATGACGTCACATATTACCTCACTCATGTCATGGTCAGTGACATCACACATGACAACACTGATGACATCTCAAATGACATCACTGATGACATCATCCAGTGAATGTGTGTTTTTCTGAAAATTAAATATGTTTTATATATGTATATCTCAAGGTCGATGGAAGAATAAATGGGTATATAAGTGTCTAAATGGATGATTGATTGTTTTGTAAAATTGATTATATAACTGACTGACTAAGTGTATCTTAGTAAATACATTGGTTAGTGAGTAATGTTTAAACATGTAAATATGTGTATCAGTCTTTGTGGCTGCATGGGTTGTTGAATAGCTACATGAGTATCTATATGGGTTATTAGTTGGTTTTTTGAGTATCAATATGAGTGTCTGTATGGTTCGGTGGGGGTTTTACTTAGTGCGTAGATGCATAAATGAGTGACTCACTGTTTTTATGTGTTGAAGACAGCATGTGTGCAGAACTGTTTGGGTGGATGAGTGTGTGTATGGGTGTGTTAGTGAGTGAATGACTGTCTCAATAGTGTCTTTATGAGTAACTACATATGTTTTAAACTAGTATATGTGAGTATTGTGTATATAAGTGAGTATATGTGAGAGTGAGAGATTGGAAGAGCTCCTGTATAAACAAGTATGTGTTTCTATAAGTGATTGTTTAAGAGAGTAAGTATGTGTAATTTTCTGTTGAAGTAAGTGTGGTGGTGTGTATATAACTGTATATACAAGAAAATGGATGTTTGATACTTTGTTTGCATGTATGACTATGTGTGTGAGTAACTCTATGGATGAGAGAGGGTGTGTAACAGGATTTATTGGTGTATGAGTACATATGATGAGTGAGTACATGTATGAGTGACTGTATAGGACTGTTGGTGAATGAGTGGATGTGTGTGTAGATCTTGGAATTACTGAATAGGTTGTTGTAACTGGTATCGGTATGTCCCTTGTTTTGAAAGTGTTAGTTTCTATTTTTGAGTATGTGTATCAAAGGTTATATTAGGGTGAGAGCAGGTCTGCCACTCTATCACAAAGATGATGTCATCAGTGATGTCATTTGAGATGTCATCAGTGATGGCATGAGTGATGTCACTGACTAACTGTAGCTGAACTAACTATAACAGGGGAATTTCAACGGTTTTGTACGGGTGAAATGTCCAACTAACTATAACGCCCTTGAAACCTATGTCTGAGGTTTTTTAAGTGCTAATTCCTAACTATAATGTGCCTGAAACTTATGGTTGTTTCAGTGAATTTCAAAGGTTTTTTAAATGCTAATTTGTAACTATAACGTGCCTGAAACCTATGTTTTTTTCCAGCTACTTTCAAAGGTTATTTATATGCTAGTCTCTAACTATGCCTACAGAGGTAGGACATGTGAAGAAAGAAAAATAACACACAGAAAGAAGAAAAGGAAATGCAGAAAGAAGCAACAGAAGTCCTCAAAGACGAAGAAAAGTGCAGGAAGAAGAAAGACATGTGCACAAAGAACCAACAGAGGAACAGAAAGAAGCTTTGTTACAAAATCATCCTGTGGCCACAACTTTTTCAGATGGGTACTGGTGTTAACTGACTCTGACTAACCAGCCTAGAGCCAGTGGTATGCTAAAAGACACTTAGAATACGGTTAAAACAGCTACATACACTAGGAAACACTATGTGTTGGGGTACCCCTGTGATTAGCATGACCTCCTCTGTAAGCCCCTAGTATATAATAGGGCAGAGCGATTAAAACTACCCCTTAAAACGTGCCATGGGGTGCTTTTGCACACTGATGAAGGGACGGGGAGAGCCTGAGGTGACATGTTGCCAAACATGCCTTGTGGGCGTTTTAAGTTGGGAGATAAAAACCCCTTGAATCCTGAGGGTCCCTGGGGCCCAACTAGCCCGCTAGGTACCTCCAGTAAGCACCACAGAGCTGCGTTGCAGAGAGGTGTAAAAAGGGGCACGGCCTATACCAACACTCTGCAAGGCAGCTTAGTGGCGCTTACTGGAAGCACCTGGTGGGCTAGTTGGAATTGAAGGGGAATTATTTCCCCAAATTAAAACGCGCCACTGGGCGTGTTTGCACATGGCACCTCAGGCCCTGTCCCCTCCCTTCACCACTGTGTAAACGCGCCCTGTGAGAACTTTAAGTTGGGAGATTAAGTCCTGTTGAATCCTGAGGGTCCCTAGGGTCCAACTAGCCCACTAGGTACCTCCAGTAAGTGCCACATAGCTGCGTTGCAGAGAGATGTAAAAAGGGGCACGGCCTTGACCACCTCTCTGCAATGCAGAGCAGTGGTGCTTACAGGAAGCTCCTGGTGAGCTAGTTGCCCCCCCTGGAGCCCTCAGGATTAGATGGGAATTATTTCCCCAAATTAAAACGCGCCACAGGGCGTGTTTGCACATGTCACCTCAGGCCCCGTCCCCTCCCTACACCACAGTGTAAATGCAATCTGTGGCCGTTTTAAGTTGGGAGATTATATTCATTTTAATCCTGAGGGTCCCTAGGATACAACTAACCCACTAGGTACCACCAGTAAGCGCCACAGATCTGCGTTTTCAGAAAGGTGTAAAAAGGGGCACGGCCTGGACCACCTCTTCGCAACGATCTGCAGTGGCGCTTACTGGAAGCACCTGGTGGGCTAATTAACCCCCCGGAGCCCACAGGATTGATGGGGAATTTTTTCCCCAACTTAAAACGCGCCAAAGAGCATGTTTGCACACGTCACCTCAGGCCCGTCCCCTCCCTTCACCACTGTGTAAACACATCCTGTGGCCGTTTTAAGTTGGGGGATTAAGTCCCCTTGAATCCTGAGGGACCCTAGGGGCAAAATAGCCCACTAGGCACCTCCAGTAAGCGCCATTGCAGAGAGGTGTAAAATGGGGCACGGCCTGGACCACCTCTCTGCAACGCTGCACAGTGGCGCTTACTGGAAGCACCTGGTGGGCTAGTTAACCCCCCGGGGCCCTCAGGATTGATAGGCAAATTTTTCCTCAACTTAAAACGCGCCATAGGGCATGTTTACACACGTCACCTCAGGTCCCGTCCCCTCACTTCCTCACCGTATAAACACGCCCTGTGGCCATTTCAGTTGAGAGATTAAGTCCCCTTAAATCCTGAGGGTCCCTAGGGACAAATTAGCCCACTAGGTACTTCCAGTAAGCGCCACATAGCTGCGTTGCAGAGAGATGTAAAAAGGGGCACGGCCTTGACCACCTCTCTGCAACACATCGCAGTGTTGCTTACTGGAAGCACCTGGTGGGCTAGTTCGCCCCCCGGAGCCCTCAGGATTGGAGGGGAATTATTTCCCCAACTTAAAACGCACCACAGAGCGTGTTTGGACACATCACTTCTGGCCCGTCCTCTCCCTTCACCACTGTGTAAACACGTCCTGAGGCCGTTTTAAATTGTGAGATTAAGTCTCCTTGAATCCCGAGGGTCCCTAGAAAGCGCCATTGCAGAGAGGTGTTGAAGGGGCATGACCTGGACCACCTCTCTGCAACGCCACGCAGTAGCGCTTACTGGAAGCACCAGGTGGGCTAATCAACCTCCAGGGTCCCTCAGGATTGATGGGGAATTATTTCCCCAACTAAAAATGGCCATAGGGCGTGTAGCACACGTTACCTCAGGCCCCGTCCCCTCCTTTCCCCTCTGTATAAACAAGCCCTGTGGCCGTTCTAAGTTGAGAGATTTAGTCCCCTTGAATCCTAAGGGTCATTAGGCTCAAACTAGCCCACTAGGTATCTCTAGTAAGTGCCACAGAGCTGCGTTGCAGAGAGGTTTAAAAAGGGGCGTTGCCTCTGAACACCTGTCTGCAACGCAGCTCCCTGGCGCATACTGGAGATACCTGTTGGGCTAGTTGGCCCTCAGGGACCCTCGGTATTGAAAGGGAATTAATTCTCCAACTTACAACTCGCCACGGGGCGCGTTTGCACAATGGTGAAGGAAGGGGGCGTGGTCTGAAGTGACATGTCTGCAAACACGCCCTGTGGCGCATTTTAAGTTGGAGAATAAATTCCTCCTCAATCCTGAGGGTTCCTGTGGGCCAACTAGCTCACCAGGTACATCCCATATAAGCCAGAGAGCTGCGTTGCGGAAAGGTGTTCAGAGGCCACACCCCTTTTTACAACACTCTGCAACACAGCTCTGTGGCACTTACTGGAGGTACCTGGTGGGCTAGTTGGCCCCCAGGGACCCTCAGGATTGAAGAGGTATTAATTCCTCACCTTAAAATGCGCCACAGGGCGTGTTTGCACACATGTCATCTCAGGCCCGCCCCTCCCTTCACCACTGTGCAAACGCGCCCGAGGCGCGTTTTAGGTTGGGGGATTAACTCCCCTTGAATACTGAGGTTCCCTGGGGTGCAACTAGTCCACCAACTACCTCCATTAAGCGCCACAGAGCTTTGTTGCAGAGAGGTGTAAAAAGGGGCTTGGCCTCGGAACACCTCTCTGCAACGCAGCCCCCTGGCGCATACTGGAGGTTCCTGGTGGGCTAGTTGGCCCCCAGGGACCCCCAGTATTCAAGGGGAATTCGTACCCCATCTGCAAATGCGCCAGGGGGTGCGTTTGCAGAGTGCTGCAAGGAGTAGGCGTGGCCTCCGGCGCGATGCAGGTCTTTTATTTATTTATTTTTTAAGAAGGGGGGCTGTGTAGCCCCCCTTCTTTTTCTAATTTATTGGCCCTTGGGACCCCATCCCCAAGGGCCTGGCCCCAATTTTTTGTAAAACCAAAACTTCGGGAAGGGGGCTGCGTAGCCCCCCTCCAGAGGCCATAATCGGCCCGGGACCTCATCCCCTGGGGCATGGCCCTTTTTAAAACAATTTTTTTGGGGGGGGGGCTGCCTAGCTCCCCTCCTTAGGACATTTATGGCCCCAGGGACCCTGCATTTGTTTATGTTTTTTTTTATTTAATATTTGAGATGGGGTCCGCGTGGCCCCCCTCCCGGGCCACTAATAGCCCAGGGGACCCCATCCCCTGGGGCTGGCCCTCCCTGTTGGGGACCGTGGGGGGGGGTCCCCAATCCCCCTCCGGTCCCGCCGGCGCCCCGGGGAGGTGGTGGTCCACGGGGCTGTGGGGTCCATCACGGACCCCCCAATTATAATATTTAGAGCCCCAGGGAGGTTGCGGTCCTCGGAGCTTGTGGGGGGCTCCAGCACCCACACAGGTTATTTTTTTATTTTAAAATTAAAAATCACATGCCCCAGAGGGTGGAGGTCCCCGGGGCTGCGGGGGGGCCGTGAACCCAGGCATATATTGTGATAAAGGCCCAGGGTGGCGGTCCACGGGTTTGGGGGCCTTTGAGCCACCCAACCAGTTATTTTCAAAGCCCCGGGTGGTGGCGGTCCCCGGGCTGGGGGGGTTGTGAGCCCCCAGCACATATTTTTATAAAGCCCCCAGGGCTGGCCTGGCAGTCCCCAGGGCTGGGGGCCCCTTCGGGCCCCCCATTCCAATACTATCACTGCCCAGGGATTTGGCCCACCAGGAGGCTGAATATTAACAAAGCGCGTTAAACCACGCTTTATTATTTTTTTCTCGGCTGGATCGGCGCACCCTTCGCGGATTTTGCCAATTTTTTTTTAATTATAATTTCTTTGGGGTCCTTTTGGGACCCCCTAATCAGGCCTAGAGCGTCATAGTGTTTCTTCCCTGCCTCCTTTTTGCGTTTTGCGCACTTGTTTCTCTGTTTTCTTGTGCCTCTGTTCTACCGAGGCACAAGATGGCTGCCAACACTTCCTGGTTTGGAGTGTTGACAGCCAATTAGGATAAAGCTTGTATCTGCTAAAGCCCCTGGACAGGACGGTGTGCCAGGTGACCTTCTTAAAGCCAATCCTGATGGTTGGGCAATTTATTTTACTACTCTGATAAATACACTGCTAACAGGTTCCCCTGTCCCTAATTCATGGAAGGCGGCTGAGGTGATTCCTATCTACAAGAGAGGCCCTAGGGAGGATCCAGCCAACTATCGCCCAATTAGTCTTATAGACGCTGGGCAGAAATTGGTTGGAAGGGTTCTCCTAGAGAGGATCCTCTTGTGGGTAGAGAAGAATAATATCATCTCCCCTTTTCAGGCAGGCTTTAGGACATGCACGGGCACTATTGACCAAGTATTTAGGTTGTTACTCATTCACTGGAAGGTGGTTACCATTGGCAAAGGCGGTCTTTATTTGGCATTTATTGACTTAAAGACCGCCTTTGACCTGGTTCCCAGAGACCGCCTGTGGTTAATCCTGGAGGAGATGGGGATTCCTCTACCAATCCTGAATCTTTTGGCCCGTATGCATGATGGGACTTATGCCCGTATTAGATGGGGATCTCAAGGCCAAAAAACTGATAGAATACCCGTGAACCGAGGGGTACGACAGGGCTACGTGCTAGCCCCAACACTTTTTTCGTTATTTGTCAATGGTGTGGTCTCTTTTTTGCTTGAAGTAAATGCAGATGCTCCGGTTTTGGCGGGTGATAAAGTGCCCACCCTGCTTTTTGCAGAGGACACGTTGTTGGTCTCAAAAACCCCTGTGGGCCTGCAAAAGTTGTTGAACCGCTTCTGTTTGTTTTGTAAGCTTAAGGGCCTTGTTATAAATATCTCGAAAACTAAGCTCCTTTACTTCAACCCAAGTAAGTCTTCCAGATCCACCATCACTCTCGATGGAGAATCACTGGAGCGCGTAAAAGAATTTGACTACCTGGGAATCAGAATAACACAAAACTAGAAGTGGCAGCCACACATGGATAAAATGGTTTTAAATCATAAAAGGGTGGTTGGTGCTCTAGGTCGAGAACATCGTAGGTCTAGCTCCAAGCCCATTGCTCCTGCCTTGGACATCTATGCTGCTAAAGCTGTGGGCAGCGCCCTTTATGGCGCAGAGTTGTGGGGTTCCACATCTGAGGACAAATTCCTTAGGGAGTTGGTATCCCTCCCAAGGGGCACACCCATAAAAGCACTTTTGAGTGATCTGGGTCGTCACTCCATTCAGGACCTAGCCAGGCTACGGCCTCTTTTATATTGGGCTAGGTTATGGCGGACCCCGGAGCTCTCAAAGTACTTAGATGGTTTGAAAGAGGTCATGAGCCTTAACGGCGCCTATCAAATTAATTGGATCCGCAACTTAAAGAAGCTTTTGCACGAAACTGGCTTGCCAATTGATTGGGAGCTTGGAGTTCCTTTACCCAAGGCCAAAATTAAGCGAGTTTACTGGAATTGGGTTGATGAGCAAGACCTAAGAAACCCAGCCCATGGAAGGTTGACTGAAGAGTTTAAACAGCACAAACCAAAACCCCGCTGTGAACCTTACCTGGACTTCATTAAGAAACCAAGAGACAGATCCCTGTTCATCCAGTTCAGGTTGGGAAACTTCCCCCTCCATGAGTATACCTGCAAGTGGAAGCCCCCGTACCAAACCTCACCTGACTGCCCAATCTGCAAAGGTGTTACTGAAAGTATCGCCCATGTCTTCTTTGCATGCCTGGCCTATGCTAAACCCCGACAGAAATGGCTTAAACCTGCGTGTTTATTGCTCGGGACCAGGGACCATTCCACCGCCCTTAGGATACTCAAGGCTAACACTAGTACAAGCCTAGTGTGCGGGGTTACTAAATTCCTGAGCTGGGCTTGGCTGATTAGATTAAAGGCTATGAGATGATCCTATTTTTAACTGTTTTTTTTTTATATTCACTAAGCTGCTAATGTTTAACATGCCTTTTAAATTATTTGTTATAATACGAATGTTTTTATTGCAACCCATCCTGTAAAATGTAACTCTTATGAATTGTGGTTTTTATATTTTGTATATTTTGTAAGTGCTTTTATGATATCTTGCATATCGAAATAAAGCTTTGAACTAATTTAACGATAAAGCTTGTGATCAGGAGGGTGCGCGGATCCTGTGCGGCCATAAATATATATATTTGTTTTTACTTTTGATTTTCTCAGCAACTACTGAACAGATTTACACCATTTAACAAAAAGGCCTCTTTCTGAACCAAGATCTACTTTTTTGCCAAATTTGGTGTAATTCCGTTCAGCAGTTCGGGCTGTAGCCGTGTCTAAAGTTGCCTATGGGAAATTGCATGGGGAAAACACCCGTGACGGCAGGTCTTGGTCACGGTGTAAAACCGTGACCAAGACCTGACGGTCGAAACACGTAGGTGTGGTTGGAGCTGACGATGGTAATGGCCTTGAAATAAAACTTTATTGACAAGCCGAATCTGGGAGAGTGCAAGCGTATTCTATATTGTTGGGGGATAAAACTCGAGCATAGTCTGTCCCCGCCGCATGCACTAGGTGTGTAATAGTGCGCCCTACGCTACCGGACTGCTTTTGTGGAAAACATATATATATATATATATATATATATATATATATATATATATATATATATATATATATATATATATATATATATATAGCTACACGTTTTCTGCCTCCATGCGGTATCAGAAAAAAGAAAGGCCGGCACACTGGTATCCGTTTTCCAAAATTTAATTACCAGAACCCCCCTTCCACCCCTCGCAGACGCGTTTCGCCTTTGCAGGCTTCGTCAGTGCAACGTTAGTGACAGAATCAAAACCACCATTTAAAGTCATAGGTCAATTGCATTAACTATCAAAATAGAAAAAGGACAATTTTTGTCAAAATGTGGTGGGCGCCATCTTGTAACGTGCAAATACCACAAATACCATGACTTATCCAAGGTGGTAACGTGAAAGTGCTTAGTGCTCATTTAAAAACAATTAACGTTGTTATTCATTTTATGTATCATTTACATATTCACAGTGAAATTTATAATAAACAGAAATAAAGCATTTACATTAGCTCAAATTTCGTTCATTATTTTGAGTTCATTATTTAGCCCTGAATGGGCAAACTTAACGTAGTGCAAGACAGAAAAAAGGCATGAAAATCGAAGACATATTGATTGGGAAAGTGGCAAAGTTCTTTTGTTCAGTTTTTTAGTCCACTATATTTACCCAATATTACAGCTATTTACAAGTGTACCCAAAGTTCTTCGTTGTTATTCAATCCCCAAGGGGTAATGGTTTTGAGGCCAATGATGTGCTTGGATTCTAAAATCCTAAGAGACTTGTCTCTGTCTCCTCAAGGTTCCAATTTGGGGGCCTGATCTATACAGTAAAAACTCAGTTTCTCCCACTTGCTCTGATGTTCTTGTGCAAAGTGGCGGGCTACTGGATAAGATTTGTCATTATTGGTAATAGCCCGCATATGTTCGAGAACTCTAAGTTTCCCCGGTTTTATTGTGCTGCCGATGTATCGCAGCTTACATGGACAGGTGAGACAATATACTGTATACTCCGAGTTACAGTTAAACAACTGTTTGATCTTAATATTCGGTTTATTGTCACCTGTGCGATTTGGGTATTCTGTTGTTTTGCAGCTGAATTTACATGCCTTACATTTAAGACACGGGAAGAACCCCACTGACTGTGATAATTTGATGGATTTAGCCTGAGATTTAAAATGGCTATGGACCAAATGATCTGCCAGAGAGGGACATCTCCTATAGGTTATCAGCGGTCTCTTTGGCAGATCTTTTCAGGACTTTGTCTGCAGCGAGTATATGCCAGTGTTTTCGGAAAATGTTGACTATTTCCCCCGATTTGGTACTGAATTCAGTGATCATACGTACTTCTTCGGGAGCCTCCATTTTAGTTTTAGGAACCAGGAGGTCCCTCCTGTTAGTTCCTGAGGCTTTCACACTGGCTTGTTTTAGGGTAGTGGTGTTGTAACCCCTTCGCTCAAATCTGGTATTCGCCTCCATCTCTGCTACTTTGTAATCTTTCTCCAGAGAAAAAAAAATATATATATATAATAATATATATATATATATATATATATATATATATATATATATATATATATATATATATATATATATATATATATATATATATATATATATATATATATATATATATATATATATATATATATATATATATATAGATCTGCAAATACCTCGCAGCAGCGCTCCTCACAAAAGAGACTCGAGGCAAGGACCAACTTTCCTTCAGCATTCTTTATTCAGCCATTAGGTAGTGTGTCATGACGCGTTTCGGCCGTCCCAGCGGCCTTGGTCACATGGCGATACAGATTGCTTTTTGCCCATTTAAAGTGATAACGTGCAGTCACATGTCAAAAATATGATGGACATAGAAAAAATACTATATGTTTAAATACATTTTGCCTATACTTTCTCCTGGTACCAATACTAAAGTGAAAATAACTGTATGAATACATAAATAAGTCTCAGTTTGCATAATGTATCAAAAGATATAAAATTATACATATGCTACTTCAATTCATTGTGCGAAGAGTACTAACAATTTGATAAAAATTGATTTTAACTGCATAAATGCCTATAACTCTTCTAGATGGTGTTGAGAAAGAAGTATACCATATAGTCCATCAAATCTATTAGAAATTATTGTGCGAAAAATAGTGCTCACCCTTGTGTATTAAAGTATAATACAAAATTATGCTATTGGTCACTGCTATTTAATGATAGTAGTGAAAGAAAAAGATCCAAAAAAAAGAAAAATTAATTTTATCTATGTGGATCTCTTTTTTTAAAAAAAAGGGAAACAAGAAGAAATGAATTCTTGACGTAAATTGTGCCAGCCAGATAAGGCTCAAAAGGAGGGAATATGGAGCCTTAACTTACTTGCGGTTTCATTATATCATTCTTATCTTTAGCTATGTTATTGCACTTATATTTAAAGTGACCTCGTGTCAATTGGAAAAAATAAATATAATTTCTTCCTCTAAAGTGACATTGTGCAGTCAAAAGTGCAAATACAGTTAAAGTGGCTGGTGCTGGAGGTTATAATGTACTGAGGTAAAGGGGAAGGGAAGTCTAAACCCTATTAAAACAGAGATTTGCTTCCATTTTCAAAACAAGATACTTACATACATCATCAATATTGCACATATAGAGAAAATCACCACACCATAAAAACAGTCTAAAAAAGAGGGAATCGGTAACCTGACTAAAATCAGCTGTCACATCAAAAATCAGGATAAAAAAACATATTACCCTAATAATCAAAACGACGGCTAAAATCAATCAATTCATATATTTGCACACACCAAAATTATGTACACTCAATATATAAATTATACATAGTATATTGCAATATAAACATGAATATGTAAAAAAAAGTGCACGGTGCGGACCAACTCCTGTTGTAGTTTAGACTATGGTTGTGTCATGGTGTTAACTATATGGCTACAGGTGACATTATCCTGAAGTGGTCATAGGTATGTGTGGAGGTCCTCCGTGGTGTTAAGACCTCCCGGCCACTTTGAGTTAAACTCCAAAATATATTTGGTTTCGAGCCTGCGCATACAGCCTCCCTGTCGCCGCCTCTTCTGGTAAGTGCTACAGACTCGATGGCAAAATATTTGAGACACTGAGGCTTACTGTTGTGACACGCCTCAAAGTGTCTGGCCACTGGATAGCTTTGGTCCTTATTTACAATGGCGCGCAGGTGTTGTAAAATACGCTTATGTATTTGCAGCTTGCTGCTACCAATATATTTGAGTTTGCAGTCGCACTCTAAAATGTACACACAGTATTCCGTTCTACAGGTTAGGTGTTGTTTTATTTCCCTAGTAGTTCTGGGGATTACTGTTGTATATTTTTTGGTGTTGACACCATGTTGGCAGGCTTTACATGCCAGGCATTTGTAGAAGCCCCTACTGATCGGTCTCCAAGGCTCCTTGCCTATGTAGTCTTGACTATTTTTAGAGAGGATGGAGCCCATACTCAGACTTTTTCGAAAAGTAATAGATGGATTAGGGGGCATCACATCACCAATCGTGGGATCATCTTTTACAAAGTGCCAGTTTCTCCTGATGATACTCCTAAGTTCTTTCTCCTGTTTGGAGTAGGTCAGAATGAGTCTAACTTCATTGGTGTTGTCACTTTGTTTCACTCTCCTAGTCAGTAAATCACATCTGTCTTTGACCCTAGATTTCTTTATAGCAGTGTTCTCTATCTTGGCAGTGTAACCCCTATCTACAAATCGTTGAAAACTTTCCTGTTGTTTGACAATCATATCTTCCTGATTGCTGCAAATACGGCGGATGCGTAGCATCTCGCCATAGGGTATTGATTTGATTAGATGTTGGGGATGAGCACTCGTAGCATGTAAAAGAGTGTTACCTGCCGTCGGTGTTCTAAAAAGAGTACTGGAAATCACATTATTACATATAAAAACCTGTACATCTAAAAATGTTACCGATTCCCTGCTTACATCATAGGTAAAATGCAGATTAAGATCATTGACATTGATGTCATGTATAAAATTTAAAACACTTTCCTCGGAACTACGCCATACAATAAATATATATATACCCTCTCTTCACCAAGAAAGGAGTGAGCCGCACACAATGCGATGAAGTAAGTAGCTTTATTTCTTTTACGAACAGCGCTGGCATTTCGAATTCCCTGATGAATTTCAGTAACCTTCACCTTTTTTTCAAAGGGGGAAAGCCAGATGCATCACGAGGCTGAAGAAACGAACAAACCTCATTGCTCTTTTTTAAAATATTTGTCCCCTGGTGGGCGCCACGATAGGCTGAGTTCTTTGAGCATTCTGGTTATGGTAGTTCGCTCCCAGTTCCACAATTATTTCTCTTCAGTGGGCGATGCAGAAACATTCTTGCTCATTTTCATTTTCACCGCGTTCCCCATGCCTTCTTTTTTTCGAAGTGCTGGGGCCCAATACAAAGGTCCAGTCCCTGGAGGCTGCCACTGCCTTTGAATATATATATATATCACAGGTGCCGCCGTGGACATTCCATTCCACACTTTCACAATTACACCAGCCCAGGGCGCTCTCATCATTTAGCATCCTGGGAGTTGAAGTCCTGGATTTACCCACGAACTTTCACAGGTGCACAGCATTGACTGAGGGGAGGGGCAGACCCACGCCAGTCATCTAGAGGAAGCAGGAGCTTACGAACATCACAAGACTTGCATTAGGTGTTGGGCACTGAAGAAGGCAGTCCTTGTCGAAATGCGTTTGCCGCCACCGCGACTGCTTTCTGAATAATAAAGTCTACCTCACCTGTTCCCCTCCGGGTCCTGCTTCGTTCTTTTTGGGAGGAAGTTTACTGCTATGCATATACATACATATATATATACATACATATATATATATTACCTACTGGCGATAGCCAGTAGGTATATATAGTTAGGATTTTTTCTCTATGGAACTTTTGAAAATTCTATGTCTAATAACTTTGGCGTTTGTGGACGGAATTGGCTGAAATTTTCAGGAAAATGGCACATTTTGTTTCTGAGCAGCTCCTGAAAATTTGGGGGGGGGTCGTCAAGGGGGGGCCGAGAAAAAAGGGGGGTCCCAAAACGCGTTTTTCCCATTCATTTTTCCATAGGGCGGTTGGACTCACTTTTAGCCCGAACGGCTGAATGGATTTCCACGAAACTTGGCAAAATTGTAGGGACTGTTAGCCCGATGTGCCTTTGCTAGGTCTCAATATATGTGCTTCAGTGGATTTTGAGAAATTAACGTTTAAATCAAGATATATATCTGTAACAGCGCTCCGGGCAGCGATCCGGTTAGCGAACTTTTCGCGTATCGGAACTTTGCGATGCGAAGCTGATTGGCCCTCCGGTGTCTGTCAACATTCTAAACAGTCCGGAGCGGCCGCCATCTTGTCTCTCGGTAGGATCGAGAGACAAGAGGAGGCCAAAACAAAGGGGGAAATGAAGGAAAGGGGGCAAGGTAGACCCCTTCTGACCCCCTAGGATTGATGAGGGGGATATTATAGAGCCACGCGGGGCCCCAAAAAAAAAAAAAAAATTCAGATTTTTTCGCCGTAGAGACGCGTCTTGGTAAGCGAACCGGGCAGCTAACCGGGAAGCTAACCGGCAGTGTAACGGGAGTCTGAGGAGTAGCTGATTGGCTGTCAACATTGTAAACAGTCCGGAGCGGCCGCCATCTTGTCTCTCGGTAGGATCGAGAGACAAGAGGAGACCAAAACAAAGGGGGAAATGAAGGAAAGAGGGCAAGGTAGACCCCTTCTGACCCCATAGGATTGATGAGGGGGATATTATAAAGCCACGCGGGGCCAAAAAAAAAAAACAAAAACGATTTTTTCGCCGTAGAGACGCGTCTTGGTACGCGAACCGGGCAGCTAACCAGACAGCTAACCGGGAAGCTAACCGGCAGTGTAACGGGAGTCTGAGGAGTAGCTGATTGGCTGTCAACATTGTAAACAGTCCGGAGCGGCCGCCATCTTGTCTCTCGGTAGGATCGAGAGACAAGAGGTGGAAAAAAAAAAGGTGTAAATGAATGAAAGGGGTAAGGCAGACCCCTCCTGAACCCCTAGGATTGATGAGGGGGCTATTAAAGTTCCCTGCGGGGCAAAAGAAAAAAAAAATTGTGATTTTTTGCGGTAAAGGTGCTTCCTGGTACGTTAACCGGGCAGCTAACCGGCAGCGTAACGGGAGTCCGACATATTGTGTTTTTTGAACGTTTGTGATATGTGTACGTGTGGATTTTGTCTAATTAAGGTTAAAAAAATATATATATATCTTTAAGCGTGTTCTGGCGCGCTTACGTTTTGGGTTTGGTTTGCGCTGCAGAGACGATACGTCACGGTTATGCGATGCATCATGAGGCGTCTCACGGGCTACGTGATACGTCACTTAATAAAGAATATATTTTACAGCTATAGATATTAGCTTTTAAAAAACCAATGAAATTCACAGAAAAAACCATAGGTTATAGACCATATATAGTTAGGAATTTGCATTTACAAAACCTTGAAAATTCACTGAAAAAACCATAGGTTATAGACCATATATAGTTAGGGATTAGCATTTAAAAAACCTTATTTTATTTGCACAAAACCATTGAAATTCCATATATAGTTAGTTGCACTAACTATATATCGCAGACCCGCAATCCACTGCTAATGATGTCACATATTACATCATTCATGACATGGTCAGTGACATCACTGATGACATCACTGATGACATCTCAAATGACATCACTGATGACATCACTGATGACATCTCAAATGACATCACTGATGACATCACTGACATCTCATTTGACATTACTGATTACATCACTGATGATATCATTTATGTGATAATACATCTTCAGACTCTAATATAACCTTAGATACACTCAGTGTAAACAGGCACTCACAGACTGTCACACATCCATGGAGTTACTCACACACCTAGTCAGTCATGCAAAGAATCAATCACATCTCCATTTCCTCAACTATACAGTTATACACACCTTACTTATTCAAACATATAGTAACACATATTTACTCTCTTATACAATCCTTGATACAAGTTCACAATGATTCATACAGCCACTCACACATTCACTGGCTCTTATGTTCAGTTATTTATATATGTCAACTCTCACATGGAGTGTGTTTTACATATGTACTTACTTTGACATGTAGCACTGAGATATCCATTCACTCACCAATATACTCATGCACACAGTCAACTGTCCATACAGCTGTTTCTACATGCACTTTTGAACCCATACACCTAGGGAATCAACTGCTCACACATCTATGCACAGAGTTATACACCTCCCAACCACCCACACACATACTCAGTCTCCCATACAAATACTTGGGCAACCATTCAATAACCCATATAGTTACTGATATAGCTACTGATTTAAACATGCAGCAGTTTACAGAACAACATAAATAATGATTGCCAAATTAAGACACTTTAATCACTGACCCATACACTCAGTGAGACACATTTAATCATTCTCTCATACAGTCAGTCATGCACCTACTAAATCCTTCATCCAGACACTTATACATCCACTCATTCTTCAATATGTAAGACATATTTTAACTTTACAGAAACATACAGTCACTGGATGTTGTCATCAGTGATGTCATCAGTGATGTCATTTGAGATGTCATCAGTGATGTCATCAGTGATGTCACTGACCATGTCATGAATGATGTAATATGTGACATCATTAGCAGTGGATTGCGGGTCCGCGATATATAGTTAGTGCAACTAACTATATATGGAATTTCAATGGTTTTGTGCAAATAAAATAAGGTTTTTTAAATGCTAATCCCTAACTATATATGGTCTATAACCTATGGTTTTTTCAGTGAATATATATATATATATATATATATATATATATATATATATATATATATATATATATATATATATATATATATATATATATATATATATATATATATATATATTCACTGAAAAAACCATAGGTTATAGACCATATATAGTTAGGAATTGGCATTTACAAAACCTTATTTTACTCACACAAAACCATTGAAATTCCATATATAGTTAGTTGCACTAACTATATATCGCGCACCCGCAATCCACTGCTGATGATGTCACATATTACATCATTCATGACATGGTCAGTGACATCACTGATGACATCACTGATGTGGTCTATATCCTCGCTTACTTAATCTTTCAAATAGATCTTTTTTGGCCTTGGTGACTCCTTCCTCTGTACTGCAATTGCGTGTCATACGCAAGCATTCTGCATAAGGAATGGATTCTTTTAGTTTAGTGGGGTGGAAACTTTGTGCATGAAGCACTGCATTTCCCGCTGTTGGTTTCCTGTAAGTTCTGGTTTGGATTTTGTCACTTTGCACATACACTTCTATGTCCAAAAATTGGAGCATTTCTTTACTAGTTGTGCTGGTAAATTTTAAATTTAGGCTGTTTTCATTCAGGTCTTTGGCGAATGCCTCCGCACTCTCAATGGTGCCCCTCCACAGGATAAAAATATCATCAATATAGCGCTTATAAAGCACTACATTATGTGATATTTCTACATCATGTTTGACGGCTAATACCTGCTCCTCCCACCAGCCCATATGCAAATTCGCATAGCTGGGGGAGAAGCAAGTGCCCATTGCCGAACCTTGCAGTTGTTTGTAGTGCAATTTATCAAATAAAAAGCGCGTTACAAAACGGTTTATACTATACTATACTATACATTGGGCTACATTGGGCTATATTGGGCTACATTTGGGCTCTAACATATATATAGCCCAATGTAGCCCAATATATATTTTTCAAAGTTAATTTTCGTAAAAACCACTGGAGCATATATCTTGAGACATAGCAAAGGCACATCGGGCTACCAGTCCCTACAATTTTGCCAAGTTTTGTGGAAATCCATTCAGCCGTTCGAGCTAAAAGTGAGTCCAACCGCCCTATGGAAAACTCAATGTTAAAAACACGTTTTGGGAACCCCCTTTTTTCTCAGCCCCCGCTTGACGAAACATTCCCAAACTTTCAGGGGACGCTCAGAAACAAAATGTGCCATTTTCCTGAACATTTCAGCCAATTCCGTCCATCAACGCCAAAGTTATTCAATATAGAATTTTCAGAAATCCCTATTCAAAAAAATCCTAACTATATATACCTACTGGCGACCGCCAGTAGGTAATATATATATATATATATATATATATATATATATATATATATATATATATATATATATATATATATATATACATATTCATCTACACACAAAACCGCCCAACGCTACTTGCTCTCAACGGTGCGGGTGTAGTAGCTTGCGTAGGCGGCTCCGCGACACTTCTTTACAGCACGATGTCTCCACACAAGAAACAAAAGGCTGCGCACTCAGGCTCATTGTAATTAATTCCGTTTATTCCAACCCCAGGAATCAGAAGGCTAACACACGTGTTCCGGCCACCTGGCCTTCATCAGTGTTAGTGAACCCATAAAACTAAACCTTTAAATAACAGATAGTTTCATTTGTTAAAAGAAATTCATAAAGACAAACAAAGGAATTTCAGAAAATAGAGATCGCTAATATGTACTTCCATGGTGGCCATCTTAGCCAGGCTACCGTAGTAGTCTTTTATTATAATAAACAACCATTTGAAGCTTTACCAATGTGTCTAAAACCTCCTATTTGACACATCGAATCAGAATCTTAGCATATTGCTTTCGTCACTTAACAACCATTCAGTCCATCATCGGCCCATATATTTTATATTTCATTACTGGGTGTTGTTCATAAAGCAATTCAAGAACAGTAATCCAAACTAATTTCATAATAATTCTCCCATCAGTGTGAGAGAGGAAAGTCAAGGGAGAAGAAAAGAGAATAGAGAATAGAGAAAGATAGAGAAAGAGAGAAATGAAGGAGAAACTTAAAGCGGTTAGGGTTGCTTTTAATCACTGCTACCCTTAATGCATTGGTAATTGCCACTGCATCTCATCCTACAAATGACCGAAGTTCCTTTTCACTATTAAGTCCCCAGGGCGCACACGTTTGCAGCTCTATAATATACCTATCTTCCAGCTGGTGTAGCAATTTTATCCTGTCCCCTCCCTTTTCAGTTCCCGTGACATGATCCAGGAAAAATTTTCGCAATTTATCACTGTGACTCATGTACTTCTTCAAAGTGCCTAACCACAGGGTAAGCACTATCATGATTGGTTATCGCTCGTGTGTGCTCCAGTATCCTCTTATTAGCAGGATGGATTGTACTTCCAATATACTGGAGACCCCACGGGCACACCAAACAATACACCACAAAACTAGTGTTGCAATTCATTAATCTGTCAACTATATGCTTTGCTTTCCTGCCAGGGATTGAGTACTCCTTCACTTTTGCACTATTCCAGCAAGCCTTGCAAAAAGTGCAAGGAAACATTCCTACTGCTGGTGTTTTGGGCACTGTCTCAACGAAATGACTGTGCACTAACATTTCTTTTAATGATTTACTTTCCGATAAGTGATATTAGGCCTGTTAGGTAACAGATTACCGATAACACTATCTGTCTGTAGTACTTTCCAGTTCATTTCAACCAACTCTCTGATTTTTCTTGATTCGGCTGAGAAGCCTAAAATTAATCTCACAGCTTCTGTATCATTGTCAATCTCAGACTCTTCAGTAATTTCGTGCCTTCATAGTGTTTGTCTCTATGTGGATTGCACCCTTATTGCTGTGTCATGTAATGAGCCATACTGATATCCCCTCTGTCTAAATCTGCTCAAAGATTCACTTGCAGCTTTAGTGTAATATTCCGGGAGTGTGCAGTTCCTTTTTAAATGCAACAACTCCCTATGGGGAATACTGTGAATTAGACTTCGACGGTGCTGACTTTTGAAGTGCAGAACCGTATTGCCTGCTGTAGACTTTCTATACAGTTTCGTGCAAATCTTGTCTTCTGCAACAAACACTGCGAGATCCGGAAAGGCTAGTTCTACTTTACTGATGTAACTAGTAAACTTTAGATTGAATGTGTTGTTATTAAGAATTCTGATATATTCCTCTGTTTCTTCACTGGTGCCCCTCCAGACAATGAAGAGGTCATCTATATATCTTGCCCAAAGGGCAGTTTTTCGACACACCTCTCAATGTCCTCCGCCCAGGCCAAGTGCTTCTCCCACCACCCTATGAAAAGATTTGCATAGCTGGGGGCTGGCTATGAATTTCTTTTAATAAATGAAACAATCTGTTATTTAAAGGTTTTGTTTTATGGGTTCACTAACACTGACAGAGGCCTAGTGGCCGGAACGTGTGTTTTAGCCTTCTGATTCCTGGAGTTGGAATAAACTGAATTAATTATATCGAGCCTGAGAGTGCAGTCTTTTGTTTCTCGTGTGGAGACATTGTGGTGTAAAATATCTATCTATCTATCTATCTATCTATCTATCTATCTATCTATCTATCTATCTATCTATCTATCTATCTATCTATATATATATATATATATATATATATATATATATATATATATATATATACACATATATATATATATTACCTACTGGCGGTCGACAGTAGGTAGTTATAGTTAGGACCTAGTTTCCATAGGAAATTCGCAACATTCTATTTGGAATAACTTTGGCGCCGGTCGACGAATACAAGCGAAATTCTATAGGAAAATGGCCTGCTCCGCTCCACTCCTTCCCTGAAAGTTTGGGGGTGATTCGTGAAGCGGGGGCTGAGAAAGAAGGGGGGTCCCAAAACGTGTTTTCCCAATGCAATTTTCCATAGGACCTTTTGCCAGGGCTACAGCCCGAACGGCTGAACGGAATTACACCAAATTTGATAAAAAGGTAGAGTTCGGTTCGCATATTACTCTTTTTGTTAAATGGTGTAAATCTGTTCAGTAGTTCCTGAGAAAATCAAAAGTCATATCACAGAGATATGTAGAGATGAAGTACTGTACTCTGTACTGTACTCTGTACCTTACCGAGCACGAGCTGCATGCTGATTGGATGTCAACACTCCAAACCAGGAAGTGTTGGCAGCCATCTTGTGCCTCGGTAGAACCGAAGCACAAGAAAGCAGTGAAACAAACGTGCAAAACACACAAAGGAGGCAGGGTAGAAACACCCGGACCCCCTAGTCCTGCTCAGGGTGTCCCACAAGGACCCCCTAGGCCCAAAAAAAATTAATATATTTTTTAAAATCGTGGGATACGCGTACGTACGAGTACCCCATGAAAAAAAAAAACCCGGTCTGATTTTGTTTGTAATTAGCCCCCGGGGGGACCAAATCCCGGGAGCATAATAAAAAAAAGTGTGGGGGCCCCAATCCCCCCACACTGCCCCGGGGACCGCCACCCCCTGGGGCAAAGTAACTATAATAGCGGGGGCACACAGCCCCCTGTAGCCCCGGGGACCGCCACCCTCGGGGCTTTATTATTAATGATGGGGGCCTCTAAGGCCCCTGAGCCCCGGGGACCGCCACCCCCAGGGCTTTATTACTAAGTATGTGGGGGGCTCACGGCCCCCTGCCAGCCCTGGGGACCGCCACCCCACGGGGCTTTGATATTAATGATGGGGGTCCTCTAAGGCCCCCGAGCTCCGGGGACCGCCACCCCCGGGGCTTTAATAATAAGTATGAGGGGGGCTCATGGCCCCCTGCAGCCCAGGGCTGCCACTCCTCGGGCTTCGAATACATTTTTTTTTAAACCTGTGTCGGGGGGCTCAAGCCCCCCCACACGCTCCGGGGACGGCCACCTCCCGGGGGAACTAATATTTAAAATAGGGGGGTCCGTGACAAACCCCCCAGCCCCAGGGACCATCACCACCCAGGGCTTTACAATTGTTGGGAGGGGGCCGCACGGCCCCCATCCTGGAGCCTTTGATGGCCCTGGGGACCGCCACGCCCCAGGGCCGGCTCATGCAGTGTCCCGGGATGCCTACCCCCGGGACACTGTTGTTTGCTTTGGTAGGGCGGGAGCCTCGCGGCTCCCACCCTACCATAGCAAACTGCTTTGGTTTTCAAAAACCAAAGCCAATTGCTTTTCTGCACGGGGAGCAGCATGTTAGCTGCTCCCCATGCAGAAAAGCAATGCCGGCTCCGGCAGAATGCGGGGAGCCGGCAGGGACCGTGGGGGCTTGGGGACCCCCCACGGCCCCCACAAGGAGGGCCAGGCCCCGGGGGATGTGGTCCCCGGGGCCAGAAGTGGCCCAGGAGGGGGCGACAATGGCCCCCCTCCCAGAAAAAATAAATAAATAAATAAAGGTAGGCTCCGGGCGATCGGGTCCCCGGGGCCAAAAGTGGCCACAGGAAGGGGGCAAAGCAGCCCCTCTCCTAATAAAAAAAATAGATAAATAAAGGCCCATGCCCTCGGGGATGGGGTCCCCGGGGCAGAGTATGGGCCTGGGAGGGGGCAACACGGCCCCCTTCCTGATTTAAAAAAACAAAAAAAATTGGGGGCAGGCCCTGGGGGATGAGGTGTAAAAAGGGGCGTGTTCTTAGAACACCTCTCTGCAACGCAGCCAACGCAGCCCCCTGGCGCATACTGGAGGTTCCTGGTGGGCTAGTTGGCCCCCAGGGACCCCCAGTATGCAAGGGGAATTAGTTTCCCCTCTGCAAGCACGCCAGGGGCTGCGTTGCAGAGAGGTGTAATGAAGCCACGCCCCTTTTTACACCTCTCTGCAACGCAGCCCCTGGCGCATACTGGAGGTTCCTGGTGGGCTAGTTGGCCCCCATGGACCCCCATTATGCAAGGGGACTTAATCCTCCAACTTAGAACATGCTACGGGGCGTGTTTGCACAGTGGTGAAGGTAGGGGGCGGGGCTTGAGGTGATATGTGTGCAAACATGCCCTGTGGTGCGTTTTAAGTTGGGGATTTAATTATTCTTCAATCCAGAGGTCACCTAGGGGCCAACTAGTCCAACAGGTACCTCCAGTAAGCTCCACGGAGCTGCGTTGCAGTGTGGTAAAAAGGGGGCGTGCCCTCTGAACATCTCTCTGCAACGCATCTCCCTGGTGCATACTGGAGGTACCTGGTGGGCTAGTTGGCCCACAGAGGACCTCAGGATTTATTTATTTATTTATGAAACTTGTAAAGCGCAACAAATGCCCAAGGGCGTCTCGGCGCTGTGAACGTGGCAGATAGAAAGGGAAGAGAGGAATTATTGATTGAACAACCAGGTTTTTATTCTTCTTCTGAAGGCGATGAGAGTAGGACTGGATCTGGTATCCAAATCAAGGAAGTTCCAGAGGTTGGCTGTTGAGACAGTGAAACGGCGATCCCCCCAGGAGGCGGTTTTGGTGCGTGGTACATACATCAAGAGGCCGTTGGTAGATCGAAGTGGTCGGTTGGGGACATGAAAGGCTAGGGAGTTGAGGAGAAAGCGGGATCCTTGCTTGCGTGAGGCTTTAGAGGCAATACACAATGCCTTAAATTTGATACGATTTTTCACTGCAAGCCAATGGTAGCTTTTGATGACTTGGGCAATAGGTTTAAACTTCGGAGTACCCGAGAGCATTCTAGCAGCCGCGTTCTGCACTGACTGCAGTTTACGAATGACTTGTTGCTGGGCGTTGACAAAGAGTCCATTGCAATAGTCCAGGGAGGACATTACAAAAGCTGTGACCAGTGGTTTTCCTGAGTTGTGGGGGAGGTAGGGGAGGATGTTTAAAATAGTTTTCAGTTTATAAAAGGAGGAGGAGACGATGGTGTTTGCATGAGTGGCAAAAGTAAGTTTGTTGTCAAGTAATATTCCTAAGTTTCTAACCTTGGTGACAGGGTTGGGCGGAGGACCTAGCTCAGTGGGCCACCAGGAACTGGGCCAGGTCAGGCTGAGCTTGCCAAAAATCATGACTTCCGTCTTTTCGGAATTTAATTTTAGACAGTTAGTAGTCATCCAATTGCTGATGGCGATCATGCCATGCTGGAAGTTGGCCGCTATTTTCTCTCCGTTATTTTTTATGGCCAGGACCAACTGAGTGTCGTCCACGTATGATGTTAGGCTCATCCCATAAGACTTGATGACTCTAGCTAGGTCAGCTACATAGACATTAAATAGCTTTGGGCTCAGGGATGAGCCCTGTGGGACGCCACAGGGTAATGTCATCTGAGCGGAGCTGAAGTCGCCCAGCATGACCGTCTGGGTACGATTGGAGAGAAATGGTGAAAGAAGGTCACTGGCTTCATCGTGGATGCCTATGATGTTGACACGGTCGATCAAGGTTTTGTGATGGACCGTGTCAAAAGCGACTGATAGATCCAGCAGGATGAGCACAGCCATCCCTCCTTGGTCAAGAACGGTTCCTATTTCGTCTGACGCTTTGATAAGAGCTGTCTCCGTACTGTGATACTTGCTAAAACCAAATTGGGTATCGTCCAAAAGATAGTTATCTTCGATGTATTGGGAGATTTGTATGTTCATTAGTTTTTCTATAATTTTGGCTGCAAATGGCAGACTGGCAATCAGTCTGTAATTTTTAGTGTCTTCTGAGTCTAGATGGGGTTTTTTCAGAAGAGGTTTGACAAGGGTATCCTTCCAGATATCGGGGTAGATACCCGTGCGAAACATGGAATTGAATATTTCTGCAAGTAGAGGGGCTATAATGTCGACCACCGGAAGGAGAATCGCGGTTGGACAGGGATCATTTACAGAGCCCGACTTGACAGTGTTCATAGCTTTGGTTACTTGGGTGGCCATGACCATTTGAAGAAGAATTAATTCCCCAACTCAAAAAGCGCCACAGGGCATGTTTACACACATGTCACCTCAGGCCCCGCCCCCTTTCTTCACTATTGAGCGAAATATTCCTCTAAAATCAGCCGAACTACGAATTCCGATTTACTCACCTGTTAGCACGAGAGACGTCAGTGCTGCATCTTTGAGCCCAGTACGGACCCTGAAAAGTAAATCTAACCATACTTACAGTAACTTGAATTTCCTTCCATAGGAATCAATTGTCTGGTTTCACTTGGAAATTCTTCTAAGTGTGGAGTTTTGGAAGTTTAAAAAATTCCTCAAAAATCAGCCGAACTAAGAAATCCGACTTACTCACCTGTTGTCAGGAGAGACCTCAGTGCTGCATCTTTCAGCCCACTACTGATCCTAAAAAGTAATTCTAATCATAGATACAGTAACTTGGATTTCCTTTCATAGGCTAACATTGACTGGTTTCACTTGGAAATTCTTCTGTGTGTGGAGTTTTGGAAGTTTAAAAAATTCCTCTAAAATCAGTCGAACTATGAATTTCGATTTACTCACCTGTTATCTGGAGAGACCTCAGTGCTGCATCTTTTAGCTCACCACTGTTCCTGAAAAGTAAATTTAACTGTACTTACCAGTAACTTGAATTTCCTTCCATAGGATATCATTGCTTGCTATATAAAATATATATAAATTAAAAAAATATAGAAAAAAAATATTACAATTTTAATATTTTTAAAAACATTTATTTTTCAATTTATATAAAAAATAT
Source organism: Lissotriton vulgaris (assembly GCF_964263255.1). Classification (NCBI taxonomy): domain Eukaryota; kingdom Metazoa; phylum Chordata; class Amphibia; order Caudata; family Salamandridae; genus Lissotriton; species Lissotriton vulgaris. The sequence goes on along the minus strand of NC_141685.1, from coordinate 1,323,417,194 downwards.
CTAATGTAATTTAAAAATTTAAATATAAAACAAAAAATACTTTAAAACAATGTAGTAAATCAGTATAAATAAAATATAACAATTAATACATTTAAAAATTATCATTTACAAAACCTTTGAAATTCACTGAAAAAACGATAGGTTTCAACCACGTTATAGTTAGGAATTAGCATTAAAAAAACCTTAGAAATTCAGTGAAAAAACCATACGTTTCCGCCACGTTATAGTTAGGAATTAGCATTTAAAAAACCTTAGAAATTCACTGAAAAAAACATAGGTTTCACACATGTTCTAGTTAGCTGGACATTTCACTCATACAAAACCATTGAAAATCCCCCGTTATAGTTAGTTCATATGGCAGCGGTGCTGGGCAAAAAAATGAAATAAAAAATATTCAGCACGCAATTGGGTTCACCTCGTCTCTTTGGAGAAAAAATTCCTGTGGTGTGAGACGAGAACAAAGATATATATATATATATTCACTGAAAAACCATAGGTTATAGACCATATATAGTTAGGAATTTGCATTTACAAAACCATGAAAATTCACTGAAAAAACCATTGGTTATAGACCATATATAGTTAGGGATTAGCATTTACAAAACCTTAATTTACTCGCACAAAACCATAGAAATTCGCATATATAGTTAGTTGCAATAACTATATATCGCGCACCCGCAATCCACTGCTGATGATGTCACATATTACATCATTCATGACATGGTCAGTGACATCACTGATGACATCTCAAATGACATCACTGATGACATCTCAAATGACATCACTGATGACATCACTGATGACAACATCCAGTGACTGTATGTTTCTGTAAAGTTAAAATATGTCTTACATATTGAAGAATGAGTGGATGTATAAGTGTTTGGATGAAGGATTTAGTAGGTGCATGACTGACTGTATGAGAGAATGATTAAATGTGTCTCACTGAGTGCATGGGTTAGTGACTAAACTGTCTTAATTTGTGCATCATTATTTCTGTAGTTCTGTAAACTGCTGCATGTGTTGATCAGTAGTTATATGAGTAACTATATGGGTTATTGATTGGTTGCCCAAATATTTGTATGGGAGAGTGAGTGTGTGTGTGGGGGTGGCTGGGAGGTATGTGACTCTGTGCATAGATGTGTGAGCAGTTGATTCAGTAGATGTATGGGTTCAAAAGTGCATGTGGAAACAGCTGTATGGGCGGTTGACTGTCTGCATGAGTGTATTGGTGAGTGATTGGATTTCTCAGTGCTACATGTCAAAGTAAGTACATATGTAAAACACAGTACATGTAAGAGTTGACATATATAAATAACTGTGCATAAGAGCCAGTGAATGTGTGAGTGGCTGTATGGATCATTGTGAACTTGTATCAGTGATTGTATAAGAGAATAAATATGTGTTAGTATATGTTTGATTAAGTAAGGTGTGTATAACTGTATAGTTGAGGAAATGGAGGTGTGATTGATTCTTTGCATGACTGACTAGGTGTGTGAGTAACTCCATGGATGAGTGACAGTCTGTGAGTGTCTGTTTACACTGATTGTATCTAAGGTTATATTAGAGTCTGAAGAGGTTCATCGTATTATCACATGAATGATATCATCAGTGATGTGATCAGTAATGTCAAATGAGATGTTATCAGTGATTTCATCAGTGATGTCATTTGAGATGTCATCAGTGATGTCATCAGTGATGTCATTTGAGATGTCATCAGTGATGCCATTTGAGATGTCATCAGTGATGTCACTGACCATGTCATTAATGATGTAATATGTGACATCATCAGCAGTGGATTGCGGGTGCGCGATATATAGTTATTGCAACTAACTATATATGCGAATTTCTATGGTTTTGTGTGAGTAAATTAAGGTTTTGTAAATGCTAATCCCTAACTATATATGGTCTATAACCAATGGTTTTTTTCAGTGAATTTTCATGGTTTTGTAAATGCAAATTCCTAACTATATATGGTCTATAACCTATGGTTTTTTCAGTGAATTTCATTGTTTTTTTAAAAGCTAATATCTATAGCTGTAAAATATATTCTTTATTACGTGACGTATCACATAGCCACGTGAGACGCCTCATGACGCGTCGCATAAACGTGACGTATCGTCTCTGCAGCGCTAACAAAACCCGTAACGTAAGCGCGCCAGAGCACGCTTACAGATATATATATATTTTTTTAACCTTAATTAGACAAAATCCACACGCGCACATATCTTGAGGCCTTGCAAAGGCACATCAAACAAACAGTCCCTACAATTTTGCCAAGTTTGGTGGAAATCTATTCCTTTAAATTTTATTTTACTGTTTCCCTTGGTTTTCCCCTTGTTACGCTTACCGGAACGCTACCCGGTACGCAAACCGGACGCTCCAAAAACACAAGATGTCGGACTCCCGTTACGCTGCCGGTTAGCGTACCGGGAAGCGCCTCTACCGCGAAAAAGCACAATTTTTTTTTCTTTTGCCCCGCGGGGCACTTTATTATCCCCCTCATCAATCATTTCCCCCTTTGTTTTTCACCACCTCTTGTCTCTCGATCCTACCGAGAGACAAGATGGTGGCCGCTCAGGACTGTTTACAATGTTGACAGCCAATCAGCTTCTCCTCAGACTCCCGTTACGCTGCCGGTTAGCTGCCCAGTTAGCTGCCCAGTTCGCGTACCGGGACGCGCCTCTACGGCGAAAAATCGCAATTTTTTTTTTTTTGCCCTGCGGGCCACTTTAATATCCCCCTCATCAATCCTAGGGGGTCAGGAGGGGTCTACTTTGCCCCCTTTCCTTCATTTCCCCCTTCGTTTTTCACCACCTCTTGTCTCTCGATCCTACCGAGAGACAAGATGGCGGCCGCTCCAGACTGTTTACAATGTTGCCAGCCAATCAGCTTCTCCTCAGACTCCCGTTACGCTGCCGGTTAGCTGCCCGGTTAGCTGCCCGGTTCACGTACCGATTTGCGCCTCTACGACAAAAAATCGCATTTTTTTTTGGCCCCGCGGGGCACTTTAATATCCCCCTCATCAATCCTAGTGGGTCAGAAGAGGTCTACCTTGCCCCCTTTCCTTCATTTCCCCCTTCATTTTGGCCTCCTCTTGTCTCTCGATCCTACCGAGAGACAAGATGGCGGCCACTCCGGACTGTTTAGAATGTTGACAGACACCGGAGAGCCAATCAGCTTCGCTTCGCAAAGCTCCGTTACGCGAAAAGTACGCGAACTGGTGCGCTATCCGGTACGCTGTCACAGATATATCTGTTTTTTTAAACGTTAATTTCTCAAAATCCACTGGAGCACATATATTGAGACCCAGCAAAGACACATCGGGCTAACAGTCACTACAATTTTGCCAAGTTTCGTGCAAATCCATTCAGCCGTTCGAGCTAAAAGTGAGGCCAAAAGCCCTATGGAAAAATGAATGGGAAAAATGCGTTTTGGGACCCCCCTTTATTCTCGGCCCCCCCTTGACGGAACCCCCCAAATTTTCAGGGGCTGCTCAGAAACAAAATGTGCCATTTTCCTGAAAATTTCAGCCGATTCCGTCCACAAACGCCAAAGTTATTAGACATAGAATTTTGAAAAGTTCCATAGAGAAAAAATCCTAACTATGTATACCTACTGGCTATCGCCAGTACGTAATATATATATATATATATATATATATATATATATATATATATATATATATATACACATATATTTCTAAAGTGTTCCATCGTACCTAACCCACAGTAATGGTTGCTGCAGCATAGTATGGCAAGGAAGCAAGCGGCACTACGGGGCTTCTCTTTTTTATATATTTATTTTATCATCATTGCATACAAGGGACAGGCTAGGCGTTTCAGCTTTTGCCTTCCACAGGACCAGAGAGTTCTCGCCTTTGGCTAGTCCTTAAATAGATGTCAGAACCATAGTCCTTTTACAGTGTCACCCATTGTAGCCAGACTAAACCTCACTTGTTTTATAAATGTATATAATCTATAAAGCATTTTAAATCAATTTGTAAAGTAAATTCTTTTTACATTTTCCTAAAATAGATTTGTTGTATATAGGCAGAACCTCAGACAAGTAATGCCTATGATCATATCAGTAAAGTACTTAAATCGCATATATATGTAGTCCAAGGAATAACCATTTTACAACACAGTCACAGAGAGAGAGAATTATAATAGAATAATAAATGAATTACAAACACAAAGGACCAAACATATCATGAAAGAAATGGACGTAATAAAAAAACTATATGTGAATATGAATACATTAAACTGTGGTACACAACATGTCAAAATAGGGTACCTACATAATGACCAAGGGGTTAATGACTGAAAATGAGCACAGAAAAAAGAGACAAAAAAAGAGAAAAGGGGACTGAAATATTTATTAAAGCCCTGATCTTCATAGCAATATTAGTTGATCAGCATAAGTCTAACCCATTGGAAAGTGCTTAGTACAATAGTTGTTAATAATAATGTACATATCTACTGTCCATTAACTATCCATTATGTTTCTATGTGGACGTTGATGGAATAGCAGCCTTGATCTTTTTAATCATAATTAGTGAGTCCCCCTCACAATTTGGACCATAAGCAACAGAGTGCCTTCTTGTATACGGACCACATATATTTAGGTATGAGCCCATGGCATGTCTTGCTGCAAAGTATGTACTTCCTTTTCAGTAAAGTGCTACATGCTTTTTGGAATACATTGTCATAAACATTTATTTATAAAAAACTTTTTTATCCAAAAAGTGCTAGTCCATTTAAAGTGCTAATGCATGAATATACGATGCTGGGAAGGCTCATCTATTAGTCCAGTAGTACCTTGAAGTTTATTAAAGTGCTTCATCATGCAGATCTCTAAAAGTGCTAGTGCTTATATATAAAGTGCTGCTTTACCCATATTGACTGTAGTGTACTTAACTAGTTGTCACCAATAAGATATTCAATATTAAGTCATCTATAGAGTGCTGGAGCGTAAAAGGTGAGATTTGGACATCAATTTGACAGTTTTCTAAAGTGGTCATACATTATTAATTAATCAATTAAAACTAAGTCCTGTATACTTATACATTTTACATGATTTGAAAGGTGGAAAAATGTTTCAACTATACGGATTTGGAAATACAGTACACAGATTGCAGAGCTTTCGAGTCACCTGGGGAGGAGGTGAGGGGAGAAAGGGACAAATCACTGCAGTTCATAGGTGTGCATGCAATTCAGCATCCAAATTGTGTCCCATTGGTATTTCAGTCCCAATTGACAGGATAAGTCTTGATTCCATTCGTCTCAACAGTGCTTCCCAGTCACCTCCTCTCTTGTTCCTGTTGAATTGCTTGATCCCAAAGTACAGAAGGTATTTTGTTTCACCTTGATGTTCTTCCCAGAAGTGCTTCGCAATCGGATATGAATAGTTTTTATTTTTGATGTCTCCCAGGTGCTGTAGTGTTCTTAATTTCACCTTATTGACAGTCCTGCCAACATATTGTTTTCTGCATGGGAACTGTAGGACATAGATTACAATGTCAGTATTACAAGTGATATGTTCTTTTATCTTTTCTGATCTCCAATGTTGTAATCTATAGTCCTTTTTATTCACCCCATGTTCACAGGCCTTGCACTTGACACATTTCCAAAAACCCGGTTGGTTGAGCCAGCTTGTCTTGATACTTTTCTTGAGGGCAAAGTGACTCCTGCTCAAAACATCTGCTAAGGAGGCAGTTTTTCTATACTTTATGCAGGGTTGGTCCTGTAGAGTTGCATTAAGGATATTCCAGTGCTTGTGTATTATCTTTCAGACTTCCTTTTGTTGTTGATTACAATCAATGATTAGTCAATGTGGGAAGCAACCATCACAACAAAACTTTCACAACGCACTACCATTACAACAAAACTTTTACAACGCAAGATCCATTACAACGCATGCTATTACAACGCATGCCATTACAACGCAGATGCTATTACAACGCATGCCATTACAACGTAAGTATGGGTAAGTATTTAATTTAAATATTATTAATTTAATTTTAATTTAATTTCTGTAAAACAATTTAATTACTTTAATTATGTTTTTTTTTAGTAAGAATAAGCTTTATTCGATTTGCATAAAATCATAAAAGCACAGCAAATACATGTAAAGAAAATCACACTTAATAGGAGCTTACATATTAAATTTAAAAAAGAGTTGCAGTCATAATCAAATCTTAAAAATCATCCAATACCATACAGTTTGAATTGCAATTAGTATTAACTGGGACAAAATACATGGAAAGACCCAGACAGAAGTGTTTTACAGCATGGTTTTCCGCAACAGCATGACAGATCTTAAAAAACGAGATACCGCAAAGATCACATGCTCGTCTTCCAATTTTAACAATCTTAAGAAAGCAGGCCTGCAATTTATTACTCCCCAGCGTTTTAACAGAGGTTTCAAATAAAGTTTTCTGGGGGTGGAATAAAAGGAACAAAAGAACATTAAATGCAAGTTAGATTGAAGTGCGGTGTTATCACACGGACATATCAGAGTCAATGTAGACCAGTTATTCATCTCCGGTACAGAAACAGTACGAAAGAAAATACCAAGACGTAAACGGGTCAAAAGCATTCTATAATAAGGGCTGGGGTCCACTTTTAAATACTTTTGCATGCCTTCGATAGGGGCGATTTCTTGGAAATTTAGGATGGTTTGTTTGTTTTTTTCAATGTTCCATCTCAAAATTTCCAGATGGGTGGTCAGTGTTTTCTTAAGAACTGATCTAGGTACACCCTCCATGCTCCTGGGATTTACATAATAGTCCAGGAGACCTATGTCACTAAGTACAGATCTTACGTACGACAACCACCGGAAGTTTGCGACCCCATCTAGGGCCAGGCAATCCTCCAGAAGGTCCCTATTAAAACTGGCCTCTCTAGTTGTCCATACCTTGTGCCATAAGAGAATTGGGGCCATCTTGATTGTGTCGCCCAGGTGTTTGACTCCCGCCTCTATGTGTGTCATAAATTAGGATGTAGTCTTTGGGACACCCAGAAGGTAGCTGATGAACTGATTCTCACAGCTCTGCAAGGATTGGTCCTTCTCGATGCCCCAAAGTCCCGCCCCGTAGGTGGCTGTGGACACGCACTTCGCCTGATATATTTGAACCAGTTCTTTGGCAGGTTTACCACCCACTCTGTTTGAAAAGGCGCGTAGGGCACCTATAGTGTGGATAAAGGCCAGCTTTCTTGCTTCGATCGCCTGTTTCCAGCGAAATTTCCTGTCAAACATTATACCAAGGTAGCAGAACTTCTCTACGATGGCTAAATTCTGTTTGTTCAGGAGCACTTTACAAGGCACCTTACTGCGCTTGTTGGTGCATGGCATAGTGAAGGTCTTCTGGATATTTACTTTGAGCTCTCTATCCTGCATAAAACCTGCAAATTTAGACACCGCCCTCTGCAGTCCCACTTGGGTCCGGGACATTATAGCCGCGTCGTCGGCGTACAGAAGGATCGGGACCGGTAGACCTTTCACAGTAGGGTAGTCGTTTTGAAAAAGAGAAAGATAATGGCCCACTGAGTTAATATAGTAAGTGAATAGCCTAGGGGCTAGGATACACCCTTGCCTGACTCCTCTTGACAAGGCAAATTTGTCAGTACATTCGCCTTGCTTACCCAATCTTACTCTTGCCCCGCAGTTATGATATAATTCTCTAATAAAAGTGATTAGGCGTGCGTCAATACCCATTTCGGCCAATGTTGACCATAACAGAGGATGGTCCACGCAATCAAAAGCCGAACTCAAATCAACAAAAGTAATAAAAAGTGATCCGCCTCTAGCCTGCGTGTATTTAGCACAGAGAAGGGCCAGGTTTAGACACTGCTCAGCAGTCCCTATACCCTTCCTGAATCCATATTGGAGGTGCGAGACTACATTATGTTCCTCCTCCCATTCTTGGAGTCTCTTTAGGATAATCCTCCCTGCTAATTTCATAAGGCCATCTAGTAAAGATATTGGCCTATAGCAGGTTGGATCATCACGCCCGCCCTTTTTAAAAATGGGGACCACTATTGCGTCCGACCAGCTATCTATAAACCACTGTTGGTTGCCCTTGTTCAACACATTTGTGAGCAAGGGGGCCCAAAAATCTGGTTCAGCCTTGTACACATCCACCGGGGTACAATCTGGCCCAAGAGCTTTGCCTGATGCACTGTCTCTAATTGCATCATACATCTCCCCACCATGAATATTATGTCAATAGGGAATGCAGAGACATGGGGATCGGTCTTCCTCCTACTACTGTCTGTAATTTGTGGGACAGTTGGTACATGCCCTATTGGAGTGATGGTTTCAGCTGGCTTTGTGTCCGTATACAGCTGCTTAAAGTGTGTCAACCATCTATCACCTGTTATTGCCAGATCAATTTTATTACCATTGTTAATTGGCTGGTACAGGGACTTAACAAGCCTCCAGAACTTGGTGGGGTTTTTCTGGGCAGAAGCTTCTCTTAGTGTATCCCACGCTTGCTTTTTTAGGGCCAGGGTTCTTTCTTTTAATGCACATTTATATGCTTTCCTAGCACTACGAATTGTGTCGGGGTCCCTAGGTTTGAGGGCTAAAGTTTTTTTGAGAGATTTTAATGCTTTTGTGCACTTCCCATCAAACCACCCTTCTCTTGGTGAGTGGTTATTATTCGCTTCCCGGGTCAGCAAGTTTTTTATCCGCTGTTGGATGTTGCCGAAGGCGGTCATAACAGAAGAAGAATCCGCCTGTTCCTCTAGACAGAGGTTAACATCGTTTGCGGAATTGGAGAGTAGTTTTTTCAGGAATGCAGCGGGAACAATTCTCTCCCATTTCACAGCGTAGCCATTAGATTTGGATAGATCTATACTATAGGGATACCTGGAAAGGGTGGGGTTCTTGGAATTACGTTCCTTTGTTTTTACACTAATAGAAAGGGGGTAATGGTCACTAAATACATCCTTGCCAACCACACACGAGGTCAGAATTCCAGAGTTGACAGTAGAAATTAATATGAAGTCAATAATTGAATTACAGTCTCTACCAAAAAACGTTGGCTCAAACTGCACGGGTGAGGGACAGAGCAGATTGGCAAAACAAAGATTAAATTTAAGGACAAAAGTGTTTAACAACATCCCCCTCTTTGTGTGCACAAAATGAGTTGGGTTTTCCTCGCCAAGATCCGCGATACCACACAGGGGGGATCCGGACTGTGGACAGATGGTACAATTGAAATCCCCTACCCACATTATTGTTGCCCCCTCGAGGTGATCCACAATGTGTGACAACAGATGAGATATATGTAACATAGTGGTCTCCAGTTCGGTATCAGCCATATTATTATAAAAGTTCAGCAGTACTATGTTCTCTAATGTGCCCCACTTAAGGAGTAAAATTTGAAAGTGGGTATTAGAGAGGAATTTATGGATCTTAACCTTTGCTACTGTTGAAACATAGACACAGAGCCCCCCCTTATTGTGACCCTGGGCTGATGGTATGGCAGGGGAATGAAAAGTTTGGTACCCCAATAAATGCACTTCCTCACAGCACCAGGTCTCTTGAAAACATAAGATGTCATACATGTGGATAACATTCAACCAAGCTTTGTTGGAAGCCTTGCTGGCTAGACCCGCCACATTCCATGAGATGAGTGAACTGGAGGCAGTGGCATTGCTGATGTCTCCAGTAGAACTGCCTAGATTCACACAAGGTAAGTCAAGTTGTTGTATTCTGGTAATAGGAGTATATGAAGGGTTCAAGGGATTAGAAATGGGGCCGTTATCCACGGACTGCTGAGACTGTGGATGATCAGGTGACCGTAGTTCATTCAGTGTGACCGTACCCACTTCCATTCTGCCACTATTGCTCTTAGGAGGGCTGAATGACGAGGAATGGATGGGGGTACGATGGCTAGACCACGGGCCATCCGAAGATTTCTCTGCGATAAGTGGTTTATGGAGTCATTCATTGTCATCTAATCCTGATAATGGATGGTAAAAATTGGACAAAGGTATATTCCAGAATTCTTTTGGATTGTGATGGCGTGGATCGCACCAATGAAAGTTGGAGTTATGAGATTTCCTTGGTGGTAATGGTGCCTGACTGGGTTGCTGCCAGAAATCATTGATGTTTTCGAATAGATTCTGATCTCTTAATGTCTTTGCATAGGCTAGACTATCTCGGCCGGAAGGTCTATATGGCAATGGGGCAAAAGGATTTGGATGGTAGGAAAAAGGAGTGTTATGGCCCTTGTGCAGGTTACGAAATGTAGGGGTGTTGAAACCACCGGGGGTTTTTGGACGATCATAGCTATCAGGGTGGTGAGGTCTAGGCTGGGGTGGCGGTTTCCTCAGCATAGCCTCAGGGTAGAAATAGCTTAGGTTATGAGTTGAAATTCCCCCCTCCCCCATTCCAGGGTACCAATCACTAATATAGGTTACCAATCTGTGATCCTTGAAATTTACAAGGATCACGTCACCTTCAATATCCTTGGGTCTAGTACCTACCCAATTGCATCGCCTGGCCGAGACGATATCGCCATTAAGGTGAGGCGAGAGTGGTCTATTCCTCCTCAGCCAATAGATGACCTTATTTTTTAGGTTGGCCTGATGTTCGCGCTTGCCTTCTGGCGGGGGCGACACTCCTGTGAGGGCTATAACATAATTTAAGCATTCTGGGGGCAAATCTACAATGTTCTGTGTTCTTCTAATTGAGTGATATAGCACGGTGGGTGGGGGTTTTGAATTAGTACTATTGTTGGGACACGTACTGTGGGGCATTCTAGGAGAGTTGGGTTTATCAACAGTCGGAGGTTTTTCTGATACAGTTGTTTTACTATTACTTTTATTAGTATTTTTAGCGTGTGATATGGAGTTCTGGGCCGGTTTTCGTGGCCCTGGTGTTGGAAGTGCAATTACCTTGGGTGTACCAGACACTGTCTTAGGTGTTTTAGATGTTTTAGATTCTTTAGAAGGCTGTGTTGGGACTCTAAGGGCATTCAAGTTCGGAGAAGATGGCTCTGAATGCCCTTGTAGAAGTTTTTCCACATTCTCCCCTAATCTTTTGATCCTTTCGGTAAGGGGAAGGATCAATGCCTTAATAAGGCAGTCGATGTCATCCAGTAGACCCGCGTAACTGGGTACCGAGATGGAGCTGGAAGTAATCTCTTTCGCGGGGTCTACAGCCCCAGCCTTATTTGGGATAGTAAATATGGAAGGTGATGGTTGATTAGGGGGGACGGCTCTATTTTTAATTGTCAGCTTCTTTCTACGCTTCCTAGGAGGGGAGCCAAAGGAGAATTTACTGGAGGGGGTTTTAGAGCTTTTAGTAGTGTCCCTGGGTGATGACACTGGGGGCTGGCCCACGGTAGTGCACTTAGTGTGGTGGTCAGATATGCTTGGTGTGAACACAGGAGATGGAATGTCTGGATCATAGAGAGGGGCTGGATCTACAACGGGGGTACATAGATCTATTGACTGGATGTCAAGTGCCTGAGAATGGATGGAATCCGAAATAATGATGATATCGTTCTGTACAGTGGGTTTGGACTGAAAAATGAGAGGAATGTCATCTATGGGAGGTGAAATATTGGCATGGGCTACTGATGAGGTAAAATCCATAGGAGTTGAACTGGCTGTTGTTGTTGCGTCCAAGAGTGTTGAAGGTTTTGATTTCAGCCTGTCAATGGAAAGACGTCGACTCGCCCTTTTTTCAGCCAAGATGAGCTCCCGGTCTACATCAGTCTTGATTTTGGCAAAGAATTTGTCCAAAGGGCCTAGCAGAGAGGACCCTTGTGCAACTGGTGCCTGCGTTGCCTCAGAAGAAGACATCACTATAGGCAGTAAGGCGGTAAGAAGGGAGAGTGGGCAAGAAGTAACAAAGATAACTTACTGGGACAGTAGATTACCGGGTAGATCTAAAAGAATGGGCCCAGCCCGGCCTCGTATGGCCCCGGACGGCCACAGACGGCCCCGCCCTTGTCCCGGGCTTCTCCCGGCGCTCCCCGCGCGCTCCCGCGCTGCGGGGATGGTACTTCCTCTTTGTAGCTGTGCTGGGTTGGTTTCACCGAGGGGGCGGTGCCGGCAGGGAGAGCAGCCCAGCTGGGAACGGGCGCGCGGGGACTCCTGGTCCGTGGAGTCCTCCGCTCTGCGCTCGCAGCCCTGCCGGTCCTGTCGGTTGTAGTGAGGCCCCTTTGGTGTATCCTGTCAGCTGCTCTATGCCGCGAAGCGGGACCCGCGGAGCGGGTCCGGCGAAGCGTGGCGGCTGCAGCAAGGAGTTACGATGGTTCTCACAATGGGCTCAGCGTTGGAAAATGCAATCCGCCTTTGCTCGGTTACAGCAGCGTTTTAAAGTTTGTGAAGGCGGGGGCGGTGCCGGCAGGGAGAGCAGCCCAGCTGGGAACGGGCGCGCGGGGACTCCTGGTCCGTGGAGTCCTCCGCTCTGCACTCGCAGCCCTGCCGGTCCTGTCGGTTGTAGTGAGGCCCCTTTGGTGTATCCTGTCAGCTGCTCTATGCCGCGAAGCGGGACCCACGGAGCGGGTCCGGCAAGGCGTGGCGGCTGCAGCAAGGAGTTACGATGGTTCTCACAATGGGCTCAGCGTTGGAAAATGCAATCCGCCTTTGCTCGATTACAGCAGCGTTTTAAAGTTTGTGAAGGCGGGGGCGGTGCCGGCAGGGAGAGCAGCCCAGCTGGGAACGGGCGCGCGGGGACTCCTGGTCCGTGGAGTCCTCCGCTCTGCGCTCGCAGCCCTGCCGGTCCTGTCGGTTGTAGTGAGGCCCCTTTGGTGTATCCTGTCAGCTGCTCTATGCCGCGAAGCGGGACCCGCGGAGCGGGTCCGGCGAGGCGCGGCGGCTGCAGCAAGGAGTTACGATGGTTCTCACAATGGGCTCAGCGTTGGACAATGCAATCCGCCTTTGCTCGGTTACAGCAGCGTTTTAAAGTTTGTGAAGGCGGGGGCGGTGCCGGCAGGGAGAGCAGCCCAGCTGGAAACGGGCGCGCGGGGACTCCTGGTCCGTGGAGTCCTCCGCTCTGCGCTCGCAGCCCTGCCGGTCCTGTCGGTTGTAGTGAGGCCCCTTTGGTGTATCCTGTCAGCTGCTCTATGCCGCGAAGCGGGACCCGCGGAGCGGGTCCGGCGAGGCGTGGCGGCTGCAGCAAGGAGTTACGATGGTTCTCACAATGGGCTCAGCGTTGGAAAATGCAATTAATTATGTTTAATATGAATTGAATTTAATTTTATTTTAAATATAAATTAATTTACCTAAATTAATTTTAATATTTTAATTAAATTAAAATAAACGTAATTACATTTTTATTTAATTTTCTTAAAATAATTATAATATTTTATTAAATTGAATATTTTTACAATCTTAATTAAATGTAATTGTTATGTAATTTATTTTAATTAAACCCCCTGGAGTTAGAATAGTATTTTTAACCCCTACTCTATCCAACACTTACCTTACTATTACACCCCCCTGGAGTTAGAATAGTAATTTTAACCCCTACTCTATCCAACACTTACTCTACTATTACACCCCCCTGGAGTTAGAATAGTGATTTTAATCCCTACACTACCCAACACTTACCCTAGTATTGCACCCCCCTGGAGTTAGAATAGTAATTTTTACCCCTACGCTATCCAATACTTACCCTACTATTACACCCCCTTGGAGTTGGAATAGTAATTTTAACCCCTACACTATCCAACACTTACCCTAATATTACAGCACCCAGGAGTTAGAATAGTAAATTAAAATACATAAAAAATATTTTTTTAAATAAATTAATAAACATTTTTGTAATTATATTAAAATTGAATTAATATAAATAAAATTAAATACTAACCTATACTTATGTTGTAATGGTATGTGTTGTAATACCATCTGCGTTGTAATGGCATGCGTTGTAATAGCATGCGTTGTAATGGATCTTGCGTTGCAAAAGTTGCGTTGTGATGATATGCATTGTGAATGTATGCGTTGTAACGTCATACATTCGTCAATGTTCCCTTCATCGCTGTTCACGACTGCCTCCTTAGGAGCTAACAATTCACTTCTAGGTTTAGTAGATACCTGTTTTATGGCTTCTTTAATCACTGCCAGCGGATATCCCCTCACAAGGAATAGATTTTTCATATCCATGATTTAATTTCTGAAGTAATTCCCCTCTGAACATTTTCTACGAGCTCTCAATATTTCCCCGTAGGGGATACTCCACCGTAGTTTCTCCGGGGAACCACTGTTCCCATGCAAGATGCTGTTACACAAGGTCTCTTTTCTGTGCAATTTAGTGCAAATACTCAAGTTTCTTATTGAAGGTCCAGGAAGGTAATACAGTCTGTACTTGCGTGTGTGATGGTCAAATTCAAGTTGTTATTGTTGAGAGTTGTTATAAACTCTTCCAGTTCTCTGCCTTCACCCTCCCAGATGACAAAGAGGTCTTCAATGAAACATGACCATAAGACTACTTTCTCCAATTTCTCCATGTTACTTTCTGTCCAAACAATCTCAGTCTCCCAATACCAGATCAAAAGATTTGCCTAAATTGGGGCAAAATATGTACCAATCGTGGTTCCCTATTGTTGCCAATAATGACATCTGTTGAACATGAAGATGTTGTGAGTCAGACAGAAGTCCAACATTTCTATAAGTAGACTGGAATGTTCAAGATAACTAATTAGTCTGTCATGTAGGAAGTGTTTGACAGCTTTCATCCCATCCTTGTGTTTGATGGATGTGTACAAAGACACAACGTCTATTGTAGCCATCATATATGAGGACTTCCATGGTATGTGTTGAATTTTTGTCGAGGAAATCCATGTAGTCTCTGAGGTATGAGGGCAGTACTGTCACATAATGTGCTAGAAAGAGGTTGATATATTGTAAAGTATTTTCTACTAAAGAGTTTACAGAACTGACTATTAGGAGACCTGGTAGACTGATTAGACTCTTGAGGGTCTTTGGGAGAAAATACATTGTGGGTGTGTTCGGATACAGAGTTTTAGGATATTTATATTCATCATCATCAATTAACTGTTGCAGAATCCATGATTCCAATTGTTTATGGTATTCAGTTTATATTTTCACTGAAGGATCAGTTTTTATCTTTGTATAATGTTGTCTATTCCTTAATTGTCCATCAGCTTCCATTTTATATTCCTTCCGGTCTTGTAGGATAATGTTGCCGCCCTTATCTGAAGGCTGAATCATATATATGTATATATATATATATATATATATATATATATATATATATATATATATATATATATATATATATATATATATGGTATGTAGAAGACGTCCAAAACCAGCACCTGGAAAGACGAGGCAAGACCCATAGGTAGTGCAGAATTTCTATTTATTTAGAGACCCAACACCAGTCCGACATGACGCCTTTCGGCTTCTCCAAGCCAGCCTTGATCACATGACACAGACATGGGGGCTGATGACTCTTATTTAAAGTGCACAGTGCTAATTAACATAATGGAAAGTAAAGAAATACTTATACATATTGAATCGCGTATTCACATTGCATATGAAGTATTACCCAGATCGAGTGATCTTGTACTGACAAACAATATAAATTATTTGAATATGTTTGTTTGACATAAGAATAGCAGATCCTCAGATTTGTAAAATCTTAAATGCATGGGAGAATCAGTGGGGGCAATTATAAATAATGTTAAAAACAATTACATTGGTAATACGCTTTTAAAACAATAAATAATCACATTTACCACCCAATTGCTAAAAGAAGTACAAGATTCTACCGTGTGCAAACATATCTGCAACAATAAAATCAAAGATCACAAATTAGTGCCACATATTTAAAAAACTAAATAGGTGATCTAAAATTGGCAACAATTTAGCCCCAGTGGGCATAAAGTGCATTACCTGGGTAGAGTCTTAGTACAAAAATAGCAGTTGTAAACCAACAATGAATAATTAGTACCGCCCAAGTGGGCAAGACTCTCAGTGCAAAATACGCAACAGCTTAGGAACTGAAATACAGGCATGGCTCTATTATGTAAAATATTTAAAGTGCTACCAGTGAATTTAAAAACATGTAATAGATGTTAAAAAATCATGTAATTTATAGTCGTGTGGAGGACTTATATGTAGGGTAGTTCAAAAGAAATTTCATTTGAATTAACAGAATATAATTTGGTGGCACATACAGTTGCTATCCAGCTCATAGAATAACAGTGATATTTACTTGAAGCTGGAAACTATAAATAAGTATAGCAATCATCACTGGTGTTAAGCCCGTTTGGTATCTTAGTGTCGAGTAGGATGATATGTCTAGTCTCCAATTTCCTTAACAAGGCCTCCCTATCTCCACCTCTTCTTTGCGGGGGTACAGAATCTATTACAAAGTAGATCAAATGAGAAGCATTTCTTGCATGAACCTTGTTGAAATGTCTAGCGACCGGATACGAAGGATCCGCATTAGTGATGGCCCTCAAGTGTTGTAGGATCCTTTTGTACACCTGCGGTCTGGTACTCCCCACGTACCTCAGACCGCAGGGACATTCTAATACATATACTGCGTATTATGATCTACAGTTCAGTTTCTCTTTGATCTTGAAAGGTGTAGGAAAAAGAGGAGACTGATATTCTGATCTATTGACACAGTTTTTGCAGGCTTTACAAGTGGAACAAGGCAAAAAGCCCCTACTGCAAGACAACCACGATCCCGTGGTTACTTCAGGGCTACTGCAGACTAGGTTATCTTGCATCGATCTGGCCTTTTTGTAAGTGATATTAGGGGAATTATTGAGCAGCTCTCCTATCATCGGATCACTTTTGATCAGGGACCAATGTTGTTTTATGATTTTGTGTATGGCTTGATGTTGCGAGCCGACTGGTAACGTCTGGGTCCTGCGTTGAAAAACGCGGGACCCAGACGTTACCAGGCGGCACACCGCTCGGAGGACTCTCTGATGCTTAAACTCGGTTTGTATATATGGGACCGGTTTGGCGACACCCTACGCACAGATAGGAAGAATTACGAGGCAGCATACTTTTGGATCCCTTGTAACCTAGAATTGCTCCAACTCGCATAAACTTTGCTGTCAGTCAATAATAGGAGACTGACCCTGAATAAAAATAAAAAGAGCTGATAAGTTACCGGCTAAGAGGATACAAACAACTTTGCACGGTCTACAAGGCAATAGCTAATCACTGAGCCAAAGACCCCGGCTGGCTGACATCTACCCAATTCTAGGCAATGAATAACGCGTCCGCTTCGACTTCCAAATTCACTACAAGTGCTTCAAATTTGAAGGCTCATCACAAATCTATTTGCCCTGAGGAAGCTCCCAGTGAGGGAGAGAAACGCGTTGGCTGATGTATATTGATACATGTGGAATCTTTTGAAAAACAAATTTTTTTTGGAATAAACAAGTCACTTTTTTGCATACAAATACCACTTCTTTTGGACTCTTTTCTTACTACGTGCACCCCCAACCAAACTTTCAAATACCTCAGTGATCTGAAGCTCTGTTGTGTCACTCAGCAGCTGACGCAGGGGTTGCGTGCACGAAACTCTCTCACTTATCTGTTGAACTGGGACTAAGGTGCGGCATCTGAAGGCCCGCTGCTGTTCTGTTGCTCTTTGTAGATGTCTTTGTGTGCCTGTTGTACTTCCATGGCACTGATTCGCTTGTAACAGTCCCGGTCTGTCAATTGGCCCAATGCAGTTTCCATATACAGATTTCTCGCCCAGAGCACAACATTGCCGCCTTTGTCAGACTGGCGTATGATTATATTTTTGTTTGCCTTAAGGTTTTTTAATAAGTTTAAAATACTGAATGTCCTTGTAGTTCCTTCGCCTGGTTGCATTGTATGTCTTAATGTGCAAGTTTTTCAGATCCGCAGTCACCTTATCATGGAAGCTATCCAAGTTGTCTTTGAGCAGGAGTGGGCAGAATTTTGATTTGGGCTTGAAAGGGGTTGGTTACAATTTCGGTGTCAATTCCCAGCCGGGAATCGTTTGCGTGGTACCCCTTCCTCTTGCTGTAATTCCAAGAGCTCCTGAGTCAGAGCCATCCCTGTGATGGCCGTGGGTTCAGAGATAGGCAGCGTTTCAGTATCAGTGGGTTTAGATGTTGCAAAGTGTTTTTTCAGCTTTAATTTGCGAACGTATTTGAACAAGTCTATTTTCGTGTTCGCATAATTGAAATCACAACGGGCACTGTAAGACAAGCCTAAGGAAAGAGTGGAAATTTCCCCAGGAGAAAGTGCAACATCGGACAAATTAACAACTGTACGTGCATCCACTATTGTTGTGCCTGATTGCGCTGCCACTTGGCTCTTTGTCTTCTCTGCCTCCCTCCTGCGTTTCCGCTTGCGGCTGCATTTGCGCCTTTCTGCACGTTTCCTGTTGCAGATTTGTTGGCGGATGTTCCTTGGGTGACTGATCTGAGCATCATTTTTCTGTCCATTTGCATTACCTCCAATTCCTGTCCCATGGTAAATTTTCGAAACCCCAACCTTTCTTTTCTTTTCTGTTCCGAATCTGATTCACTGTCAACTTGGGAACTCTCTTCCGACACGGATGACGGTTCAGCCTGAATAATGTTGGTTGCTGGGCCCAAAGATTTTGCACTGGCTGAATCACTAGTTACTTTGCATGCTTTCAAGTTGTCGTATTTTTTAGAGAAGGTAAAGATTTGTCCGTTCTCATAATCCAGGCGGTCACGCTGGAATTTGAACGCCTTGCGTTTCTTGATTACATCCTCCTCACGCTTGAGCCTCATTTCCATATCTTCACAATATTTCGTTATCGCTGGAGTGCTCGGTAGCTTGTCAATTTCTCCGTTGATTCTATCTATTTCGGCCAAAAGCTTTACTCTATCACTTTCAGCGTACTGCACCAACATTAGCATGAGGCGCCGTGATGAATCGAGATTACACTGTGCCCAGTCCAGTAGCATTTGCGGGTCAGGGTTTTCATAGGATGGGGTCAGCATGCATCTGAGACCGCGGGGCACTCTGCCTACTTCGAGATAACCTGTAAGGGAAGAGTGTTCCCACCATTTAGCCTGTTCTTATATATATCTATGCAAAAACCTTCGCTTCCTTTGCGCTGCCACTCCACCACCAGCCACGGCCAGGAACCAAGCACGGACCAGAGATTCGGTATTTTGAATTAATTTAATTGCTATCGCCTTCATAATGTTTCGGTTCGCCAGAACCTTGATCACATGACAGCAAATGTTTGTGAAGGGTGAATTTTTAAAGTGCTAGTGCTGCATTCGGATTGGGTCATGGATGCATGAACATAGAAAACAGACCACATGTGTAATCATAGTAAAATACACAATATCTACACATTAAAAAATATAAAGCAGTCTGGTCAATGGAAAATACAGGAAAAATAACAGAATTCCAATAAATACCATACAGCGAATCTCTTATACATAGGTTTGTAAGGGACAGAATCACATACGGCTTTTCTATATGCAAACGTCACCCACCAGTAAAAATCAATTATATATATATATATTACCTACTGGCGGTCGCCAGTAGGTATATATAGTTAGGATTTTTTCCCTATGGGATTTCTGAAAATTCTATGTCTAATAACTTTGGCGTTTGTGGATGGAATTGGCTGAAATTTTCAGGAAAATGGCACATTTTGTTTCTGAGTAGCCCCTGAAAATTTGGGGGGTGGTTGGCAAGGGGGGGCCGAGAAAAAAGGGGGGTCCCAAAACGCATTTTTCCCATGTTAATTTCCATAGGGCGGTTGGCCTCACTTTTAGCTCGAACGGCTGAATGGATTTGCACGAAACTTGGCAAAATTGTAGGGACTGTTAGCCCGATGTGCCTTTGCTAGGTCTCAATATATGTGCTCCAGTGGATTTTGAGAAATTAACGTTCAAAGTAAGATATATATCTGTAACAGCGCTCCGGGTAGCGATCCGGTTCGCGTACTTTTCGCGTAACGGAACTTTGCGTTGCGAAGCTGATTGGCTTTCCGGTGTCTGTCAACATTCTAAACAGTCCGGAGCGGCCGCCATCTTGTCTCTCGGTAGGATCGAGAGACAAGAGGAGGCCAAAACAATGGGGGAAATTACCATAAGGGGGCATAGTAGATCCTCATTGACCCCCTAGGTTTTATGTGGAGGTTTTAAAAGGTCCCAGCAGGGCAAAAAAAAAAAATTCTTTTTTTTTTTGCGTGGTGAGCGCCTAGTACGTGAACCGGAAAGCGTTCTGGGCAGCGTACTATAAGGATAAAAGAATGATAGACTTTTCTAATACTGTATGTTAATTGTTTGTTGTTTTTGTTGTTTTTTTTTGTTTTCTTTATTTTTAAAGTATTTTTTTTTATTTTGATTGTGTTTCATAATTCATTAAACTTTCTAACATTTCATTGTCAGAAATTTCAAAATTGAATATAGGGTGTAACATGTCCTCATTTTTAAGCAGGTTATCCACTGCTTCAACACATTGTAGTAGTTCCTGGTCTCTACTTTGATCCATAAAATCATCAATTTTTCCTTGGCTGCTCTCTTCCAGTACAATTGTAAATTGAACTTGCTGCTCGCCTTCCATTTTGCCTGAAATTTGGATTAAAAAAATATATATTAGTAGAGATAGGGCACTGTTGGGATTAATTTTAGATAGGCAGTTTTTATCAGTGAATTTATCTTTTGGCAGTGTATAGTATCAGAGTGGAAATAGGACTATAAAAAAGTGTATGTGATTTAACCAAGACAAGCCTAACTCCATTCATAACTATAACAGAGAAGTCTATCTAAATCCATAACTACTACAGAGGGATAGTATATATCTATCAGAAAAAGTCTACCATATTAAGTTATAATGCACAATATACTTCAGTTTTAAAAATAACAACTTACCTTCACAAACAAGTTGAAGTGTTTGGTAGCTATTCAAATGTGATGTACAACAAGAAGTAGCAGTCAAAATGGCTGTGTTTTCTTCTCTTCCTTTATATATATTCAGGTATATAACCAATCAAATGTCAGGTAATATAAGTAGAAAATGAAAGTAACATTTTCATTGGTTGCCAATTCCAACACTTCAGATGTGTTTTGTGAAGTAATTTACCTCACGGTATTTAGAGAGGTCTACAGGCTTAATGGCTAAATGGAATTTCAATCAAATTTGTGAAAATTAAAGGGATTGTTATGTAGTATGAGCTAATCTATATTTGGTGAGAGTGTCTCCAGTCGTTTTTCTGTGAATTACTTTCCCACCTTTTTTTTTGGACCGCTTCCCGGGAAGCGGTCCGGTCCGCGAACTAGGAGCGTAACGGGAGTCCACCATTTTGTGTTTCGGTCGAATTAAGATATAAAATGGAGGGCAAATAATGTTCAGAATGGGTAGAAGGGGGCACGGTACAAGTATTTTGACCCCCTAGGTTTTCTGAGGGTGACTGAAGAGGACCATATGTGCGGGGAAAAAACATTTTTTTAAAAAATTGTACGCGGTTAGCTTCCAGTTCGCGTACCGGGTAGCGCTCTTTGAGCGTAGTTTGTTGAAAATTACAGAAAAAAGTTAGATAAAAATAATAATTGTGAGTGATCAGATGTAGGGTAGCTCTGAGAAGAGCTTTTGGGTATATGGTACATTTTGGTACTTATAAGTAGGTACCAATGCACAGTCTTAAATTCAAAATGAAAATTCTGTTGCCCTCATCTGAGAAGTGAACTCCATCTCCTCTGTAGATATCTTGCATGTAGTAACGCAAGTTATTGTTGTACAAGGAGCCCATTCCATGGTCTCTCATGTAAGCTGAAACAGATTTGTTTACATGCTTCCTCGCTTTCTCAATTTGTGGACAAAATTGGTAGGACCACCTCCATTTCTGTCTTTGGCATATATTGGAATATACCAAGGCAGTTTGAGGAAAAAGTGCCATTAATTGCTCAAAGGTGTCCTTTAAAAGCATTTCCAGACCTACCCCAGTCAAAGTGCCCAAATCATATGGCTGATATACCCGCCACCCCCTCTCAACACAATCCCCAAGGATGGGAAACCGGAAACGGTTCTGAACTTTTGGAAGGCGGGAGGGAGTGACCCTCCCGGCCGTATTTATTAAAATATGAAACAAAATCAAAACATTAAAATAACAGTTTCATATTATGTACAATTTCATTTCCACATTACGATGTTTGGCTAACCTTAACAGATCTCTAATACAAAGGTTCTCCTAGCCGAACTAACATCCTAGAAAAACATTTGACTTGAAATTGTACATCCTAACGTTAAGGGCCAACGGCAAGGTCGTAACCGGTGTCAGATCCCTAAACCAGAAATACCACCCTCACTTGTGAGGGGACCAACCGCACAGAGGCGTACCTCAAGTGCATCTACCAATTTCCCTTTGACTTGACGGGGGCCCCAATGAACTCGACGCCATTTAACGGTCGTCCGAGGACTCGTGTGAGGTGTCTAAAAGGTAGCGTAAACCCCCTCCCGAACCCCACACAACTTACCCATCTGCCGTCGCAGATGTCCTGGCCCCAGGAAATTCCCCAGGAGGGCCAGTAGCCCCTCCTATCCAGGAAGGGGCCTTGACCACCTTTCCTTTCCTTCCGGCGGCCTATCCTTAGACGGGACCGCCTCCCCGTTGAGGGGCCAATGGCCACCTCCCCCGAGCGCTCCCATCCTTAATGGGTGACGCCCCCCCATAGGGATCTTCCAATTACTGCTCACCGATCATGACCTTACCGCCCGACAATAAATACGACAAATCTACCTACATTACTAAATTACCAAAACAATTATGACTTATTACAAGCATAATTACTGATCAACATTAGTGCAAAACACTTTATTTGCAAAATATACTGAAAGTGACCATCTTTATTGCATATTCAAAATTTTACGACAATCATCACAACCTGCAAGAAATAGAGTTACCACATCAAAACTTTATTCAAAACAACTAGCTGTTCTCAGGGGCTGGTGGGTGGGTCAAAATTGCTCTTCGTTCCGTCTCGAGCTCACGTGCAGCGGGGAGGTGCAGCTTCCGAGCCCAGGAACAAGAGGATGCTTTCTTGGCTCGTTGCTCCTTTTATCCGTCTTCAGGGCGGGCGTAAACCCGCCCCCGCCTGCCTCCGAGGGCGTGGCCGGTCGCGTCAGTGTCTAGGACAACCCACTCCAGGGCGGGAAAAGGCGCGCCCCGGCTACGCCGCTTCGGGCATACCAGCCGAGACTCGCCTCCCGCCCAAGATGGCTTCCCGGGGGGATCGTGGTACTCCACCATACGTTCGGGGGGACCGAATGGTCGCCCCTTTCCATATGGCTGAGATACCCGCCACCCCCTCTCAACACAATCCCCAAGGATGGGAAACCGGAAACGGTTCTGAACTTTTGGAAGGCCGGAGGGAGTGACCCTCCCGGCCGTATTTATTAAAATATGAAACAAAATCAAAACATTAAAATAACAGTTTCATATTATGTACAATTTCATTTCCACATTACGATGTTTGGCTAACCTTAACAGATCTCTAATACAAAGGTTCTCCTAGCCGAACTAACATCCTAGAAAAACATTTGACTTGAAATTGTACATCCTAACGTTAAGGGCCAACGGCAAGGTCGTAACCGGTGTCAGATCCCTAAACCAGAAATACCACCCTCACTTGTGAGGGGACCAACCGCACAGAGGCGTACCTCAAGTGCATCTACCAATTTCCCTTTGACTTGACGGGGGCCCCAATGAACTCGACGCCATTTAACGGTCGTCCGAGGACTCGTGTGAGGTGTCTAAAAGGTAGCGTAAACCCCCTCCCGAACCCCACACAACTTACCCATCTGCCGTCGCAGATGTCCTGGCCCCAGGAAATTCCCCAGGAGGGCCCGTAGCCCCTCCTATCCAGGAAGGGGCCTTGACCACCTTTCCTTTCCTTCCGGCGGCCTATCCTTAGACGGGACCGCCTCCCCGTTGAGGGGCCAATGGCCACGTCCCCCGAGCGCTCCCATCCGTAATGGGTGACGCCCCCCCCCATAGGGATCTTCCAATTACTGCTCACCGATCATGACCTTACCGCCACAGGCCGGATAGTTGACCGGCTATCCGGACCCCCCACAACAACTCCTGCCTAAAGGTCATGTTTCAAACTCTTTAACCAAGCTATGAGGTCTCCTATGAGTAACTCATTCCCCACCCGGGACAAATGAACCCCATCCCCCAAATACATACTGTCCCCTTTGATACAACCATGCGAAACAGAATGCAGTGTACTTGAACGAAACAATCTACTCACTTTGTTATTTATTTTCCTTACTGAATGATTCAGAGCAGAAACCGAAATAGCCCCCCGCCACACTTTTCGTGGGATCATATGGGACCATGCAATTGTGCACCCTGGAACTCTTCTTGCCAACCAACTTACTGTGGAAAGCATTGCCTCAAGAAGAAGTCGTCTACCAGTGGCCACCAAATCGTTGCCCCCAAGATGGACTATGATTATAGACGGCGGTGACCTTGTCCGCCCTAACAAACCCTCGAAGAAGGATTGAAACTGGTCAATACAGAGCCCGCCCTTTCCGTAGAAGGACACACTGTACCCGTATTCCCCAGCCACGTGAATCATGTCACCTGCTTTGAATACGTCCGCGGCACGCCTCACGTATGAGTGGCCCACGACCCACACCTCCTTTTTCACAGCCGGTGATGTCTGACCGCTGGTCCCCAGGTGTCGGGTCGACTGCACAGTCCGCCCCGCCTCGTAGGCTTGCGCAACTGAAAACCAAACAAAAACAAGAAGCGTGAGTACATCATTACAGCTTCACAACATGTGCAACCGCACATACCTTTTATAACAGTTCGAGGACCAACGCCCCACACGTTTTACCTCTTCTACACTCAGACTCCTGGCTGTAGCCTCTGTGGCAGCCCCTATCCGAAAGGAATGGGTCCCAAACTCGCCGGGGTTCAAGCCCGCGGCCGAAATCGACATTGCAAGCACCCGCTGGAACTGAAACTTCGTCAGTGGGGTGGTATCAGCGTGTCTCAACAAGGTCCCCCCCCATGATGCCACCCTCAGTGCTAAATATTCCTCCACGCAAAGCACCGGGCACATGGAAGACCCGGGAATCCTCCGTATGATTATGCAGTCCCCAATCGCACCCTGATCGGTTTTGGACCTGACAAACGAGACAGATATCGTCCCCTCTTTGACCTGAATGTGCTCTCGGCACAGTCCCCCCATCGTATCCTGCTTGTTCTTCGCCACTAGTTCGCTTACCCGCATAGCCCCATGGAATGCTAGCGCAAAAGCGGCTCGGAATAACACTGTTTCATACTGGGATGAACATGTTGCAGGGAGTACGGATAATAACAGGGCCAACCTATCCAGACCTATCGGGTGCCTCACATCTGTTCTGCGACCCTCAAGGCGTTGCCACCCACGCAGCGCTTTTTGCACCACGAAAGACGCTGTTGGGTCCTGGATCCCATGAGCCCTTGCCATAAAGGAAATGGCGGCCCGATGCCTCTGGGCCGTAGCTACTGATTTGCCTGCCTGATGTAAAGACAGCAGAAATTTTACTACAAACTCTTCCTGGCCCCAAAGCTCCCCCCTGGCAGCCCCCAAAAAGGCCCAATAGGAACGGAACGCCCCTTCATATGCCTTCCTCGTCCTGGTGCTAAACTCTCTCCCACGAGGTTTTGTAGTTCGGGGCACCGAGAGACCAGAGAGCTTCGGGAAAGGGTGCTGCCACCGGGTCCGCTCTGGGCAGAAAACCCCAGAAGGCCTGCATACGGAAACGAGAAAGCGCATCAGCCGCTTGGTTCATTACCCCCGGCACATGTCTTGCCTTAAATAGCACATTCAATTGCATACACAATAACACAATTTCTTTGAGCAGTCTCAGAATCCATTTGCATCGTGCTGCCTGACTATTGATACACTCAACCACGGTCATGTTATCAGACCAGAACACCACAGAGTGATCCCGAAACCCCTCAGGCCAAGTTTTCAGGGCCACCAGAATAGGGAAAAGTTCGAGAAAAGCAATGTTACTCGTCAGCCCGTCCTCGTGCCACCATGACGGCCATCTTTGGGCCGACCATTGTGTGCCAAATATGGCCCCAAAACCAATACTCCCTGCCGAATCGGTCCACAGCCCCAGCTCATCGGAGGACACCGCTGGTTTGTTCCAGACAATTCGACCATTGAAATCCGCCAGAAATGCCAACCAAATGCGCATGTCCTGGCGAACCTCAGCCGAGAGCTTCGTGCGGTGATGACCCTCCTTCAGGCCGACCATGGCTTGAGCAATCGAGCGGGAAAAGGGGCGGGCCATCGGCATTACTCTCAGGGCAAAATTCAACTGGCCCACCATTTGTTGCAATTGATGCAGTTTTACCTTAGTCTCATTAATACACGTTTCGAGGGATGCCCTGAATTTTAACACTTTTTCTCTCGGTAATCGAAAACAACCTTCCTCCGAGTCGAGCTCGATCCCCAGAAAGTCGAGGCAAGTCGAGGGACCCACAGTCTTACCTGGCGCCAATGGCACACCAAAATGGTTCATTAAGACACAAAATTCATTTAAGGCCTGTCCACATTCAGGATCAGAAAGTCATCGAGATAATGCATAACATGTTGAAAACCCGTCTTCCTTGTGAAGACCCATTGCAAAAAACAACTGAACTTTTCAAAATAGGCACAAGATATAGAGCATCCCATTGGCATACATCTATCCATGTAATAGCGACCCTGAAACATGAAACCAAGGAGACGCTTATCGTCTGGGTGTACCGGGAGCAACCGGAACGCTGACTCGATGTCTGATTTTGCCATCAGCGCCCCGGGCCCCAGGCGATTCAACATGGCGACGGCCTCATCGAAAGATGCGTACCGCACCGAACACACTTCCGGGTCTATCGCATCATTCACGGAAAGACCACGTGGGGCTGACAAGTTATGTATCAGCCGAAACTCACCCGGGTCCTTCTTGGGGACCACCCCTAAAGGGGAACAAACAAAGTTAGCAACCGGTGGCAAATCAAATGGGCCGGCGACACGACCTAGAGTCACCTCTTTCCCAATCTTCACCTGTACAACCGCCGTATGCTGCAAGACCGACAGTTGATTCTTACAGTTTGCTACACCCTGAAAATCCCCCACTGGGATGCGGAAACCATATGAAAACCCGTTCCGCAACACCCCAGCGGAAGCATGATCCGGGTATTCGTTGAGCCAAGGAATCATTGCCATGGTATCAATCGGGGTAGGTAAAGGCGCCCCTCGGACTATATCAGACCTGTTTGGCGCCTCCCTTACCACCGTTATCACCCGTTTTGGCTCTGCACATGGACTCAGGATGGGATGGCTGCCCACACCCCCCACACTCATGTCTGAATTTGCATGACCCCTGGGGCCTCGTACATTTCCCTCTGTTGAAATTCCAACAAGTCCCCCTTTTACCTGTGTTGCCACTCGGCTTCGAGTGGTACTCGTTACCTGTACCCGTCCGAAAGGGCGTCCCCGAGTATTGGCGGGAAGATTCACCCCTGTTACTCCCTAACAATGGCACTTTCAACATTCCTGTACTCTCCATCTTCTGCCAAGACACGGAGTCATAACAATCCCAAGTCAAAATTGGGTCGCGTTCTTTAGCTTTCCTGAAAAGGTTGTCATAGCAAAACCACTGATTGCCCCCATATGCTACGGAATACTCCATGATACGTGATTGATAAATAGGCAACTCGGTCAGCAACTCGGGCCTGCGCTCGCCCATAATGGAGGTAAAAATGCCCCACGCTCTGCCCCAAGTACCAATGTTTTCGTCAACCTTAAAGGCGGCCATTTTTGCGCGCCAAACACTCGGATGCATGAGCTCCTTTTGGCTCTTAACATGCTCCATCTCATAATGATCGGTAAGCAAGGAAAAAATGTTCACATACTTATTCGCCCAAATCTTTTCCTTAATTTCCATTGGGACATGTTGCGCCACCTTTTCCCTCCGAGACGGTACAGACCCCTCCCCCGCGATCGGCAGTGGCCGCTTACCTGAACCAGATGCATTTTCCCCCGATGGAACCGGCGGGGTAACAGGAGATGATGCCTTCGCAGCCTCCCTAGCTTCCCGCATTTTCTTCATCACTGCCCTGGCGTCGTCAGCCGTGGTGCCCTCGTTATCTTTTCCCAACCACGCTGCCAATTGTGCCGCTAACTCGGGCAGCATATCTTCCCCGCTCACGGGGGTGACCACCACGGGGATCGGATTCCCCTCTCTCGGCACCGGGGTTGGCTCCTCAAGTGGGCTCTCGGGGACCGGGGTCCCCCCCCCGAGTGCCCCTCTTCTGGACCTCTTGCCTCTCCCACCCGGGACTGCTCCCGGCAAAGGCCGTTTCGGTCCTCCCTCCCCGTCCTTAGCCGCCATCTGCTTCTTCAAATCGGCTACTTCCTTCATGAGCATGCGGAGCATCTGATCAGTGCTGACCCGCTTTCCGACTTTCTTGGGCATTCTCAGACGGAATCTCTGTAAGACAAAAGAAAGATTACAACGCTCAAAATTGCTCTTCGTTCCGTCTCGAGCTCACGTGCAGCGGGGAGGTGCAGCTTCCGAGCACAGGAACAAGAGGATGCTTTCTTGGCTCGTTGCTCCTTTTATCCGTCTTCAGGGCGGGCGTAAACCCGCCCCCGCCTGCCTCCGAGGGCGTGGCCGGTCGCGTCAGTGTCTAGGACAACCCACTCCAGGGCGGGAAAAGGCGCGCCCCGGCTACGCCGCTTCGGGCATACCAGCCGAGACTCGCCTCCCGCCCAAGATGGCTTCCCGGGGGGATCGTGGTACTCCACCATACGTTCGGGGGGACCGAATGGTCGCCCCTTTCCATTACCTCCACAGTGCACTATTAACAGGTCAGGTTTTGGCAAACGCATAAAGGTTTTCACCAATGGTATCAATTGGTGACATTTTAATCCTCTTTGGCCCAACCACTTAATTTCCACATCTTGTAAATTGAGGTTAGGTAAATTTCTGTTCTCAGCATACCTTTGAGCCCAGTAGATGTAACTATGTCCAACAATCCAGATATTAAACATGGTGAGAGAAGGTTGGGCTGCAGTCAGATGAAGTGTGGTAATGAAAGGGCAGTTGAAACAGTAGGAGTTTGTAAAGAAAAAAAACTGTGGATTTCCAGTCCTAATGATTCATTAGCAGTGATTAGTGTATTTTCATTTCTGAAAACAGAAAGTTAGGGTGCATGGTTGTGTTCTTTGAAAGATGTAATTTGAATGGTCAAGGAAGAAACATTTAATGAAAGATTGCACTGGATACGCAGGTGCACTGAGAGTTCAGAGTTCAATTGAAACATTGTTGTGTGAATTTGCAAACATGAGAGGTCTTTCAGGAGGTGGTTGCTAAGCAAAAAAGGCAGAGAGGGCAGAGGGGGGAAGGGTTTTGATTTGAAAAAAGTGAGGGAAGAGTTATGATTGGCTAATATGAGAGATATGTGTAATGAATATTTGTATTTGTGTGCTTTCAATAGCTGCAGCCTCTGGAGTGCATCCTCTTTGTTCTGCTGAAGACAATTTGGAGTATTTCTGAGACTGTTTTGAAACTCAAAAAGTATTTGCTAAGGTGAGAAAAGATTTATTTAATTTAGATAGAGAATAGTATGATTTAAGGAGAAAATGATGAAGAAAGCTGTGTTTTTAAAATGTGGCTTTGTCTCAAGTGATATACAAATAGATTTTGTTTTTTTGGAGAAATTGTAATTGCATATTCGGTGTAGCATTCTGGCATGCAGTAACACAAGTTATTGTTGTACATGGAGCCCATTCCATGGTCTCTCATGTAAGCTGAAACAGATATGTTGTTTTTAAAAACGATTTTTGAAAACAATTACATTTCTGGATATGTACTGCTAGAGCTTCATAGGTTGTTTGGGTCATATTTATAAGGCATTTGAGTGTCTATGATGTTATTTTTCCCTTTTTAAATGGAAAGCTTTCTTCATGGGGCAAGTTTCTTGTAAACACGCTCCCACCTGTGCTTGGCAAATTTAGATTTTGATTATGGGAGTTACATAGCCATGTTAATAATGTCCCAAAAATGGTGCAAGGGCATTCAATAAAACGCTTTCATGTGTCTCAAGGACATTTTCAGTCATTTCCTCTTGAATGCAGGTATACAATTGATTTATATGCTGTGTTTAAAAACGATTTTTTGAAATCAATTACATTTCTGGATATGTACTGCTAGAGCTTCATAGGTTGTTTTGGGTCATATTTATAAGGCATTTGAGTGTCTATGATGTTATTTTTCCCTTTTTAAATGGAAAGCGTTCCTCATGGGGCAAGTTTCTTGTAAATACGCCCCCACCTGTGGTTGACAAATTTAGATTTTGATTATGGGAGTTACATAGCCATGTTAATAATGTCCCAAAAATGGTGCAAGGGCATTCAAAAAAAGGCTTTCATGTGTCTCAAGGACATTTTCAGTCATTTCCTCTTGAATGTAGGTATACAATTGATTTATATGCTGTGTTTAAAAACGATTTTTTGAAATCAATTACATTTCTGGATATGTACTGCTAGAGCTTCATAGGTTGTTTTGGGTCATATTTATAAGGCATTTGAGTGTCTATGATGTTATTTTTCCCTTTTTAAATGGAAAGCGTTCTTCATGGGGCAAGTGTCTTGTAAATATGCTCTCACCTGTGCTTGGCAAATTTAGATTTTGATTATGGGAGTTAAATAGCCATGTTAAAAATGTCCCAAAAATGGTGCAAGGGCATTAAAGAAAACGCTTTCATGTGTTTCAAGGACATTTTTAGTCATTTCCTCTTGAATGTAGGTATACAATTGATTTATTGCTGTGTTTAAAAACGATTTTTTGAAATCAATTACATTTCTGGATATGTACTGCTAGAGCTTCATAGGTTGTTTTGGGTCATATTTATAAGGCATTTGAGTGTCTATGATGTTATTTTTCCCTTTTTAAATGGAAAGCGTTCCTCATGGGGCACGTTTCTTGTAAATACGCTCCCACCTGTGGTTGGCAAATTTAGATTTTGATTATGGGAGTTACATAGCCATGTTAATAATGTCCCAAAAATGGTGCAAGGGCATTCAATAAAACGCTTTCATGTGTCTCAAGGACATTTTCAGTCATTTCCTCTTGAATGTAGGTATACAATTGATTTATATGCTGTGTTTAAAAACGATTTTTTGAAATCAATTACATTTCTGGATATGTACTGCTAGAGCTTCATAGGTTGTTTTGGGTCATATTTATAAGGCATTTGAGTGTCTATGATGTTATTTTTCCCTTTTTAAATGGAAAGCGTTCTTCATGGGGCAAGTTTCTTGTAAATACGCTCCCACCTGTGCTTGGCAAATTTAGATTTTGATTATGGGAGTTACATAGTCATGTTAAAAATGTCCCAAAAATGGTTCCAGGGCATTCAAAAAAACGCTTTCATGTGTCTCAAGGACATTTACAGTCATTTCCAACTGAATGTAGGTATACAATTGATTTATATGTTGTGTTTAAAAACGATTTTTGAATTCAATTACATTTCTGGATATGTACTGCTATAGCTTCATAGGTTGTTTGGGCCATATTTATAAGGCATTTGAGTGTCTCTGATGTTATTGTTCCCATTTTAGAGAGAGTACTGCTAAGAGAAAAGAGGGGGGGGAGGGGGGGGGGGGTAGCGTTCAAAGTACATCAGCGTGCATAAATACGAAAATGTTTTTACCTATCACGTACTTCACATTTGACAGCTTTTGATATTTGCTATTAAAAAACCATTGAAATTCACTGAAAAAACCATAGGTTTTAGGCCATATATAGTTAGGGATTAGCATTTACAAAACCTTAATTTACTCGCACAAAACCATAGAAATTTGCATATATAGTTAGATGCAATAACTATATATCGCGCACCCGCAATCCACTGCTGATGATGTCACATATTACATCATTAATGACATGGTCAGTGACATCACTGATGACATCACTGATGACATCTCAAATGACATCACTGATGACATCTCAAATGACATCACTGATGACATCACTGATGACATCTCAAATGTCATCACTGATGATATCACTGATAACATCTCATTTGACATTACTGATCACATCACTGATGATATCATTCATGTGATAATATGATGAACCTCTTCAGACTCTAATATAACCTTAGATATACTCAGTGTAAACAGACACTCACAGATTGTCACTCATCCATGGAGTTACTCATACATCTAGTCAGTCATGAAAAGAATCAGTCACTCCTCCATTTCCTCAACTATACAGTTATACACACCTTATTTATTCAAACATATACTAACACATATTTACTCTCTTATACAATTCCTGATACAAGTTTTCAATGATCCATTCAGCCACTCACACATTCACTGGCTCTTATACACAGTAATTTATATATGTCAACTCTCACATGTACTGTGTTTTACATATTTACCTACTTTGACATGTAGCACTGAGATATCCATTCACTCACTAATACACTCGTACACAGTCAACCACCCATACAGCTGTTTCAACATGCAGTTTCGAACCCATAGATCGAGTGAATCAACTGTTCACACATGTATACACAGAGTCACACACCTCCCAGCCACCCCCACACACACACTTACTCTCCCATAGAAATACTTAGGCAACCAATCAATAACCCATATAGTTACTCATATAGCTACTGATTAACACATGCAGCACTTCATAGAACAACAGATATAATGATGCACAAATTAAGACAGTTTAGTCACTAACCCATGCACTCAGTGAGACACATTTAATCATTTACTCATACAGTCAGTCATGCACCTACTAAATCCTTCATCCAGACACTTATACATCCACTCATTCTTCAATATGTAAGACATATTTTAACTTTACAGAAACATACAGTCACTGGATGATGTCATCAGTGATGTCATCAGTGATGTCACTGACCATGTCATTAATGATGTAATATGTGACATCATCAGCAGTGGATTGCGGGTGCGCGATATATAGTTATTGCATCTAACTATATATGCAAATTTCTATGGTTTTGTGCGAGTAAATTAAGGTTTTGTAAATGCTAATCCCTAACTATATATGGCCTAAAACCTATGGTTTTTTCAGTGAATATATATATATATATTACAGCTCTCCCACGTGATACGAGTACCACATAAGTTGACGACACTGTGTGCTGGCCAAAATATTATTTATTGAGTCAGCCCTTCGGACGCGTTTCGCCTAACCAGCAGGCTTGTTCACCAAAGTTTTACAATTCTGCTGTTGTGCCACGGTTTGAGATTAATTAGATACAATTTTACATTTTAAATTTATACCTATGACACAGATTCTTGCATGTATAATATGAATGTTAATCGTTCAGTGTTTCAATAAGATTAGAAAATATGCAAGTAGAAAAAACTACGAGTCTATCTTCGCATACACTGATTGTGTAGTTATGTCACGTGTTGTTTGTAACTTTGCACAGCAGTTAAAAATGGCCACTTGAGAATTGTAAAACTTTGGTGAACAAGCCTGCCGGTCAGGTGAAACGCGTCCAAAGGGCTGACTCAATAAATAATATTTTGGCCAGCACACAGTGTCATCAACTTATGTGGTATTCGTATCACATGGGAGAGCTGTAATTACGAAGGACCTGACTCTGGAGGTCTTATTTGAGGCGACACACCCGCTCTTAAGGCAGGTGATGGCTTTATCCCTTTATCCGGAGTAAGGAGTAAAGGAGTTGTGATATATATATATATATATATATATTCAATGAAAAAACCATTGGTTATAGACCATATATAGTTAGGAATTAGCATTTACAAAACCTTATTTTACTCGCATAAAACCATTGAAATTCCATATATAGTTAGAAGCGCTAACTATATATCGCGCACCCGCAATCCACTGCTGATGATGTCACATATTACATCATTCATGACATGGTCAGTGACATCACTGATGACATCACTGATGACATCACTGATGACATCTCAAATGACATCACTGATGACAACATCCAGTGACTGTATGTTTCTGTAAAGTTAAAATATGTCTTACATATTGAAGAATGAGTGGATGAATAAGTGTCTGGCTGAAGAATTTAGTAGGTGCATGACTGACTGTATGAGTGAGTGATTAAATGTGTCTCACTGAGTGCATGGGTTAGTGACTAAACTGTCTTAATTTGTGCATCAGTATGTTTGTTGTTGTGTAAGCTGCTGCATGTGTTGATCAGTAGCTATAAGAGTGGCCATATGGGTTATTGATTGGTTGCCCAAGTATTTGAATGGGAGGCTGAGTGTGTGTGTGGGTGGCTGGGAGGTGCGTGACTCTGTGCATAGATGTGTAAGCAGTTGATTCACTAGGAGTATGAGTTCAAGAGTGCATGTGGAAACAGCTATATGGGCGGTTGACTATGCATGGGTGTGTTGGTGAGTGAATGGATTTCTCATTGCTACATGTGCAAGTAAGTACGTATGTAAAACACAATACATGTGAGAGTTGAGATATATAAATAACTGAACATAAGAGCCAGTGAATGTGTGAGTGGCTGTATCGATCACTGTGAGCTTGTATCAGGGATTATATAAGAGAATAAATATGTGTTATTATATGTTTGAATAAGTAAGATGTGTATAACTTTATAGTTGAGGAAATGGAGGTGTGATTGATTATTTGCATGACTGACTAGGTGTGTGAGTAACTCCATGGATGAGTGACAGTCTGTGAGTGTCTGTTTATACTGAGTGTATGTAAGGTTATATTAGAGTCTGAAGAGGTTCATTGTATTATCACATGAGTGATGTGATCAGTGATGACAAATGAGATGTCATCAGTGATGTCATTTGAGTTGTCATCAGTGATGTCATTTGAGATGTCATCAGTGATGTCATTTGAGTTGTCATCAGTGATGTCATTTGAGATGTCATCAGTGATGTCATCAGTGATGTCACTGACCATGTCATGAATGATGTAATATGTGACATCATCAGCAGTGGATTGCGGGTGCGCGATATATAGTTAGCGCTTCTAACTATATATGGAATTTCAATGGTTTTATGCGAGTAAAATAAGGTTTTGTAAATGCTAATTCCTAACTATATATGGTCTATAACCAATGGTTTTTTCATTGAATTTTCAAGGTTTTGTAAATGCAAATTCCTAACTATATATCCACTATAACCTATGTTTTTTTCTGTGAATTTCATTGGTTTTTTAATGGCAAATATGAAAAGCTTTAAAATGTCAAGTACGTGATAGATAAAAACATTTTCGTATTTATGCACGCTGATGTGCTTTGAACGCTGCCCCCCTCCCCTCTTTTCTCTTAGTAGTACTCTCTCTTTGCAGATAGTGAAGAGTAGTTAACGCAGGCCTTTACCCCCGTTGTAATCCGTCCTGCCTGCTTGTCTCTCCATTTGATTGATTATTATCCAAGCATTTACTGTTTTTCAATTGATTCTCTTTGGTTCATTCTCTATTTACAAACAAGCACAAAGTCGCAATACTCTGTTTAGTCTTTGCAGATCGTGAAAAATCGTGTAAAAAAATAAAAGTAATCGAGCAAAATCAGTAGGCCACTAATTGGATCTCTTTTTGACCTCGCTAAAATAGAAATATTATAAACAACCCTTCATGAGAAATACGAAAATAGTGAGATGAACTGAGCTCCACACCATGAGGGCTGCAAGACAGCTCGGCTCCGTCACCCACCCCGCCCAAAATAACGACAAACCCTATGCAAATATTAAAAATATAGACAACACACCAGCAAAGAAACAGGGTAAAACATTTTATTAAATAACTATTTACATAACGTTGGTTTATAAGATGATGTCAGTAGTGGACCGATGTGTGAATAGGTCGGAAGCAGCACAAGGCGCCAAGATCCGGATGGAAAGTCCTGGATATTGGGTGCCATAGTTCAGAGTTCTGAGTTTGAGCCTTTTTCAATGCCTGTGCTTTGTTGTTTCCCCTCCATCAAAAACAAAAAAAATATATAAAACTGTGCAAAAATACAAAAAAAACACAAAATGTTTACAAAAGCAGTGCTTGTAAGACTGTCTGAAGCTTATTTCCACCTACTGCAGCTTCACTATTCCAAAGTAAGTGAGGGTCGTTTGTGGACCTGACTGCATTTGAAAACAATGTTATATGGTACCTCCCTAAACCGCTTGACGGAGGCCCCCGAGGGGCGGTGTGATGACACGGACTCGGAGAAGACGCTTGGCTTCGACCCCCTCCCCAAGTCTTATAGCACTGGTGTAGCCTGAGATCGCCCCCGACATAGGCGGCCGGCTCCCGGGGTCCGGCGGAACTTTTTGCCTTTTGATGACTCTTCTATTCTGGACTTTGTCCCACAATCCGTTTGACCTGAAGACACGCTGTAGTGGGGCGCCCCTTTACCGTTTTAGTTGCCATTCCGCCCGCTTTTGCTACACTGTGCCTCTTCCGCCATTCAGCTGTTTACCGCCCGCTCTTGCGACTACAGCGTCTCGCTCACCATGTAGTTAAGTTGCTCCCGCTCTTGCGGTGCAGCGATAGGCGGCTGCCACAGGACTCTCAAAATGGCGGCCGGCTCTTCGGTTTTGGGCCTGGTCCACTAAAATGGCCCTGGGACACCTTGGAACTCGGACGCTTCCCTGATAGGGCTTGGGTCCCATTCTCGAAAAGCGTCCCCTCAGCCGTGAAGATTCTACAAAAGTCTTGGGGGCCTCCGACTCCCGCAGGCTTCTGGTGGGGAGCGGCTGCCATGATTGCTCGTGGAATGGCCACGACGGAGCTACGAGATGGTAGTGGTCTCATGCTGACGCCAGCTTTAGTCTGAAACATCCAGAAACACTATAGACTACCAATTCGATCAGTTCCGGTAGCGCCCCAACATGACCCGGAAGAGAAGAATTTGCCCTCCCCTCTTTGACTGATGGTTCTTGTTGCCTGTCCCCTCTGTTGTCATTTAACAGAACTTTTTGGACTGCTGAAAGGGGTTGTGTTCTGAACGCTGGTTGGTGGAGACATTTAGACTATATTCTTGACCTACGTTGTCGCGTAATGCGTTTTATGACACGCCGCGTTAGCGCACCCGGAAGTGATCCGAGGCGCGGCGCGCAGCGCGTAACGTAAGCATAACAGGTCATGTGACTTGTTAATAAAACTTTTCATTGGTTCATTTTACTTTTGTTAATTTAATGATGAAAAGCTTGGTCATATGACCTAAAAATTACGCTTTTTATTTTTTTCGAACATTATTTTTTTTCAAACATATGTTATAATATTCCAGGCTAATGTACTTTCCCAGAAAATTTACAACTGTCCTGCAAGTAAAATATATTCCTTTTTCGAGAAAAAGGGCGTTTCTTCGTTCCATGACGGAGCCGTTGAGTAAGAGAGACTCGGCCTGCTGTCTTAGTCGCCGATACGCCTGATTATCAGATTCTTATCGATCACTTTATGTTGCAGAAATGAAAAACACAACTGCCCTTGACCATTTATCTTTACTGCGTTCCTACATATTATACCTTTTATCCGTCATGTAATTGGACGGCTTTATTTCACTTGCCTTTTACTG
Organism: Lissotriton vulgaris; assembly: GCF_964263255.1. NCBI lineage: Eukaryota > Metazoa > Chordata > Amphibia > Caudata > Salamandridae > Lissotriton > Lissotriton vulgaris. The sequence goes on along the minus strand of NC_141685.1, from coordinate 1,323,379,649 downwards.
ATTCGAAAACAGTGACTAAAAGTAAAAACTTTACCAATGTAAATACTACTACCGTGTTTTGTTTTAAAAACCTTTATTGTGAAAATATCAGTATACAAATACGGGCCTATAACCACGTGGGCCGGCCACGGAGCAAACTGAAATCGTATATGATGAGGAGACATTTACACTGTAGAGGAACGTAACGAGAGGGCCATTAGATTGCAAGAACTAAGGTGTCTAACAGTTGCGGAATCGGTAGACGTACATTTTGTAATTAAAATAAGACAGGGCCACTTACAATAACATTTTCTAGATATACATTTGCGGGCAAGGAGTTACGAGTCCCATTTATACCGGCGCCATTTTGGGCGAGGCCGGGCAGGTCCAAGATATAGTCAAAATGTCTTCACCAACAATCGGCCAGACCAGAACCCCTTTCGGCCCTTTATGCTACAAGATGGTGTCTTCCATTCAGAAAATATTGTTGGCAGCATTTTGAAAGGAAAGATAAACAGCCGTTCTCCTAGTGAGTCTCACATTGTTACATTTAGGAAGAATGTTGAAGAGTAATATGTGGAAAATCTGAAGCCATTTTTCTACAAACTCTCAATCAGCCTAAGTCATGGGCGATCTTTGTCCACACCAGGGCAATAGTGAAGCTGCAGCAGGTGCAAAGGAGCTTCAGACAGTCTTACAAGCACTGCTTTTCTAAACATTTTTTGTATTTTTGCACAGTTTTATATATTTTTTTTTGTTTTTGATGGAGGGGAAACAACAAAAAACAGGCATTGAAAAAAGCTCAACAGTGCAGGGCGCCTTGTGCTGCTTCCGACCTATTCACACATCGGTCCACTACTGACATCACCTCATAAGCCAACGGGGCACCCCACACTGACTTTCGGCGCAGCATTGTAAGATGGCCACACCAGTGCGGCAACTTGCTGGACACCACCTCGGTGCCATCCGGATCTCGGAGCGTTCGAGTCACTGTACCGCAAGAGTGACCGGAACTCAGCTGGTCACGCCGTCTTTCGGCGCAGCATTGTAGGATGGCCACACCAGTGCGGCAACTTGCTGGACACAACCTCGGTGCCATCCGGATCTCGGCGCGTTCGACTCACTGTACCGCAAGAGTGACCGGAACTCAGCTGGACACGCCGTCTTTCGGCGCAGCATTGTAGGATGGCCACACCACTGCAGCAATTTGCTGGACACCACCTTGGGCAACAGTGAAACTGCAGCAGGTGCAAATAAGCTTCAGATAGTCTTACAAGCACAGCTCAGAACTCTCAACTATGGCACTCAATATCCAGGACTTGCCATTCGGATCTTGGCGCCTTGTGCTGGTTCCGACCTATTCACACATCGGTCCACTACTGACATCACCTCATAAGCCAACGGGGCACCCCACGCCGACATTAGGCACAGCATTGTAGGATGGCCACACCAGTGCAGCAACTTGCTGGACACAACCTCGGTGCCATCCGGATCTCGGCGCGTTCGACTCACTGTACCGCAAGAGTGACCGGAACTCAGCTGGACACGCCGTCTTTCGGCGCAGCATTGTAGGATGGCCACACCAGTACGGCAATTTGCTTGACACCACCTCGGTGCCATCCGGATCTCAGCGCGTTGTGCTGCCTTCGGCCTATTCGCACATCGGTCCGCTACTGACGCCGCCTCACGTGCCAACGGATTTTCTACGGTTTTTGTAGCCCTATGCCGCATAACAGGTCATGTGACTTCTTTATAAAACTTTTCATTGGTTCATTTTACTTTTGGTTTCCTAAAGATGGAAGGCTTGGTCATATGACCTAAAAATAACACTTTTCATTGGTTTAGAACATTTTTTTTTCCCAAACGATGAAAGCCCCACCTTGTTTCTGGATCATTCAGACTGAAGCTGGCGTCAGCATGAGAGCACCACCATCTCGTGGCTCCGTCGTGGTCATTCCGCGAGCAATCATGGCAGCCGCTCCCCACCGGAAGCCTGCGGGAGTCGGGGGCCCCCAAGACTTTTGTACAATCTTCACGGCTGAGGGGACGCTTTTCGAGAATGGAGCCCAAGCCCTAGCAGGCAAGCGTCCGAGTTCCAAAGTGTCCCAGGGCCATTTCAGTGGACCAGGCCCAAAACCGAGGAGCCGTCCGCCATTTTAAGAGCCATGTGGCAGCCGCCTATCGCTGCACTGCAAGAGTGGGAGCAACTCAACAACATGGTGAGCGAGACGCTGTAGCCGCAAGAGCGGGCGCAACTCAGCTAGATGGCCGCCACCTGGGGAGGCCCGTTCACGCCGCCTCCCCCACGCCCCCCCCGGGCCGCCGCACGCCAATTTTCGGAGTAGCATTGTAGGATACCAAAACCAGTGCGGCAGTTTACTGGACATCACCTGGGTGCCTGTCGTACATGTTGTGTCAGCCATGTGACACTGGACACAGACCGCTACTGACGAGGCCTCCCCCCGCACCACCCGGGACGCCCCACGCTGTTTTTCTGTGCTGCATTGTAGGATCCCTAAACCAGTGCGGCACCCAGGCGACATCACCTGGGTGCCGTCCAGAACTCTGCACGTTGTGCTGCCTTGGGACTATTCGCACAAAAGACAGCTTCTAACCATTGTTGCTTTTTGTGTTGAGAAATGTTTAAATGTTTTTAGTTTTTGTTCCGTTCGTTAAAGTTAATAGTTAATAAAGTTTTATAACCTTACTTTGTTGGAGTGTTATCTATTTTTTTAAAAACGGGTGAATGGGGCCTTGAATCGGGTTATTGTCATGTGTGGGCTTTGGAAGTGTGCTGCTGCAGGATCGGACATTTCAAACTCAAATGCACGTTCTTTTTCTTACCTTTCCGAAGCATGGAGCGCAATAGCAAGCAGAGAAAGGGTGATGCACGTGTTGAACACTACCTGACCTAGCAAGTTGCTGGCAGTGCCCCCCCGCCCGCTCCTGAAAGAGGAAACACACACACCGCCGCTCCGAGTACTTCACAAATCTTTAAAAGACCATGCGCTTGTTCATGAGGCTTAAATGGTTTATCACCTCTTCTAGAACCCCTGCATCGACCCTCTGACGTTTCCTGGAAAAATTACCATGTAACACAATACCAAGCCCTGTCAGCTGAAACCCCCAAGGAATCGTGGGCATATTATCAAGGGGGTTTATCTCCGCTTTTTTGGCTTTAAAAGCCTTGAAAGCGGAGATAAAATTATCTCCCTATTACCAAGCTGTCGCTAACACCAGTTAGTGACAGCTAAAAGGAGATAGCGACCATCTTGGGCCCCGCTTTGCATGTCAGTGATACTTATCACTAATGACATGCAAAGTGGCGTGCCAAGATGTTAGCGACTGGAAACAGTCCCTAACATCGCTACCTTCTATTACCAACTTTTGGAGATATTCGCGCTAAGCGCGAATATTTCCAAAATCTAACACCTGCCCTGAGCAGTTCTTAGCCATGTTATCCAATGGGAGGTGGATAACATGGCTAAGAGCATTTGCTCGATAATACATGAATATCGCTGACTTTTCTGCGATAATAGCAAGGTTTATCTGCGATAAAAATCGCCGATGTACGGCGATAATTTTTGTCTCTAAACAAGTTAGAGACAAAAATTAACGCTAGTTGTTCGTAATATGCCCCCGGGTTTTTGCTTGCAGAAATCGGGAGGCGGGAGACTAGCACTGAAATCAGTAGTCACACGCCTGAATCGGGAGGATTGGCATGTCTGAATTCTCTACAGCTGGGGCCATAAACTACATCCGCAGGGTTAGGTGATAGCCTGGGACCAGCCTGGCATCTAAAATGGCTGCCGTGCACGACAAAATTGTGGCATTGGAAAAAAGGCAAGATGGCGCAGCCGCTGGAAGAGATGTATCAACATATATCAGCCTCCTCAGCCACCCTCAGGAAACATAGGGGATTAGGATACGTCTCCCGCACCCCCTTATACCTAGTACTTTAATTAACGAAGCACAAAATGGCGAATTCCCGTTTCGCTACCAGTTTGCGGCCCAGTTCGCGGCCCGTGAAGCGCTTCTACCGTGAAAAATCATTTTTTTTTATTTTCCCCACGGGACCCTTTAATAACCCCAACAACATTCCTAGGGGGTCAAGAGGGGGATACCTTGCCCCCTTTCATTAAATTCCCCCTTAGTTTTTCACCTTTTCTTCTCTCTCGATCCTACCGAGAGACAAGATGGCGGCCGCTCCGGACTGTCACGCAGCAAAAAAAAAAAAAAGCTCACGCACAGCCGCTGGAAGAGATGTATCAACATATATCAGCCTCCTCAGCCACCCTCAGGAAACATAGGGGATTAGGATACGTCTCCCGCACCCACTTATACCTAGTAATTTAATTAACGAAGCACAAAATGGCGAATTCCCGTTTCGCTACCAGTTTGCGGCCCAGTTCGCGGCCCGTGAAGCGCTTCTACCGTGAAAAATCTTTTTTTTTTTTTTTTTCCCCACGGGACCCTTTAATAACCCCAACAACATTCCTAGGGGGTCAAGAGGGGGATACCTTGCCCCCTTTCATTAAATTCCCCTTTCGTTTTCCACCTCTTCTTCTCTCTCGATCCTACCGAGAGACAAGATGGCGGCCGCTCCGGACTGTTTAGAATGTTGACAGACACCGGAGAGCCAATCAGCTTTCTGCGCGCAAAGTTCCGATAAGCGAAAAGTAAGCGGACCGGATCGCTGCCCAGAGCGCTGTTACAGATATATATCTTGGTTTGAACGTTAATTTCTCAAAAACTACTGGAGCACATATATTGAGACCTAGCAAAGGCACATCGGGCTAACAGTCCCTACAATTTTGCCAAGTTTCGTGCAAATCCATTCAGCCGTTCGAGCTAAAAGTGAGTCCAACCGCCCTATGGAAAAATGAATGGAAAAAACGCGTTTTGGGACCCCCCTTTTTTCTCAGCCCCCCCTTGACGAAACCCCCCCAAATTTCCAGGAGCTGCTCAGGAACAAAATGTGCCATTTTCCTGAAAATTTCAGCCGATTCCGTCCACAAACGCCAAAGTTATTAGACATAGAATTTTCAGAAATCCCATAGGGAAAAAATCCTAACTATATATACCTACTGGCTATCGCCAGTAGGTAATATATATATATATATATATATATATGCAGTTCACTTCCTCCGAAAAACCGGGACACTCAGACTGCGGTGCACACCAGGGTCAAAGGCTCCCTGTCTGTATTGCGTTTCACCACACGCTCAGGCCATAGCATGAAATGCACTCGAAATCCAGTATTAATCACCATCAAATTACACCATCCAACAAAGTTCGTGGGTATTCAGTTTATTCCAGCATAGAAAGACAGTTCATGGAACTAAACCCCCAACGCGTTTCAGCGATCACTCGCCTTGGTCCCGTGACCAAGGCGAGTGATCGCTGAAACGCGTTGGGGGTTTAGTTCCATGAACTGTCTTTCCATGCTGGAATAAACTGAATACCCACGAACTTTGTTGGATGGTGTAATTTGATAGTGATTAATACTGGATTTTGAGTGCATTTCACGCTATGGCCTGAGCGTGTGGTGAAACGTAATATATATATATATATATATTCAATGAAAAAACCATTGGTTATAGAACATATATAGTTAGGAATTTGCATTTACAAAACCTTATTTTACTCGCATAAAACCATTGAAATTCCATATATAGTTAGATGCGCTAACTATATATCGCGCACCCGCAATCCACTGCTGATGATGTCACATATTACATCATTCATGACATGGTCAGTGACATCACTGATGACATCACTGATGACATCTCAAATGACATCACTGATGACATCACTGATGACAACACCCAGTGACTGTATGTTTCTGTAAAGTTAAAATATGTCTCACATATTGAAGAATGAGTGGATGTATAAATGTTTGGATGAAGGATTTAGTAGGTGCATGACTGATTGTATGAGGGAGTGATTAAATGTGTCTCACTGAGTGCATGGGTTAGTGATTAAACTGTATTAATTTGTGCATCATTATATCTGTTGTTCTGTAAAGTGCTGCATGTGTTGATCAGTAGCTATATGAGTAACTATATGGGTTATTGATTGGTTGCCCAAATATTTGAATGGGAGAGTGAGTGTGTGTGTGAGTGGCTGGGAGGTGTGTGACTCTGTGCATAGATGTGTGAACAGCTGATTCACTAGATGTATGGGTTCAAAACTGCATGTGGAAACAACTGTATGGGTGGTTGACTGTGTGTATGAGTGTATTGGTGAGTGAATGGATATCTCAGTGCTACATGTCAAAGTAAGTACATATGTAAAAGACAGTACATGTGAGAATTGACATATATAAATAACTGTGCATAAGAGCCAGTGAATGTGTGAGTGGCTGTATGGATCATTGTGAACTTGTATCAGGGATTGTATAAGAGAGAAAATATGTGTTAGTATATATTTGAATAAGTAAAGTTTGTATAACTGTATAGTTCAGGAAATGCAGGTGTGATTGATTGTTTGCATGACTGACTAGTTGTGTGAGTAACTCCATGGATGAGTGACAGTCTGTGAGTGTCTGTTTACACTGATTGTATCTAAGGTTATATTAGAGTCTGAAGAGGTTCATTGTATTATCACATGAATGATATCATGAGTGATGTCACCAGTGATGTCATTTGAGATGTCATCAGTGATGTCATCAGTGATGTCATTTGATATGTCATCAGTGATGTCATCAGTGATGTCATTTGAGATGTCATCAGTGATGTCATCAGTGATGTCACTGACCATGTCATGAATGATGTAATATGTGACATCATCAGCAGTGGATTGCGGGTGCGCGATATATAGTTAGCGCATCTAACTATATATGGAATTTCAATGGTTTTATGCGAGTAAAATAAGGTTTTGTAAATGCAAATTCCTAACTATATATGTTCTATAACCAATGGTTTTTTCATTGAATTTTAAAGGTTTTGTAAATTCAAATTCCTAACTATATATGGACTATAACCTATGGTTTTTTCTGTGAATTTCAATGGTTTTTTAATAGCAAATATCAAAAGCTGTCAAATGTGAAGTACGTGATAGGTAAAAACGTTTTCGTGTTTATGCACGCTGATGTGCTTTGAACGCTGCCCCCCCCCCCTCCCTTCTTTTCTCTTAGTAGTACTCTCTCTTTGCAGATAGTGAACGGTAGTTAACGCAGACCTTTACCCCCGTTGTAATCCGTCGTACCTGCTTGTCTCTCCATTTGATTGATTGTTATCCAAGCATTTACTGTTTTAGAATTGGTTCTCTTTGGATCATTCTCTATTTACAAACAAGCACAAAGTCGCAATACTCTGTTTAGTCTTTGCAGATAGTGAAAAATCGTGTAAAAAAATAAAAGTAATCAAGCAAAATCAGTAGACCACTAATTCGATCTCTTTTTGACCTCGGTAAAATACAAACATTAGGAACAACCCTTCATGAGAAATACGAAAATAGTGAAATGAACTGAGCTCCACACCATGAGGGCTGCAAGACAGCTCGACTCCGCCACCCACCCCGCCCAAAATAACGACAAACCCTATGCAAATATTATAAATATAGACAACACACCAGCAAAGAAACAGGGTAAAACATTTTATTAAATAACTATTTACATAACTATGTTATACTTTTTATTGCCCGATCCGGCTAGCTCAATCGATCGAGCATGAAACTCATGCACTGATAGCAAGCATTGAGAGTTTGTAGAACGATGGCTTCAGATTATCCACATACGGTGTAGTAGTGCGAACTGGGAGGGGGCGTTTGGATCCTGCCCCTTCCCCAAATAAGATTTTCATACGTGAATGTTCGTTCATGCTTTTTGTCCCTGAGTTGCTTCGATGTCCCTGCCTTACACAAATGGCATAAGTCCTGGATGTTGAGTGCCATACTTCAGAGTTCTAAGCAGCGCTTGTAACACTGTTTAAACCTTATTTGCACATGCTGCAGCTTCACTATTCAAAGTAAGTGGGGTCCGTTTGTGGACCTGACTGCATTGGAAAACAATGTGATACGGTGCCTCCCTAAACCGCTTGACGGAGGCCCCCGAGGGGCGGTGAGATGGCGCGGACTGAGAGGGGGCGCTTGGCTCCTGCCCCCTCCCCAAGTCGTGTTGCCCTGGTGTGGCCTGAGATCGCCCCCGACATAGGCGGCCGGCTCCCGGGGTCCGGCGGAATTTTTTCCCTTTTGATGACTCTTCCATTCTGGACCTTGTCCCTCAATCCGTTTGACCTGAAGACACGCTGTAGTGGGGCGCCCCTTTACCGTTTTAGTTGCCATTCCGCCCGCTTTTGGTACTCTGTGCCTCTTCCGCCATTCAGCTGTTTACCGCCCGCTCTTGCGACTACAGCGTCTCGCTCACCATGTAGTTGAGTTGCTCCCGCTCTTAAAATTTAACCGAACTTTTTGGACTGCTGAAAGCGGTTGTATTCCGACCGCTGGTTGGTGGAGACATTTTGACTATATTCTGGACCTGCGTTCTTGCGTAATGCGTCATATGACGCGCCGCGTTAGCGCACCCGGAAGTGCTACGGTGCGCAAGGCACAGCTTCCCGGAAACGATCCAGAGCGCGCCGCGCAGCGCGTAACGTAAGCATAACAGGTCATGTGACTTGTTAATAAAACTTTTCATTGGTTCATTTTACTTTTGTTTTCCTAATGATGTAAGACTAGGTCATGTGACCTAAAAATAACACTTTTCATTGGATTAAAACATTTTTTTTCCCAAACGATGAAAGCCCCACCTTGTTTCTGGATGTTTCAGACTGAAGCTGGCGTCACCATGAGAGCACCACCATCTCGTAGCTCCGTCGTGGCCATTCCGCAAGCAATCATGGCAGCCGCTCCCCACCGGAAGCCTGCGGGAGTCGAGGGCCCCCAAGACTTTTGTACAATCTTCAAGGCTGAGGGGACGCTTTCGAGAATGGAACCCAAGCCCTGGCAGACAAGCGTCCGAGTTCCAAGGTGTCCAAGGGCCATTTTACTGGACCAGGCCCAAATCCGAAGAGCCGGCCGCCATTTTAAGAGTCCTGTGGCAGCCGCCTATCGCTGCACCGCAAGAGTGGGAGCAACTCAACTACATGGTGAGCGAGACGCTGTAGCCGTAAAAGCGGGCGGTAAACAGCTGAATGGCGGAAAAGGCACCGTGTAGCAAAAGCGGGCGGAATGGCGACTGAAACGATAAAGGGGCGCCCCACTACAGCAGACGAGCCTCCGCCATGTGCTTCAAAACTGCATATGTATCTCGTGATATCAAGGTTGGGCAATCAGTACACAACAAGCAGTTACGAGTCCCATTTACACCGGCGCCATTTTGGGCACGGCCGCGCAGGTCCAGGATCTAGTCAAACATAACAAATGAGGCTGACGTCTCTGAAGCAGTTGACGCACAGCAGGACATAGCAAATAAACATGAAGTCTCTAAAGCTGTTAACTCACTGCAGGACAAAACAAGTGAACCTGAAACCTCTGGAATAATTGTCGCTCAAAAGAACAACACACAAAACTCTATAGAGCCTGAAGAAAGAAAAACAAAAGGGCACTGTAGTTTCAGACACACTTAACACTAATGACTAAACAAAGATATCGTCTGTTTATGAAGCAGTTATCATGTTCACAGAATTGACAAAGAAGTGTGCAGACACCAATGCTATTAAGAAACACAAGGAAATCCCTAACGCATCAGCATTCTCGGAAGAGGTTGACACAGATAACATCTTAAGGAACAAAGAAAGACAAAATAAGGATGAGGAAGTTATCACTTTAGTTTTTTCATCAGCTAGCGACAGCAAGAAACATATTGTAATGGAGATTAGAGAGGCTACGGATGGATAAATAAATTATCAAAAGAAATAGCGACTCCCCCCTTTAGCAAATTAGCTAAATCTTTGCGTAATTTGGACATTAAAGTTATATTATTGTTGTTGTTGTTGTTATGGTTATAGTTTCCTTTTAAGTATAATTCACCAATAGTTTTGTTTGTAGATGTTTTCCCATTAACAATCCCAGTTCCATCACCCGCCCAGGATATCACCACTGTTCCCCATGTCATAAAACCTTAGGATGTTCAATAACTGAAACAGCTAATATGGGTTTACTTACAGGGGACATCTTTTGTTCTGTTTTGTAAAGTAAAACTATTGTGAACGCAAGTATTATACATAGTAAGTGTTTAATATAGCATTTGTCAGTCATTGGTTAAGCAGCTAGGACCTGTTCACTCTTGACACCCCAGGTGCTGTGTATGTTGCACTATAGTGCTGCATCGGGAATACGGACAACCCTATTGATGTTGATTTTTCATTATTGATTATTGTAAAGAAATGGCGACTCCCCCCTTTAGCAGATTAGCTAAATGTTTGCATAATTTAGGCATAAAAGTTATATTATTGTTGTTGTTGTTGTTGTTATCGTTATAGTTCTAGTTAATTTCCATTCAGAGTGTCCTACACAGCACCACTCTAGGTAAACACTACTTTATGTAAAACCTGGGACATAGCACTCATTGAAACTATAGTTGGTCACCATGGGGTTTAAAGAAGGGATGGTTCTTCACCTGGGTGCCTTCCACAACTCAGCACGTTGTGCTGCCTTGGGACTATTCGCACAAAAGACAGCTTCTGACCATTGTTTTTTTTTATCAAAAAATGTTTAAATATATTTACAGTTTTTGTTGCGTTCGTTATATTTAAAAGTTAATAAAGTTTTATAATCCAACTGTCTTGGAGTACTATATTTTTTTTAAAAATCGGGTGAATGGGGCCTTGAATCGGGTTATTGTCATGTGTGGGCTTTGCAAGTGTACTGCTACAGGATCGGACATTTCAAACTCAAATGCACGTTCTTTTTCTTACCTTTCCGAAGCATGGAGCGCAATAGCAGGCAGAGAAAGGGTGATGCACGTGTTGAACACTGCCTGGCCTGGCAAGTTGCTGGCAGTGCCCCCCCGCCCGCTCTTGAAAGAGGGCACACACACACCGCCGCCCCGAGTACTTCACAAATCTTTAAAAGACCATGCGCTTGTTCATGAGGCTTAAATGGTTTATCACCCCTTCTAGAACCCCTGCATCGACCCTCTGACGTTTCCTGGAAGAATTAGCACGTAACACAATACCAAACCCTGTCAGCTGAAACCCCCGAGGAATCGTGGGGCATATTATCAAGGGGGTTTATTTCCGCTTTTTTGGCTTTAAAAGCCAAAAAATAGGAGATAAAATTATCTCCCTATTACCAAGCTGTCGCTAACACCAGTTAGTGACAGCTAAAAGGAGATAGCGACCATCTTGGGCCCCGCTTTGCATGTCAGTGATATTTATCACTAATGACATGCAAAGTGGGCGTGCCAAGATGTTAGCGACTGGAAACAGTCCCTAACCATCGCTATCTCCTATTACCAACTTTTGGAGATATTTGCGCTAAGCGCGAATATCTCCAAAAGCTAACACCTGCCCTGAGCAGTTTTTAGCCATGTTATCCAATGGGAGGTGGGTAACATGGCTAAGAGCATTTGCTGGATAATGCATGAATATCGCTGACTTTTCAGCGATATTCATGCATTGCGGCCGTTTTTTATCGCATTTGCGATAAACCTTGCTAATAGCAAGGTTTATCTGCGATAAAAATCGCCGATGTGCGGCGATAATTTTTGTCTCTAAACAAGTTAGAGACAAAAATTATCGCTAGTTGTTGGTAATATGCCCCCGGGTTTTTGCTTGCAGGAATCGGGAGGCGGGAGACTAGCACTGAAAGCAGTAGTCTCACGCCTGAATCGGGAGGGTTGGCATGTCTGGATTCTCTACAGCTGGGGCCATAAACTACATCCGCAGGGCGAGGTGATAGCCTGGGTCCGGCCTGGACAATCGGACACAGAGGAAGAGGAGTGTCAGAGGGTGCGGTAGTGAATAGGGTGAAAGGGAGGTGTCGGGCGGGCACAGAGTGTGATTCTCAGGGAAGAGCAGCGCAGATGGGGGGAAGTATATGGCCGATGCATGAGAGAGAGAGCGGGGGTGACCAGTGCGTGGGGGAGATGCTTGCGAGGGTGGGGAGCCGTGCTGGGAATCGACGGCGTGCAGAGAGTGGGTCTGGTCAAGGCATCTAAAATGGCTGCCGTGCACGACAAAATTGTGGCATTGGACAAAAAGGGAAGATGGCGCAGACAATGTTTATCAATAAGGATTCATTTATAACAAAATATTTACTCGCAGTGACAAAATGGTGGTCAAAACTTCCTGATTTCCATCGAATCGAACGTTAACAGACGTCACGCAGCAAAAAAAAAAAAAAAACTCACGCACAGAGCAGTTTTTAGCCATGTTATCCAATGGAAGGTGGATAACATGGCTAAGAGCATTTGCTGGATAATGCATGAATATCGCTGACTTTTCAGCGATATTCATGCATTGCGGCCGTTTTTTATCGCATTCGCGATAAACCTTGCTAATAGCAAGGTTTATCTGCGATAAAATTCGCCGATGTGCGGCGATAATTTTTGTCTCTAAACAAGTTAGAGACAAAAATTATCGCTAGTTGTTGGTAATATGCCCCCGGGTTTTTCCTTGCAGGAATCGGGAGGCGGAAGACTAGCACTGAAATCAGTAGTCTCACGCCTGAATCGGGAGGATTGGTATGTCTGGATTCTCTACAGCTGGAGCCATAAACTACATCCGCAGGGCTAGGTGATAGCCTGGGTCCGGCCTGGACAATCGGACACAGAGGAAGAGGAGTGTCAGAGGGTGCGGTAGTGAATAGGGTGAAAGGGAGGTGTCGGGCGGGCACAGGGTGTGATTCTCAGGGAAGAGCAGCGCAGATGGGGGGAAGTATATGGCCCATGCATGAGAGAGAGAGCGGGGGTGACCAGTGCGTGGGGGAGATGCTTGCGAGGGTGGGGAGCCGTGCTGAGAATCGACAGCGTGCAGAGAGTGGGTCTGGTCAAGGCATCTAAAATGGCTGCCGTGCACGACAAAATTGTGGCATTGGACAAAAAGGCAAGATGGCGCAGACAATGTTTATCAATAAGGATTCATTTATAACAAAATATTTACTCGCAGTGACAAAATGGTGGTCAACACTTCCTGATTTCCATGGAATCGAACGTTAACAGACGTCACGCAGCAAAAAAAAAAAAAAAGCTCACGCACAGCCGCTGGAAGACATGTATCAACATATTCAGAAAACATAAGGGGTCAGGATACGTCTCCCGCACCCCCTTATACCTAGTAATTTAATTAAAACGAAACACAAAATGGCGAATTCCCGTTTCGCTACCAGTTTGCGGCCCAGTTCGCGGCTCGGGAAGCGCTTCTACCGTGAAAAATATATATTTTTTTATTTTCCCCACGAGACCCTTTAATAACCCCAACATCATTCCTAGGGGGTCAAGAGAGGTATACCTTGCCCCCTTTCATTAAATTCCCCCTTCGTTTTTCACCTCTTCTTCTCTCTCGATCCTACCGAGAGATAAGATGGCGGCCGCTCCGGACTGTTTAGAATGTTGACAGACACCGGAGGGCCAATCAGCTTCGCATCGCAAAGTTCCGATACGCGAAAAGTTCGCTAACCGGATCGCTGCCCGGAGCGCTGTTACAGATATATATCTTGATTTAAACGTTAATTTCTCAAAATCCACTGAAGCACATATATTGAGACCTAGCAAAGGCACATCGGGCTAACAGTCCCTACAATTTTGCCAAGTTTCGTGGAAATCCATTCAGCCGTTCGAGCTAAAAGTGAGGCCAACAGCCCTATGGAAATTAACATGGGAAAAACGCGTTTTGGGACCCCCCTTTTTTCTCGGCCCCCCCTTGACAAACCCCCCCCCAAATTTTCAGGGGCTGCTCAGAAACAAAATGTGCCATTTTCCTGAAAATTTCAGCCAATTCCGTCCACAAACGCCAAAGTTATTAGACATAGAATTTTCAAAAGTTCCACAGAGAATTAATCCTAACTATATATACCTACTGGCGAGACGCCAGTAGGTAATATATATATATATATATATATATATATATATATATATATATATATATATATATATATATATATATATATATATATATATATATATATATATATAGCTGTTGTGACGTGATGTATTATGATTTGTATTTATAACTTTTCTTACATTTGGAGTTTTATGTCTGGTTAGTTTAGATATGTTTAATTCACATAAGTTCAATCAACCTTCTATATCTACATTTCTACCTGTACCTGGAAAACCTGTCTATGTGTGGAAAAAATGGTCTAAGACATTTGAAAATTATATTGTTGCTATTGATAGAGTGGGGTTTGAACCTGCGAGAAAAACAGCATTGTTATTCAGATTTCTGGGTAATGCAGCAATTGAAATCTTTGAATATTTGCATCCAATACCGCCACCTGCAGGTGAAGGTTGGAATGTATTCAGGGAGGCAGCAGCAAAACTAGAAAAAACTATTTGTGGGTGAATTAAATGTCAAGATTGAGCGTCACATGTTTTTTTAATGGAAGCAATTTGGGTAAAAATCAGATGAATTTGTTGCAGCTCTGTGGGTACTTACTGCAAATTGTGAGTTTGGGCCTAGTGTGAAAACTTATATCAGAGATCAATTTTTTTAAAATTGTGAATCTAAAAAAATACAGGAGAGGTTGTTGGCATGTCGGAATCCTACTCTTGATGAGGTTCTTAACATAGCCAAAGGGATTGAAAGATCCATTCTTTCATCAAAAGCATTAACCGCCACAGCGGTAAATACTTCTAGCGCACTTTTGTGTGGTCTCCAAGGAGGAAAAGAAGACAATTATGTCTGGTGAGAGTAGTAAAGGGAGTACATTTCATTGTTGCAGGTGTGGTTCTAAATCGCATCTGGGCAATAGTCATGATTGTCCTGCGATCAGGAGAAAATGCAACTAGTGTAACAAGTTTGCATTTCAAAGTGTGTGCAGAAGTATGATGTCAAGAACAGGAGTGAGTGAGTGTGAGCACTTTTAGTGATGTTAGTGATAACTTTAAGATTATGATACGCACTTTATATGATCCTCATTTATCTTTTGATGTGAACATGATTGGTGGGTGTTTCAAAACAACATTGGGAAGTGTACACATTGAGGATGTTGTGATGGAAGTAATGGCAATTCAGGTTCACCAATTACCATTGTGTTTGAAGTTACCCTAAAAAAAGAGTGGGGAAATGTGAATTTAATGAAACTAGGTATTAATCCAAAGGCTTTTGGTAATTTTGATATTATCAGGTTGGGCTACATCGAAGACAATTTGGAGTTTCAAGAACGTAGCATTTAAAAAAAAATCTATGTTACAGTCAATGGCAAGGACATTGTTGGATGGTTTGATTTAGGAAAACTTAGAGTAATATTGTGTCCAGGAACAGATACTCTCATTATGTTGAGGGATTCGAATGTTGACAAAATTATTTCTAAACATTCAGCTGTGTTTCTAGACAAAGTAGGACAAGTAAAAGGTTTCACTCATCACATAAAACATTGAAAAGGTGCCATACCTGTTTGACACAAAGTTAGAATGATACCATTGAGCGTTCGCCAACATCTTGATCCTCTGTGTGCAGCTGGAGTTACTGAGACTACAGATAGTTCAGAATGGGTGTCTGCTATAGTTATCGCTTTAAAAAAAATTTGGGACTTGCAGCTGTGTGTTGACTTGAGGTCTCTTAACAAGAATATCGTGGTTGATAGTCTTTCTCTGCCATGTAATAAAAAATTACTTGTAGCTGTGAATGGTGCCAAATATTTTTCGATAATTAATCTCAAGTCAGCATATCACCCAGTAACGCTGGATGACACTTTATGTTATGTTATTTTAATCTTATAAGGCGCACAGCTACCCAAGGGTCCCGGCGCCACCTGTCAGGAACAGAAGAAGAAAAAAAGGAAGTGTTCTACATATTAAACAACCAGGTTTTTAAACTCTTACGAAAATTCTCATATATAGTTTCGGTCCGAAGTGACATAGGGAGGGAGTTCCACACAGAGGGACCTAGACTTTGGAGGATTTGACAGCTTTTGCAACCCCATTTGTGGTATATAGGTTGTTAAGAATGCCGTTCGGACTGGGTTCGCGGCCAGTGTTTTTCAGAAGTTGATTGAAGTTTTATTTCAATGAGTAAAGGGGGTGCAGGTGTTCCAGGACAACATACTCATCCTTGCAAAAACCAGTAAAGAGCATGCTGAGTTGTTTGATAATGTACTGGAAACACTAGAACTCAGAGGTATGGCTGTGAGCAAGGAAAAATGTTTTTTGTAAGGGAGATTAAGTACCTAGGTCATAGAACTTCTTGTGAAGGTATTTTTCCTAAAGAAGACTTTTAAGGACACTTAATAATGCCATCAAACCATTTGAGGAAGACTCTTTGAGATCCTTTTTGGGACTCAGAGAGTGTTATGCTAGGTTTGTACATGGCTATGCTATTGCGGTTGAACGGTTGTGGAGACTTTTGAGAAAGGGGTTTCTTTTGAGTGGAATAAGGAGCATGATGAAGACTTTGAGAGAGTGAAAAAGTGAATTGCACAAAGCTCCTGCTCTGAACACTTTTGACCCTAATGGTAAATCATATGTGACCATGGATGCTAGTTCCATCGATTTAGGGGCTGTTTTCAGTCAGATGCTTGATGGCCAGGAGTGTGATTTCTTTTATCTCCAGGGAAGTGAGAGGTGTGGAAGAGCACTACAGTACTATAGAGAATCAGGCGTTAGCCTGTGTTTGGGCAGTGGAGAAGTTGAAAAACAAATTGTGAGGAAAACCTTTTATTCATTCTGGTTACAGATCATAAACTGTTGGTTTACATGATGGATGGAGTTAGATAAGGGAAGGCATCTTCAAGACTTTATTAGGCTTATTGCAGGGTTGTAAGAATAATTTACTTTTGATTTAGAGCACATATCAGGTGGAAAAAATATTGTTGCTGACTGTTTATCAAGATTGCCTCCCAAAGATGTAAAAGAGGAGACTGTACTTGATCGGAATGAATGGGTTGTGGATGTTGTAGATATTGTGAACACATCTAATGTAGCCATTTCGGAATTCAAATGGTTAGAAATGTTTACAGAGGATGAACATTTGTTGAAAGTCTAATATTTTGTTGTTCATGGTTGACCTCCTAGCAGAAATATTGATCATGCATTTCAAAGTTTTGTAGAGGGGTCCAGTGAATTGAGTTTAGAGAATTATATTTTACTGAGACATGACCTGTTTGCTCCACCTGCGGGGCTCAGAAGGAAACTTATTGATGTAGTTCACATGGTACATCCTCGTGTGACTGGCACTAAGAGACTACTTTATCGACACTATTGGTGGCCAGGCAAGGATGCTGGTGTTGTAAGATTTGTATGCGTGCAGTGTTTGTGTCCGTTCAAACATTAAAAGGTGATGTGTGAACCGGTGAACCTACAGAAGTGTCCACAAAGTCCTTGAGAGCATTTTCAATTGATTTTTCTGGTCCATATGATGTTCTGGGAAGGGAAAATCGATTTTTTATTGTTATCATAGACAATTTTTCTAAATGATATATCACATGTTTGTGGAGAATCCCAATACTGATGAAGTGATAACTTTTCTTGAAAGAGTTTTCCAAGTTGATGGTTTTCCGAAAGTGCTTATATCAGACAACAGAGTACAATTTGTATAATCAAAAATTGTACAGTTTATAGCTATGTGTGGTATCTGTACTGAAAGAGGGCCTTTATGTTGTCCAAAGGCCAATGGTCAAGTCAAAAGGGCAAATAGATTTGTAAAAGATGGTATTCAAATAGAGTTACGTAACAACAGGAATGTTTTGGATTTCTTGAAGGAGATGTTATGGTATTATTATAACAAACCGAACTCTGTAACTGACTTGTCTCCTTATTTTTTGATGAGGGGAAGAGAAAGTCGTACTTTGTTGACTCCATCTTTTGAGTATTCTAGAGACAACAAGATAATCAAAGAAGTGTTGGAATTGGCTAGAAGGAATTTGGATGAAGCGTGATTAATATGGAAAAAGTATCATGATGAAGTGCTCAGAGTCAGACAAAAAGCTATCAGTGCAGAAGACCGGGTGCAAATAATGAAACCTGGTTTGCAACGCAAGGGGTTGTCTACATTTTCAAGACCTGTTCAGGTGGAGAGAGCAACTGAAAGTGAAGTTCTGCTGCAGAAAAAAAAGATTGGTGGAATAAAAGTTCCATTTTGGCTTTAAAGCCTGGGCAGCAGCAAATGTTTGTTATGTCGGATGAGGGGAATTAATTTTTTGATATTAGAGAAGTGTTGTTGATGTTTGAGCAAGAGAGTCACTAGAATAGTTCTTATGTTCAAGGGTTATGTCCAGAATTATCTGGTGTACATGATAATCTTTCTCCAGAAGATAAAAGCGCACAAAGGGAACATATAGCATCTTTTGGCAAAAACAAAAAATGTTTTTGGTCTTAAAAAGCACACACTGCCACAGTATTTACTGGCATATGGACAAAACTAGTTTGTGTGCCGATATGCTCCTTGTGAAAGCCAGCCGATACAGACAGACACAGGATTTTAATAAACACAAAAGGTCATGGTCAACGTCAGACCAAATTAGGGGCCCAATTATTATTATTATTATTATTATTATTATTATTATTATTATTATTATTATTATTATGTTTTTAATTAGCATTTTGTTAAGATACAAAACATTTCAACAACAGAACAAGACAGTTTGTTGTTACATCAGATATAAAAATCAGCTTAGGCATAGAACAGACATTGATATAGTATACAATAGTTGGTTACGTCGTGCTTACATCCTCGATTCATAGGAGCATTAGTTACATAACTTCAAAAGCTCTTTGACAGTAAAATATGTAAATATGAGTTCCCAGATCTCAGAATAACATAGTACTTTTGCAGGAGTTATTCAGTCCCGAACAAACATAGACATTTAACACCACAGTCCACAAAGGGTTAAAGATAAGAGTCTGCCATAGAACATGTGATATCTGCCTGCCCTCCCCATCTATTCCGTAGTTTGCATGGTGCCAGCTGGCTCCATCTCAGCAAAGTCCCTCTGTTCCCGGACTCACTTCAGGAAAGGTTCCCAAATGTCACGAGCCAGGAAGTGGGAGGCCTAAGTTCCCAGAATGCATTTAACTGTGAGTGACATCGGCAAGCCAGCCCTTAATCGATGGTGCACTCCTCCTACCCCAATGTACCGCAACATGGCTCTTAGCAAATAGTAAAAGCAGTGCATGCAGCTTACGCAGCTTATTATTATTATTATTATTAAAACCATTTATTAAGCGCCTGGTTACCCAAAAACAGTGTGTCCCCGCGCTGAATACTGCACAAAAAAGCTAAGGGGCGAGACAGAGGTAAAACATTTAAGGAACGGAAGTGGCACAGGGGTTAGACCTGGGGGAAAAGAAAGGTTTTGAGTTTTCTTCAGACCATACTCTCGGAGGGCTCCATCCGGAGATCGAGCGGAAGATCGTTCCAACATTTAGCCGCTAAAAATCTGAACGAGCGACCGCCCATCCTGGCTCTGGTGATTTTAGGAAGTTTGAACATCATCCTGCCGGCTGATCTCAAGTCTCTGGTGGGGCGGTGTATTGTCAGAAGCCAAGCGTCGCAAAAATCGTCGCGCTGCTGCTGGGGGGGAAAGGACACACAGGGCAATTCACACAAATAATTAAAAGCTGGTAGCAGAGCAAATGAATGACCGCCCGGCTCAAGCCTCAGGCAATTAGTGCAATATTCGAGCGATTCAACCTATTTCCTTGTATTTATACTGGTGGCTCAGTCCACCAAGGGAGGGAAGCCCTACCCAAGATGGCGGCCGCCGTCACTTCGCCCGAGACCCAGGTACACCAGCCCTTATGTCGGCCAGACACTCTGGGGGGGGGCAGCGCTGGATTAGGAAAGTGCAGCAAGAATTGTCTTCAATTCACAATTTTAAACAGTGCCTTCACCCTAAAATCGGTGAGGCGCCAAGCGTCGCAAAAATCGTCACGCTGCTGCTGGGGGTGAAAGGACACACAGGGCAATTCACACAAATAATTAAAAGCTGGTAGCAGAGCAAATGAATGACCGCCCGGCTCAAGCCTCAGGCGATTAGTGCAATATTCGAGCGATTCGACCTATTTCCTTGTTTTTATACTGGTGGCTCAGTCCACCAAGGGAGGGAAGCCCTACCCAAGATGGCCGCCACCGTCACTTCGCCCGAGACCCAGGTACACCAGCCCTTATGTCGGCCAGACACTCTGGGGGGGGGGGCAGCGCTGGATTAGGAAAGTGCAGCAAGAATTGTCTTCAAATCACAATTTTAAACAGTGCCTTCACCCTAAAATCGGTGAGGCGCCAAGCGTCGCGAAAATCGTTGCACTGCTGCTGTGGGGAAAGGACACACAGGGCAATTCACACATATAATTAGAAGCTGGTAGCAGAGCAAATGAATGACCGCCCGGCTCAAGCCTCAGGCGGGTGTCTTTGACGTATCCCAATAAGCCTAATATGGGAGATGGAGCCCCCGACCTTCCAATAATTTGGTTCACTGAGGTAAATATTCTAGACCAATATTTTATGATTATCGGACAGGTTCATTCCACGTGTAAAAACAAAGCAGGGGAAAGCTTGCAGCGCTAACAGCTATCGTCCTCTCTGAGACCCATCCTATGTAGGCTTATGGGTGTTCTATAAAATCTGTGCAAATATTTAAAATGAATCAGTCGGAGTCTGTAGTTAGGAGAGAGTTCTTTAAGTTGTCCACAACAGAAATCCCTTTGTGCTTCGGTCTGTGGGGTGGGAAGATCGTTGTTCCAATATTGAAAGGATTTAGGCTTTACCAATGGGGCTGAGTTTTGCATGTGTGTGTAGAGTCGTGTGACGAGTTTGCGGGGAGAGGGGGATCCTAACAGGTTTTCCAATGCGGACAAAGCTTGGGGAGCCGTCGGGATGTCCACGCTAAGGGCACAGCACGCCGTTCATAGCTTATGATACAGAAATAGCTTGGAGAAGGGCACCGTCCGGCCTTCGTCCGCTGTTGAGGGGGGCCTAAATTCCTTGTCAGGAAAGAGATCTGAAAAAGTGTGAAGTTGTATTTTCTGTTCCAATGACTTGCTAATCCATCTCCGATACATGACAGCAGTGGGTGCTGCGCCAGTGGGATCAAAGGGGAATACAGCACCGGGATTCCGGCCCATTTGAGCAGCTCCTCCCATGCCCATCGCAGCGTGCCAGCAGTGTCTATATGCCACCGAGGACAGTGTGATGGTTTATAAATAGCTACTTTAAGTGGGACAGGCGCAACACCATCCTACTCTATCGCCACATGGTGTTGGAAGGGCGTCAGGTGTACCCAAAATTACAAGAATTGGGCTTGAGCGCAAAGCGCATAAAGTTGCATGTACGGAGCGCCCAATCCTCCCTGATGCAACGGAAGTGTCAACATGTCCCAGGATGTCCTAACCTGTCCACCCACCCATGCCAAGGAAATAAGATGTGACCTGAGAGTGATAAAAAAAAGTGACGGGAGTGGGATCGGAATATTTACAAATAAATACAGAAATTTGGCAAGAATTACCATTTTAGCCAATGTTATCCTCCCAGCGAGGGAGAGCGGCAGCTTAGCCCATAGCTTAACCATCTCCTCCAACCACGCGACTGCCTGCCCATAATTTAGATTCCATACTTCCTGTGTATCCCGGCTTATCCAAATGCCCAAGTATTTGACCGCCTCGGCTTCCCACTTTAGAGGATATTCGGAATAAACCCGTGGCGTGCTATCCGTCAGAGGAAAGATAACCAACTTTGCCCAGTTCACAAAAATCCCAGCCAGGCCGCCGAAACGAATAAACTCCCTTAAAATTGGGTACAGATTTTCTTCCGGGTTAACAAGACAGAGGGTCACGTTGTCGGCATACAATGATATGAATAGCCTCCTGGAACTAAACCCTATACTGCGTGCCGTGTGATGTTGCCGGATACGGGCAGCCAGGGCTCCATTGCTGTCGCGAACAATAGCGGAGAAAGGGGTCAGTCATGCCTTCTGCCACGTGATATTGGGAAAGGATCAGATAATAATCCTTTCACCCTGATCCGGGTGCTGTGTAGGGTATATAATAATCGCATTCTGCTAATGAAAAGCAGTGTAAGAAACACATACGGCTCAAAATGGCAAACAGATATGACCACTCAAGTGTGTCGAAAGCCTTGGTGGCGTCTAAAAAAACTGCTGCAGCATGAACTTCTGGGTGTAGATAATGCAAAGTTGAACAGATAGTTCGTAAATTATGAGAGGTCGACCTTCCCGGGATAAACCCTGACTGGTCAGGAAGCGCAACCATAGGTAGCAGTGGTTGTAGCCGATTGGCAATCAGCTTAGCTAAGTTTTTAACATCCACATTTGTCAAAGAAAGTGGTCTATATGAATCCACCTTCGTTTCTGGCTTCCTGGGCTTTAACAAAGTGATGATTATGGCTTCCCTCATAGACTTAGGCAGTATACCCTCCTCTAAGGCTTCCTCATATACCGCCAGCAGCCTAGGCGCTAATTCCTCAACATATGTTTTGTAAAAAGAAGTGGTTAGGCCATCGGGGCCAGGCGCCTTGTCAAGTGGTAGGCTTTTTATAACCTGTGCCACATCCTCAGTGGTGAACGGGAGATCCATATATTTTCTGTGGGTGTTATTGAACCAGACTAATGCAATCGAGTCCATAAAGGAATGCATCCCCTGGGGGCAGGCATCCTGAGTGGCAGTGTAAAGGTGGTACTAGAAAGTGGAGAACGCATTTAAGATGTCCTCCTGTCCTCTGACAGCAGTATCTGGTGCTGTATGTATTTCATCAATAAACGTTGTGGATCTGGGCGGTCTGATCATACCAGCCAGGGTGCGTCCCAGCCTATTCCCCTCCCCGTATCTTCTTGCCTCCGCATATTTTCCAAGGAAATTAACCTCATGCTGCGCCTCCTCAGAAAAGTCGAGCAGCTTGGCCTTCAGCTGGCCGATAGTGTCTGGGTCACCAGTGGAATAAAACCTCTCCTCAAGCTCCCTTATGCTAGCCTCCAAAGAGGCAATCGTGCCTCTGATGGCTTTCAACACTCCTGCCTGTCTGGCGATGCACTGGCCCCGAATAACAACCTTAAATGTCTCCCAGAGTGAAGCCTCAGTGTCAATCGAACCTGTGTTCAGCTCAAAATACTCAGTTATGTCTGACCGTATTTCCTCTTTAAAGGCTTCGTCAAGGAGGGAGTGTGGTGGGAGGCGCCAGGTGAAGGCGCGCTGGGGCATGCTCGGGATCTACAATTTCAGCAGACACGGAGAATTGTCTGACAGTGAATGCAGCATGTGCACAACATCTGAAGTCCAAGTGGCTACATCCTGAGACACTAGCCAGAAATCTAATCGGGACCATGCGCTGTGGTGATCAGAGATGCAGGTGTCTCCCTGAGCGATGGGTGTCTACTACGCCATATGTCGACCAAGTCTCCGTCAGATATTATTGCCTTCAGGGCAGCTCTAGCTGAAGGGTGAAAAGTGCGAGCAGATTCCCGCCTGTCCAAGTCATCATCTAGGATAGCATTAAAATCTCCTCCCCACAATATCGTGCTACAGCCAGACGCCTTGATTTTTGTCCAAATAGTATTAAAAAACTCTGGGGAGTCCACATTAGGGCCATAAATGACCACAATAGCTATGAAGACACCACACAAAATCCCCTGTATGAAGGAGTATCTTCCCTTGGGATCACCATGTACCAACCCCTTCCTCCAGTCGAACCCACGTTTGATCAACACAACTACCCCACGCGCATAGTTGGGATATACATAGGCTGTCCTGTTTTCAGTTTCTATTTTTGGTAAATTCTGGTGGGGTTTTTTCAGTGTTTTCAATATCTTAAAAAACAGTTGTTATCAGTGGTTACACATTTTCACGCCACTAAAAACAACAGAAAAAGTGTTTTTCCGGTGTTTATGGAACATTTTGCTTTAATCCTTGCTTGCTTTCTGCACTGAAAGAACATGGTATATAGACAGTGTACGTATAGTGTATATGAGGTCCAAAGAGATTTTTGCAAATTAATCTTATTGTAGTACACCATACAATACTTCTTCAGTGAGTCTTTGGTCATGTGCGCTTGCGCTTTCCTTCCCATGTAAACTTCTGTGAATAGACCCTCTCAGCATTCATAACCCCTTGGGCTGAGAACCGTCAGCTAAGGGGCACAGTTGGGATGACTCTTTCTTTGATGCCACATCAAACACGAAATGATACATATTTGCGTTTTAGTTCCTGGGCATAAGAAAACAGTGCACCAGAATGGACTAAAAAGTCAATAGCATCCCTCATTAACTCTGAAGATTGTAAAGATGCTTTCAGCATACCATCTAACAAGTGGCAAGGATCTCTTACAGGGAATCACTTCAGCTCGGGTATCAATTTTGACAGGTCATCACACAAATTTTTTATATACGTAGCTGAATCACTACAAATACAAACAATATCACTCCAATCTTTGTTGAACTTGGAAAGAACCTTTTTTTCAGAGCATAATAAGTGTCACTGCGTTCCATGTTTTCACGTTTTCACCACTATCCAAGATGCTTGGTGATGTATATACTTGTCACTATGCCTTGCATTTAATGTTTAAAGCCTGAGGTGTTGGCAATTCACCTACTATCAATACTGACCCACTAGAAACTATGGTCTGATGTATTAAGGGTTTTTATCCATTCTCTGTGGGTAAATGTGATGACACATATTAGGAAAGATTTTTATGAAACTAGCCATTTTACCTATCAGTGAACGAATCAAATGCAGCCAAAATATCAAATGTGAGTTTGATATGTCCTGATTCTCTACAGTTTATAAAAGAATTAAACTAAACCTAAAACATGAAACTAAACCCTGCATCTTTAGACCAAAGGCCATAAAACTGAAAAAAGTAAAAGGAAGAAGAAACAATATTTTAGTGGCATCCCTAAAGAACAAAACTCAAGCAGAATAATGTTGGTCAGTCTTTCCTACTGCTAGCTTGTATAACAAAGTTACATTTTATTGACCCCTTCAGTAAGAACAAAATGACTCTTTAACTTTCCTTTTCCTTTCTTTGAATGGCATTTAGTTTGTGGTTGTGCGGGTGTTTTTTCAGTGTTTATATGTTTTTACCGGTGAGGGCTATTTTTCTTTCAGTGGGGTTTTATCAGTTATTATAGGTTTAAACCTAAAACCCCACAGCCTAGATATACAGAGGAGTAAACTTGTCCTCACAGGGGCCCAAATATTAAAGAAAGTCTCAAAAGTGCACCCATGGAATATGTCCTTGAATTAAGTACAGCTATATGTCTTTCGTTAATTCCCATGGATTTACAGAAGTAGGTCAAGAAATAGTATTCCTAGAAAATATTTGTGAACAGCATTTTAGCATGAGCAAATGTGCATGTGTAGAGTTGCTCATGCGAAAATCTGAGTGCTTGCAAGTTCACTTTCCCTCCAACCACTTTTTACCCAACTCCTGAAGAAGGTTAACGTCTGCCATTGTCAGGCCTACAATTCCAACATTTCTCAGTATGGGAAAAGATTAGAGAAGAGGTGTTGAAAGCCCTCTAAACATGCAAGTTAGTACGTTTGCACAGACTCAAAAGGGTATTTTAACCCTGGAACTATCGCTTACAACTACCTTCAGGCCCAGTATGTAGATCTGCGGAAACGTGGCAACATCAGGGGATTGCAAGTATTCAAACACTACTATGGTATGAGCCCTGGCATAATCAGAGAGGCTGTGTCAGAGCTCTAATATAATGAGATTGCTGCCATTATGTGTCACCGCACTACATGGCACCAAAGGGACAAGTGGATTTTGTTACAGGACAAGTAGATTTATGAAGCAACCTGCCACACGGACAAGTAGATATTTTATTTAATTCCACACCCCTCAAAGGAGTAGTCTATAAAGAAATCAGCTAGCCACATTGTGAACCAAGTAACCTAACTTTGAAGGGGGTTTCTAAAACAAAATAAAATCATCTTAATAGGCAACACAGATTGGTTTTGGAAAGCAGAGTACGTGGCAGATTCACATTCAGTCCTCTGAAACTTTTGTTTCCATTGTATTTGTGGGCGAACTCAGGACACACCTTTACCAACACAAAAACTGCTGGAGAAAACAGAGCTGCATTATTAAGGACTATTTTAGATAGTATGAGCTGTATGAGCTCCAAAGGTAGAAAATTAGGTCAAGGTATGGTTTAGTAATGAGATAAATATTATATATATATATATATATATATATATATATATATATATATATATATATATATATATATATATATATATATATATGTATATATATATCACACAGCAAGGTGCTCCTCAGGGGGATCCCTCGCCTTTGTAGGGGTGGCTCGTTACCGGTGGAGCAGCTGGTTTTCAAATATCATGTGCAGATTGGAGTTCCATCGAACACTCAGGTCAAAAAACACACAACACACCTTCCCTTTAGGTAAAAAAAATCCTGGTTTATTAAAGTCATAAACCAAACGTGACGCGTTTCGCTCTTCAAGAGCGCTTGTTCACACAATTTGGACTAGTAAAGTTACTCCATTTAACAACTCACAAATCGTAACTCCAAGTGTAATCATGGAAAGCGGACTGTGGAGATCGCAACGGGCGCCATCTTACAATATACAAACATAAGTATCCTTGTTAAAAATAACATATACAGTCACAAAGTTCGTATTCCAACATTAAATGAGTGTGTTATTAAGGGACCTAACATAGAATCTGATTTAGAAACATAGTCGGGCTTGAATGCAATAGTTCGCGTCAGCGTCCGCCGTATTGCATTGTGGTTCAAGTAGTGCACAGCCCAGTTAATACAGAATATGTCGGTTTTTATACATAATCTGAACCAGTTAATGGAGAGAGTTGTAAAGCATGCTGATTTTTATACATATGGTGTGTTACCAATATATAATCATGGAATATAGACTCTAGAGATAATTACCACCGTTTTGGGAGGAATAAATAATTAATAGTAGGCTGGTTAGTGCCCAATCTCTATATGGAAATTTTCCATCATGTCATATAAACACATAAGTATCTACAATAGACTGTACAGCAAGGAGCACTCAATACGAAACCAGAATATGTAAATATATAGTGCACCAAAATATATTTTGAAAAAGTGCATGTGAAAAAATAGACAATAAAATGCGGATGAAAGGAGTAGGGTGGCAGTGCCGCAGTCCTGTGGCATAGTCCATCCATCACATCCTGTGATAGGAAAAAAGGAACAGAACAAGAAGGAGAAGAGAGAACGAGAGAGAGAAACACAGATTAAAGAGATATGTACAAGTTGATTGTATACACATTTCATAATGATCTACATACAATATAAGTTATTTACAGTCATATATTACGATTCAATCTCTTCTAAGTTTCAGGATGGTCATGGCAGAACTATTCATTTAATATCCTGTAAAAGAACAGCCATCTCCTCATCCAGGTTATGCCCTTTGTGGTACCTCGTGCACATACTAATTATGTGTCTGGATTCTTTTTGTCTGAGTTTCAAAATGCGGTTCCCCCCTCTCACTTGCAAGGGCACATGTTCAATCACAAAGTAAATGAGTTTACTAGGGTCAGAGAAATGATATGCCTCAAAGTGTCTCGCCACTGGATAAAGCTGATCTTTTTTGCTAATGACTCTCGTGTGTTCCAAGATCCGTTTTTTAGCCATGTGGGTAGTACTGTCCACGTACATCAGATTGCATGGACAGACTAAGACGTAGATCACAAAAGTGGTAGTACATGTTAAAAATTGTTTTATGGGTTTCATGCTGTTCGTGCTAGCGTTCCAATATTCTTTCACCATGTGGCTATGATTACAGGCTTTACAGTGGCCACATGGGTAAAACCCTTGGAGATCTACCCCTCTTTTTGTAGTGGCTTTGCCTATGTTGTTGTGGACAAGGAGATCCCTGAGGTTACAGCCCCGTTTGTACGTTATCTTAGGTCGATCAGAGAGTTCAGGGCCTATTATGGCGTCTCCTTTGAGGACATGCCAATTTCTGTTAATGCATCTGCGTATCTGTTTATTATTGCTAGTATAGTTAAGAATGAAACGACTTACTGGTCCTTCAGTGGATTCTTTAGATTTAGAGGTATTTCTAAGTAAAGAATTACGATCTAGTATTTTCACTTTCTCAACTGCTCTCTTAACCACCCACTTAGGGTACTCTCTTTGTCTGAATCTCTCAGTCATGAGCTTTTGTTCCTTGAGGAAGTCAGTTTCTCGGCTACAATTACGTTTGGCTCTGAGCAGCTCACCATACGGAATACTACATTTTAGAGGTTCCGGATGGCTACTCAGGCCATGGAGCAGAGAATTACCCGCTGTGCTTTTTCGAAAGAGAACAGTCTGTATGGTGTATTAACAATCTGTACTTTGGTGTCAAGATATTCTACCTCTGTAGCACTGATATTACTGTTTAAGACAATGTTGAAGTTGTTAATGTTCAGTCTGGCTATGAAGTCAAAGGACCAAAGAGGAAACCTTTGAGTGAGCTGCTCAAGGCCAAACGTAATTGTAGCCGAGAAACTGACTTCCTCAAGAAACAAAAGCTCATGACTGAGAGATTGAGACAAAGATGGTACCCTAAGTGGGTGCAACGGTCCCCTCATTACTGTTCATTATAAAAATCTATCCAATGGGAATGTATCAGCAGATTGAAAATACCATGCTGACTGTGGCTTTGAATAATATGCAAGTCTGAGGAAGGCAAAATGCCGAAATGCGTTACTTGCTAAATAAATTATATTTAGATTGATCCAGAGAGACCAGTCTACGCATCACACGTGGGTCGACCCCCACGCGACACTAGCATCCGTCGCTGAGTTTGGCAAACGCTAAGGTGGAAATTGAGAAACTAATATATATAATATACAATTATATATATATATATATATATATATATATATATATATATATATATATATATATATATATATATATATACATTCAAACACTTCCCCATCAGGCAGAAGAACGAAGGACACAGCAGGGTTTCACTGGGGTTTCAGGCTGCTTTATTAAGTGGTTTTAGGCAGACCAGTTTCAGCGTGTTTGCTTTCTTCAGTGCCAGCAGTCTTTTGCCATGTTTCCTCACACACGATCTTTAAGGTGTAGCCCCGCCTCCCTTTTGGAATGAGGCTCACCTGCACATGACTTTCTCCATGCCGCTTCAATACTGGGGACTACCAGTCCCATAATGCAGCATGTTTGAAGTCCAGTACTTGTGGGGAGACGTGGCAATTTTCAGTTCACTCATCAAATGTCCCCTTCTCTCGCCCATTGATTTCCTGCAGCCACCAATCAGAAACGCCACTTTGCAACTGGGATCCCACAGGAGTGCCGCGGCAATAACGGAGAATAGAGGATGATTGGGAGCTGGAAGTGGAAGACGTGAAACTGTCCATACGGTCCGGGTAAGGTCGTGCAGCACGACTCTTTTTGTTTGATTGATTGATTGAGTGTTCGGAAAATACTAGTATTACTCATTGATTGATTCGTTTAGCCTCCGTTGCTACTCGATTTATTGGTTCTTTTTGAGATATTTCTGTTTGCAAACAACGAAGAATAGAAATATTCTGTCTAGCCTTTGCAGATAGTGAAGGATAGGTAGTGCGGACCTTTGTCCACCATTATTTGAGATCTTCACTTGTCCGATATACGCCATGCCTATCTTCTCCCCACTGATTGGTAGTTGGTTTAACCTGGATCGTTTATTAGAGGTAGATCATCCAGCTCCACTGGATGGCACCCCTAATAAGGACATGTATATTAAACATGGACTAGTCGCCGTAGATTATACAAAGCTATGGCATAAAAATACAAAAAAAGATCGAGAAAGTCAGTGGCCACTGATGGGATCTTTTGACCTCGCTAAAATCGAAGCGCTAGAGATAGCCCTTCGCAAAAATAAAACAATGCCAACCATGCTTGATAGTCTCGGCATGTGGCGAAAAGAAGCAACGCAATGTAAAGAGAGAGATGAAGCAAAGATCAATAAAGAGCTACGAAAATCAGCTTTCTTAGCTGGTAAAAAGTTAGAAGAGGAAATAAAGGAAAGAGAAAAAGCTAAAAAGGAACGAGAATCAGAAACCTCAGGACAATGCCCTGTTAGAACACTCTCAGTGCTTTACTCTGAGCTCCATTCAAAGCAAAGGACAGACGATGATTTACTCCTAGGTCCCCCAATCATCTATATGCCCCCTCCTTATGCTCCCACCCATCCTTTAGCACAGCACCTACAATCCCAGAACTTAACTGAAGGTAGCGCCAGGGCCTCGGTACCCACGGCCTCCGCGATGACCAAGCCTCTCGTGCTAAACACCTTGTCGAAAGACGTCTCAGACAAAAACGAAACAAAGGAGAAGGAACCGACTAGAATTCCCCGTTTGAGCAAAAATGAATGAACAGGCATTGATAAAATAGTCAAAACCCTAGTAGACAGAAAAGAAAATGAGGAGTACATAACGGATATATGCAACTCTTATGCAGACAACCACAAACGACACTTTGTTGTGCGCTCTTGTCATTACACTCTCACAGTATATGAAGAAAAGTATAAAGATAAAAGGCCCGAACGACTTGCAGCTCTATACAGAAAGGTAGATATAGGAGACGAGAGTGAATGCGATGTAGTGGAACTCTTTTCCTATACATTAGAAGTCTTCCGCCACCTCATAGAACAGGGACAAACAGTCAAAGGCGCCACCCCCGTAACCATCGAACCCCCGACAGATAAATTAGACAACATGATGCCTATAAAAGAAGCAGCCCCCTACTGGGTCCCCCCAAGAGGTCAGGGAACTCATGACGATATAAATCATCAAGACGCCAAAGGAAGAGTAGTATACAATTGGGTGTATCAACCCCGGGATAGACAGGACATCCTGACTTTCCTTAAATCCTTGCCGGACTTGCTAAAGAATCCCACGCGTTCTATACAGAATTAGGTACCGCCTTAGGATCGACAATCATGACCCTAGCCGATATCGACTTATTCTTTGTGCTATGTCTGCCAGCTGATGTATGGAAGCGAATCTGGAAAGTCGACCACACTGATCTGCTTGGACATACCTGGGAACAACTTGACATCCTAGATAAGCAACGAAACCCTGGACAGAAACCCCTGAAAGCCATACTAGACCTCCCAGATAAGATCGTACAAAAGGTAAAGACCCTAATCTCCGAGAAAAAGGTAGATTGGTCTATAGTAACAGCTTGCCGCCAGGACCCCAAGAAGACGTCTCCGAATACTTCTCTCGGTTCGAAACGGTGTTCTCTGATTACAGTGGACAGGACATGACCACTGCAACCGGACATCACTTGTTCGTACAAAATTACGTTAAGGAAGTTTTCACAGAAATTACAAACTAGCGAAAGCAGTTGGGCAGCCTCCAAACCCGCAGCCATCCTCCAGATGGCCCAGTATTACGAACACCAGAAAAATGAAAACGATAGAGCTTCAGAAAAGAAAAAGAAAGATTTAAAGGAGCGAGTCATGATAGCTCAGTTACAAGGAGTAAATATAGGGAAAGAACAATACAAGGGAGGTTATCAACAGAGTGCCCCTAGAAACCCGCCACCCAGAAGTAATGCACCTGCACCCTACACTGGACGTAGAGACTTAGGCGAGAACCAATGCGCATTTTGCAAAGAGTACGGACATTGGAAGTCTCAATGCCCGATCCTGTTAGACATGAATAGGAACAAAGAGACGAGAGACATAGCAAATGGACCGAGAAATAGAGGACACGGCCGAGGGTACACAAACGACGCTAGTGACGAAAGGCCGGTAGAATGAACACTTTTGACCGTCCCCGACAGAATTAGTACCAACAATCTGACTGCGACAATGCTTATGACTTTGCATAGGACTGGTAAGGGAGGGATCCAGTCGAGCTCTATGTTGACCAGCAAGCCCCTTATGTTACCGCAAGGGTCCTAGGCATGAAGTCTCCATTTCTGGTAGACACGGGAGCAACACGTAGTGCATTATCCAAACGACTGATTCCAAGGGCACCCTTGTCTGGCTCACACGTGACATCAATAGGATTTGATGGTATGCCCTCCACCAACCCTTTATCCAAACCGTACCCTTTTGACCTAGAAAACAATATCACCGACACGACATTCCTCCTCTCCTCCAATACCCCAGACGCCATGATGGGTCTTGACTTACTGAAGCATTTTCGAGCAACTATCAGGTGCTCGCCCGACGGAGTCCGAGACATCCTATATGACAACCCCAACCTACTCAGATCTTGCCCTTCACGACACATGTACTCCATTACCGAAGCAGACATATCCCTACTTGATACCTTACCCCCGTACTTATGGGCAAATGCTGACTCAGATGTAGGACGAATGATGATAGACCCAGTGCATGTGACTGTACGACAGGACGCAACACTACCGAAAGTACCCCAGTACAAAATATCACCAGAAGGCGAGAAAGCATTGATTGAAATAATAGTCACTAGTAAACGCAGGTGTGGTAGAAGAAGTAGTAAGCAATATCTGCAACAGCCCAATTCTACCAATCATCAAAAGACAAGGAGAGGGAGATGAGAACGCGTACCGCTTCATCATCGACCTGCGAGAGATCAACAAGATAGTCATGCCACAATACCCTGTAGTCTCCGACATCACCACCATCCTGACCCTGATCCCGTCCACTGCCACCACTTTCACTGTAATTGACCTCAAGAATGCCTTCTTTTCCATATCCATTCACCCAGACAGCCGCTACCTTTTCAGATTTACCCTAAGATCTTGCTCATATAGATTTTGCAAAGCACCCCAGGGGTACACTGAAAGCCCAAGCATCTATAGCCAGGCACTCAAGAGACAGTTAGATGCAGTTCAGCTACCGGACGGTGTGGTGTTAATACAGTACATAGATGATATCCTTTTAGCGGCCGACACCACTCCTCTTGCAGTCACAGCCACCATCCAGCACCTACACTTCCTTGCAGAGAATGGTCACAAAGTTTCCCGAAAGAAGTTACAGTTTTGTAAACCCCAAGTGACATACCTAGGTCACCTTTTGTCAAAAGAAGAAAGGAAACTCACACCTGACAGAATCCAGCCCATTTTAGACACTCCCGTCCCTAAGAACCAGAAGCAAGTCCGCTCTCTGGTAAGCCTCACCTCATTCTGTCGACAATGGTTGCTGAACTTTAACTTCATTGTTAAACCCCTACTTTCCCTTCTAGCCAAAGATGTTCCCTTTCCACTCCCTTGGGAGACGCCCTTTGTTCAGCACCTGTTCTAGGAACCCCAGACTATTCCAAACCATTCTCCCTTTACACGCACAAACAAGAGGGATGTGCATTATCTGTCCTGACACAATCAATCGGCCGTAAACAACGCCCTTGCGCTTATTTCTCAGCCACTCTTGACCGCGTAGCCAGAGCATTACCAGCTTTCCTACGAGCTGTAGCAGCTGCAGCAGTTTCGATACGACAGAGCAAAGGAATTGTGCTTTCTAACCCCTTTACAGTGTTAGTACCCCATGCTGTTGGCACCCTCCTGAACCAGACCAAGACCCAGCACCTGACTAGTGCACGACTGACTGGATACGAGCTAACTCTATTGGCACCACACATTACCCTGAAGCGGTGCACTACTCTGAACCCGGCTATATTGTTACCACTACCTGAAAACGACCCTAATGTAACTCTCCTGCATGACTCTGTGACCCTCACTGACGAACAGACCAAGAGTAGAGTAGACCTCTGAGACACTGCCTTCCCAGACCCTGACGGAGAACTATGGGTAGATGGCTCATGTATCAAACTCGCCGACGGCACCACCTCAGCTGCATATCCCGTCACCACAGCCCGAACCATTGTAGAAACAGCCCGCATTGCCCAACGATCCGCACAGGCGGCAGAACTGATTGCCCTCACACGAGCGTGTATTTTAGCAGCAGGGAAGGCCTCAAACATATACACAGACAGCCAGTATGCCTTCAGGGTAGTTCACCATTTTGGGCTCCTATGGAGAGAGAGGGGATTCCTGACCTCACATGGCACACCGATCTTACATGGAGATCTAGTCTCCGCCCTGACTGAAGCAGTCCTCCTCCCCAAGCGGCTAGCAGTTATCAAATGCCAAGCAGATAAGAAGGTGACGGACATTGTAGGACAGGGAAATGCACTAGCAGACGTCACTGCCCGAGCCACAGCAGAAAACAGAACGACAACGCGAATGTATGTGACCAGGTCACAAGCAGAGAAATGGACAGACGCTAGGGCCACGATAAGAGATATCCAACTGATGAGTACACCACACGAACTGACTGAATGGGCTCGGGTGGGTCTAAGAGACGACAAAGGCTGCTGGAGGACGAAAGACAAAGACAAATGGTTGCTGCCTGACGCTTATCTGATCCCCATATTGAACATGGCACACTTACCCGCACATATAGGATCCGCTCCCATGACCGAACTAATTACTAGGGTTTGGCATAATGGCAAGAGAGCAGATTCAGCGAAACGCCTAGTTCACCAATGCATGGTATGCCTACAACACAAACCGGGGAAGGGGACAGTAGTACCTCGGGGAGGGTTTGGGGTCCCTGACCATCCCTTCAAAATCCTCCAAATGGATTACATTCAGTTAGAAAGGTGCCATGGTCTGACATATGTCCTAGTTATTGTGTGCGCATTCAGCAAATGGGTGGAAGCTTACCCCACTCGCGACAATACTGCCACCACTACTGCAAAGGTGTTGTTAAAAGAGTTTTTCCCACGCTACGGCCTTTGTAGAATTTTATGGAGCGACAATGGCCCCCACTTCGTAGCCGAAGTTATCCAACTCATATTGAAAGGGTTGGGTGTAAAACAAAAATTCCACGCAGTCTTCCACCCCCAATCTGCAGGTCTGGTAGAACGCCACACTGAAGCTAAAACTAGCAAAGATAATTGCCACCACAGGATTGAAATGGCCCGATGCCCTTCCACTGGCATTGCTATCAATGCGCTCCAACCCAACCAGACACCACTTAACTTCGTATGAGGTTGTCTTTGGCCGGCCTATGAACATTTGGGCCGCGCCGAAGCCAACCTCCATCCATGATGTCCCGGACATTCTAATGTCTGATTACCTGCATAATATTACTAAATAATTAACTGTTATCCACCAACAGGTGCAGCAAGCCATTCCAGACGCATCCAAGGGTCCCAGACACGACATCCAACCTGGGAACTTTGTTTGATTCGGAACTTTCAGAGATCGAAGAGTTTGGAACCCAGGTGGATGGGTCCCTGGCAAGTCTTGATCACCACCCGAACTGCACTTCGAGTGAAAGGGAAGAAAAATTGGCTCCATGCGCACCACTGCAAAAGAATATCCCCAACCCTGACAACGGCCGAAAACGTGGACACCCAAGAAGAGCTCCAGACAAAAGACCGACCAGCCCTGAGTTGTTACCCAGAAACAGAGACACTCGAACTGGCAGAATTTCCCGACCCCACTGTGCCATCCAGAAAAGGGTATAACTTGCGACGAAAGGAGAGTGCTTCGGCCAAGCAGACCACTAACTAAGTCAAAAATCTCAGAGCAGTAGCTAACACTACAAAGGCTACCAGGATAGACGCCAGACAAAGTATGTGATCCTGCCAGTCACCAAGCCTCTTGAAGGTGATGGAAGATCCCGGATGACCGAAGACCCACCGCAAAGACCCCAAGACTGCCAAACTGCATAGTTCAAAGACAACCGTACTTTTCATTGCATCTCTCATCTGCCTCTTGTTAATGGTCACAGTTTGGATCATGGAAGAAAGCGCTCCCGCTCACAAGACAATGATACCCACTATGCAGCCCACCACCAAGAAAGAACATTATCTGGTCTCACTGTCACCCCACCTCCGAGAACGATGCAAACAATTTTGGAATAACTCATTCATACAGTTGCTGCATCAACACAATCTTGCTGCCAATGCCACTAACTGCTGGATCTGTGGGCTGCTACCTCATGCAACCGAACACTCTATTCCCTTCATCCCTTCACCCTTCTCTGTCCATGGATCCTGCCTTGCCTGGTTAATGCTCCTACAAGAGAACTACAAAGACAATACAACATCTGGTGAAACAATCACACAATTCTACAACGAGTTCTGGCTGAACAAAACTGGAAACAACTTTGCTCCCTTTTGCCCTCTGACTTCAAACACAACCTTTAAAATGAACATCCCGGAAAAAGAACGAATCAAAATGCAAGTGTTCAACAATCCAGCCAGACCCACCTTCTCAAATCTATGAAAACGGACTGCTGCAACTCTGACTGTGGCCCTATCTGTGGTGAACATCTCAGGACATTGAGGGCCATGGGACGAAATTGGTGGGCCACAGCTCCTGCCCCATAAAAAGGACTTTGAACACTGACGATCCTCCTTTGTTTGTTGCTTCACCAAATATGTACTTTGTCTGCGGTACAAAAGCTTACACCTGGCTCCCAAAGGGCTGGGAGGCACTTGCTACATTGCCTTTGTCCTTCCACCAACATACGTGGCACCAGCAAATCAGCACAGACAGAAACGCTCAAAAGACACAGAGCAAGCAGACTCCACCACATTACAGTTCCTCAATGCAGCAAAAGGACTCATTCCACTTTGGGGTCCGATGGCAAACAGTCGAGCCATCCGACATCTGACCCAAGCAGTCGAAACAGCATTAAACATCACAGCTGGCATCCTCACCAACAACACAGCTGAACTACAGGCGGTCCGCCTGGCCGCACTACAAAACTGTCTTGTCTTAGACGTGGTGCTAGCGGATCATCTAGGAGCATGCTGCATCATCGGAGCCAGCTGCTGCACCTTCGTACCGGATAATCCACCCTCAGTTTACAAGGCAATCGAACACCTTCACAGATTGGCATCAGAGATCCATCAGGAGCAAGAAGGCTAGACACTGGGAAGCTGGTTTTGGAACACTTTGAAAGACTGGGGTTGGAAACTATTGATGATAATATTGGTACCAGTCTTCATAATATGTGGTTGTTGCCTGGGGATACAATGCATACCGCATCTGTGCTCTCTTTTCATGAACTCTATTTGCCCTAAGACTTTGGATACTAAATCTGAACATGTGAAAGCCTTATATGACATAGAGATGCAAAATATGATGGGTATTAATGTAAATTGACAAGCTGGCTAGGACATGTTCAAAGGGTACACTGTGGAAAATTAGATTTCGGTGTGAACATTACCAGCGCCATCTTGTCCAAACCTAGGCCCGTATGAGCGCGTAAGCTGCAGCCATCTTAGACACAATGGCCACTTTGTACACTGCCGATCGCCTGCACGTCTCCCTGGCCTCGCTTTCATTCCCCGCGCGCTGGCAGCCCCCATGCACACATGCTTGAGTCATAAAGCATCCTCAGCGCGACCCTGACCCGGAGCCACTCCCTGTGCCGAACTCACATGCCCTTTTATCCCTCACGCACGAACAGCCCCCTTTTATAACCCCTTCCCTTGCACCTGGTTGTTCGATCCGATCCCAGGCCATCACCCAACCCCGTGGATACAGTTTATTGCCCCCGTACAATAGGATCTCGCTTCCCATCAAAGGAGCCGGGATTAATCAATGCCACAATCCCAGGAGATCCGACCAATTGCACACATTTGAGCCCCTGACGGAATGTCCAGCTGCGCGATAGCCATCACCCACTGTGATTGGGGTGGGGGTCTCTTCTATGTGACCTAAAGCGGGGATTCCAGAAATGCTTAACGTACATCAAAGTAATGTCAGGAATGTGTTACACTGCAATAAAACAATATAATACTGTGTATAAGGCCAGGCTACAGAGATGCAGTTAGAGCACCTCGAGACGATATTCTGTTTGTCCGATCTGACGTGCTTTGCTCCGTTTCCCGCTTTCCAGTTTCCAGCGCCCGCTTCTTTAATTGATAACTACCAAATGAATTAGAGCCGTCTAATGCCAAGCAGTGCTTGAGGATATCTGGGGAAAATCTGCTTATTCAACACACTCATACACCTATATAGATACTCACACACCGCCACTAATCCATAGAGGTACTCACACACCTAGTCAGTCATGCAAATAATTAATCACACTGCTGTTTACTCACCTATACAGTTTTACACACACCAGATCAATTACTCCTACAAATACTAGCACATTCTTATGCTCCTATACAATCACTGATACAAGCAAACACTCATCCATACAGCCACTCTCACAATCACACACTCTCACTTATAGCCATTTATATACTCCAAAACACATACATACTGCCTTTCACATATGTAGTTACTCACACATGTACCACTGAGATATACATTCACTCACTAACACACCCATACACACACTCACCCACCCATATAGTCCATCATAGATGCACTGCTGAAACCATGCACCCAGTGAATCACCCACTCACACATCTATGCACAGAGTCACACACTCCCCACCCACACAACACTCAGGCACCCATGCAGATACTCAGACAACCAATCAATACCCAATATAGACACTCATGTAGGTATTCGCAAACCCATGCAGTCGCTTACACACTAACAGATAGACGGATACAGACATTCACACACTAACCCATGCATTCAGTAAGATATGTTTAATCATTCACTTATAGAGTCAGTCACGCACCTACTAGGTCATCCATTCAGACACTTATACACCCACTCATTCTTCAATACGCCTTTCCCTATATATATTAAACATATTTAAACTTTACAGAAACACACAGTCACTGGATGATGTCATCAGTGATGTCATTTGAGATGTCATCAGGGATGTCATCAGTGATGTCACTGACCATGTCATGAATGATGTAATATGTGACATCATCAGCAATGCATTGCAGTGGCGCGAGTTATGGTCAGCTGAACTAACTATAACGGGTGAATTTCTATGGTTTTGTACGAGTGAAATTTCCAACTGACTATAACTTTCCCTCGTTCAAAAGAATAATTACTTTTGATGTGGTTAAGAACAAATGGAGAAGGAAAACAAAAAACTGATTAGATTAGAACCCTCACTCACCAACCTAGTGGTGATATGCTTCATCACTGGGTTCCCACTGGAAAGACCTAGCGTCTTTCCAGTGTGCTGCAACGCCTGTATACAGCGGAGCTCGTTCTTGTGAGTGTTGAGGGTGCAAACAGAAAAGCCAAATTGTGCTAAGTGAGTGCAAAAAAGGAAATTAAAAAGTGCGTAGTTGTGACGGTAAACTATTTTATTCAGAGTCCAACCCGCACTGGTTAAAAGCAAATTAGAGTGGAAACAGTAAAGGTTTTGTCGCACTGCGTTTGCACCGGATACTACTCCGGTGCTCGCATATCCTTAGCTTAACCCGTCTCGTGGTCATACCAACATACTTTAAACCGCAGGTGCAGATGATTAAGTGCACCACGTTACTGGTATTGCAGTTGGTATGGCCACGTTGTTCCCACTGCTTGCCTGGTTCTAAATGTAGGAACTTTGTGTGGGTGGTAAGGTGGCAGATACTACAATCTCCACAAGGAAAATGACCTTTCACCGCTGGGAGGCCCCAAGTTGATAACACAGTGGGTTCTGGATTAATTTGTTTTTTAGCCGGGCGTGTATGGACTAGAAAGTCCTTCAAGCTGCTCGCTCTTTTGTAAGAAAAAAGAGGTTTTTCCCACTTGAGTTTGTTACTCGTCACAATTCTGGATACTCCGGCTCACCATATTAGACATCGTGTTATATGTTGTTACACATGTTAGTGGGATTTCTTGGGGTTCATTTCTTGGATAGGTCTCCAACAGGGCATCTCTGTTTTGATTGAGAGCTCTCTTCCGGCTCCTGTTGAGTATTCTCTTTGGGTAGTCACGTGCCTCCAGCTTTTCTGTTAACTCATCTGCTTGTTTTCTGAAATCCGATAGATCACTACAATTTCGTCTTAGACGAAGATATTGTCCATAGGGGAGATTCTCCCGTAAGGGACGGGGATGGAAACTGCTGAACAACAACAGATTGTTTCTCGTTGTTGGTTTATAGTATGTCTTCGTATGGAGCAGATGTTCTCTTTTATTGATGGTAATATCGAAAAAAGTGATACTTTCCTTGGCGTACTCATATGTGAATCTCAAATGAGGATCGCAGGTGTTAATCCAAGCGAAAAAAGGGGATAAGGACGCTTCATCTCCCTTCCATAGCAGCAGGACATCGTCGATATAACGTTGCCATAAAACCATGTTGGAGTTAAAAGGGTTTGTAGGGTCCAGGATATACTTCTTTTCAAAGCTGTACACGTATAGTCCTGCCACCGAAGGGGCAAAAGTGCTGCCCATGGAAGTCCCTGATGTTTGGAGATAAATCTGATTCTCATACTCAAAATAATTTCTCTTGAGGGCTAGGGTGGCACAGTCTACTACAAAGCCCTTAGGTACTGAGAAATTCCAATCGGTTTGTTCTAGGGCCTCTGCAACTAGCTTGATGGTGTCATCCTGCGGTATGCAGGTATAGAGACTCTCGATATCTAGAGTCACTAAAAAGGTGGGTTCCTCTGGTAGTTCGATGGTCTTGAGCATGGCCAGCAGACTTTTGGTGTCTTTAATGTAAGTCTCAGTAGACTGTATGATGGGTTTTAGAAAGAAGTCGCAATACTGCGAAAGGGGTTCCAATACTGAACCAATCCCAGACACTATTGGGCTTCCGGGTGGGGGTAAAATGTTCTTATGGGTTTTGGGCAAAGTGTAAAAATATGGTATCCTGCCCGCTGAAGATGTAAGGTAATCTGCTTCTTGTTTGGACAGCCATCCATCAGATTCAGCTGTGGAAACCAAATCCAAAATCTCATCCCGGAGACTCTCCGTGGGATCCACCCTCAGGGCGGTGTAGTTGTTGGCGTTGCCCAGTAGCCGTCTACACTCAGCATCATATGATTGTTTATCCTGAATCACTATGCCTCCGCCTTTGTCGGCACTCTTTATCACTATGTTGGTATTCTTCTTCAGTGACTGAATCGCTTGGTGTTCTGCGGCTTTTAGATTTTTGAAGGTAGGAGGGCGGTTTAGTGCTTCAACTTCAGATAGAACGGCTTGTTCAAAAGTCAAGATCTCTGGTGGTACAAGATGGGGGGTGTGAAATTTGACTTTACTCTAAAGGGAGTGTCATGTTTTATCAAATCTGTGAGCTCAGTGTCCTTACTCTTCTCAAAGAAACTTTTTAGTCTAGGTTTTTTAAAGAACTCATTGAGTTCACAGAGTAATTTGAATTTATCACTTCGGGGGGTAGGAACGAAACCAAGGCCTTTTTCCAAAACAGCTTTTTCAGCATCGTTCAGATTGTGGGTCGACAAATTAGTTATTAAACTTATTTGTTGCTTGGGCCTGCTCTCTGCTCCCCGGTTTTGCTTCGGGTGTTGTCCCCCACTGTCTCCGTTTGTTCCCAATGAACCTGGTTGGATCCCTTGCACTTCCCCCGGCCTCGTTGGCCTTGATCTAAAAAAGGCTGTCGAAAGAAATTTTGTTGAAATTGTGGGGGGGCAAAATGTGGATTCCACCCCATCATTGGCGGTGTAGGAGCTTGGAAAGGGCTGTTTTGGTAGGGCAGTAGGCCGGGATGTTGAAAGAAAGTGGGCCATCCCTGATAGGGAGGAGGGAAAGCTTGATTTCCCCGTCCACGTCCACGGCCTCTGCCTCTGTTGCCTCTCCTTGTGTTACCTCCACTTGAGCCACTCATATTAGAATCTGCCGAGGAATCTGAACTGTAGTCAGTTGTTGTTGGCTGGACATAGTCAGGACTCGAATAGGGATAGACACTGGTGTAAGACCATCGTTTAAGGTCCTTCTGCAGTTTCTGCGCTTTTGACTGTGCTAGATTCTCTTTATACTCATTCTGTTCCTTGTTTAGCTCTTCTAACTTCTTCTTAAACCCTGTCAGTGTGGCTTTGAATTGGGATTCGGTGGTCTGGATTTCCAACAGAAGAGTTTCAGAGAGGCGTAATGCTGTTTTTATGATCAATATACCCCAGTCTCTGGTGCAGTGCCATGCTATCTGCGCCCATTCTTTACGAAACAATGCATTGTCTAAAAAGATTCTGGGAGCATTGGTCACAAGTAGTCCCTTAGGCGCTGCATTGTTGTTAAGGTACTCTTTAATCATTGTGCCGTGTAGTATGGCTCTAATGCGGCTGCTTTTAAGTTCTCCTAATTTGTCCCAATCTTCTGGTTGGGAGATGGTCTGGGCAAGTAATGTATCTGAAAAAAGGGAATTATCCCCTAGGAGGGCATCGACCTCTTCCTTAGACAAAGAGAGACCCAAATCTTCCATTATCCCTGTTTGTAGAAGGACTTATTTCTTAAAATTAGTGCAAACCTTTGTGAGTGTAAACTCTCACAGCTATACGATGTCCGAAATCACAAATAAACAAAGAGAGAGTAAGGGTATAACAGTTCACTCTCTTACCCCTAAAGAATGTTTGATAAACAACAAAAGAGTGAAGGTAACAAAACACCACTTTCAAAAGAATAATTACTTTTGATGTGGTTAAGAACAAATGGAGAAGAAAAACAAAAAACTGATTAGATAAGAACCCTCACTCACCAACCTAGTGGTGACATGCTTCATCACTGGGTTCCCACTGGAAAGACCTAGCGTCTTTCCAGTGTGCTGCAACGCCTGTATACAGCGGAGCTGGTTCTTGTGAGTGTTGAGGGTGCAAACAGAAAAGCCAAATTGTGCTTAGTGAGTGCAAAAAAGGAAATTAAAAAGTGCGTAGTTGTGAGAGTAAACTATTTTATTCAGAGTCCAACCCACACTGGTTAAAAGCAATTTAGAGTGGAAACATAGGGAGGGTCTCAATAATTAAAGACACCTAGTCCACAATGTGAAAAGATTAGGTCGACATGTTTCTGCTATGTGTGAGCCCGAGTCGCTCAGCTTTCGTCAGGACCAAATTT
This sequence comes from Lissotriton vulgaris, assembly GCF_964263255.1. NCBI lineage: Eukaryota > Metazoa > Chordata > Amphibia > Caudata > Salamandridae > Lissotriton > Lissotriton vulgaris. The sequence goes on along the minus strand of NC_141685.1, from coordinate 1,323,336,726 downwards.
GTGTGATCCTCCGGTGGTGTACACGCCCTGAGGTGCACCCTGCCATGAGGAATTATATGTGAAAAAGTAAAAAGGATAAATTGATTCAAAATACTTACGGCTTAGAGCCGATTCGGACCCATGCAGCAAAATGCTGGGGTCTATACCTGTAAAGACTAAAATGTTTTAAGTTATCAACAAAATATTATTACAGTGTCTTCTCAGTAGTATGCATTCAAAAATCCCTCACCACAATTTACCACCCGGACAGTGGAAAGAAATCAACGGGCGGTGTTTTAGTTGGTAAGCAGTAAGACAACCTTGCAGCTTACATTGGGTGAGCAAGATCAAGTAATGTGGTTACTTTTACTGCTATCCTTCAAATACCATCCCCGTGCTTTTATATATTAATTAATAAAATGCTGAGGGTATTTTGTAATAGTGGCTATTAAGCCAAAGCTGCACTTAATTTAAAAAACAACATAGTCCGACTACACTCCAACTAGTGGGGAGGGAAGGTTATTTAGGGGGTTCAGAAAGGTGACATGACCCCTGGAAGATTCAGGATCTGACATAGACTCACGTTCAGAGGACGATTATCACTCTGCTTTGGCAAACGCGGCGGAGGGTGAACTTCACGTCGCATGTCTGATGAGTAAAATGCCCATAACAAAGTTAGAAAGAAAACACACAGAAGGTACTTCAAGTGCTACACAGAGAGGCCTTAGCGTGTAAACGCTGCACTATTCAAAGAAATGAAAGCATGTTAGACTCACATTAATGCTGACGACTCCCCGCCTGAAACCTACTCTGTCAGCACCGCGGCCCGGAAGAACGCCGAGTCTGCGCGGTGCAGGAAGACATCGTCAGTGTTCCGGTCACGTGGGAGTCATGTGACCTAGTATTTTGTAAACAGTCCCGGAAATTAAAGGAGCCTCTCTAGTGTTTAGCACGTTAATTCAATTATATGACCTGGTATTCGGCAAACAGTACTGGAAAACAAAAGGAGCCTCGCCAATGTTTAGCACGTTAATTTCATTATGTTGCTCAATTAATCCTATCTACTGATCTTTCCAGATTAGACATGTCAGAATGTGGCATTAATTGATAAAAGGCTATCCCAGTCGTGTAGCCTAGTATTAGTAAAAGGTACTAGAAAAAGGAGGAGCCCCGCTAATGTTGTGCAAGTTCATTTAATTCTATTGCTCATTCAGTCGTACCCAGCGATCTTTCCAAATCTGGCAAATCAGAACAACTGCCCCATTTGTAAGGTAATAGATAGTAAACGCATCCACTTCGAAGTGCGTGGTTATGCTCTACGCCATTGTTGTGTAAAATCACTATCTGGGACCAGAGTATGTTAGTCCCACTTCTGTTAACCACAAAAGGAATGATGATATACAAAGCAATGTAAGGGAGATGTCGTGGGGTGATAGCCTAGGACTGACAAACTGTTTTAGCAGTCCTAAAAAGTGAATTGTAACCAGACATCTAATGCAAGGAATTTGTCGCGAGATGATGACAAAGGGCTGGCATATGTTGTTATTCAATGGATAATTGTGGCTACAGATTTTAAAATTATTTGGATTAGCAAGTCGGAATAAGTCCCTTTCTTTAGAGGTGAAACTTTCATCATAGAGGTGGAAAAAGGGGTGTGTTTTTTCAATGAGTTTTTTGAGGTGCAGCTCCTGTATAGATTCAGCGCCTCAATACTGATCCCCACGCAATGTCATCGTTTAGTCCCTGTTTATGACTGGATAAACGATGAATCCACCGCTGTTCTTTTTCAAAAAGCAGTTTTTCGTCGCCGAGAACTTGCTCCACCACAGTCCACCGCATATCATTCGGTGTGTGGTTATTTGCAATGAAGTGGTTCGTGAGTTTTGTCGCACTGCGTTTGCACCGGATACTACACCGGTGCTCGCATATTCTTAGCTTAACCCGTCTCGTGGTCATACCAACATACTTTAAACCGCAGGTGCAGATGATTAAGTACACCACGTTACTGGTATTGCAGTTGGTATGGCCACGTTATTCCCACTGCTTGCCTGGTTCTAAATTTAGGAACTTTGTGTGGGTGGTAAGGTGGCAGATACTACAATCTCCACAAGGAAAATGACCTTTCACCGCTGGGAGGCCCCAAGTTGATAACACAGTGGGTTCTGGATTAATTTGTTTTTTAGCCGGGCGTGTATGGACTAGAAATAGTTTTTTCCCACTTGAGTTTGTTACTCGTCACAATTTTCCAATTTTTCTGGATACTCCGGCTCACCATATTAGACATCGTGTTATATGTTGTTACACATGTTAGTGGGATTTTTTGGGGTTCGTTTCTTGGATAGGTCTCCAACAGGGCATCTCTGTTTTGATTGAGAGCTCTCTTCCGGCTCCTGTTGAGTATTCTCTTTGGGTAGTCACGTGCCTCCAGCTTTTCTGTTAACTCATCTGCTTGTTTTCTGAAATCCGATAGATCACTACAATTTCGTCTTAGACGAAGATATTGTCCATAGGGGAGATTCTCCCGTAAGGGACGGGGATGGAAACTGCTGAACAACAACAGATTGTTAACAACATCAAAAGTAATTATTCTTTTGAAAGTGGTGTTTTGTTACCTTCACTCTTTTGTTGTTTATCAAACATTCCTTAGGGGTAAGAGAGTGAACTGTTATACCCTTACTCTCTCTTTGTTTATTTATAACTTTCCCTCGAACATATGGCTTTTTCAATGAATTTCTAAGGTTTTTTAAATGCTAATTTCTAACTATAACGTGCCTGAAACCTATGTTTTTTTCTGTGATATATATATATATGTACACACATGTATATCATATATATAAATATATATATATATATATATATATATATATATATATATATATATATATATATATACACACATATGTATACCTCTTACATGTAGATACTGATATAAGAGTCATTTAATCACCAAATGTATATGTGTAGTCAGGACATATTGCAATAAATAGTATTATCAGAACCTGGGTTCTTCATACTCCCTTGCTCCAATGCAACTTTGCATCGGATAACTCATTAATTTTTCTAGGTTGGCCTGGCATGGCTTGATGTAGTATATACCCTTCAGACAAATTAATAATCTATTTTAGACATGGAAGATGCAATTATCTCAACTAGCTTTAAGGCTATAATGATATTACTCTGACCTAAGTGCCAGATAAAATAAAGCAAGTGAGTTTGATATGTAATTTATTGAGCCTGAAAAATAGGATAACTGTCACTCCTCCATTTATATTGTATTATGTTCATTGGGGAAAAAAGCAATAGTCATATCCCTGGTCATATATCAGGTTATGCTATAACTTCTGAATATGTATAAATTAGCAATAAAAAGGACTTAAAATATATTTTAACCCCTTTGCTTACACTGCTTTTGTATGTGTGTCAAAGCAGAAGGAAATGAATTGCAAGATCTGCCCCACAGTGATTTCCATGACGCGCTATGTGGGAATACTCAGTCCCTTCCATGGTTAGTCCAGACTTGAGGCCAGAGGTCGCAAAGGCAGTGCCAGGAGTCGCAAAGGGCAAGCCAGGGGTTCAAACTTCGATCCCTGGCAACCCCTAAATGACGCCCAGCAACCACTGCCCAGTGATAGGCATACGAGAAGTTGGACAATATTCTTTATTATGAACATTGTACAACTGTCACCTTTGTCAGAGAAACATATAGGTCATTTACATTGCTGACGTCATTAGCCAACACTTGCATTAGAATTTGTGCAAAATCCCCGTCATTTTTTAACAAGTCACTTCCCATGTCCAGTTCATATATTAAACAATAGGAGATGGTGGACAGAGTGCTGAAACTTTCCAGATACTCATCACCAGTCACAGATCTGGGTTGAATCGATCATTATTCTTTAGCTCACTTCACCACCCCAGTTCAGACCCAGCCATATGCAAATCAGCCTTGACTGCGTGCCTCATGGGAACAATCCAGACCAAACTGCCAAGCCAGGTCTTCCCTTGACAGAAAAATGGCATCCTGGGACGGGTTTCGGGGAGACACCCTTCATCAGCCAGGCTAGCTTGAATCTAGTAGCAAAGTTAGCAAGGGACCCACATCAGGTCATACCTCGCCAACTTAGGGTAAACAAGGCAAACACAAGGAGATGATGGACGGAGTGCTGAAACTTTTCAGACATTTACCCCCAGTTACAGATCTGGGTTGAATCCATTATTATTCTTTAGATCACTTCGCCACTCCAGTTCAGACCCAGCCATATGCAAATCAGTCTTGACCCTGTGCCTCATCGAAACAGACCAGACTGAACTGCCAAGCCAGGTCTTCCCTGGACCGGAAACAAGCATCTTGGGACCGGTTTTGGGGTAACACCCCTCATCAGCCAGGCTAGCTTGAATCTAGTCGCAAAGTAAGCAAGGGATATACATCTGGGCATACCCCACCAACTTAGGCCTAACAAGGCAAACACAAGAAGTTGATGGCCAGAGCGCTGAAACTTTTCAGACCCTCACAACAGTCACAGATCTGGGTTGAATCCATCATCGTTCTTTATTTCACTTCTCTTCAGTTCTGACCCAGCATTATGCAAATCAGTCTTGACCCTGTGCCTCATGGGAACAGTCCAGCCCAGACAGCCAAGCCAGGTCTTCCCTGGACCGGAAACTTGCATGCTGGGACCAGTTTGGGGTAACATCCCTCATCAGCCAGGCTAGCTTGAATCCAGTGCAAAACCAAAGGGGATGATGGACGGAGTGTTGAACATTGCTAGCACTCACCCCCAGTCAACTGATCTGGGTTTAATCCATCATCATTCTTTCGCTCACTCCGCCACCACCGTTCAGACATGGCCATATGCAAATCATTCTGTGCCTCATGGGAACAGTCCAGCACGAACTGCCGAGCCATGTCTTCTCTGGACCGGAAACAAGCATCCTGGGACCGGTTTCTGGCTAATCAGCCGTCATCAGACTGGCTAGCTTGAATCCAGTGGCAAAGTGAGCAAGGGGACCCACGTCTGGGCATACCCTGCCAACTTAGGGCTAACAAAGCAAAACCAAGGGGATGATAGACTGAGTGTTGAACATTGCAAGCACTCACCCCCAGTCAACTGATCTGGGTTTAATCCATTATCATTCTTTAGCTCACTCCGCCACCCCAGTTCAGACATGACCATATGCAAATCAGTCTGTCCCTGTGCCTCATGGGATCAGTCCAGGCCGAACTGCCAAGACATGTCTTCCCTGGACCAGAAACAAGCATCCTGGGACTGGTTTCTGGCTAATCAGCCATCATCAGCCAGGCTAGCTTGAATCCAGTGACAAAGTGAGCAAGGGACCGATGTCTGGGCATACCCTGCCAACTTAGGGTGAACAAAGCAAAACCAAAGGGGATGATGGATGGAGTGTTGAACATTGCAAGCACTCACCACCAGTAACTGATCTGGAGTTAATCCATCATCATTCTTTAGCTCACTCCGCCACCCCAGTTCAGACATGGCCGTATGCAAATTAGTCAGACCCTGTTCCTCAAGTTTCAAGTTTTTATTTTTATGATAACGGAACTCTGTCGAGATCCACATAACAGTTTAGCAATAAAGAAAAAAAGGAAAAAAGAAGAAAGAAAAACAATATTCGATACACAATTAAATAAAAATGTCAATACAGTGTTAAAAAACATTTAAAGAAGGAAAACAATTTAAAGCAAAACATTTCGTTAGGAGGATTAAACATAGCTACAATGAAATCATAAGCAGTAAAAATACCCAGCTGAAAACACAGAGGTTTTACCCATTTTCGTCTGTGTACCATAAGGGCTGGGCAAACAAAAACTACATGGTATAAATCCTGGGGATAGAGTTTACAGAGGTCACAGATATCTGTACCACCATGCCATTTAGACAATAAACAATTCAAAGGAAGTAAATCATATCTTAACAGTAAAATAAATCGCCTAACTGCATGAGGAAGATTCCAACCTAAATATGGTTGACATTTTTTAATTTCACAAGAGTTACCGAGGGGGAACATTCCTCTCTTAGACTTTCGGATCGTACTGTCAGCTCTAAAACTCAACTCCCAAGATGAGGTTTTTAAAGATAATTTTAGTTGGGGAGCCGATAGTGTAAAAAGACTTTGTTCATCAATCTGTAATAGAGAAATTGCCTGTCTGAAGTTTTTTTACTATAGAGGAGTAAACATTATAGGAACCCAGCAGTTCTTTTTTTATTAGAAACCTCAGGGTGCCAGGTTTTCCTTCAGCAATATAAAAAACCCATCTCACAACACTCGCCACTGCCTGGGACCGTGCACTACGCAGACCAAACTCTTGTCGCAACGATGACGTAGAGCTTGCAGTATTTACAGAGGCTAGATTACGAAGAATTCTTCCCTCAATAGAATCCAGGAATTTCCAGCATGCCATGTCCACTATTTCTAATCCGTAGATTAGAGATGCGGGGATTTTTGCCCGATAGACTTCGAGCAATATTGAAAAATGCCTCCGACCTGTCGCTTTGTATAAGGAGATAAGACTCCTCCCTTGAGCGAGAGCTTTCCTACCATTCTTCTCTGTATGGGTTTTTTCTGAGAGATTACTCGTGACGATCTTCCCAAGGAAGGGGTAGGATTTAACTACTTCTAATCTTTCCCCCCCGACAGACCAGAAATAATCGCTGTATTTAGGTTTTCTCCTTCCACAGAAGCACATTATTTTACTTTTTGAGGTATTAATTTTTAAAAAGTGGGCCACGGAGTAGGAGTACAAACTTTTTAAGCGATTATTCAGACCCTTTGGGGTGAGGTCTAATATTATAATATCGTCAGCATACATTAAGCATGCGATGGATGATCCCCCTAATACAGGGGCAATACCATTGCTCGTGGCTAATATGGCTTTAGGTAAATCCGCAATGTATAAGGAAAATAACAGGGGCGCCAGGAGGCAGCCCTGTTTAAGCCCATTATTGGTAGGTATTACCCTGGAAAGTCCTCTATCACCACCCATTAAAACTCTGCACCAGGTGTCTGTATGGAGTGCAATAACTAGTTTCAATAGGCTCGGGGGCATTCCTAATTTTATTAGCTTACTCCAAAGCAGAGCTCTTTCCACCTTGTCAAAGGCCGTAGAGAAGTCAATAAATGCTCCATACAGACCTCCTCTACGGACTGTGACATATTTTTCAATCAAAATTTGAAGAGCAGTAGAGTTATCTAAGGTACCATGGTGTTTTCTAAATCCAGTCTGCTCTAGTGGAAGAATTGCAGACATGGTCACCCAGTCATTTATAGAATTCAATAGACACTTGGTGAAAACCTTGCCTATAGCGTCTAGGAGAGCTATTTGTCTATAATTTTCAGGAGAATCCCTGGCGCCCTTTTTGTAGATAGGAATTAGCAAGCTCCCTTTCCAAGAATGTGGAACAATGCCATTATTGTAACAGGCTTTAAAGACGGGGTATAGAATTTTTCCCCATAAGGCACTATGAGTTTTCAATACAGAAATTGGAATTTCATCTGGGCCGAGGGCACCGGACGAGCGGAGGGCTTTAATTGCGGTTACAATTTCAAATTCGGAAGGAGGATCATAAGGACATAAATCTTCCTGCAATTGATTAAGATCAAACTCCTCACCATTACTACTATATAGACCCTGTACAAAATTTACCCAAGTCTGCTCATTTATTGATATCGGAGAGGGACTGGCTCTCACCCCACAACCCTCCCCAATTAGTGACCAAAAGGTCTTAGTCCGACCATTCTTGGCTGCTTCACGCAATTTACACCAAAGAGCATCTTCCTTCTGACGTTTTAATCTGACCTTCAGCCTGTTTCTTCTCCTCTTCAAAAGTGAAATTCTTTGTCTACGATCTGGAGAGGGAAAAAGGTATTGGGCCCTTACCAGCTTATTTATTTCCTTATTTAAATTAAGGAGATCAGAGGGAATTTTGGGCATTACCTTAGCTGTTAGTTGCTTTTGAGCTTTTGATTTTAAAATTTGTAAAAATGACGTAAAGCAGTCTAATTCTCTGCCTTCCCATAAAGCTAAGTTATATACTGTATATTCCAGTAAGTTGGACAGATTTTTAATAGTCCCGGGGTTCCAATAGCACTTCCTGCTTTTAATATTAAAGTTCAATAAATCATCCCCAATTTTCCAATGATTTTTGGGAGATGATACATTTAACTTCAGCATCAAGACATTATGATCACTAAGATCGGTGGTTAACACTCCCAGGTCCTTCAAAAAACTAAAAAATGTGCTATCGACAATCACATAATCCAAAATCGAACCACCATTTCCTGATTTATGTGTTAAATGAGCAGGACTGTCAGAGGGAAACCTCCCATTGGCTATAATACAGTCTGCTTCGGTTAAGCTCTCTAGAATTAATTTCCCTCTTTTATTTGTTTTAATGTTCTTTGGGAATATAGCTTTTGGTATCTGGAACATTTCCTCCTTTGTTTTGTTTCTAAATAACCCTAAAGCTCCATTAGATATTTTTGCATTTAAATCACCCACCAGTATAATGTATGGGGGGGGACAGGATTCCTGTAGGTTAAGGATATAGGAGCAAATCTTCTTAATACCACAGTTATATTTTAAATCAGGGGGTAAGTAAGCATTTATTATTATGACCGATTTGTTCGAGCCATCATTCAGGAGATTTATTATTGGGAACAGTCCAGCCCGAACTGCCAAGCCATGTCTTCCCTGGACCGGAAACAAGCATCCTGGGACCGGTTTCTGGCTAATCAGCCGTCATCAGCCAGGCTAGCTTGAATCCAGTGGCAAAGTGAGCAAGGGACCCACGTCTGGGCATACCCTGCCAACTTAGGGCAAACAAAGCAAAACCAAAGGGGATGATGGACGGAGTGTTGAACATTGCAAGCACTCACCCCCAGTCAACTGATCTGGGTTTAATCCATCATCATTCTTTAGCTCACTCCGCCACCCCAGTTCAGACATGGCCATATGCAAATCAGTCTGACCCTGTGCCTCATGGGAACAGTCCAGCCCGAACTGCCAAGCAAGGCTTCCCTGTACAGGAAAAAAGTATCTGGGGACCGGTTTCTGGCTAATCAGCTGTCATCAGCCAGGCTAGCTTGAATCCAGTGGCAAAGTGAGCAAGGGACCCACGTCTGAGCATACCCTGCCAACTTAGGGCGAACAAGGCAAACACAAGGAGATGATGGACAGAGCACTGAAAATTTTCAGACACTCAACCCCAGTCACAGATCTGGGGTGAATCCATCATCGTTCTCTAGCTCACTTTGCCACATCAGTTCAGAACCAGCCATATGCAAATCAGTCTTGACCCTGTGCCTCATGGGAACAGTCCAGACTGAACAGACAAGCCAGGCCTTCCCTAGACCGGAAACAAGCATCCTGGGACCGGTTTTGGGGTAACACCCCTCATCAGCCAGGCTAGCTTGAATCCAGTGGCAAAGTGAGCAAGGGACCCACGTATGAGCATACCCTGCCAACTTAGGGCAAACAAAGCAAACAAAAACAGATGATGGATGGAGCGCTGAAACTTTTCAGACATTCACCCCCAGGTACAGATCCGGGTTGAATCCATCATTGTTCTTCAGATCACTTCCCCACCCCAGTTGAAGACCCAGCCATATGCAAATCAGTCTTGACCCTGTGCTTCATGTGAACAGTCCAGATTGAACTGTCAAGCCAGATCTTCCTTGTACTGGAAACAAGCATCCTGGGACTGGTTTCGGGGTAACACCCTTCATCAGCCAGGCTAGCTTGAAACCAGTGGCAAAGTGATCAAGAGACCCATGTCTGGGCATACCCTGCACACTTAGGGCGAACAAAGAAAACACAAGGAGATGATGGATGGAGCGCTTAAACTTTTCAGACATTCATCCCCAGTTACAGATCTGGGTTGAATCCATCATTGTTCTATAGCTCACTTTTCCACCCCAGTTCAGACCTAGCCATATGCAAATCAGTCTTGACCCTGTGCCTCATGGTAACAGTCCAGACCGAACTGCCAAGCCAGATCTTCCCTGGAACGGAAACAAGCATCCTGGGACCGGTTTCCGGGTATCACCGCTCATCAGTGAACTGGCTGAGTGCCTTGCGATACAGGAGAGGAAAGCGGAGCGGAGAAGGCAACAGCTGGAACCTCCAAGGGGGTGCAACAGCAAAATGAAGCAGTAGGGGATACCAAGGCTGGCGAGGCCAAAAGGAAAACACCAACAGCACCACCACCCCCTCCTTCCGGATCATCACCAACACCCTGCTGAGGAGGGGAAAGGGAGGAAAGGCAAAGAGAATACCCCGAAGCCAAGGGAACTCAGGGTGTCCCCCCGCCTCCTTGCAAAGAAGAAGGGAGCAAAACCTTGGCAGAAGAGCATATCAACCAAGGCCTTCTGAACCACCCCGAAATCTCCTGAAATATCCGCAGAGACAGGGACAATGAAACTGAGGAAGGAAGAAGGCAACTCAGTCAATTTGCATGCCCTTTCTCTTTCCCCGGCAGATAGATCACCATCAGACCCAGCAGTTTGGCTTCTGCCCAAGCCCCAATCTGATCCACCAGGACAGCCAAAATAGAGGAGTGAGTACCCTAAAATGATTCAAATAGGCATGTGCCACCTGATTGTCTGTCCAGACCTGATCTCACTTGTTCTTCAGATGAGAGGCAACGTGCAGAGGAGCCTTGAACACCTCTGCCATTTCTTTCCCATTTGAAGACATCCAGCTCTCCACAGGAGTCAAAGGCCCCTGAGAAGAAAGAGTCCCGAGGGTGGGCCCTCAACCCCAAGGGCTGGAATCGGTTATCAGGCAACAGGGCACAAGAATATCCAGGGACACCCCCTTTTCCAAGTTGTCTGACAGCAGCCACCATTGCAGCTAGAGAGAAATGGCAGAAGTCACCAGAACTGGGGCATCGTAATCCCGGGACCACAGATTCCAGTGAAACAGAAGATGATACACCAGATGGAAGAGGTGTCTGCGATCCCAAGGAACCAGGAAAAGGGAAGCAGCCATGTCCCCCTGAACCCACAACCAGTCCCTTGCAGAAGCTGACGGGCAGACAGGAGGGACTCCAGATGAGACCTGAACTGAAGCTGGCGAACCGGAGGAAGAAACACGACCCCCAACCGAGTATTGAAGAGAGCACCGATAAATTGGAGTTCCTGAGACGAGATGAGGTGGGACTTGCTGAGATTCACCAGGAACCCATGGGACTCCAGACAACTCTGCACCAATGTCAAATTCCCCTGGGCCTGAAGGAACGACGAGGAAGAAATTAACCAGTCATCAAGGTAGGCAAACAAAAGCACCCTCCCCATGCATGCAACAGACCCACCAGGGGAGCCAGGATCTTTGTGAACACCCGAGGGGCGGAGCCAAACCAAAGGGGAGGACACATAATTGGAAATGTCCCAGGGTAAAGAACCGTAAATACCTCTGAAAGAGAGGATGCACAGGAATATGGAAATAAGCATCTAAAAGGTCCAAGGACTTCAGAAAGGCCCCAGGGGAAACAAGGGGCAGAATCTTCTGCAAACGCACCATCTTGAATCTCTGGTAAGGCACATAGGAATTTACAGTCTTGAGATCCAGAACAGGCGGAAACCCCCCTGATGCCTTCTGTACCAGGAACAGAGAGTGGCAACACTGATCCCACTCATTCCCGGGAACAGGAATGATGGCACCCTTCTGGAGAAGATCCAAGATCCCCTACTTCAACCGCAGCAGTTGCAGTGGATTCTGAAGAGTCGGGTCAGAACATAAAGATCTAGAGGCTGAAAAGAGAAGTTGATAGAATAACCTTCGACCACCAGGCGAAGAACCCAGGAATAGGTGACGTTGCTTGTCCAAGCAGAAGATTATTGTCCAATTCAGCCGCTCACCCTGAGACATTGAGAATTTTGGTGTGGAACTGGCAAGGGCAGCAATCGCAGGCTGTTGCCTGGACTTATCAGAGAATTGGGTGCCATGGCCATCACCACTCCCACAAAAGGGATGGGAGGGCCCCTTCCCAGCTGAGGGGAGATTCCCAAAAGCTCGCCGATAACCAAAACCCGACCTATCAGTGCAGGCCGCAGACCTCATCTAGATGCTTCATCGAGCAGAAACAATGGAACCAGAAATGGCCACTGCAAAGGACAGAGAGTCAAAGGTAATGTCAGACAGGAAGCTGGCCTGTAATTCTATAAGAGACAGACATAAATTGACATTCTCCCCTTGCGGAAGGTCTTCTGACAAGGCCTGAATATCATGCAGGAGCGATTGAACCACATACGAGGCATAAGTACCAATCCTGATGGAAAAGTTAGCTGCAGAGTAAGCCCGCCTGGCAGCACTGTCCACCTTCTTATCAACTGCATGGCTAGGAGAGGCGTCCTCTGAGATGATGGCTTGTGGAAGGGAAGAGCATCAGGCTTCTTCCGGCGGTACTGAGAGAAGATATCTTCCTCCTCATCCAGAGGAACCACAATCTAAAGGGCCAAATTGTCCTTCAAGTGAGTCATCACTTCCTTCAACTCAGCGCACTTAACAAAGCGTCCCCGCTGTTCCTCATCCGAATCATCAGAGTCTGGGTGCTTTGGGCACTGTGCCACTGCTGACCAGTGCCACGGTGCAAGTGCTCCCTATGTTAAATTACTGTACTGATTGAATTCCATGTTTGGCTTATTTGGTTTACTGTCAGTCCCCAGTCTAGTGCACCAGGAGTGCCAGGGCTTGTAAATACAAATGCTGCTCGTGGGCTTGCAGCACGTGTTGTGCCACCCACAAGAGCGGCCTCGTAAAAGAATGTCTACGGGTCTGCCATTGCTAGACCTACGTGCGGTCTGGTACTGTCACGTTGACTGCGCAAGTACACCTACGTGCCAGTCCCTAAACCTTCCCTTAACTTCATATTAGTCACCCCAATGGTAGGCCCACGGGCAGGGTGCATTGTAAGTATAAGGTAGGACAGGCCTGACCAAGTTGGCATGTCCTAATAGTGAATTACAGACATATTCGTTTTTCACTATTGCGAGGTAACCTGCTCTCCCTTAGTTAGAATGGGCCGCTAGGATTATTAATGCTATGATCCTAGCTGACTCGGGGAGCATGGTGCAATGTCGAGTTTGGTATCCCTGAACTCGGGGTCTAATAACGCATCCGTTTGGGTGGATGGTTTTTGGACTCTGGGTTTGAAAATAGCACTTTTAGAAAGTGTCTATTTTCTTGTCTAACCATTTCTGGTTTCTGCTGGTTTTGCGTGTGTGTGTGACAGGAGCTGGGTGGCTCCAGAGGTCTGAATGAGTCAGTGTGGGATGAGTGGGACATTTGCGTTGAGAGTAGGGGGAGAGTAGTTGCTGATAGCCTGCCCTGCCTGATACAATGCTGGCTCCACCTCCTGCCAAGCGGCAGATGGCTCCGTGCCTGCCATGGACGATCCTGGCCCCACCTCCTACCAGGAGGCCGATAGCTCTGCTCCTGCCAGTGACAATGCTGGCTCCACCTCCTGCTGGGCGTCTGAGGACCCAGCCCTGCTCAGTGAATAGGCCAGGTGCCTCTACCTGGCTCCACCCACAACAGACCCAGGATGTTGGGAAATACCCCCGCATGGACAAAGGGATCAAAGCCAAAAAGGGGTATAAGAGAAGGACCCCTGAACCAAGACTTTAGATCACTTCTGACAAGGAAACCTGAACCAAGGACAAGAAGCCTGCTGATCCAAGGACTTGCCCACCCCTTCTGCCAGGGTGCTGTTTGCTGGGGGGAATCCTGCAGTGCTTCTTTATTTTTGCCAAGGAACCAGGAGAGAGGAACTGTGTGTGTACTCTCACGCTTTGCTAAGAAAATCTCCAAGGACTGGAAGAGTGCCAGTCTCCTGTTGAAGTCACAGGGCTGAAGGACTTCATCTGCTTAAGTGCTATTTGCTGGAACTTGTGAATCCAGCACCTCTGAAAGAGACCAGCAATCTCGACGCCGACGGACGTCGCCGAATCCAGCTCGACATCGTGAGTAACGGCTCCAGTGTCCCGCTTCCTCGACGCCGGCCGCCGGGCCTGATCGACGCCAGCAGCAACGCCAGTGAGTAGTGAGTTCGGCTCCAGCTCCAAGGGACCTCGTGTCTGCACCGCTGCTGATCGCATCGACTTCGTGCCCTCTCGACGCCGTGAGCGCTGCTCACTCTTGCAACATCATCATCGACATCGACGACTACTGAGGCCTGATCGACACCGAAGACGCGACGCCGGATTGCTCGACGCCGCTGATCATCGTGTGCTTCATTTTCCTAAGGTACTGTGTTGTTGGGGGTCCGTGTGACTCCGGGCTCGACGTAGCGCTCCTTGCGGTCGACGCCGAACCTTTGGATTAACTTTGCCTCAACGTCGTGTAATTCCCGTGTGGGTTACATTGTTGCCAAGAACTGTGTTCCACGAAGAAGAGTTGCTTTTGTTACTAAAGACTTTTGTGCTAAGAAGAAACTACACTTGAACTATTATTTTTCCCTTCCAAGAGTATTTATTAAGATTGTGGTATATTTTTGTCGTTATTTGGTCTTGTGCTAAGCCTTATATAAAAATCCTTATTTTTATAATACTACTGTGTCGTGTCCATTTGTAGTGTATTCACTTTATTACTGTATGTGGTCATAAATGCTTAACACACAGCCTCTGAGATAAGCCTGTCTGCTCTGCCAAGCTACCAAGGGGGTGAGCAGGGGTTATCAAAGGGTGTGATCCCCTTGCCCTGACTAGAAAAGGTGTGTCCCTATTTGTCAGAAGTGCATACCTCTGCCAACTAGAGACAGCCGGTTCTAACAATCTTCAATAAAATACTTTGAAATAACACATTTTTAGAAAAATGCGCTGAATGCCACTGTCTTTGTAATTTTCAAGTACTATAAAAATAGGTGCGCACATTACGCTACTGCTATTTATTTTATTGACATGGGAAGAGTGAAAAGTAAACAAGAACTGATCCTGCTGGGTGAAAATAAGGACCACTGACGTGAGTATATAGCAAAAAAAACAACTGTGTTCATGTCTGCCCTCCATTATTTAATCAGTTGCTGCGATCACTTCACTGGCATTCCCGGAGGTTAAAAGCATAATGCTAAAATGAGTACAGCAAGACCAATGCTTATATGACCATATTTCTCCCTCTTTCACTTAACCACTGGGACTTTTGCATACTTAGGCTGAAAGTAATAGATCATGGCAATGACGGTCCTTCAGTGAAATGGAAATAAAACTAAACAGCCATATATAATATCAAGAAAAAGTAAAGGATCCATTTACAGATTAGAATCATAGACCCCGGACTTCTTTCCTTGACCACTGCAGAGAGGGTGTGGCATAATGGGCACAGCTAACAACTTTGAGCTTGATTAGCTTCGGCGTCGGATCTGACCTGAGGTTCTCTCAGTCTCAGAGAGTTATTTTTTTTCTTCAGTTTAGGACATATTTATTTGGTTTTAAGAGAAACACAATACAAGATAATAAAATAATACATGAGAATCGAATGAGAAAGAACATAAGGTATAAAAAATGACTATAAAATAACCGTTCAACAGGAAGTGATAGGAGAAAAGGAAAAGAAAAGAGTGGAAAGAAGAAGAGAGAAAAAGAGACAAAAGGAGAAAAGGAAGAGAGGACAGTACAGGAAGAAAGAAGAAAAAAGAAAAGGAAGAAAAAGGAAGTCTCACAGAGTTATAACCTCAGGCAAACGAACGTCCTGTAACTTGTTAGTGTTTTCATGTCTAGTCTGTTCGGGAACGTTTGGAATTCCACAGCAGCTTCTCCCCCATCCCCGCCGCCACAACCGGGCACGCTCCCTTGCTGGCTGCTGGGGTGCGTGAGCAGGCTTCTTGAGGTCGGAGAAGATTAACTGGTTGCGCTGGTTCGACGCTGCTAACGCCCATTACGCGCTCATGGCTAAAACGCGGCTCAACGGCACAGTGGTCACAAGAAGTCCCTGGCTTCTGGTGTGACTCATCTTTTCCGGTGTGCGGACTGTTTGGTGGCGCCTGGAGGAGGGGCGGCGCCGGCGGGTCTCAAGGCTCCAGCGCTGAAGCAGGCATTGTGGTTCAGAGGCACTAAGAACTTAAGGTACGATGCATTCTCCTCTGGCTGCCGAGCGCTGGCCGCTATCTCGTCCTTCTTGCCTTTCGTTGTGGACAGAAGGACATTATGGGGAGGTACACTGCGTCGCCGATTCGGGTCGATGCCGCCCTGTTTGTTGCTATTTTGCGTTGTGAAGCATGTGATGGCGCTATCTTTACTTTTTAACAGTGCATTGACTCCTCCGGGCGGCTGTGTTGTTCGATTGTGGTGTTTTTCACTTTTTTATTTTTTGCATATTTATAAAGCGCGAACTCGACCCGAAGCAGGGCACAAGTCCTAAACAAGCATTTGCAATGCAACATGTCTCGCGTTTACTCAAGTTTGAGCTATTGGCATTGTAAATGACAACGCCTATTATTTATGTTTTGGTTTTTAAAACATAAATAATAGGCAGTGTCATTTACAATGCCAATAGCATAAACGTGCGCAAATGCGAGACGTATTTTGCATTGCAAATGATTGTTTCTTGTTCAACCTCCACATCTCAGGCAAAGCTACTTCTGGAATTCTGCTTGACCACACAGCAATTTTTGCAAGAATCATGTATTATCGGATTTTGGGAGGAATGCAAGATTGCAAAACCTGGCTCACTAAGGGGCATATTATCAAGGGGGTTTATTTCCGCTTTTTTGGCTTTAAAAGCCAAGAAAGCGGAGATAAAATTATCTCCCTATTACCTAGCTGTCGCTAACACCAGTTAGCGACAGCTAGTAGGAGATAGCGACCATCTTGGGCCCCGCTTTACATGTCAGTGATATTTATCACTAATGACATTCAAAGTGGGCGTGCCAAGATGTTAGCGACTGGAAACAGTCGCTAACATCGCTATCTCCTATTACCAACTTTTGGAGATTTTCGCGCTAAGCGCGAATATCTCCAAAAGCTAACACCTGCCCCTGAGCAGTTCTTAGCCATTTTATCCAATGGTAGGTGATAACATGGCTAAGAGCATTAGCTCGGTAATGCATGAATATCGCGGACTTTTCAGCGATATTCATGCATTTCGGCCGATTTTTATCGCTTAGGAGATAAACCTTGATAATAGCAAGGTTCCTAAGCGATCAAAATCGCTGCAGCTCGGCGATAAAAATATCGCCGCTAAACCAACATAGCGATAATTATCGCTAGTTGTTGGTAATATGCCCCTAAATTATTAATATGTCTCGAGCTTGAGAAAAGCAGATTGAAAATGAGATTCCGACCACTATGTCAAGCTTCACCGAGTGCTAAACAATTTAAACGTGCAAAAAGCCTGGGAAACCAACTCTTTACAGCAACTGTTCAAAGTAATACTAAGTTATGAAACTTGTGCTCTTTCATTAAAACCAGACTTAAATTCGTCCAATCGCTAAAACACATCTGCATATTACTATCTCCCCAAAAACACAACGCAGACTTACCTGGCAGAAAGCTCTGTAATGAAATCTAAAAAAAGTTATGCAAGACTTTGTGCAATTTGGCACTGGAGAGATACGTCAATATTGGAAATATCAAAGATCATCAGCTGCCTGAGGCTGCGTGCTCAATAGAAGGAATCTTTGGCTCACGTTCAATGCTTTTATTGTCTTCATGCAGAAAGAACAAGCATTTGCAATGCAACAGGTCTCGCATTTACGCGAGTTTGAGCTATTGGCATTGTAAATGACAATGCCTTTTATTTGAAAAAAACGAAAACAAAAAAGACATTGTCAATTACAATGTCAATAGCTCAGAACTGGCGGAAATGGGAGACCTATTGCATTGCAAATGCTTGTTTTAGCAGCCTATTACACCAATATGGTTTATCCGACTTTTCAGAAACCATATTAACTATTGAACCCGAGTCCACCATTACTTCATGACATACACCTCCTATTTTGATGTTGCAGAATGGCCCATCCTTACCAGCAATCACCCCTACCACATGGTCATTGTCCATTGCAACAGCATTCAACCGATTCACTCCGCGAGGTGAATGCTCACCTACATCCTTTGGAAGGGTTCCCACTGTTAAAATTGTCGTAGTGTTCATTCCCTCATTCTTCTGTACAAACTGCTGTTCCACATCTGGAGCACAGCTCACTCTGACAGTGGCGCCATTTCTGCAAACTTTCACAAAGCAACCAACTCTTTTGGACTTGGCACATATTTCCCATGAGCTGGACTAATGAGATTATTGCCCAAATGATTGTGCGAACTGCATCAATAACACGTGCAAGACGGGCAGATGTATCAAAGGGTTTTGCCCATTCTGTGTCTATGGGGAAATGTGTTGATACATATGGCTCTTGGTCACTCTATTAGGTTTATGAGCATATTGTATTTTCTTTACAGCATTCAACGTTCAAAGGTTCTACCCCACCAGACGCACCTTAGCAATGTTCACTGTTTCATCCAGCGTAAGATTAGTGAAACATAAGAAATGCTCTTGCACTTTCTTAAAATAACAATTGAAAACAATTTTGTCTCTCAAATACTGATCTTTAGCACTCTCAAATTTGCAGCTGCTGCCCAAAAACCTAAGAGCGGCTACATGTTGGACAACATTCTCGCCAGCAGCTTGTTTTCTAGAATAAAAGTTAAACCTCTCCAAAACAAGACTGGGTTCAACAGAGAATTGTGATGCTAATCTTTTTTCTGCCTCTACAAAGGTATTCCAACTTTCAGCATCCCCGGATTCCTCATAAGGTGCTGGAATTTCAGGAAAGTTATAAAATATTTACTGACCTTCTTTGCTGAGACAGTGATTAGGAATGGCTCATTTCCCGGTTATACTGTAATTTACGTGGAGAAAATCACCAAAATCAAAACCAGCATTTCCCTCTCTCCACCTGCCCCTACTTCCTTTTGTGTCCCAAGTTATTCTCCCACTCACACCTTTACTCACTTTCCCCTCATTTCCAAGGATAACTTTTTTTCACTCCTACACAAAGTCTCCTCTGGCTCTCCCAGCGATTGTTGCCCCCCCTCAGTCCTTCGAGAAGCCTTTACCTCCTGTCCAGACCCCCCCCTTGCTCTCTTGAACAACTCTTTGGCCACAGGGGAGGTTCCTGGACCCTTTAAACAGGCCGAGGTGGTTGCCATCCTCAAAAAACCTTCGGCAGACCCTTCCATCATGAGCAACTTTCGCCCAATTTCTCTTCTTCCTTTTCTTAGCAAAGTTTTAGAGTCGCATGTCACTCATACTCTCAGTTCCTTTGTGGAAGACTCTGGTGTACTGGACCCCCAGCAGGCTGGATTTAGACCTGCGCACTCAACAGAAGCCGTCATTCTTTCTGTTATGGAGGAACTGCGCAGGGGAGCGGACGCGAACACCTGCCAGGCCTTGGTCCTCCTGGACCTGTCGGCCGCCTTTGACACGGTCGACCATGAGATCTTGGTCGACCGTGTCGGGGAGGCTGGCATCCGGGGCACCGCTCTGGCCTGGGTCCGATCCTTTCTGACCCAACGCCATCAAGCTGTCAGACTATCCCAGTTCACTGCTTCCCAGGTTAAACTGTCCTGTGGTGTCCCACAAGGCTCTTCCCTCTCTCCCCTCCTCTTTAATCTGTATCTTTCCCCACTTATCCGTGCCCTCCGTCAGTTTAATGTCACAGCATTCAACTACGCTGATGACATACAACTAATCTTCAACATTGATTCCTCCACTGACTCTATTGCCACCTTCCAAAATACCCTGTGCTTTATCAGCAATTGGATGAGCTCAAACCATCTGAAGCTCAACCCCGACAAGACCGAGCTCGTTCTTGTCGGGGGTTCCCTCAACCCTTGGGACTCTTCTTTCTGGCCTCTCAGCCTCGGCAGTCCACCCAGCCCCGCCAACTGTGTCAAAAGTCTGGGAGTCGTCATCAGTAGCAACCTCTCCATGACGCCCCAGATTAGCGCGGTAGTCTCCTCCAGCCATTTTCAATTAAGAAAAATTAAGAAAATCTCCCGGTTACTTACTTCCGAGGCCCTTACCTTGGCCCTGATGGCGCTTGTAATATCGAGGTTAGACTACGCCAACGCGCTCTATGTAGGCATCCCAGCCTACCAACTTAGGCGGCTTCAGCTGATCCAGAATCAGGCTGCCCGCCTGATCCATTTCCTCCCAAGAGATCAACATGTCCGCCCCCTTCTAAAAAGCCTTCATTGGCTCCCTGTAGCCGCCCGCTGCAAGTTCAAGTTGGGCTGTATCATCTCTAAATCTCTTGCCGGTCAGGGCCCCCTCTTTATTTCCTCTCTTCTTCAACCCTACGTCCCTTCTCGCACTCTCCGGTCTTCCCAAATGGCCTTGCTTTCCATCCCTAGATATAAGAGGAAGAAACACGGCGGGCTTAAGTTCTCCTTCCTGGCCCCCACTTTTTGGAATTCCCTCCCCTTGTCCCTCAGATCGACCACTTCGTACCCCAGTTTTAGATCCGCCCTTAAAACTTTTCTTTTTACAGAATCTTATCAATAAATGGCCTTTTTGCTCTATCTTCTGCTCTCTTTACTTTGGCGCCAAGAAACCTAATGGTGTTAGTTGCGCCTTTACAAATTTGTTTAACATAACATAACATAACATACGCCCTCAATTGTGACCACATAGATTTTGTAAACCAGCACCCAGAGTTTCTATTCTAATTTTTGCTTTCCAGGTTCCATAAGAAATGAGAGGGTTGTTAGACATTGCCTCCTCCTAACATGCCAACAATAAATATACCACAAGTTAGCTGAAATAATGCCAAAACAAGATTAAAAAAAAAAAAAAATTAAGGGAACTTGTGAAAAAGGCAAAAGTTCAATAACGGCCAAGAAAAGTAACAGTAGTAATAGCCCACAGGTACCGGTTCCCAGTGGCAGTTGGTGATCCACAAAAAAAGTGGATCGACATAAGTAAAATTAAACATACAAACAAACATTTACATTTCAAAATGAAAAAAAAACATTCACTTACCTTCTTATCCTGCAGCAAGTACTTGGTGTTCTCTGGCTGGCTCCAGACTCTAGCAGCGCGAGGTCCGGCAGCTCCTTATCTAATCCAGACACTGCACACATGCTGCATGAGAGAATTGTCTGGATTCAGCGTACAAGGCTGTGGAGAAGTGTGGCTCACTGGTTAGAGGAGGCAGACCTGGAAGCAGAGGTCAGCCCGGGACCAGGGTTTAATTCCTGGCTCGGCGGGGTCTTGAGTCCTAAAATGTCCATGGACTCGACAATTCTCGCTCCGGTGCCTACTCGATTCACGGGTTCACACTCTGTGACTCTGGGCAATAGCTTGCTTAATCTCCACAACGGTCCCTCGCGGCGGGGTGCCTGGCTTTCACCTTGCGGATACCGTGCCGGGGTTATCTCACAGGGGAATACCAGGACGGGTTCCCTAAGCAAGCGCTTAGAGACCGGTTGGTGATTTGCGCTATATAAATTCCTGTACATTTACATTTACAAGGCTCAGTTAAACACAGAGGGCCAGATGTACGACCCTAAATAGCATGCGCTAACGGGTTTGCGACACATTTGCGCATGCAAAAATGAGTAGGGCCATGTACAATTCCCATTTAGCGAGTCGCAATTGTTTTGCGATTGCTAGATAGGATTTGCGACTTGCTATTAGGAAGGGGCGTTTCAAGAGTGTCCCTTCCTAATAGCGACTCTCTACCCCATGCATGAACGTTTTGCACCCGCAATTGCAGTTGTAAAACCCTTGTAATTTACCACCCTCTTCAAATGGGTGGTAATGCACTCGCAAATGTAAAGGGGTACCCTGGGGACCCCTTTCCCTTTGCAAATGCAGGGGGAAATATTTTTTAGGGCAGGCAGTGGTCCCAGGGACCCCTACCTGCTCTTAAAAATAGAACATTTTATTTTTTATCTTTTTTAAACACATCCTGTTTTTGAGCTGCATTAAAAAAATGCTTTATTTAAAAGCAGTCCCAGACATGGAGGTCTGCTGGGCCCAGCAGGCCACCATCCCTGGGAGGGCAAGCCATTCCCAATGGGGTCGCAAATTGCGAGTGCCTCAGGAATATTGATGAAGCATGCAATTTGAGACCCCGTTGGGAATCGCAAACAGTGTGTCAGACACTGTTGTACATGGCATTTTGCAACTTGCAAATTGCGACTCACAATCAAGCGTAATTTGCAAGTTGCAAATTGTCCTGGTCGTACATCTGGCCCAGAATCTATTAAGAACTCTGACATTTTCAAATCATCGAAATGCAAAGTACAGCCTCGGGGGCAATCCGGCACGGATTCACCTCCTGAGGCAGTAATGTAACAAAAATTGAGCCCCCCCATCAAGGTACATGGAGGGGCCCCCGTTCTGGATTCAGTCAGGTCAGAGTACTACGCTGAGGGTGGCCTCTGCTGGTCAGACCTACCCCCCCCCGCCCCTGTAGGTTGAGGGCCTGTGTCATGCCACTGGGAGGAGGGTCTCCTCAGGGCTTTATGTGGGATGAAAAACTGGGGGATGTTATCTCATAGGTGCGTGGCCAATGTAATAAGGGTGTGGCTTAAAACACTTAAGCTAAAAATCTGTATGTAGCACAGTGTGCACGTAATATTACACCTACAACAAAACAGCACTATTGGCTTTGTCAATGGTTATAAATTGCATAACTATGAATTTGTTGTATATTATACTGAAAATGTTTCAGTTTTTTGTGAGACAGGGTGTGTCCTAAGGGCTGGAGCTGCCGACTTTCGAACTGAGAAAGCAGGTTTGAGCCTCACATTGGCTCAACATCCTCTGATTCAAAATATGAATATGTGTCTGGGTGATTTAACTGGTGGTGCCCATGTAAAGCGCTCCAAGTTTGGCTATATAAGGCTGAAAAATCAGCCTCTTTAAAGTTACCTTAAAAGCAGTGACAGATGGTAACATAACAGCGTTAGGGGTTTAATGTTTTTTTCACCCTGAGGGTAGAAATGGAGAGGCCAAAAGGGATCTGTCTCGGCACCTGCTTTTGAGAACTGCCTGTGCAGAGCACCTACAGGACCCAGCCCACTTAAATCCCTGGGTCTCCTGTTACATTATGGAAACGCTCTATTATAGTGTTCTGGGCCAAGGGTTTCCTACATTTACTACAGTTGTACATGGTTCACGAAGTCTACACCAATCAAAATAAAGTAAAGAGAAACATTTGCAGATAAATCCATTGGACAAGACTCCCAACCTTCACAACATATAACTCCTCCCGTCATCCCTTGCGAATGCAATAGAAGTGGTCTCTGGTCTGAGGGTGCGAGCTTGAGTGAATACACTTTTACTCAGAACTAAAGTACTGGTTGCGTTGACTTTTCAAACACTTATAATTTAAACATTTAATCACATTCACATTCACCCCCCAAAATAACCAGTCTATATTAAATCTCCAGAACAAGAACCTAGATGTAATGCATGAAATGCACCTTAAAACACAATGCAAAGAACTGCTACAGTTCTCCAGCCGTGAAAACACAAACAACAAGCTGTAGGTGGTGCAAATCGGTTTTGGTGCGTCGCGGCGGGGGTGAGGGCTGATGAGAGGGGGGTTAATGGAGCGTAAAACTGCACCCACGGCAGGAAAAATTAAAGCAATTTAATCAGCATCACTGGAACCATGTAAGAGGGGTGTTGCTGTCTGCAGGGCTTTAATGCAGACAGCTCCATACAGATTGGTACCCTGGTTTGGGCTAAACCCACCCATGTCAAAAGGCGGCCTTGATTGTAGGGTTTCTGTTTGAACCACAATTGTTTAAAAAAAGAAATCTGCAGCACTATCTGCTTTTACATTGGAAACCAAAACCAAACCAAATAAAGGCGTAATCGATGGGTTGTAATACAAACAATGAAAGCCCTCTGCGCCGCATTTGTTTAATAAAAGGATTCTATAGTTGGAGAGCTTGCAAGATGTAACTGTATACAAAAGATTACAGTTATGTGTATGGTTGTAGGAAAAGCTGAGCACATAAGAGGTAAACAACATGGACATGGGAGAACACGAAAACAGTGGAAACAAGGGACACATCGTAAAGGAGGCTGCAACAGAAGAAGCAGAATAAAGGAAATTACAAAGAGAGTAGGAGAGAGGGTGAGGTATGTTAAAAGGCTATTGATGGAGAGGAGAAAGTAGGAAGACGAGAAGAGCAGGGGCAGGGAAAAAGGGTGTAGAAACAAAAAAAGGCAAATGGCAAAGTGAGAGAATAAGACATG
Source organism: Lissotriton vulgaris (assembly GCF_964263255.1). NCBI lineage: Eukaryota > Metazoa > Chordata > Amphibia > Caudata > Salamandridae > Lissotriton > Lissotriton vulgaris. Next base: position 1,323,312,521 of record NC_141685.1, on the reverse strand, counting down.
GATGGGAAATAGTGATGTTGAGATAGAGGGGAAGAGAAAAGCATTAAGAAAGGGAAGGAAGCGAAATGAGGGAGTGGAAGAGAGGTGTGTGTCAGAATGAGACAATATTTAATAAGATTACCGCTTGGGCCATATTATAGAAACGTTGGAGTGGTGCCAAAACATTATACAATAATTTTGCACTGTTTTTAATTTGTATCAAATAAAAATAGTCAAGTATAGCCGAAGGAAGACAAACGGAAATTATGAGAAAAGGGGGGGGTTAGAAGAGTAGAATGTTTTAGAGGGGTTGAACTGGCAGATTAAAAATGTGAGGCAGGACACCAGAGGAGAAAGATGGACAGGCGAGTCAGAGAGGTCACGTGTATGTCTGCGAGTAAACGAGAATGTGTGTGAGCAGAATGAAAGATACCAGTGCTGGCAAAAGGGGAAACAAAATACACCTGGATACCGTAAATAGGGGTATGCATAAAAGGGGTGGGATCACAAGGGGAAGAGTCTGACTGTCAGCGTATACACTAAAAACAAGCGCTGCCTGGGAGCAGCTGCCCCCAAACTAAGGGAGAAACGAGGGAACAGAATACTCACCTCTGAGGGCCGGGTATCGGCGTGGGAAGGAGCCTGGAGTGAAGCAGTCAATGCGGTGAGGTGCGGTTTCACGGTAGTGACTGTGTCCCCATCGAGGAGACTCAGCTGCACCAGCGTGAGTGCGGTGCATCTGGCAAGAGGAGCCGGAGAAGGGATGGGCCAGCAGCGCAGAGGTGCAGTGGCCGGTCGATGAGCTGGTGGAGAGCAGTTGATCCTGTTATCTTCTTGTAGGCGGGACTCCATGAGTGGAGAAGCCGGCCACAGGCAATCGTCGAAGCGTGTGCTGGTTGACACAAGGCCATCGTAGGCCTGTCTGAGGCGCGAGTGGTGAGGAGGATGCACTGAGCCAGAGCATGTGGGAGCAAGGGCTGAAGAAAATATATAAAGAGATAATAAACCGGACTAAGCCCAAGGGCAGAAAGACTGGGAAGTGATGAAGAACAAGAGGGTCAGCAAGAAGGAGAGAGCTCCCAGAAGAGCTATACCTTCTAATTGCCACAAGATGGCGCTGCTCACTAAAAATAAAAATAAACTACTAGCTAAACAAGCACGCGCCTCAGCAGCAGGGAAGGGGGCATGCGCGATTTCCTAGCAGGATGTGCGACCATATGGCGCGCGCGCTCCCGCTAGGACATCCCCACACGTGCATGCGCTGCCATTGCAAGCAATGCAACGCGTGCAGGTGTTTGCTGGGAAAGCTGTGCCCATGGCATTAGGTCTCTCTCTATGCAGCACATGCGCGCTGCGTAGGCGAGACCTAAAAAGGACTATTGCTCCCAGCCTTTCGCCGGCTGGTGATCAGAACATGTGCTGCTGCTGTAAAAGCTTGCTTTAACACAGCAGACATGGCACTGGCTTATGGCCTGGCAAAATGTACAAATATAGCGTAGAGTAAACTGAACACATACATTCAGCAACAAAGGTTCTGTTTTAACTGTCCTAAACTGTCCAACACGTTCGCCTATGTGTCTCAGTGTTACAGTATATCCTCAGCATGAAACTAACTAATGAGTTTTGACTGACAGTTTTGCATTTGATTTGAACTGTGTAATGTCATAGATATTCTAATGGTTGCAAATGTGCCGAGAAAGTCCAATGCAACGTTTTTTTACATCTGTTCAAAAAGATTCACATATCAAGGAAGTGTATCCTCATTTGCAGCAGTGTGTGGGCCCATTCATTTGAGGCAAGGCTTTACATTTTGCACCCATAGCATATTACTAATGCTGGCTTTGGAGCACAGAGACTCTCAGGAGCAGCCAAACAAATACCACTCACTGGGTGCTGCACTGACCTCCCTGAACTCTCTCCTTCGAGGGGATCTCTGCTCCGTCCAAATGTAGGACAATCCATCAGCAGCAGTTTAAAACTACCTCATTTTCATACGCTGCTGCACCCTCTCCTGTGCAAGAGGGATTTGTAGAGTTCGTACTTGCTCTGGAGAGACCGAACTGATTTTGTAACTAGGTACAGCAATCTGGCTGTGAGAGGTCTCATAATCCTCACACTGATACCCACACCTGTTTAAGAAATAGGGCACACAACTATTTAATTCAAAACGCCCATGCACACTACTCCTGACTTTTCGGACCCAGGAGCTAAATGCCAAGCCTGCTTTCCACGACTGGTGGGAGAGAGAGAGATGCAGCGTCTGTGTGTTGCCTGCTGTTACAGGCAATCTTACTTCAGGTGAGCTACTTCACTCACATGAGAAGACAATTCTAGGGCTGCTTTGGACACTGTGTTACAATTGTCCTTCCTGATCCTCAGGAGATGAGGAACAGCCTCACAGTAGTAGGCCCTGCTTCAGTGATGTGGAATTACAATTCCACTCAGACATTACATTACTATCAATGAAAAATGGCGTGTTCTTTCTTGTTGGGAGTCTCACATTCAAGCCCCGCAAGGGGGTGGAGAATACGTTTGCTTTAGTGAACCTGCACTAGCATCTACTGTACGATTTAAGTTTAACTTTCCTTAGGTTTTAAAGTGTTCATGCAATTTGTGACTGTATTTTATTGGTGTTCTGAGATGCACAGCTGCTAAGATGATCCAGGTCATATGTGGCATCCTCAACTTGTCCTGCGTTTGTAGCCAACATTACGTTTACTTTTGAGACATGCAGTTTCACCAGTAGACGGTGTGCGACAATTAAACATGTTGACAAAATCACAAATAGAAAGATATGCAAGTTTAAAGATTATTCGAGAAAAAGGGTGCAGTTTGCGTTCTCATACGATCATTGGAACAATGCCATGTCGTCCTTAAATGGCATGAGACAGTCTGATTCAAGAAAGGTTTTCATGACGGTGTAATGGCCAGATCTGCCGACTTTGGGAAAACAGGCTCGAGCATTGGCATTGGCTCAAAATAGTGTGATTCTGGTCAAATCACTTAATCCACTGTGCTGCCTACCAAAAATGAATGTGTCCTTGTGTAACGTAACAGGTGGTCATATAAAGCGCTATAATTCGTGCTATATAAAACTGCACAAAATAAAAATAAAAAAGCACACGAGTCTTGTACCTCAAAGCCCCAGCCAAAGGAATTTAGAGAAGAGAGAAGGTGCAGCTTGTGTGACATGGGGACAGAAGGTCAGGGTCGCTGGCTCTCTCCTGCCCCGTGGCTTGATAAGGTTTTCAGAAGCGGTGTCCTTGCAATGGCAGTAGCATGGATGCTCGGGCACGTAGGCCATTATGGTCCTGCAAGACTTGGAGCCATCTTCGGATTGCAAGTTGTGCGCGACAGTGGGCAGCAGCGCGGGAAGAGGGCCAGCGATGTGGTGATGCAGCTTTGTTTGGAGGTTTCAGCACCGTGTCCGCGAACACCAAAAATGAATGTGTCCTTAATCTCCTGTGCTGCCTACCAAAAATGAATGTGTCCTTGTGTAACGTAACAGGTGCTCATATAAAGCTCTATAATTCGTGCTATATAAAACTGCACAAAATACAAATAAAAAAACACGCAAGTCGTGTACCTCAAAGCCCCAGCCAAAGGAATTTAGAGAAGCGAGAAAGAGCGGCTTATGTGACACAGGGACAGAAGGTCAGCGCTGCCGACTCTCTCCTTCCCCGTGGCCTGATAAGATTTTCAGAAGCGGTGTCCTTGCAATGGCGGCAGCATGGATGCTTTAGCGTGTAGGCCATTCTGGTCCTGCATGCTTTGGAGCCATCTTCAGATTGCAAGGAATGTGAGACAGTGGGCAGCAGTGCGGGAAGAGGGCCAGCGCTGTGGTGAAGTTGCTTTGTTTGGATGTTTCAGCACCGTGTCCGCAAATACTCTGTGAACGGGGGTGACGCAGCTGTGTTTGGAGTTTTCAGCACTGTGTCCACGAACACTCAATGAACGGGTGCTCATGTAAAGCGCTATAATTCATGCTATATAAAACTGCACAAAATACAAATAAAAAAGCACGCAAGTCGTGCACCTCAAAGACCCAGCCAAAGGAATTAAGAGAAGAGAGAAAGAGCAGCTTGTGTGACACGGGGACAGAAGGTCAGCGCTGCCGGCTCTCTCCTTCCCCGTGGCCTGATAAGGTTTTCAGAAGCGGTGTCCTTGCAATGGTGTCAGCATGGATGCTCCAGTGCGTTGGCCATTCTGGTCCTGCATTCTTGGAAGCCATCTTCAGATTGCAAGGTATGTGAGACAGTGGGCAGCAGTTCATGAAGAGGACCAGCGCTGTGGTGACGCGGCTTTGTTTGGAGGTTTCGGCACCAGGTCCGTGAACACTCTATGAGCAGGGGTGACGCAGCTTTGTTTGGAGGTTTCAGCACTGTGTCCGCGAACACTCTATGAATGGGTGCTCATGTAAAGCGCTATAATTCATGCTATATAAAACTTCACAAAATACAAATAAAAAAGCACTTGAGTTGTGTACCTCAAAGCCCCAGCCAAAGGAATTTCTTCACCCTTCAACCAGTGTGTTTCCTTCAAGCGTTCATTCAGCAGGAACATTTATTGCAAGCAGAACAGGAGGTAAAAGCAGGTCTGAGTTTATTTTTTGCATTGCGCTTTCAGTTTCAGTGAAAGCGCGATGCAAAAAATAAACATGTGCAACCATTAACAAAGCCCCTGTCCCAGCTGCGCACGTCGTGCAGCCTTTGTAAGCAGAACAAGCATGCAAGTGGTGCGCCCTTGCCACAGCGAGACATCTGTTTTGCATTATCGGACACGATAATGCAAAACAGATGTTGGGCCTGTGGGTAACTGACACCAATAGGCCGTGGGCAGAGCAATGCGCCCACCTTTGGCCAATTGCGTGCTGTCTTTGTTAAAAAGATGCACGCAAAGGCCAATATCGTGGGGCAAAACGAAAAGCACACGCACAAGCGTGTGCGATTCTTAGGTTAGTTTTAGATGCCCCTACATGAGGTCTTTCGCCAGAACAGAGCATACACGCTGTTACAGGCTCGAACTAAAAAAAGAAGTGGGGGGACTAATCTAGTTAGGCACTATGCAAGTGCCATCACGGTGCGCCATATCACAGCACACAACATCACCGTGCGCAACACCATGACGCAGGACATCACAGCGCACATGACATCACACATGGTATCACAGGAATTGACATCATATAAAGTGTCATCACAAGCCACAACTTTACACAAAGTGGCATCACAAGAAATGACATCAGATCTAAAGCCCTCACTTATATATTTCGCAGGTCTATCATGTGTATGTTTGAGCGCATTGAGAGGATAATAGCACAGTGAGCTATGGAAGATGAAATGTGACTTCTACACCTTGTAATCCCCCATTTTTATGTACCATATCCGGTATAT